>NC_069657.1:74804356-75429356 GCF_027244095.1 Hemicordylus capensis
CATAGAACGCCGGACCGATCCGGAGGTCCGGCGGTCCGGCACAGGGGGGCCCTGTTGCTTTAAGCGAGGGGGTGGTAGTACTTACCACCACCCCCCGCCGCTCTTCCCCCTCCGGCGCTGTTCCGATCAAGGAATCTTCTTGGGGCGGCAGAGTTCCTCTCTGCCGCCCCTGCCTGCCCCTGTCGTTGTCTTAAAATGCCTCCAATGCTGCCCTCGTCGTTCCTAAAGCCCACAGACGAGCGCTAGCGGCGCGCATGCGCCCTGTGCGCCGCACGCTCGTCTCTGACGCTGCCGCGCGCGCCGTGACGTATGCAGCGCCGCATACGTCACGGCGCGCGCGGCAGCGTCAGAGACAAGCGCGCGGCGCGCAGGGCGCATGCGCGCCGCTAGCGCTCGCCTGTGGGCTTTAGGAACGACGAGGGCAGCATTGGAGGCATTTTAAGACAACGACAGGGGCAGGCAGGGGCGGCAGAGAGGAACTCTGCCGCCCCAAGAAGATTCCTTGATCGGAACAGCGCCGGAGGGGGAAGAGCGGCGGGGGGGGTAAGTACTACCACCCCCCCCGCTTAAAGCGACAGGCCCCCCCTGTGCCGGTCCGGGGGGCCTCTGAATCTTGCACACCCCTAGCGGCCGGTAGGGCTCATAGCAAAGAAGAGGCTCTCTTAAATACCCAGGGCCTAAGCCGTTTAGGGCTTTATAAGTTATGACTAGCACTTTGTATTTTGCCCAGAAACCTATTGGCAGCCAGTGTAACTCCATCAACAAAGGAGTAATGTGGTCTCTCCGAGATGACCCAGAGACCAACCTGGCTGCCGCATTCTGAACCAGCTGAAGTTTCCGGACTACATACAAACACAGCCCCACGTAGAGCGCATTACAGAAGTCCAGTCTGGAGGTTACCAACAAATGTACCACTGTTTTGAGGTCATTGATCTCGAGAAACGGACGCAGCTGGCGTATCAGCCAGAGCTGATAGAAAGCACCCCTGGCCACCGCCTCAACCTGAAAAAACAAGGAGAGACGTTGATCCAGAAGTACTCCCAGACTGTGAACCTGTTGTAATGTTTTAACTTTTACAATATCATTTATTTTGTTTTAGCTACTGTTTTAAGTTTTTGTTGTCATTTGTTTTAACTAATGTTTTAACTTTTTGTCCAGCTGCACCTGTATGACTTTGACCCTTATTTGATTTTGGAATTATTTCAGAGCCAGGTATACTATCAGCAGTACTAGGACATTTATATGCAGCATCCCCTGCTGTGTAGTCCAAAGTCCCTGTACCTTGAGGCCTGACATATGCACTACTCATCTGACCAGAGAGGTGTCCGTTGTGACCATTAATGTGGGTACCAGCACCTTGAAAGGCATCCCCTGTAGGAGATACTCTCTGCGTGTCTACCAAGTCACACAATATCATATTCTGGCTGTCCACATTTGGACGGAATGTCACTAGGTACCACAACTGTGTCTTCCTCATTCTCAGCTTTGCGTATCGCACTGTTGACATGCATGAAGCTATTAGGTCTTTATAGCACCTGTATAGTTTGTGCTCTTTGAAGTGGCCTCGCTTGTATAACCTAATGGTGCTATACACGTTCATCCATTAAGCTGTATCTGGTCTGTTAAGCGTTCCAAGTCAAATTGCCGATAAATCAATTTTTCTCTTGATCCCTTCGGAAATATATGACATTTGGCTTGATTACGGACTGGTTGACTACTTTTTTTCTAACTTTGATGTATTTAGTCAACTATTCCGTAATCAAGCCAAATATCATATATTTTTGAAGGGAGCAAGAGAAAAATTGTCCCTAGAAACTTTGAGGAGTTGAAGTCACCAAAGATGCAATTGCATTGGTGGTCAGAAAGAAACTGAGGGAAATGTTGTCCAACCACTGAATATAATGGGCGTGGAGCATTCGTACACGGTGGAGGAAAGACGCCTCGAAGAGCTAACCAATTTACCCCGAAGAGGTCTGCGCAGGCGCAGAATCTACTTTTGTGATTGTCTATGGATCACTACCCAGATATTTAGAATTCTACTGATGCAGAAAAGGAGGAATAATTTTATTTTCATGTGTGAACAACCTGCCACACACAAATCTTAATACTACAATAAAAACAATAATTCTAAATGTTCAGACCAGTTGTTTCAAGTCCTTATATCTTCAAGGTTTCAGACACAGAAAGAATTCAGTCTGAAACCTGGAGAGCCACTGTCAGGTAGACCTATAGTCTAAGTAGAAGGAGGTGTCATATGTTTATTCATCTCTGCAGAATAAAGAGGCACACAGAACTAAGAGGTGGATGTAAAGTGTTGCATTTATTTTACAGTCTTCCCTGGACTAAAATTTTAGTCACATGTGATACCAAGTACCTGGCTAACTACTGGGCAGGCTTAACCTAAATGCATTGCTCACCAACCCACTGTAGGTCTTCATAAGCCTGCCCCAGACTTGCCCTGCCCTAGCAAGTGTACCCTTGCATTCACTTCTGTTATCTTAATTGTTTTACCAACCGTCTATCAAAGGCCAGGAGAGCAGCAGGAGCTGCACCATTCATGGGCAGCTTCTAGACCTTGCTAAATGCTAGTGAAGCAATCAGGATACAGCTAGTATGAATAGTTTTCTATCTATCTATTCTAATTGTTCCATCGCACACTCTTATGATAAGGGTGGTGTAAATACAATCTAATTATTTGTTTCCCCTGTACTAGTATGATGGGATGAGATTAGCACAGTAACGCTATCTTTAACACAATATTACTTCCCTAGCCAAATGACTAGTGTGGTTAAAGTAGCAAACACAGACTTATTCTTTTGCCAACATATCAGATATTTCTAGAACATTATTTCCAGTATATGAATCAGTTACAGAAACACTTAGGAAAGGCAGAAAGGAATGATAAAAACATCACTAACACAGATTACTAAGCATCAGGTTAATGTAAGTACTAATACTCACTCTATTCCTGTGAGCATTGACTGATGCATACCGCACTGTCCCTCTAAAACCAGCAACAGCTCGGGGCTATTAATATATGACAAGAAAAAACATTTTCAATATTACCGATTATGACATCCATCCATTTCAATGCATGTAAAAAGAATACAAAGAATAATGTGTGTCCTCTACTTTGGACTCTTCCTGTGCTTCTTTAGCCTGCCATCATATTGCAGCAACATCTGTAAAATATTTTAAATGGAATATATGGAAACAAGCAATATTATGCTTCATTTTTAAAAATGGGACTAGATTTTTCCAATGGATTATTCTGTCAGGAGAAAACAGACTAGGAAGGGTTCATGCTGGTTGCTGACCAAAATAAAGAGATTTGATTTGACTAGGAAGGTAATCCTCCAAGACTAAATTTATTGTATAAGGGGGGAAATCAGCATTGCTAGCACTGATTTATCTTCATCAATATGAAATTGAGGTCAGGTCACTAAATATATAAATAAGTGGAATTGCACACAAATACAGTAGCGTCAGGAAAGAGATGCAGAACTCGCTGCTTCTAACTCTATATTCTACCTTCTTTCTTTCCCCTTCCCCTTCTTGTCTTCATGACCATCACTTTCTTGCTCACCGTCTCCATCACATTTGCCCACACAGTCATCACTTGGCTTTGTGCCTACATATTATTGCCTGCACAATTTTTTTGTATTTTTGGTGCAACCAACATTACCAAATACTCCCACTTCACCAGCCTAGTCTGAGTCTGTTCCTCTAGAGGTACTCAAGCGCTGATTTTTCCCTGGGCCTAGATTTCAATCCTTTGGGATTGCACACTTGTGAATTTTATTTTCAAAATGAATTCTCCCAACTTGAGTAAAAGCATAGTTACAGACATGATTGCTGACACCTGTCTTAGCAATTGTGGTAACAAACATTCAGGACTAAAGATAGGCTTTCATGTTAAGACAGGCTTTGAAAGATCTCATGAGAATACTTTTACTATATCTGCATCTGCGTAATAGATAAAATTTGTACAGACACTAGAGTTACTTTTAAATGAATGTGTGATGGCTTGAATAGACTACATAAACAGGAAGAATGCAAAGCTGCTGGAGAATTTAGACGCCTGCATCTGTCTTCCACCCCGTCTTAGAATCCCCAATGTTTAACTAAGATCCAGTGACTAAACTCCGGAAAATGATTTTTAAAACATATTGCTGCAGATATTACTAAATTTGCCTGGTTTTCTATTTGTCAGCCACTGATTTTATAGAATTAAGAAAAACCTGTGGCATTTTTAAAAAATAAGTTTTTAAAAATAATTAAAAACCCAGTAAGGTTAACTAGTGTTTTCATTGTATGTACACACACACACACACACACACGTTTGAACAATAGCAAGGTTGTTATACTTAATACATGGAGATAGATGGAACACAGAGCTCCCTAGAAACACAAAATTATCTCATAACTAACCCAAAGGAGTTAGAAAGAGAATATACATCTGAAATACTAGAATTCCTTCCTTACATACCTAAGAGGTTGCTTAATCCAGGCCTTGACAAATGTTCTGTGGCTTTAAGAGCTAGCCTGACCTCAACTCCACGGTGGGTGGGTGTGGATTCACTGCTCGCCCCCACGAATATCCTCCATGGGGCGTAGACTCTTTGCCTTGGTTGCTCACTCCTGCTCAAGTCATGTCCATCTGGCTCAGGCAGGCAATGGACCATGTAACCAAGAGAAGGAGGGAGCAACCCGACCCCACCTTCCTTGCTCCCTCTTCCTGTCACACCTATCAGTTGCCTGGCTGAACCAGATGGACGCGATTGATGCAACTAGAAGGAAGAAGGAACAACCCATCCCCACCTTACTTGCTTGTTCCTCCTCCTGGTAACGCCCCTTCAACTTTCCAGGTGCCAGGGTGAGCTGGTGCCTGGGAACTGTCAAGTCCTAGTTTAATCAGAGGGCAACCATGTTCATTGTTCAAATATCTGTTCTATCTACCTATAATGCTCAAAGTCATCAAATCTGTCTCACATATATTCCCATCCTATAGTTTTCTATAGATTTTTCCCCATTAAAATGTATTCCTGAATGGATTTATTATACTGAAGATATTGGTGCTATTTTAATTATATAACTAGGTAATTTCTTGTGTACTAAAATCACTTATTCATCTACTTGCATATTTTAAAATGTGTTCTGCCATTGAATCCAGCATTCAGAAGCCCAGCCTTTTAGTGTTTTCCAGCTAGATATACCAGCTGATGCACCAAAGCATTCAACATTGCTCAAGGTCACACAATTTGTCAATAGCTCAGAACAAAATTAGAACATCATTGTGCCCAACTCTTCTTTACAATAACCACTGCAATCACATAAGCATCTCAGTTTGTAATGTAATGCATCAAATACTGATAACACAGTTCAGTCTGATATTCATTTTAAGAGGTAGTTCACCACATCAATTAAAAATTTATAAAAATGTTTTCTTTGAACTTCTTACTGGTCTGACATCCCCGCATGAATTGGTAAACTGACGTGCCAAGCCAAAATCCAGCATGTAACACTTCCTCCAGGTGCTAGGAAAGCGCCCCATAGCAAAGTTGGACTAGAAGGAAAAAAGAAAGAAATACATCAATTTATTACTACTTGAACAAAAAGAAACATAATCCACATCATATCACTAAAGCTGAAAATCTTCAGCACTATAATACTGCCCTCATAAATTTAGAGATCTTGTAGAAATCCATACTTTCGGATAAATAGGTTGCTTACCTGTAACTCTTGATCTGGAAGTGATCCGTTGTAGTCATAAGTAATGGGTTCTGTGCCTGCGCAGGGACCTCGCGGGCTGACTGACTAGCTCCTCAAGACGCCACGCCCCATCTGCATGTGCAGTGCAAAGTTCATTAAGATTGACAGTTGGGGCGTCTTCTACTCAGTTTCTTGCAGACCGACAGTAATGACGATCTTCCATGCCCACCATACCATATCTGATGTCATGTCTACTGCTGTGGGGTCGGCATGGGCAGGCCTTATGACTACAACGGATCACTTCCAGATCAAGAGTTACAGGTAAGCAACCTGTTTATCTGGATCGTGATCCATTGTATTCATAAGTAATGGGTGATTAGCCAGCTTCCCTCTTGGAGGTGAGTGCAGTAGACCCATAGCTCAAGGCAACACCCTTTTCAGAACATTCCTTCCAAAGTTTGCATCCCTGGCCATTCGCAGATTTTTGCATAATGTTTAATGAATGGCTGCTGAGATGACCATGTCGCTGCCATACAGATATCCACCATCTTGATGCCCGAAAGATGGGCTGCCGAAGTGGCGTACGCTCTGGTGGAGTGTACACGTACAGTCTTTGGTGGCGGCATGCCCTGGTGTTGATATGCCATGTAAATCAACTCTACTAGCCAATGCGCCATCCTCTGGCAAGAAATTGGGCGACCCTTGTTCTTCCCTTTGAATGCCACAAACAGCTTCCGCGTCTTCCTAAAAGCCAGGGTCCTCTGCAAGTAAAAAAGAAGGACCCTACGAACATCAAACAAGTTCAACGACACCTCCAGGGTCGTCTTGGGGTCCTGGAAAAAGGTAGGCAATATCTCCTGGTTAAGATGAAAATCCGACATAATCTTAGGCTTGAAACGTGGATCGAACCGCATAACTACTTTATGAGAACTGCGTATATGGCGCATCCACACGGAGAGCCGTTAATTCACTAACACTTTTTGCCGACATTATTGCCACTAGAAAGGCCAGTTTCAAGATGAGTAGATGCATCGGAACCATAGCTAGTGGCTCAAAGGGCTGTTCTGTTAAAGCCGCCAGAACTAACGACAAGCTCCACTGTTCAATTGGTTTTCTAATTGGTGGATACAAATTGCCAAGGCCTTTCATAAAACATTTACATTCAGGGTGGGAGAAAACAGTAGTGCCGTCCCAACCTCCATATTCCGAGGATATTGCCGCTAAATGGACCTTGATCGAAACATTAGCAAGGCCCTTTAACTTTAGCGAGGTGAGGTACAGGAGAACCTGCTGCACCGTGGCATGCTTTGGTAGATACCCCTTTGCACGTATATAAGATACAAAACGTTTCCATTTCCTGGCATAATTTTGCCTAGTCGAGAAACGTCTATTGTTCAATAGAATGCCTTTCAAAACCTGATTTTCCACGCTGTCATCCGAAGGGTCTGGATTTCGGGATGCAGTACGTGGCCTCGCCCCCTCTGCAGCAGATCTGGTGCCAGTGGCAATCTGCGGAAGTGTCCTCTGGACAGCTGCAAAAGTGGCGCAAACCACGGTTGGCGTGGCCACCATGGCGTCAGCAGAATACAGGTTGCCCTGTCTCTCAGAATTTGAGCCACCACCCGACCTATAACTAGGATTGGAGGAAAGAGATACAGGAGCCCAACGTTCCAAGTATATTGGAACGCATCGCCCAGGGATCCGCGACCTATGCCTGCACATGAGCAGTAGTTGGCACACTTTTTGTTGGCAACAGTGGCAAACAAGTCTATCAATGGGACACCCCAGATGTTGAATGTCCTGAACAGGTAACAGTTTTTTATCTCCCACTCGTGCCTTTGATCGTGAAAGGAGACCCGACTGAGGCTGTCTGCCAGCTGATTGTCTATTCCTCTTACGTGCAGCACTATTGGATAAACGGTATGTGCCACACACCATGTCCATATTTTCAGAGCTAGAGTACACAGCGACACGGACACTGTGTCCCCGTCTGTTGAGGTAGGCAATTGCCGTCGTATTGTCTAGCCGAATCTGCACCACCGCCCCACTGAGCATGGGCTTGAAGGCTCTGAGCGCCAGGCAAACGGCCAACAGCTCAAAGTAATTGATGTGTCTCTGAGCCTGCTGCCACGTCCAACTCCCTTGTATACAGTGGCTCCTGCAATGGGAACCCCAACCCTGCAGTGATGCATCCATCGTCACCCACTGGGTTGGGGTCAACGGGGCGAATGGGACCCCTTGAGTTAGATTGCGCTCCGTCAGCCGCCAAAGCAAGCTGTTCAGCACTGTTGGCGGAATCTTCAAACACATCCATTGGGAATCCACGTTGGGACGGAAGTTGTGCAAGTACCAACATTGCAAAGTCCGCATGCATAGCCGCGCATAGTGGACTGTCGTGGTACAGGAGGCCATTAGGCCCAGTAGACGTTGTACAAGTACCGCAGGCTGTATCGGATTGTCTGTAAACCTCTGAATTAGGAGGTACAACTGAACGATGCGTTCCCAAGGTAAGTACGCTCTCTTGCATTCTAGGTCGAGGACTGCACCGATGAAGTTCAATTGCTGTGCTGGGTCGAGCTTCTTCCAGTTGATCCTGATTCCAAGGTCCTGCAGCAACTGTACCAACATCTGTATCTGCCCGACCAGTTGTTGTTCGTCTTCGCTGACCAGGAGCCAATCGTCTAAGTAGGTATAAACTATTATCCCCTGCGTCCTGAGGTAGGCTATCACAACCGCCATCACCTTGGTAAACATCCGTGGTGTGGTCGAAAGCCTGAAAGGCAGGACTGTTTACTGGTATATTTGGCTTCCTATGGTGAATCTGAGATACCGGCGGTGACTCTCCTGAATGCCTACATGGAAACAGGCATCCTTTAGGTCTAATGTCGCACCCCATGTCACTTGTGTCAATAGAGGCAGTATTGCCTGTAAGGTTGTCATCCAGAACTTCCTGTCCACGACATAGTAATTGAGTCTTCTCAGGTCCATAATTGCCCTGATTCCACCATCCCTCTTCGGGATCTGGAAGTAGCGGGAATAAAATCCCGATAGTCTGTTCACCCACTGCACCGGTACTATCGCACCTTTCTCCAGTAAAACTTGCACTTCGTCCTGGAGTATCAATGTGGCCTTGGTAAACTTCAGGCCCAACAATGGAGGATGCGCCTTGAATTCTATCGCATAACCCATCTGTATGATCCTTAAGACCCAGCGATCTGATGTTATATTGTGCCATGCTTGGGCATGGCTTGCCAGTCTGATGGTGTTTCCGGCAACTACAGAACCGATGGTTGGGGCTCTGGCAAAAGTTGTAATTTTGTGATCATCCAAGCTGATGTTGTGGGACTTGGTTGATGTTGGTGAGTGCAGTGGGTGAACAATCCCGTCAAAAGGACTGCTTGGAATTGTCCTTGCTAGGGCGATTGTTACCCTTAGACTTTTGGTTGAATGCTTTAGATCTCTGAAAGGGTCTGTACTATTTCCTGTACTCCTTCTCTTGATAGCGGAAGGGTTTCTGTCGAGAATAAGAACGGCCCTTCGACGTTCCCCCTGGAGTTGGGACAGAGCCATAAAGGTACGTGCTGTGAACTTTGATTTCTTTAAGGATTCCATCGTGGAATCAGTATCATGATGGAAGAGGCCTTTTCCATCGAATACTAAATTCTCAATCTGGTCCATCATATCCAGTTGCAAGGTTGATGAGCGTAGCCACACATGGCGGTGCATGCTTACCGCTGTGACCATCTCACGCGACTCCGTTTCTGCTAGATGTTTAAAGGCACTTAACTGTTGCCATGTGATTATAGCGAGCCATGCATGGTGCGTAGTTCGCTATTCTAATTGCCAAACTGGACGCAGAATAGATTTTCCGCCCCATCACATCAAGCTTACAACCCTCCTTATCCCCAGGTGTTGTGTGCCGGCGTCCCCCACAAGATGTGGAAGCACAGTCTATGACCAATGAATTGGGCACAGGGTGATGCAATAGATAAGTGTTTTCCTCCTCACGGATCCTGTATAAACTCTCCAATCTCTTAGGAGTGGGAGCAGAGGCTTGCATGGCTTCCCAAGCCAACTTGGCCGCCTTGCCAATAGCCGGTATCATAAGCAAAGCAACTGGGTGTGACATTCTGGACTTTGCCATCATATTGTACACTGGATCAGCATCCTCAGTATCAGGTGAGCTGAGATCCATGCCTAGTGCTTCTGCAATTTCCCTAATTAGGGCATTATATGCCTTTAACTCCTCGGTTGGAGATCTAGAGAGCCGAGGAGGCACATCCGACGGTGAGTCAGACCTACGACTACCCATATCCGAATCTGAGACTTCCGAAGCCTCATCCTCAGTAAAGTAGGCGTCAGATGAGGAAGGCACCTCTGGAGGGGGAGGGCTAGACTTCTTCTTCCTCTTTCCCGCTGGTTTTTCTGTTGGCATTTGGACAGTCGGCTCCATTTGTGTTAAATCTTGTCTCTGCACCGATTGCAGCATCATCAGGAGTTGTTGCACTGGTTGAGCCACATGAAGCTTAATGGTTTCATGTTGGGCTGCTGGCTGCGCTAAATTGTGCTGTGGAGTAGACGGCACCTGTCGCGCCTTCCAACGTAGGTAATCAGCATAGTCACTAGGAAGTTGGTGGCGGAAGCCACAGGAATGTGCTGGTGTAAACTGTAAGGGTTGTGAATCTGAACGCTGTGACAGGGCAGCAGCAATAGGACAGGGGCTCCGTACAGCAGAGAGAGCTGACTCCCTTTCTATCCCCAACGCGACATGCAGGGTGTTTTTGGCGGTTGCATGGGCTCCTCATCTTGCTCTATGTCAAGCCCTGTACTCAAGAATCCATGGAAAGTGGAACTTGACGGAGTACTAGAGGCTGAGTCCATCAATTCCTGTAAAGCTGACGAATCTCCCAGTGCCTGGCTAGACACTCCTATTTGGACCTCAACCCGTGCCGGCATCTTAGGGGTACCTGGGGTCGAAGGGGATTGCTCTGGGGTTCTTGCTGGGGAGAGCAAATGGTAGGATCTCCCCAAGGTCGACGACCTCGATTTTGATACGGCCGCCGCTGTCAATGTCGATGTCAACGTTGATGTGAGTGTTGAAGCTGCACTCAATGTCGTTGCCAATATTGAAGCTGCACTCTATGTCGATGCTGAAGCTATAGCTATTCTCGACATTGATGTTGAAGCCACCCTCGACGTCGATGTCAATGTTGAATCTGCTCTCGACGTCGAAACAGCCTCGGCCAATGCCGATGACGCCAGCATCATAGCTGATTCATCCGAGTCGCCTTCAAATGCCTGCGCTGCCGAAGGAGATGGAGTGCGGTGCTTCTTCTTCGAAGACACCTCATTCTCCTCCGAGACATTTCCGGAGTCACGATGGCACTTGCGCTCGCCATGCCTATGTGCCTTCTTCGACACTTCCTTGGGCTTCTTAAAAAGGCCCTCTCCAGACTGCGGTTGGTCAGCACTCACGGTTTTAGACTGCGGCTGTGCAGATCCGGAAGCGACAGACCCAACTGTCGACCTTGACTGAGCACTCGACACCGACGGTGAGTGCAGCCGTGGTGTCGGCAGGCAGAGTGCCTCATCGTACAATGCTGCCCGAAGACACAGCACTCTGTTCTATCTTGTTTGTTTGGAAAATGAGCAACATATTCTGCATGCAGCTGTGTTATGCTCTTCCCCAAGGCACATTAGACAAGTATCATGAAGATCAGACAATGGGAGTTTAGCATGGCACTTTATACAGCGCTTGAAGGTCTTCTTCACCTCCATTGCTGAGGTAAAAGTCCGGGTAGAGAAAACGATCGTGGTTAATCTATTCCGTGGTCAAAAGCCAAATAGTCCGTAATATTTCAACAAACCAAATCGCAATCCAAAGAAAGTCCGACATCCGAATCCAAGTCAAATAGACCGTAATAATCAAGTAAAGAATAGTCTGTTCTTTTTAAACTGAGGAGCTACAGTACAAGGTTTGAACGCTTAGACGGTCAAAGAGAAACTGAGTAGAGGACTCCTCAACCATCAATCCTAACAAACTTTGCACTGCACGTGCAGACGGGGTGGGGCGTCTTGAGGAGCTAGTCAGTCAGCCCGCGAGGTCCCTGCGCAGGCGCAGAACCCATTACTTATTATTACAATGGATCACGATCCAGATCTAGAGCAGTTACGTGCAACACATAAAGAAAGTAGTACTGCACTATATATGCAGCTCATGAAAAAGCAGATGCAAGGACCAACTAACAGGTTATGAACATATTACAGCATTCGCATATGCCTTAAGAAAACAAAAAAGCATTAATTGTCAGAGTTCTGTAAAATCAATACTTACTTAAAAGGACAGTATGTTAGTTTCAATTTCAAATACAATAGTTCAACTTCACAATGCTTTATGGATTCAACTTTAGTGATACCAGATCTCCTCTGCTATGCTCCAAGATGGACCCCTTTAAGAAACACTCTAAATACTGATAACTTCCACTGATAACTTCCAGAGGGTACGGCATCATATTGCATTTGATGAAGTGGGCTCTATAAGTCCATGAAAGTTTATGCCACAATAAACCTTTTAGTATTTAAAAAGGTGCTACAAGACCATATTTTGAACACTGATTTAAATCTTGTCCCTCTCACCTCTTGTGAATGGCACCTGCTCATTCGTAAGAGAAAAGGCAGCAGTTTACTCATATCTAACTCACCGTGCATGTATTTTGTCCGATTCCATGGTTCTGACATTCAGTGGCTTTTTAGGTCCAAATAGAGCACTGCATTTAGTCAGACTATTTCTGAGTAAACATGGGTTAGGACTCGGCTGCATCTCTTGCAGCAAGCTCCTTTGTGGAATATAAACTATATTGTAATTAAAAATACAGATGTGTGCAAAATGCACAGGGGCAAAGGATTACAATCAGAGCCCTCAAAAAACCTTAACATCTCAAACATAACCTTGAAAAATGCATTGCCCTCCTAATCAGTATATTTTGCTAACCATCAAAAGGTGTTCTATTGCATTAATCAAATCCTACATTGACACAGCAGAGCAACACAAACAAGCTTTAACATAGCCTAAGGAAGAATTGCCCATATGCCTAATTAACTGATTATTTTTTAAAGATTGTCATTTTTGCTTCAGTAGTAGCATAGTTAAACATATCTAATGCTAAACAACTACACTGGGATCCTTTATGGGGCAGGAAAACAATATACAAGCCTAAGCATAAATAAAAATTCAGCCAGTTCTGTAAAAGGTGCAGCAAAGAAGAAAAAAGCCTTAACAATGTCAAACATCTTCTCCAACATCACCTGGAAAAATGCATTGCCTCCTCATCAATATCAATACTTAACTTAAAAAAGGTTTTTAACTGTATTAGTTAAAGTCTGTTATGATAATCCAGAATATTTGTATTTCCTTGTAAAGAACAAAGTACCAATTTTGTTTACCTCTAACAAGTCAGGATATTTCATTTTTAGCAACATGACATTCTACTTCATGACCAGGACTCAAACATCCTAATGCATGCATACTCAAACATTTCTACACATTTCTGCTCCAGAAAGGCAGGAACAGATAGAGTTGCAGAAGGACGGAAGTTCCCATATGCACACAGGTACCCCTCCTACAAATATTTGATCTCACAAAGACATTTGCACATTTAAAGTTAGAACTTGATGCAAAGGTTAGCAGATGTACTGCCTGTTTTTAGAAGTGTACTTGTTTCCACTACACTCTGCTTTTAAATGTATCAATTAAGCATTTTTTAAAGGACACCACAGGTCAAGGGCTCTACCATCTAAAGAAAACTAAAACCAGTAGTATTGCATTTAGATTTCTTCACCACTTCAAGAAGTGGGGAGTACTAAATATAGTCTCAGTGAATATCATTGTCATCTCAGGATTTCTTAGACCTTGCTTTTATGCAACAAAGCAATTGTTATTGCTACACAGGGGCATTATAGTTATGGAAATCTCCTATTAAATGGATGGCTAGATAGATAGATAGATAGATAGATAGATAGATAGATAGATAGATAGATAGATAGATAGATAGATAGATCTGAACATTAATTTTTAAATATGCACGGTCATCAGCTTAATAGTTTTATACCTAGTTTCCAGCTCTCACTGTGAGATCACCATCTAATAAACTATGATGCAATGACACCAACTGCAATTTAAATAAAGCTTACAAAACCAAGAATGAATCTATGGAGTAACTCACTGGTTTAATATCTCTGTGCAAAAACCCCACAGAATGAATACTCTCAATAGACTCCAGAATTTGCTTGCCAAGTCGCAAAGTAGTACTCATTGTGAAAGTCCCCCTCGATTGGCTTCGACGCAGATCTGCCAAGTTCCGACCCTGAGAAAGCAAAAAAGCATTTTCAGTGGAGGACTCCCACACAAGCAACAAACAAAAGAGAACAGATTAGGCCGGCACAAAGATTCAGCTTTGAAGAGTCGAAGCACTTTGCCTCTGGCCCCATAAAGAGGCAGCCACTCCCAATACTTATGCAGAGCAGACCTATGCACAGCACCAGAGAATGCCATTAAAGGGATTCAGAGTTGTGAGAAGCCCCAGTGATGTCTTGGAAGGTGAGCAGGGAACCCTGTGAAATGCAGTCCCTATCCAGCACTTTACCTAAAGAGCTCTACTTGGAAAGACTTCGTTTCTCAATGCTCCCCCCATGCTTTGCCACACAGAACATTTTTGTATAAAGAACCATCAGTCATGCTGTACATCAGTTCTAGCATAAGAGAGCCATTTCAGTTGCGGCATCTCAGACTGAATGGCCTCCCCAAAGAAGCTCACCTGGCACCAACTTGGATATCTTTTTGGCACTAGGCAAAGACTTTATTTGCCCAAGATTCCCAGCATGTTCTATAGCTGTTTTTAAGGTTCTTTTGTAATGTCTTGTGCTGGATTTCAAGGCTGCTGCTGCTTCTGTAGTTATATCATTTTCTGTTTTATTAACTTGTGATATTTTACTGTATTTGCTTTTAGAATGTATGTCACCCTGGGAGCCATTTGATGAAGGCCAGATTATATATTGCCTAAACAGGCAAATAAAACATTTTTACTTCTGTTGCAAAGTACAGTCCATTTAGTATTTCCCATTTAGGCGAAATACTTGTTTAATTATTGTATGTATTAGTTAATACTACTGTAGAGATTATAAATAAATGGTAAATGCTGAATAGACTACTGTACTCTTTCAACAAAACGTTGAGCCTAATCAAAAGAGAAATCACATCTCTAATTTTAAAAAGCACCAGTTAACTGAATAAGAGAGATAGATAGATAGATAGATAGATACACACACATACACACACACACACGTTTCTCTCACTCTTTCTCAACTATACATGAAGTACAAGTGTGTGTGCACGTGTGTGTTTCTGAAAGCACAAAATGACTAACAGAGAGTTAGTTAAGTTGCTTCTCAACTTTATCATTCACTCACTCATACACACACACAAATATCTTTTAGCATATTTTCTGCTCAAGTACAAACAGTAGTTTCCTTCAGCAATCCACCATGCTTTTCAACGTTTATTTTTCTGCACAATTTGCATACTTTAGACAATGAAGTTATGAATCTAATGAACTCACCTGCAACTGCATGACCACATAGTTAAATCTGTCATTCCTTCCACAGCCAACAAATTTACAGACATGATCTTTCCCTAAGGGGGGAAAAATACTTTTTTTTTCTTTGTTCATAATTTACATTTCTAGGAGGTGGAAAAAAGATGTTAGTTCTATGTCTATCAGACTTAGTGGGGGGGAAAGCAAGCAAATCGCACTTCCATGAAAGCAAGCATACAAACAAAACAAAACCCCATGTCCGCTTCTCTCCTCCCTGCCAAAAAAAGTAAATTTCTTGCTCCATCATGTGCAAAGACAAAAACAAATTCCAGTATCAATAATGGTTTACGGTTGCAGTCCTAAGTACATATGCAGCACAATCCTCTGCATCTTTACTTAAAGACCCATCTACATTAAACTAGAATTTTCTCTCAGGCAAGTGTGTACAGGACTGCAAAGCGACTGACTTCTGAATAAGCATGTTTCAATTGCAATGCAAATAGTTAAACTGTCTCTATCCTTTGAAACTTGCCATAATTATATGATAAAATGGTTAAGGCAAGAAAAATATCAAGCCAGTTGATCAAACGTTCTTAATTATACTGAAAACCAACTATTTTAAGTTAAAATACTTTAAATTATGACACAAAATGTATGTACCTATCAACATTTCAGAAGCCATGGGCCAAATTAGACATCATGTAAGAGAACAATTACCAGAATCTTCTGCAAACTAAAAGGTTAGTAACAGACACAGAATTAACAATCTCCTGGTGCCATTTCCCCACTGCAGTTGTCCCCTCCCAAAGCTATTATTTGCACCACAAGGTACCTGTACGTTTGCCCTTACATAGGAAATAGCAGTGGGACGGGGGGGTGGGGGTAGAATTTAATTGGGAAAACAGCTAATGGAGAAAAAAGATTAAATCCTACCTCCCCACATTTTGGCCCCATCCAATTCATGTCCTTAAGCTTTTTTTTTTTTTTTTTTTTTTAAACAACCCTAAAGGAAATCTTGATCATAGCACATCTAGTTTGACCCTAAACCACTTTAAAAAATCTCTCACTCCTGTAAAGCACCACATATGTGATGGTGCTGTAATATCATCATAAGCAAGTCTAGCATGGAATACTGTCTAGGCCCCTCATTTATGCAGCAGTTTTGAAGGCGTATGATGACTGTGAGATCACTGTACCCACTGATAGAGAATTGTTGCTGCAGGTACTGTTCAATACATTCAGCTCAACTTAACTTCAATTTGAGTTCCATGCTAGCCAAAAACTTCTGGATTAACTAAAACTAAAGTGGAAGAAATTCAGATTCCTGGAGTAATAAAGTGTACAAAACTGTCATATTTGTATCAATTTTTTTTTAAAAAAGACTGTTAGGATTGCTTTTTCTAATCCATTTCATTTCTAACATCAGTATTGTTGAACAACCACCAACCCATCCCTCCTTTCATGTGAAGTACTCCTATGGGGCAATTTAAAAGTGCCTCTGTCCAATTTCTCAGCAAGGTCAATTAAGTATTATTAACTCTGACACATCAAGTTATCTAATGAACATTTAAAACATTAGTCAGTCAGAGTACCCAGTAAAATCAATTTGTTCTAGGATCTCTCTTTTTAATAACACAAGTTTACAGAGCAACAATAAGCAGCATGTTTCCCAAGATGCACCAGTTTGCAGTTAATGAGATCTCAGCACCAACATTTATAATACATTTTACAGATGCAGCAGCATTTTGGCATAACATGTTTCTATGTGTATATATCATTGTGTTTTACTTCATTTGCCTAGTGTAATACAGGCATCTAAAATCAGAACTGCCTTAGGAAGCAATTCTTAATTAGAGCAATAATTCTCTAGCCAGTTTGCAAAACACAGCTTTTGAAATTAACTTTTTATTAAAGTTGGAAGTTCAGAGCAGAAAGGAGCCTCAGCTACATTGTTCAGTTTAGGCACAGCAGATTTTAATATTTGCTTGCAATAGCTGCTTAAACATAAATAAGTCATATTTATGCTAATACAGCCCACTTTAACACAATTTACTTCAAACGGAAAAGCAAACCTTTAAACATTGCATACATTTTTGTATAATTGGACAGACAAGCAAGAAAGTATACCAAATGCCATTTAGGTTGTAGAAGTTCTCCAACAAAGGGTAACCTCTAACCTATCACGTGCTTGGAGATAAGATTCAGGGCATTCTGACTTTTATAAGAATAATTCAATTTTGGCAATCACATTCTGAGATTTGACATGCAAAAGAAAAAGTTAGAAAGATGGGGGACAGAAACACAGAACTTGCTAAACCCAAGATCCTACCTAACTCATGCTCTAAAAATCAGTTTGGGGAAATGTAGCATTTTGGAATATACTACTTCACATTTCTCTCCTTGTTAACATCACAAGGATAGGAAGAGTGGAACTTTCTTTTCACTGTGAACAGAAATAATGCCCTGCCTAAAGCAGGCTGCATACTTGAAAACTTTCTACATCAGAGAAAGAACATGATACATGCCTAGGCTAGAATCCCTCTCCAGCATGCTAACTTTCCACAGACAAGCAGTTTTTAATATGGGAGATCATTCAACCATCTGAAGTGGTACTATCAAAAAGGCGGCTGTAGCACACAATTTTTCCAAATGTATAGGTCTTTGTAATTATCAAGTGTGCAATAAGTAAAATCTGAAGTCACTGCCTAAGCACTATGATCACATGTTTGTTTGTGAAACATTAAAAGTAAAGTGTGCCGTCGAGTCGGTGTTGACTCCCGGCAACCAGAGAGCCCTGTGGTTGTCTTTGGTAGACTACAGGAAGGGTTTACCACTGCCGCCTATTGCGCAGTATGAGAGGATGCCTTGCAGCACCTCCCTATATCACTGCTGCCCAATATAGGTGTTTACCATAGTCTGGGAAACATACCAGCGGGGATTCGAACCGGCAACCTCTGGCTTGCTAGTCAAGTCATTTCCCCACTGCACCATTAGGTGGCTTTCTTGTGAAACATTACTTCCTATTTATTCATTTTCTTTTTTCCTGCAATGATTTGATCAAGCTTTTGTTGCCTCCATTATATGAAACAAGAACTTCAGGTAGAAAATCAGGTTTACTATCATTCCTTTAAAACTACTACTAATGCAAGTGGATACAAGCCAATAATTAAAAGCAGGTTTATTTCACTGAAACACCACAAGGCAATTGTCCATTTGAAAATTGTCATATAGCTGCACTCTTATAGTATACTTCCTGACTATTACAAATAAATCTCAAGTTGTTTACAAAACTGTTCATTCTTCGAAGCATTATGAAAAAACATGATGTGAATTTGTTTACCACTGGCAAAAAGGAACAACAAAGGTAGATATCAGTAAACAAGCAACTACAGAGCTTTTTTTTAATGAGTTCTCCTATCAGAATAACAATGTTCACAATATTTTATTTATTAATTACGTTTTTATACTGCCCTATCCAGAGACTCTGGATAGAGCCACAGTCCACAGTGAACAAGGTAAAACACACTGGTTCCAGATCGGCAGAAGAGCAAGGAAAGGCTGTATATTTTCTCCTTATTTATTCAACTTAAATGCTGAACATATACTGAGAGAAGCTTGATTGGAAGAAGATGAGCATGGTTTTAAAGTTGGAGGGAGAAACATCAATAACTTGTGCTACACAGATGAAACCACTCTGGCAGCTGAGAATGCGGATCATCTGCAAGGATCAAAATCAAGGATCACAATGAAAAAGTGGGTCTACAACTAAATGTAAAGAAGACTAAACTAATGACAACGGATACAGCAACCAGTCTCAGAACTGATAATGAAGACACTGAAGTAGTGGATAGTTTCTCCCTTTTAGGATCAGCCATCAACAGTAAAGGATCCAGCAGTCAAGAAACACACCGCAGACTAGCACTTGGTAGGGTTGCAAAGGGTAGGGTTGGTAGGCCTTGGAAGGGATATTTAGATGCCGTGATATGTCTATATTGACAAAGATTAGAATTGTTCAGACAATGGTTTTTCCCATGACACTCTATGGATGCAAAAGCTGGACTCTGAAGAAGCAAGATAGAAAAAGTATTGATGCTTTTGAACTTTGGTGCTGGAGAAGACTTTTGGGGATACCATGGACAGCCAGGGAAAAAACCAATGGATCACAGAACAAATCAATCCAGCTTTTTCACTCGAGGCACAAATGACCAGGCTCAAACTATCATACTTTGGACACATTATGAGAAAACCCAGCTCCCTCGAGAAGTCCACAATGCTGAGGAAAGTTGAAGGAAAGAGAAGAAGTGGACAACCAGCAGCAAGGAGGATGGAGTCGATTACAATGGTAATGAACGCACCATTGAAAGACCTTAAAGGCCAAGCTGAAGACAGATCATTCTGGAGAGAATCTATCTATGTGATTGCTAAGAGTCGACACCGACTTGATGGCACTTAATCCAGAGTCTCTGGGCAATGCACAACAAAACAAAAAACTAGCAAACAACTGTTTAAAATAAGCAGCTTAAAACAATATAAAAACAAAATTAAAACTCATTTAAAAATGATATACAATGTACTCCAGATACAACCTTCTAATTTCTAAGTTTCCAAAGTAATTTTATTTTAAAAGATGCATAGTATGAAAATTTATCTAAAATATTATTTCAGGTCACATTGAACCAAAGTATTTTAGAACGGCTACATATCATGTAAGATGGGATCCATGGGAAGCAAGTCACCACAGCTACTGCATTTATCACACTTGTCTCTTCCCATTTAACAATTAATCTATTACATAAATATTTATACTGCACTTTTCAACAGAGCTCAAAACAATTCACATGGCAAAAAAAAATTTATAAGCATTCCCAGTTCTAAAGAGGCTCACAAGCTTAAAAAGAAAGACAGTGACACTGAAAGAGAGCGATGCTGAAATGGGCAGTTGCTATCCTCCTGCTAAATATAAGAACCACCATTTTAAAAGATGCCTCTTAACCCAGTTCGCAAGGGTGCATTTATCATATTTTTCAAAAATTTGACCTTTCAAAAGAGTGGCAACTTGAGAACAATTTCATGTTGAAATAACTTCTTCATGCATCCCACTATGGACTGGTACATCCCTAACACAGGAAACTGGTTTCAAGTCTTGGTAAAGATATTCATTCATTCATTCGATTTCTATACCGCCCTTCCAAAAATAGCTCAAGGCAGTTTACGCAGAGAAATAATAAATAAAATGGACCCCTGTTCCCGAAGGGCTCACAATCTAAAAAGAAACATAAGATAGACACCAGCAACAGTCACTGGAGGTACTGTGCTGGGGTGGATAGGGCCAGTTACTCTTCCCCTACTAAATAAAGAGAATCACCACGTTAAAAAGGTGCCTCTTTGCTAAATTAGCAGGAGTTATTCCAGGTTATGTTAACATTATTAAGGAAAAATCACATGGCAATGCTCAGCACTAATCTGAACTAAAACACTGTGTCAATACGGATCACATTTTAAACAAACACTTAGAAGTTTCTACATAAAAACTGTAATACAAAACAATATTCCTATGGTATTCTGGCCTCAGTAAAGAGCCTCTAGGGGAGGGAGGACAACACACACACACACACACACACACACAGAGTATCGTTTTCTGGCTAAAGCAGAAACTGAGTGAAACGTGCCCCAACTGCCTAGGATAACGGTAGCACGGTCATGTGTGTGGCAGTTAGGGGTGGCGCAACAAGCTAGCTAATCGATCCATGAGGTCCCTGTGCAGAACCGAATCTTTATGAATACAACGGATCACCGCCAGATCATCTGTTACAGGTGAGCAACCTGTTTTTTTCCACCTCACTCATATGAGCACTTGAGGTCACCCAAAGAAAATGAGATTTAGGTAAGGCAAAGGAAGCAACTCAAACAAGTTATGAAATTCACTGCCATAAGATGTGGCAATGTCCACAGGCCTAGACGTCTTTTAAATGACAAATTCATGTAAGTTAGTTGTTTCAAGAGATATTAGCTATGATAGCTAAATAGTACTTACATATGAATATAAGAACAGCCCTGCTGAATCACATCCAAGATCTATCTAGTCCAGCATCCTGTTTCACACAGTGGCTCACGAGATGCTTCTGAGAAGCCCACAGGCAAAAGATGATGCATTCCCCCTCTCTTGCTGTTGCTCCCTTGCAAACTGTATGGTATTTACACCACCTAGAGATATACATATCAGGCAATATAAAAATATGATAGATAGATAGATAGATAGATAGATAGATAGATAGATAGATAGATAGATAGATAGATAGATAGACTGCCTCTGAGCCCAGAGGTAGCCAATAGCCATCAAGAAATCGAAAGAAGAAGAAGAAGAAGAAGAAGAAGAAGAAGAAGAAGAGCAGCCACTGACAGACCAGACCTCCATGAATTTGCCTAAGTCACTTTGAAAGCCATCAAAACTGGTGGCCATCACCACATCCCATGGCAGAGAATTCCATAGATTAATTCTATGCCATGTGAAAAAGAACTTCTTTTTCTCAGTCTTGAATTTCCTGACAATCTGTTTCATGGGATGACCCTTGGTTTTAGTGTTGTAGCCATTTTTCTAAACTAAAAATCCCCAGATGCTGTAGCCTGCCTCATAAGGAAGGGCCTCCAGGTCCTGATCATTTTGGTTGCCCTCTTCTGCACCTTTTCCAGTTCTACAATCTACCTTTTGAGATACAGTGACCAGAACTGTACAATGTAGTCCAAATGTGGCCACACCATAGATTTGTAGAAGGGCATTATGATATTAGCTTAGACATCTAGGCTAGACAAGCCGAGACTCAATTCCAACAAGAAAAAAGTACTGCTGGTTGGTGGTTTCTCTGCCCAGGTAAATGATGTTCAGCCTGTTCTAGATGGGTTTGCACTCCCCTGAAGGACCAGGGGAGTTTGCAGTTTAGGGAGTGCTCATTGATCCAGCACAGTCACTAGAGGCTCAAGAGGCCTCTGGGGCTCAGAGCGCCTTTTATCAGCTTCAGCTGATATGCCAACTGCGACCTTACTTGGGCAGAGATAACATGGCCACAGTTACTCATGCTCTGGTAACTTCTCACTTAGTTTACTACAATGGGGCTGCCTTTGAAAATGGTCCAGAAACTGCAGCTAGTACAAAATAGGACTGCAAGATTATTAACTGGGACTGGACGTTTTGAGCATGTTATGCCAGTGCTTCGTCAGCTGCACTGGCTCCCAGTCAGTTACCTGGCCCAATTTAAAGTGCTAGTGTTAACCTTTAAAGCCCTAAATGGCTTGGGACTGGGTTACCTGAGAGAACGCCTTGTCCCATACGTCCCAACCCAGACATTAAGTTCTTCTTCACAGACTCTCATCCAAGAGCCCCTGCCAAACGAGGTGAAGTGGGTGGCTACTAGGGAAAGGGCCTTTTTGGTGGTTGCACCATTTATGGAGTAGCCTCCTCAGTGAAGTTTGCCTGGCTTCATCACTTTGTTCTCTTAGACACCAGGTAAAGATCTTTTTGTTCACTCAGGCCTTTTAAATTTTTTATTTTAAAATTTGATTTTTAACTGATTTCAAAACAGTTTTTAAATTGCTTTGTATTGTATTTTCCCCCTTTTGATCTGTTATGATTTAATGCGTTATGTGTGTTGTGAGCCACCCAGAGAACAATTTATTATGGGGCAGCTAACAAATAGCTGTTATTATTATACTATAGCTGTTATAAGTAATAATTTTTTTATTATTGTTAGCAGTTTTATTTTCAATCCCCTTCCTAATGATCCCTAGTATGGAATTTGCCATTTCCATAGCTGTGATGCATTGAGTTAAAAATTTCTATGAGCTGTCAACCATGATCCCAAGACCCCTTCCGGGTCAGTCACCCACAGCTCAGACTGCATCAGAGTATATATGAGTTTGAGGGTTTTGCCCCACTGTACATCACTTTACACTGAACCACATTTGCCATTTTGTCACCCACTCACCCAGTTTAGAGAGATCCTTTTGGAGCGCCTCACAATCTGTTTTGGATTTCACTACCCTAAATAGTTCAGTGTCATCTGCAAATTTTGCCACCTTGCTGCTTACCCCAGTACAGGTCCCTGGGGGAATCTTGTTTCCCCCACATTGTGAAAATAGTCCATTTAGTCCTACCCTCTGTTTCCCAACTTCAGCCAGTTATTAATCCCCACATGAAACCCATCTCCTTATCCCATGACTGCTCGGTTTACCCAAGAGCCTTTCATGAGAAACTTAATCAAAAGCTTTTTGGAAGTCCAAGTATATCAGTGAGATCACCTTTATCCACACGCCAGTTGACACTCTCAGAGTATCAAGGCTGGTGAAGCAAGAAAAGGGCCTTCTGCCCCCTTTGCAGAAGGCCTTCAGCAAGGCTTGTTCTTCTATATGTTTTTTTAAAAGTATTATTTATCCATGTAAACTGCTTTGGAAACCTTTGTTGAAAAGCAGTATATAGATATTGTTGTTGCTGAAATTTTATCCTTAAGTAGGCTTTCCATCAATTTACCCAGAACAGATGTTAAGCTAACCAGCCTGTAATCAGTTTTTGAAAATCAGTGTTACATTGGCTACTTCCCAGTCTTCTGGTACAGAGCCTGACTGTAGGGATAAGTTACATATTTTTGCTAGGAGATCAGCAATTTCACCTTTGAGTTCCTGAGAAACTCAGTTCAAGTGCAGATATATGCTCAGTATCCTCTAAATATACTTCAACATTCTGTGGCAATATCCAGGCTTGGGAGGTAAATGCTTATTACATTAAACATTTATTTTTTTTTAATTATTAGTCACAACCACTCCCAGTTATGCTGGAATGGTAGGAACCCCTGTGAGGAAATTCCTATTTCTCACAAGAGTGAAGGAGACACTGGCTCTGCTTCACGTCAATGGGGCCATTCCTGTTAGCAGCATATTGCTTTTAAAATTTGGAACTTATATATATATATATATATATATATATATATATATATATATATATATATATATGGTTTTAACTTGCTTAACTTAAATTTTGTTAATTTTATTAGTATTCTTTTACTTTTACATTGTATCTTTTTATGAATGTTGTGAGCCACTCTGAGCAGCAATGTACCAGAGGGGCAGGATACAAATATTTTAAATAAATAAATAAAATAAATCTCAGCTGCTTGCCAGCAGGTATCTCCAAGGCCCTACTAGCCTCATTTGCTTTCCAAATCCTTTTTCAAACCTTTGTTTAATGCAGTGACAAGTAAGACTGGTCTTAACATTTAAAATGTTTAAAAGATTAGCATTTAATATCTCTGTAATTTAATATCAATTGCTAGAGGAGTGAGGGGAGAATATTGCCCTTATGTTATGTTTGTGGGCTTTCCAGAAACATCTGGCTAGTACTGCTGGAATCAAGATGCAGGACTAGTCAAATCTATTGTGTGATCCAACAAGGCTATCATGAGTGGGCCAACTAGGCATTAGGGATGTGCAAAACGTCGAATAGGTTCAACGTCGAGCCGCTTCAGTTCAACCGTCCAGGGTCAAACCGAACCACCCCCTGTTCGGTCCGAGCCCGGACCCAACACCCCCTGACTGTTTGGGGGGTTGTGACAGTTTTTTATTTATTTATTTATTTATTTATTAAAGAAAAATAAAATAAAATTGTGCCTTTACTCCCTTTGGGGGAGTTTCTTGAGGTGGTAGTGGGGTCCACGGAGGTTCCCCCTCCCCGTCAGCCTCAATGTAGCCCACACCGGCCCCTTCGGCTGGCTCGGGCTGCACTGAGGCCGACGGGGGAGGGGGAACCTACATGGACACACACCCCGCCACCTCAAGGAACTCCCCCAAAGGGAGTAAAGGTACCAAAAAAAAAAAAGTTGATTATTTTTTTCTTGTGTGTTTTTTTTTTAAGTCAGCGAACACCCCCGCTCCCAGGACCAAACCAGGGGAGTTCCGGTCAGATTCGAGTCCCATCCAGACTTGAACTGAACCGGGCCAGCCGGTTTCGTGCACATCCCTTCTAGGTTTTTAGATGAGAACACATCTGATGAAGTCCTGTAAAATCTGACAATTCAAGTAGGTAAATAGCCAGTTGCAAGGGCTGAAGATACTGGCATAAATTTTTACACTGTTGACAGGATACTAATACATACTTGTACAGTGTCAATCGCAGAAGTGACACCAATATTATCCACAGACTACTAATGTACATAAAAAGGACAAAGATGAAGGGAAAAGGGCAGGCCTTAAGAATGATAGCACAAGAAAGTTCAGTGTAATTCAAAGCAGTAAAGTTATGCGGGTGGAGGGTGCAGTTTACAAATAAAAAATGCCAGTATTGTGCTATATTGTACACTGTCAGTGACCTTCAAAAGTCATCACTGAGCATTTTATGCAAGTCTAAACAAACTTACCTATCTTATTTGGGTTCCCACTGATCAAATGTCTGATCAGAAAGTAAAAGTATAATGGAACATTCTATTGCATAACTTAACAGAAACAATGTGGAATATCATGTGCCTGTCTCAGATGCAAAACTCATTTCATATCACCTTTTTATCACCTCCAAGAAAACTGGAGTGTAGTGCACTGGGCAAAAATCTTACACAAAATCAGTCAGTATTGTATAGGACGGGAATCCAAAGAAGAAGAGATAGATATTCATGCCACTTCTTGTCAACCAAATTAAGAATATTTATATACTGGATCTTTGTTGAAAAAGTCTCAGAGTGGTTTACACACAAAAAGGAGTAAGATAGTTCCCCATCCCAGAAGGGCCCCCAATTAAAAAAGAAAAACAAGGGAGACACCAGCAAGTGCCACTGGAGTGGCAGGGTCCTGGGGTTAGATAGAGACATTTGACGGGAAAGATGCTCGAATCAAAAGGCAGGGAAAAAAGCAGAATGGAGGCTGTACACAGAACAAAGCTTCCTAGTCCGCAGGCTGGGCAGACTAGTAAGAGTGAGGGGTTCCTCTGCCCAGAAACCAGAGATTGCCAAACCACAGTTAGTCAATCATCTGCGGCATGATTTTTGGCTTCACAGATTAACCACAGCTTTGTCTACCCAAGGTTTCACACTATGTCCGAACAGGGCCTTACTGTAGTAGAGAAATGCTGCGATATTTATTCTTCCTCTAAATTAAAATGAAAGGGGGGGGAGCAGGATAGGAGTATGTAAAAGCTTAATATTTGAGGAACAATAAGAATAGAAGCACAGTGAGACAAAGATGTCCAAAGTTAGAGGCAAACGAAAGAGGAAAGGAAAGCAAATCATAGAAGAGCAAGAAAGATGAAATTATGAGACACTGTTTGAAACTGATGTGCCCAAGGATGAGGCTTGATTTTTTTCCCCTTTCCCAGCCACATATCCCAGCCTCATCACATTTTTGCAAGACCCCTCCAATCCTTTTGAAATATCCCTCCAATTTCAAAGGCTGTTTCTTTCTCATGTAGCATAGCAGAAACAGTTTAGAGAACGCACACTCAAAAGGTCCCCGAAGTATACAACTAGTTGTGCAGTTTAGGAATGTGCACAGATCGAGGTTCATGCATAGGTTCAGTGGGGAGGGGAGCAGTGAGAAGGGTCTTTTTTTTTTTAAAAAAAAGGAGAGCAGGTCCATGGAAAGCAACACCATGCTGACCACACAAATGGTGTCCACGCATGTGTGAATGCTATATGCATGCTGGTACCGCGTGCAGATTCTGGGGGGGCAGCACCGTTGCAGCAGGAAACTATGTGTGGCAGCAAAGAGCAGGTAAGGACCAGCTCTCCTCTTTTTTAAAGATCCTGCTCACCCGCTCCCCTCTCCACTGAACCTGTGCACAAACCTCAGTTCGTGCACATCCCTAGTGTAGTATTTTGGATCTGGCCATAATTATGAAAGCTTTATGTAACTTTATGAGTTACATAAATCCAGAAGGAACACTAATATGTCTCTTGAATGAAAAATTAAAAAGATGATTATGAAGTCCAAGCAAAGTCAGAAAGATACACTGGCCAGGGTTGGGGTGGCAGGGCACAGTAAGGAAAGAACTACAAAGAGAAGCTCCTAGAGAGATGGACAACTCATTCCAAATAAGGAATACTCTCAATTAAAGAGGCTCCAAATGAATATGGTATTATATAAGACAAAGATCACCAGTATTCACATAGTCCAAGTGTGATAAAGACCAGTTCTCACAGCCTGGTAGTAACCAGCCCTGTGAATAAGGGGGTGGGAGGAGTCTAGCAAACCAACCTCTTGCTTCTCACACCTTTTGGAGTTCACTGCAGCCACCAAGTGGAAGTCTTTATTCCTTTGTGGCCTCCACCAAACAGCTCACAGTATCTCTTAGTCTCAAAAAATATTCAGGTAGAGTGGTAAGGCAAGTAAGCGTGGGGTGGGGAACAGAACTCAGAGACCAAAAGATCTTATTCAAAGTTATATCTTTACTGAAAAAACCCCAATCCATTTTACATTCTTAAAAAATAGTTTTCTGAATATTTAGAAAATATGAGCAAAGGATAACAAATTAAAGAATGGTAAACACATTCAGCTGTCCTGTCTAAACTGTCCCTAATCAGTCTCAACCAGTTCCTCAGTTTGTCCAGCAAAAGGTTCCTTCAGCTTCTTCATGCAACTCTTCTTTCTCTGGCTTTCTTCTTCCAATCTCTCTCAGATTCCCTCTGACAACACCTAGCAAAAACTAACAAAAACACCCTCTCAAACTATGCATTATATCATGGATTCTCAATGTTAGGTCCCCAGATGTTACTGGACTTCAACTCCCATAATCCCCAACCAAAGGCCACTGGGACTGGGGATTATGGGAGTTGAAGTCCAATAACATCTAGGGACCCAACATTGAGAATCTCTGCATTATATCCCCTAAAACTTTGCTCCCCCTCCTCTAAAGCAGCCAACCAGGACAGAATCTGCATTCTGGTTTCATTTTCCTCTTGGCCTTATGACTAAACTCAGGAAGCAAATCATTTGACCTCAGGGAGTGACTCATCTTCTAAGGCAAACTTTTGACCTGCCTCTAACTGATATTCTAAACTAACCTTTTGACCTAAGCCAACAACTGACCACCACCAAGAGTCGTTTATTTTCCCCAGGCAGACATTTTAAAAACATAAAATATAACTGCAACAGAACACAAAATAAAGGATTAAATCTCAATCCTTCACACAAGTGAAGAATTACCTTAGTCTACTTTACTGTTCAAAGCTTGGTAAAGGTCAAATTGCTTAAACTAAGAAATTATCTTGAGAATTAAAACCTCATAGCTAACAAGTACTCAGTTGGAATTATACAGCTATTGCTAAAACCATCTCCACATGATGGTCTATTTTGCAATATTCATGCCAGTTCCATTTTTAAACCAGAAAATGGAAAGCAACTGAATTCATAAATACAAGTGTTGCTTGAAAGTTTTTCTTACACCAATTGCACAAGCTAAATCGAGGAGGAAAAAAGGCAAGAGAGGGAGAGAAATGTTCATTGCAACAGAACAACAATGAAGAAAACTAATCTACAGGTTGAGGAGGCAATCAGAACTCCAACTGTATACACATGGTACCTGCCTGCCTGCCAAATGAGAGTTTATCCAGTCCCTGTTTCTCTCAATTCCACCTCACCTGAGATTCCTGGAATGATAACCATAAGGTTGAACATTATAGTTTCACTTTTAATTCCTTTAAATGGAAAAGTGATTCCCAGACAAGATATTTAAAAACAGACTTTGCACTATTAAGATACCCTGGCTTACCACAAGTTTACCAAGAATAAAAACAAGTCATGCTTACATTTACTTTTCTGTGCCATCTTTGCCACAGATGGAATAAAGATAACTTGGTAAACTGTACACATCTGTTTCCATGCTCTCCACAAAAGCACAACAAAAGGTCTGGAACTACAGTTAATAATGCAACATTGTTAAATAATTGTAGACAGTCTCTTATTCCAACAAACATCTAGATTATAGGTATCCACTTTATCAACAAATGTACAACTTTACTCAGAACCCATCACAAAGACTGGCTACCTCTCAAAAGATACAGTTTATAGTGTGTTTGCACACAGATAATAAAAAAGTTGATCAAACAGCATGTAAGGGAACCAACACATATACAAGAATGCCATTAAGTTGTTGCACTCTACAAGCTTCATCGTTCATATTATAGCATGTCACTTGGAAGAGGAAAATAATAATGAGAACTTAAAAGACAGCTCAGTAAAGACAGACTAAAGTGTATCTGCCTTGAAATAATAAAATAATTATAATGTATAGCCTACCACAGAATTATCAGGTTTGTCTTATACAAAATCCAAAAGTTTTCATTCTGGAAATAAAAAGCTGAAACACGATGGATTTCAAGCTTTCAGCTTTTTTTTAAAGATGCTCAGTTAAATCCATTTTGAGAATATAGAAATCACATAAATATTGACACAATATTTACACTTTCTTCAATTACAAATTCCCCCTAATTCTTTACAAGTTAACAAAACATGTGCCCCAACAAGATTCTTATTAACTACTCCTAGATTTCAGTAATACACGCTGAATTCAAGTAACAAAATTCAGCCAAAGTTTTGAATCACACTGATTTAACAGGAGAGGAACATGTGCTTAAATCTCTACCACTGAAGAAAGTGCAACTTAAAAATGGAAGTGGGGGGAAAGCAGCTAGTTTAAAGATATGAGTAGGGCCCTGTGGTGGTACAGGAAAAGGTGAGAGAAAGGAGGAGGTAAAACGAAGAGACAGAGGGGTTCAAACCTGTAGAAAAAAGAGAAATCACAGTATGAGCTGAAAGCGAAAGCGAGTTAGCAGAAGGACTAAAAAACAAAACAACTCAAATTGTAACCAAAAAATGCTTTTTTGGTCCTCAACAATGCAATCTTCTGAATTTAACAGAAAACTAGAAGTAGCCCTCAACTATACACTCCTGATGTAGAGTTATGTAGGACACAGGAAGCTACATTATACTGAGTCAGACCATTGGTCCATCTAGCTCAGTATTGTCTTCGACTGTTCACACGATGCTTACTAGGAAAGGAGATGCCTCTTACCCTAGTTCAGGAGCTGTTCACAATCCTGGTATTTCATAGTCTACAAGGGGAAGACAAGGTAGAAGACTCCTTCCATATGGAAGCAGCAGTTGGGTCAGAAGGCTTTTCCTCTTCCATCACAGGTACAGGATATTTCCTAGGAGTAATTCTCTTACTGCACTCATGTGCTGTCACCCATCCAAATGCAAATTGATGCAAACTAAACCGTGTTTAGCAAAGGGGACCAATTCATGCTCACTCCCTCAAGACCTGCTCTCCTCCACTATAGATGGATATAGATATGTAGTATCAACCCATAGCATAAACACTCAATACATTCATAAAGCTGACACCATAAACATTTCTCTTTATCATATTTTGTTTTTTTCAGTGTCATTAAAATACATCTTTATAATAAATTATTAAAACGTAGAGTAAACAATTACTATAATAAAGTGTAACCTAATGACAATTAACAACATTGCCAACTTGCAGAACTGCAGCAGAAGTGGTTCCGAAACTACACACAGCAAGTTTGAAAACAACAAGCTTATTAGCATTCAAGCCAAAATCATTTTGACCACCACAATATACCAGCAATGAAATACACAATGCACTGCTCAACTTCAAAATGAACTCTTTATTGTGTAAAAGGTATTAAGATAGCTTACAGATTTTTTACACAAAACATGTAAGCTAAAACAAAACCAAGCAAACATTTCAGTGTGATACACCATCCTCAGTGCTGCATTTAACATGCCAGGGGAAGGCACTTAAATTCAAAAGCTGAGAATGGAAAGCAGCAAACAGACAATAGATAATACATGAGGGAGGAGAGAGCAGACCTTTTGCAGAGAAGATGTTAACTCTTTCAGTGATCAATGTATCTCATGGCTTCTTTAATTTCAACGTTAATATGAGGTTTCAGTCGTTCAATGGACATTGCTTCCATGATCTTAAAGTAAAGTGTGCCGTCAAGTCAGTGTTGACTCCTGGCAACCAGGAGGTTGCCTTTTGTAGAATAAAGGAGGGGTTTACCAGTGCCATCTCCTGCGCAGAATGAGATGATGCCTTTCAGCATCTTCCTATATCACTGCTGCCCGATAATGATCTTACATCCTATTAAATTCCTTTCAACAACCAATAACAATATTTTTGTTTTGGTCACTTTATTATGTTTTTCTTTCATATGTATCACCTAAAGTTTTGTTCGACTTTTATTGTCCTGCATATCAGTCAGATGTTCCTTATATCTTTTCATTATTGGTCTTCTGGTTTCTGCAATATGGAATGCTGCACATTCACCTTACACCAATGCTCATTCTCCTCACAGATAGAACAATCTCTCCCTTCATATCTATTATCATACAACTGGGATTTAACTAAATGTTGTTATAAGGTTTTAGGTGCTGTACACACAACATTAGCTTAACTCCATGTCTACTCAAAGTTTTTTGTACCTGACATGCAAATGTGTTACAAAAAGGTATTTTTTTAAAGCTGGCCATCCTTTCACAAACTTTACACACCTACTCCTATTTAGTGGAAGTAGATAACCATTAACTTACATCAACTCTTCAGCCTTTTCCCTAGATGTCACAATGTGTTCACTAGGGCATGCCTATAGTCCTTGTGTTACATTCTTAACTATCTGCTCCTGTACAATTCTGGGATGTGATGAATTACTTACTATTCAATAAAACCTCCTTTTTCATGGGATTCCTATGCTACCTAGTTTCCACGTAGCCCCCACATAGCTTTTGAATAACTCCTTGCAAATAAGTTCAGCTTTATTCAAAGCTCCCCCTACCATGTTCCCTTCAAGCTCCCTAAGACTTACCTTCAAGCAGGAACAGCAACTAAGGAGCATGGAATGGTGCCAAGGGAGATATTGTTCTTCTGGCCTTCACAGCCAGAAAGCCTTACCAACAGGAAAGCCGCAGGGATCTTTTTTCTGGGCCTTTACCATGCAGAATGCTCTCCCTGCTGCACATATATCCTCTGGTGTCCCCGCCTCCCCAGCATTTGGTTTTCCTATTCCCCCCGAACCTGCTTCCCAAACTTATCTTGTATGGTGCAGGTGAGAAACTTACTTTCAGGAATGTTCCCTCACCCTCTTGTGAACCATTTCCTTCCACTTTCCAAGGCATCCCTTCTTCTAGCCTTGGAAAATGGATGGGAATGGCTCCCAAGAGGGTGAGGGAACCTTCCTGAAGGTCAGTTTCTCTCCTCCACCATACAAGAGAATTTTGGAAAGCGGGAGGAGTAAGAAACCCAGATTCATGGAAGGCTGAAGACAGCAGAGGATAGGGAAGCATTTGGAATGGGCCCAGTCTTTCCAAATAAGACTCTACCTTCTCCCAAGAACTCTCTGAAAATTTGGACAAGACTGGGCCCACTCCAAATGCTTCCCTAAGCTTTGCTGTCTGAGTCTATTCTGAATCTACACAAAGAATCATAGCATTTTAGAGTTGGAAGGGATCTTGTGGGTCTTCTAGTCCAACTCTCTATTAAGCGCAGAAAATCACTACAGCATCCCAAACAATTCGCTGTCAAGCCTCTGTCTAAAAACCATGAAAAAAGCAGAACCCACCACTGCATGAGACATTAACAACTTTTACATTAAAAGTTGTTGAACTGGTTAGGAAATTCTTCCAAATGTCTAGGCAAAAATCTGCTTCTTGGTAATTTCCACCCACCATTTCTAGCTCTACCCTCTGCAGCAACAGAGAAAAGTCCACTCCATCCTCCATGTGACAGAACACCCTAGAGTTTGCCAAAATATGATCTGCATACAAACCAGTAGAGTTGAGCTTTAACTGTCATATCCAAAAACTTCTACAGTTTTAGATGTCAACGTTTGTTATATTTTTGCAGTTCTTAATATTTAGGGTACAGTCACATCACTCAGCTGAACAGCCAGAAAAGCATCAACAAATATTTGGAAGGGGATGGAAGGAAATACTGGAGCAACACCACTATTCTAGTCCTTCTCACGGGAATATAAGAGGAGGCCAGGTATTCAGTAATGAGCCAGCCTACCCATAAATCTTGACTATACAGTAACTTAACTAAGCAGTTACTGTATAGTCAGGTACCAACTAAGCAGTTACTGTATAGTTAGGTACTTAACTAAGCAGGTACCAATGAGTCGGTATCGACTCCTGTCGACCACAGAGCCCTGTGGCTGTCTTTGGTAGAATACAAGAGGGATTTACCATTGCCAGCTCCCACACAGTACGAGATGATGCCTTTCAACATCTTCCTATATCACTGCTGCCCGATATAGGTGTTTCCCATAGTCTGGGAAACATACAAGAGGGGATTCGAACCGGCAACCTCTGGCTTGCTAGTCAAGTCATTTCCCCACTGCGCCATTAGGTGGCTTTCTAACTAAGCAGTAACTTGAGGTTTTTTTCTTTCAGTCCTCTGCTGAACCAAGTACTTTGCTTTCCTCTTAGTAATCTTTGGTACACTAAGACTTGTACAAAGTTTACTGCAGCACATACATTTGTCTCATCCAATGCTTTGTAAAAAAAAAAAAAACAAGCAGTAAGAGCAGTCAGGGCATCCACTAATCTCAGAAGTTGCTCAAGACTTTGGGGTGCCCGAAACATTATTTACAACCATAAGAAATACCCATTGCCAGGGTATAGATAAGAACAATAGACACCTCTCCATATGCCCTCAGTTTCACAGTTTCTCTACAAGAATCACATTCACTTTCTTTGAAATTACAACAGACTGATAGCTCATCATCAACATGAATCATATTATGAGTTAGTTAGTTGTTTATTTATGATCTTAGATCAAACAGGATATTATGAGCAAAATAATATAGTTTTCTGATTATTGTACTCAACATATAGCAACAACTAGAAACCATCCTTATATTCCTCATTTAACCACCAGTACTGATCAATATCATACGTTTGCTATTCTTGTGCCTTTTCATTCATTTCCCGTCAGGCTATAGTTAGAAAAAAGGTGGGATAATCTAATTCTCTTTATTAGGAATGTGTATATGATATTTAGCTATCTACAGAACAAAGATCTTTTATCCACCTTACCTTGCAGTTTTTTCAACACAGCTACTTCCATTTTCAGAACTTGCTTTGGTTGCTGAGCTGACTCAACCTTCAGTGCAACATTCTCTCGGGTAACCACATCCAGTGCATCGTAAATTTCTCCAAAGCCTCCACCTCCTATCTTTCTCAACTGTAGTAAAAAAGAATATTAGTTACCGTGCATTGTTTAAGAACTGCAGAACTACTGAACTGAAAAGCCCGTGCTCTGAACACTGTCTAGTCATTAAACTACTATACAGGAGGACCTCGATATTCATGGGGGTTCCATTCCACAGTTGTACCACGGATACGGAAACCACAAATATCGAGGCATTGAGTGAATAGAGAATTGGGGGTTAGGTTCCCGTTCACCAGGGAAATGAGGAAATAATACAGATTTTGGTTAAACGGGGGGGGGGGGGACACGGGGGGGAGCTCCTTACCATGCTTTGCTGCTCCCTACCCAACCCGCATCACACTGTACCCGTGGAATGCCCGAAAATGGCTGTTTGGGGATATTGTTTGGTTTTAAATGGGAGCCGTTTTGTGGCTCCAAGAAACAAAATGGCAGCCAGAACAGACCTCTGCGGTCATTTCCGGCCACCTCCAACCCGCGGATATGCGAGGTCAACGTTGTTGGTTTTTGTTTTTGTTTTGACGTATGCCAAGATCGGGTGGCTGACCACAGATATACAAATCCACGTATAACGAGCTTTCCCTGTATTAGATTTGGTCAGTGCCAATTTAACATCAAGCTGTGCGGCCAATGCCTGCTGAAGTTTCAGATATTGGCTGGATGGCTGAATAAGATTTCCAGTGGCCAGAAGCTGGGCATCAATGGCCTGAACCACACTTTTCCCTTTTCCATGACTGCGTAAATTAAAGTAATACAAATCGTAGAAAATATGAATACGTAGAACTAGCATCTGATTAAAGACATCTTCACTAATTAGTCTTATGAGTTTTAGATTGTGAGGCCTTTTGGGACAGGGAACCATCATATCTACCCCCAGCACAGTACCTCCAGTGATTGTTGCTGGTGTCTATCTTATGTTTCCTTTTAGATTGTGAGCCCTTTAGGGACAGGGAGCCATCTTATTTATTTATTATTCCTCTGTGTAAACTGCCCTGAGCCATTTTTGGAAGGGTGGTATAGAAATCTAATAAAACAAATAAATTTTTTATTTATTATTAGTAGTAGTAGTAGTAGTAGTAGTAGTATTTTACACAGTCAGACAGGTGTTATTGACTGGTTTGTTTTATCCAGACATCGAGTCCTTCCCAAGGACCTGGGATGCCAGAATTGTATTGTCAATGTTGTTGCTGCTGTTATAGATATCGTCGCAGAATATAGGCTGTTCCCAGTAAAGCTGCTTTTTGTAATTGGCTGATGGTGATTTCTGTGGCCCCTATGGTGTTGAAGTGCTCTTCAAGGTCTTTTGGAACTGCACCCAGGGTGCCAATTACCACTGGGATTATTTTGGTCTTTTTCTGCCACAGCCTTTCAATTTCAATTTGTAGATCTTTGTATTTGGTGATTTTTTCTATTTCTTTTTCTTCTATTCTGCTATCCCCTGGTGGTGTTGTTGTTAAAATAATAATAATAATAATAATAATAAATTATAATTATAATTATATTTATGGTTCTATACGAACACAAGAACAGCCCTGCTGAATTAGGCTGAAGGCCTATCTAATCCAGTATCCTGTTATACACAGTGGCCCACCTAATGCCTTTGAGAAACCCACAGCCAAGAGGGGAGGGCAATCTTGCTGTTGCCCCCTGCAAATGGTATTCAGAGGCATCTTGCCTCTGAGGCTGGAGGTGGCCTATAGCCACCAGATTAGAAGCCATTGATAAGATCTGTCCTCCATGAACGGCAGGCTTTTGTAAAATAGCCTTTTTTGTTAAAAAGTGGTATATAAATATTATTATTAATAAATATGTGAGCTGTAGATAATTAATTATATCTAAACTGATTTGCATAAGAATAAAACCACACTTCAGGGCGGGGGGGGGGAGAAGCATAGTGTGTGTGTCCCATCAACTTTGCAATGCCTGGACCAATACTGAACCAAATTGGGTACAGTTGTAGGGACACCTCAATGGCCTAATTTGTGATTATGCCATCCACTCTGTTTCAAGATGGTGGACACGTGAATGTCTGAGGCTCAAGTGAGCTAGCTTGTGAACTGCCTAAGCAATCTGGACCAAATTTAGCTCATCTGTAGTGATAGTTAAAGGAAAGTAGACAGATTAGTTCTTACCAGAACTACTTGTTTTTAAATGTTGCATGCACATATTGCATCATCTTAATCGAGGCATTTCCTCACGTATGAGAAAGAAGGGAAAGAAAGTTTAAGATGGTGGTTGCCACTATTTTTGTATGTACATCTATTGCAAGTTTATTTTTTAAATAATCTGCTGTCTAATCAATTTGTGACATTTTAATTTTAAGAGTCTCTAAATGAGGCCCTTAAAACTGAAATGTAAAAAATTGAAATGGAAAAAATACAAATCCCATCATCCCTATCTTTTTTGTGGCTGGGGATGATGAGAGTTGTAGTTCAGCAACATCTGGAGTACTGCAGGTTGGGAACCCCTGGTGTAAAGGAACAAGCAAATACAGCTCCAGTTCAGACAACCACACAAACCATAGTTTGAATGCATCCATAATCCTCATGAGCTCCCTTCTACGCTCACCTTCTCAGTCCCCATGCAGAACTGCAGTGTCAGCACCCTCATTTGCTTAAAAAGCTCGACCTGTTGTACAAACCCAGAGTTACTTGACTGTGGCTTACAAACCACAATCAAACCACAACCTGAAAATGAAATTCAACTCTGCTTTGAGACGGTGGTTTGTAAACAACAGCTCTGGTTCAGATAACACATGGGGTCATTCATACAACTGAGCCGGTGGAGGGAAGGCCTTGTCTTCCCCCCAGGCTGTTGCTTTCCTGGTGGGCACACGCTCCACACTCCCATGTGATCAACCTTGTTCCGTGTAGCACGGATCGCTCAGAGGCCAGAATTTGTCATCCTGGCCCTCAAAAATCCCACAGTGCACGACACAAGGCATTGTGGGGATCCCCCCAGTGATGGACGCCTTCCTTAGAACTCTATAGCTGGGCTCAATAAGCATTTCTCTTAAAGCATCCCCCCCACCCAGTGCTGGAAAGCGCAGCACTGTACAGAGGTCAGTGCAGTGGGAAATAGCTCTCGTACTGAATGGGTGTCCTCACCCTCCCCAGGTGGCTCTCGCTTGAAAAACAGTGAAGATCACTGAAGTGCTTCATATGTACTATCTTGTTGTAAGCCTTACAACATTCCTGTATAATAAGTATTATTATCCTCATATTGTAGCTGAGAAGCTCAGGCCAAGAGAAAGTGGGTTGTTTAAGAGTACCTAGTGGGTTCACGGCAAAGGTGAAATTTGGCACAGAAAATGTAGCTCAGTCTCTGAACCACTACACTACACCAGCCTTGTACTGGACATTTTTCTTGTACTAGACAGGTGCTTCTCAGCAGGTAACTCACAAATTTTATCTTGGCCATATCAAAGTACCTACCTCAGCTCTTCTGCAAGAGGTGGGACCTTGAGCCTTATAAGCTCAGGCTGTGTGATGCAGTAGCCAACTGCCCATGGGCCCTCTACAACACAGCAGAATCAAAGAGAAACTAGCATGGCAGAAAACAACCAATCTGCTATGCTTGAGAGTAGAAATTTGCTGTAACCTTCCCACAAAGCCTAACTGCAACTGATAAAACAGGTGGCCCTTGTTATCCACGGTCCCGGCACCTGTGGTTTCAAGTATCCATGGTTGGGCAATATAGACCTGATATTGTTATCTGTGGGATTAAAAAAAATAGACAAAATTTGCCTATTCACAGTTCCTAGGTGGCTGGAAAAGACTTCCGATGTCATTTCCGGCCACTATTTTGCAGCATGGAGCCATTTTGTTGCTTTTTCAAAGACAAAATAAAAACAAAAACCAAGAATTTTTGAAAACATTCTCATAAATCTGGAGAAATTGCAGGTTTGGTGGGGTCTTTCTGGAGAGCTGGAAGCCTGAAGAGCAAGGTACTGTGCTTTACTCCCTTTATTTCTGTTGGGGGGGTGCTTTTTTTAGGCTCAAGGAACCTAACCTTACAATTCCCATATTTTATTTTTGTTTGTTTATTCGAATTCTCTCCAAAAATAGCTCAGGGTGGTTTACACAGAGAAATAATAAATAAATAATATGGATCCCTGTCCCCAAAGGGCTCACAATCTAAAAAGAAACGTAAGATAGACACCAGCAACACTCACTGGAGGTACTGTGCTGGGGGTGGATAGGGCTCAAGATCTTGTTATTCACAGTTTCATTATCTGAAGTTGTAGGCTGGAATGGAAGCCCCATGAATAACAAAGGCCACTTGTATAGAACTGAGGTTGTCCCATGTCGTGGGCTTTCCCACTTAAGTCTTTAATAGATTTAGAACAGAATAGAATAGAATAGAACAGCACAGGAGGGAAAGCCAATTGGCTTTCTGTCCCTGCAACAGGCTATCTCCATGAGTTTACTGGGGAGTTACTTACTATAAGTTACTACTTATCTATCCCTGCAACAGGCTGCTCCATGAGTTTACTGTGGCAACACCAGGGTACATAGCCTAAGGAACATCAGGAGCCCCTGGTGGCGCAGTGGTAAAACTGCCGCCCTGTAACCAGAAGGTTACAAGTTCGATCCTGACCAGGGGCTCAAGGTTGACTCAGCCTTCCATCCTTCCGAGGTCGGTAAAATGAGTACCCAGAATGTTGGGGGCAATATGCTACATCATTGTAAACCGCTTAGAGAGCTCCGGCTATAGAGCGGTATATAAATGTAAGTGCTATTGCTATTGCTTACCTATAACTGGGGTTCTTCTGGTGGTCATCTGTCCATTCACACAGTTGGGCTTTGCACTGGCGTGAAATAGAGAATGGAATTTTTCAAGCTTCATTTTTTCCAGCTTTGTGCTGAGGCTCCTCCGTCAACATACTAGGTCATGTGCTCTAGACCAGGGATTCCCAACGTTGGGTCCTCAGATGTTATTGGACTTCAACTCCCATAATTCCCAACCAAAAGCCACTGGGGCTGGGAATTATGGGAGTTGAAGTCCAATAACATCTGGGGACCCAATGTTGAGAATCCCTGCTCTAGACCTTCCTCCTCAGTTCTGGAGTCCGTCACTACACAGCTCTGCAGAGGGTAAGGATAGGTAGATAACGGTGGACAGATGACCACCAGAAGAACCGCAGTAAGAAACCTGAAGTTTTTCTGAGTGGTCTCTGTTCATCACACAGATGGGCGCATCGTAAGCTCCTGTAGTCATTGGAGGCGGGAAGCAGAGCCCAGAGAATCAGTTGAGTAGCCCCTGCACATCAATGTTAGAGCGACTGCAGCACCAATCACCCAAAAGCAGAGTCTTTTCGTGCCCACACATCAAGGGCGTAGCGTCTAATGAATGAATGAAGTTGGCGATGACCAAGTTGCAGCTTGACAAATAGATTCCAATGGAATCTTGACAAATGTAGCTTGCATTTGTCAATCTTGCAGCTTGACAAATAGATTCCAATGGAAGACCTCTATCCAAGGCTGTGGACATAGCCTGACGGAATGGGCTTTAATCTTAGATGGGGGGCTCTAACCCCAGCACCTGATAACCTAGTTTAATGGCCTGAACTATCCAGGCTGAAATGGACTGTGCAGAGTCCAGGCTGAAATGGTCAGTGGTCCTTGCGGGGCTCTTCATAAATAACAAACAGATCAGGAGATTTTCTAAAAGGTGCTATATGCTGAATGTAAAAGGCTAATGCCCGCCTGACATCAAGCATTTGCCACCTGTATTCCTCAGATGATGCAGGATCTGGGAAGAACACAGGTAAGGAGATCAGCTGTGACCTATGGAAGGAGGAAACTATTTTAGGTAAAAAGGGAACGTCTAGCCTGAGGGTGACCTATTTCTGAAAATCAAGTAAGATGGGTCTGAGCATAGCACCTGCAGCTCTCCCACCCTACGGACCAATGTTGTAGCCCACTAAGCACACTGTCTTATGAGTTAGGAGGTGAAGGTCACATGTAGCTAAAGGTTCAAATGGCTTGCCCGTGAGAGTAGCTAAAATTCGGGGCAGATCCCACAGCAGAGCGATGGTAGGGACATCAGGATGTAAATACGGCAGGCCCTTCAAAACTGCTTGACCCATGGCACCGCAAAAAGGGAGGTATGCACAGGTGTAGTCCAAAAGGCTGCAAGGGCCGCTAGGTGTACTCATATAGACAACATCGACAACCCTGTCCTCTTTAGCTACAACTGATGAGATAGAATAAAGGTCAGTGGGGCATTAGTAGAGTCAGTCAATCTTGATAGTTTAGCATATTCTGAAAAACGTGTCCATTTTCCCCTATACGAGGCTATCATGGAAGGTTTTCAGTATCTCCTGGAGTTCAAGTGTCCAGCCTGTTGAATCCTCCATGCTGTGAGACGTAAATGTCCGATGTAGGACCTTGCCAAGTTGCTGAGACAGAAGTGTGAGGTGCACTGGAAGAGGGTGAAAGCATCACCTTGACAGATGGAGCAACGGGGGAACCAGTGGCAATGTGGCCACCATGGGGCGATGAGGATGCAGTTTGACCTGTCCTGGTTTAGAACACGGGGGATCAACAGGATCAGAGGAAACAGGTAAGTAAAACTCTCCGACCAGGTGGCAATGAAGGCATCTCCTTTGGAATTTCTCCTGAACCCTCCCCTGGCATAGAAATTCCAGCACTGGTTGTTGCTCGGGCTGGCAAACTGGTCAATCTGAGGCTTCCCCCAGATCTGGAAGACCTCCTGCAACACCCTCAGGTGCAACTGCCACTCATGAGAGATATTGTGGGTTCTGCTCAAAGTTGTCTGCTAGCATGTTACAAAGGCCATTGATAGAAAGATGAATGTGGTGCTCAAGTGCCCAATGCCAGATCTTCAGGGACAGGGCTAGAAAGAAGTGTGACCCCGTGCCTCCCTGCCCGCTGTTGTGTTGTCTGTCATTATCTGCACATGTTGACCAACTAGGTCTGGCTGAAAACCTTGAAGGGCCTTGAAAAATGCCAAATGTTCAAGGATTTAGCCGCTCAAGAGCAGATCTCCATAGTGGGCACCCCCAACTTCTTCAGAGGCATCCGTCGCAAGGTAAGCCTGAGGACCTGGCCTCTTGAAAGGTGTGGACTGACTGAGATTTGCAGCAATAGTCCACCAAGTGAAAGCAGATTGAATTGAAGGAGGCAGTTCTAGAATCATGCAAAGCCAAGCAGTTGGTAAGGTGGCAGTAGTGGATGCCATCAGGCCTAAAATTCATTGTATCTGTATTGCAGGGTGGCATGATGACCGACATAGTGAGCAAAATCCAAATTTGTCATTCAGGATCCTCTGGTAAGTACACTACTGCCATGGTGGTGAACACAATGCCTAAGAATGTTATTCTGCAAGTTGGTGTGAGCTGAGACTTCTTGTAGTTTATATTTTGTTCCATACGCTGTAGGAGAGACGTGGTCACCTGCTGATCCCTGCGAAGAGTCCCTGGACCACTGGCAACAAGGAACCAGTCATCCAAGAAAAAGAAAAAACGGTATCCCTTTTCCTGTAGTAACTGACAATGATTACCATACAGTTTGTGTATACCCTCGGGACAGAGAAGAGGCTGAAGGGCATTCCCTTGAACTGGAACGCACGTAATCCTATCTGAAAACACAAGTAATGTACTCTCTGTGCTGGGGCCAGATTGTGATATGGCAATAGGTGCCTTCAAAGTTGATGGAGGCAAACCACATGCCTTCTGAGAGTAGAGGAATGATGTCTGACACCATCAGCATTCAGAAGCACTTGTACTTCATGAAGGAGTTCAGAAACCTGAGGTCAAGAATGGGTTAAAGGCCCCATCTCTCCTCGGCACTGTGAAATATGGGGAGAACAGGCTGTCCACTCGCTGATAAGGGATGAGTTCGATCTCTCTCTTCCAAAGTAAGGCCTCAACTTCCTCAAGTAGGGCAGCCTCTGGTCTTGTGACACACTTCCTGGAGTCTGGAGGACATTCTTAGAACTGTATGGTGTAACTGATATGCATGATAGTAAGGACCTAAGCATCTGTGGGGATGTCTTCCCACATTCTTAGATAAGGTCTCAAGCATGTTCCAATCCAAGGGTAGTCAGGCCCGCTTGTATTAAGAGGCGGTCTTGGATGTATTCTGTGTTGTCTTGTTTGCAGAGAAAGATCTTTTTTTGTACTGAAGAAGAGTGTCAACAGTCACTTTGTGTCAACAGTGAGAATATCAACAAGTGTGTGGATCAAGGTGATCCATTTGACATAGTATACCTGGACTTCCAAAAAGCTTTCAACAAAAGTTCCTCATCAAAGATTCCTGAGGAAACTCAGCAGTCATGTGATAAAGGGACAAGTACATGTGCAGATTGCTAACTTGTTAAAAGACAGGAAACAGAGGGTAGGGTAAATGGAGAGTTTTCACAACGGAGAGAAGTTAGAAGTGAGGTCCCCCAGAGATCTGTACTGGGACTGGTGTTTTAAATTTATTCATAAATGATCTAGAAGTAGGGGTAAGCAGCGAGGTGGCCAAATTTGAAGATGATACCAAACTCTTTCAGGTAGTGAAATCCAAAACAGATTGTGAGGAGCTCCAAAAGGATCTCTCCAAACTGGGGGAGTGGGCGACAAAGTGGCAAATGCAGTTCAATGTTAACAAGTGTAAAGTGATCCACATTGGGACAAAGAACTCCAACTTCAAGTATATGCTGATGGGATCTCAGCTGTCAGTGACTGACCAGGAGAGGGATCTTGGGGTGGTGATGGACAGCTCGTTGAAAGTGTCGACTCAATGTGCAGCAGCTGTGGAAAAGGCCAATTCCATGCTAGGGAACATTAGGAAGGGGATTGAAAATAAAGGGGAAGGGGAAGAGGGAAGATCTTGGGCTGGCAGTGACTGTGTTTCTGCTTCTGCCCTACCTTTCTTCAGGTGTGTTCCATCTATGGGGCTGACTCTGCTGCTTTAAAGCTCAGGCTGGGCCAGGGCCTGAAGAAGGGAAGAGGGAAGATCTTGGGCTGGCAGTGACTGTGTTTCTGCTTCTGCCCTACCTTTCTTCAGGTGTGTTCCATCTATGGGGCTGACTCTGCTGCTTTAAAGCTCAGGCTGGGCCAGGGCCTGAAGAAGGGAAGAGGGAAGATCTTGGGCTGGCAGTGACTGTGTTTCTGCTTCTGCCCTACCTTTCTTCAGGTGTGTTCCATCTATGGGGCTGACTCTGCTGCTTTAAAGCTCAGGCTGGGCCAGGGCCTGAAGAAGGGAAGAGGGAAGATCTTGGGCTGGCAGTGACTGTGTTTCTGCTTCTGCCCTACCTTTCTTCAGGTGTGTTCCATCTATGGGGCTGACTCTGCTGCTTTAAAGCTCAGGCTGGGCCAGGGCCTGAAGAAGGGAAGAGGGAAGATCTTGGGCTGGCAGTGACTGTGTTTCTGCTTCTGCCCTACCTTTCTTCAGGTGTGTTCCATCTATGGGGCTGACTCTGCTGCTTTAAAGCTCAGGCTGGGCCAGGGCCTGAAGAAGGGAAGAGGGAAGATCTTGGGCTGGCAGTGACTGTGTTTCTGCTTCTGCCCTACCTTTCTTCAGGTGTGTTCCATCTATGGGGCTGACTCTGCTGCTTTAAAGCTCAGGCTGGGCCAGGGGCGTGAGCCTCTTGGCGTGAGCCGAAGGGCGAGAGCACAAGGGCTCTCATCCTTGTGGCTCTCAGCCGTGGGGTGAGCTACCTGGGGCCCTGAAGATCCTTTCCTTCTGCCCTGAAGATCTGTCTTCCCACAATCAAGAAGCTAGCAGGAGATCACGCAAGTCTGGTCTTGGTTTTTTATTAAGCCAAGAAGCCGTGGTGGTTTATTCTGGGGAGATGTGCCTGGGGGAGTGAAAAAGTGGGCCTGGAGTGGGGGCGGCAATATCACGGGTAGCGGGCAGAGGGAGGTATGGCGGTGGGAGTTCGGCAGGCCGTTACAGGGGAAAACGGTCCAGGCAATTGAGGCCTGTTCCTTTTTCCGGCCCTTCTCCCAACCCTCTGACCCTAGGGAGCTCTGGGAACACTCCTTCGAGGATTAGGGTGCTGCTGCTGAATGCCAGGTCAGTTAACGCAAAAACATCTCTCATCCACGATCTGATTGTGGATGAGCGTGCTGACCTGGTATGCGTGACGGAGACCTGGTTGGATCTGCTGGGCGGGGTTGGTCTCTCTCAGCTTTGTCCTCCAGGTTTCCAGATCGTGCAGCAGCCCCGCCTCGAGGGTCGGGGAGGAGGCGTTGCGGTCATCTTTCGAGAGACCCTCCCCGTTTCCAGGTGCCCGGTCAGGCCATCTCAGAATTTCGAGTGTTTGTCCTTGAGGGTGGGCCTCCGAGATAGGCTGGGGATTCTGTTGGTGTACCGACCACCCCGCTGCACTTCAGTCTCCCTACCTGAGCTGGCGGGGGTGGTCTCGGAGGTGGCCTTGGGTTCCCCCAGGCTTATTGTTTTGGGGGATTTCAATGTCCACGCTGAGGCCCCCCTAGTGGGTGCGGCTCAGGATTTCATGGCCTCCATGGCAACCATGGGCCTGTCTCAACTGGTATCGGGCCCTACCCACGTGGCAGGACACACTCTGGATCTGGTTTTTGCCGACCGGGAAATAAATGATCTGGAGGTGGGGGAATTTGAGACCACTCCCTTGTCATGGACAGATCATCACCTGGTGGGGTTTAGTTTGACTGCTCCGTCTGCCCTCTGCAGGGGTGGTGGGCCGATTAAGATGGTCCGCCCCCGGAGGCTTATGGATCCGCTTGGATTTCAGACGGCCCTCGGGGAGTTTCCAGTGTCCAGAGCTGGTGACCTTGTCGAGGCCTTGGTTGATCTCTGGAATGGAGAGATGGCCCGGGCTGTTGACACGGTTGCCCCCAAGCGCCCTCTCCGGCTTGGTGGAGCCCGTTCGGCTCCTTGGTTTTCCTCGGAGCTTAGGGCGATGAAGCAACTCGGGCGACGGCTGGAGCGACGCTGGAGGAAGAGTCATCACGAATCCGACCGAACACGGGCTAGAGCCCATTTTAGGGACTACGCCGTGGCGGTGGGGGCGGCGAAGAAATGCTTTTTCTCCGCCTCCATTGCGTCTGCTCAGTGCAGGCAAACAGAGCTGTTTCGTGTGGTGAAAACCTTGCTCCACACATCCCCCCGGATAATGGGGGAGGAGCCATCTACAGCTCTTTGTGATCAGTTTGCCTGTCGCTTTGCAGATAAAGTCGCTTGCATCCGTGCTGACCTGGACTCCAGAGTTTTGGCAGTTCCGGCAGACGTGCCTTTGGTACCATCTGGTTCCGTTGTGTTGGATTCTTTTCGGTTGGTGCGGCCTGAGGATGTGGACAAGATCCTGGGCAGTGTGCGGGCGACTTCGTGCGCTCTTGACCCTTGCCCTTCATGGCTAATAAAAGCTGCCAGGGAGGGGACAGGTAGATGGTTGGAGGTGATCGTTAATGCTTCATTAAGGGAGGGCAGGATGCCATCGTGCCTTAAGGAGGCGGTGGTAAGACCTCTATTAAAAAGCCCTCCCTTGATCCCTCCAACCTGGACAACTATAGACCTGTGTCTAACCTCCCCTTTTTGGGCAAGGTGATAGAGCGTGTGGTGGCGTCCCAGCTGCAGAGGGTTTTGGATGATACGGATTATCTGGACCCTTTTCAATCTGGCTTCCGCCCCGGGTATGGGACTGAGACTGCCTTGGTCGCCCTAGTGGATGACCTACGCCGGGAACTAGACAGGGGGAGTGCGTCCCTGTTGGTTCTGCTGGACCTCTCGGCGGCGTTCGATACCATCGACCATGGTATCCTTCTGGGCCGCCTCTCGAGTATGGGAATCGGAGGCACTGCGTTGCAGTGGTTTCGGTCCTTTCTTGAGGGGAGGGTTCAGAAGGTGGTGCTGGGGGACTACTGCTCGGCCCCATGGCCGTTGGCCTGTGGGGTCCCGCAGGGATCGGTCTTGTCCCCCATGCTGTTTAACATCTACATGAAGCCGCTGGGAGAGGTCATCCGGAGATTTGGACTGAGTTGTCAGCAATATGCGGATGACACTCAGCTCTATCTCTCCTTGTCATCTGATCCTAGGGAGGCAGTGGATGTCCTGAATCGGGGGCTGGAGGCCGTGATGGGGTGGATGTGGGCTAACAAACTGAAATTGAATCCGGATAAGACGGAGGTACTGTTGGTCATTAGGAGAGCCAATCGGGATGAGGAGATTTTACCGGTTCTGGATGGGGTTGCACTCCCCTTGAAGGAGCAAGTACGCAGCTTGGGGGTACTACTGGACCCGGCTCTGCTTTTGGAAGCTCAGGTGGAGGCGGTGGCCAGGGGTGCCTTTGCACGGCTTCGGCTGGTGCGCCAGCTGCGTCCCTTTCTCGAGAAGGCAGATCTGGCCAGGGTTACCCACGCCTTAGTCACGTCGCGGCTGGATTACTGTAACGCGCTCTACGTGGGGCTGCCCTTGAAGAATATCCGGAAACTGCAGCTAGTGCAAAACGCGGCAGCGAGGGTTTTATCCGGAGCTGCCCGTTGGGAACATATCACCCCCATTTTGAAAGAGCTGCACTGGCTGCCGGTTCGTTTCCGGGTCCAATTCAAGGTGCTGGTTTTGACCTTTAAAGCCCTAAACGGTTTGGGCCCGGGGTATTTGAGGGACCGCCTGCTCCCAAGGGTTGCTGCCCGCTTGACGAGGACATCTGAGGGGGCCCTGCTCCGGGTGCCGACAATGAGGGAGGCCCGGCTGTCGTGCACTCGGGACAGGGCCTTCTCTGTTGCTGCCCCCAGACTCTGGAATGCTCTCCCAGTGGCCATTCGTTCCTCGGACTCCATCACGGCTTTTAGAAAGCTTTTAAAGACTTGGCTTTTTACCCAGGCTTTTACATGATCGTTTTCTACTGCAGCATCTCTGTGTTTTTATTTGTTGTATTTGTTGTATTGTATTTATGTCTGTTTTTATATTTTTAACATGATGTTTTTATTGTCTTTATTGTATGTTTTTAACTTTTGTAAACCGCCTTGGGGTTGGCTTTTTAACGAAAGGCGGTATATAAATGCAAAAATAAATAAATAAATAAATAAATAAATAAAACTGTTAATACTATAATACCCTTATAAAAAACTATGGTGCAGCCACACCTGGAGTACTGCATACAGTTTTGGTCACCACATCTTTAAAAAGGACATTGTAGAACTGGAAAAGGTGCAGAAGAGGGCAACCAAGATGATCAGGGGCCTAGAGCACCTTTCTTATGAGGCAAGGCTACAACACTTGGGGCTATTTAGATTAGGAAAAAAGACGACTACGGGGAGACATGATAGAGGTCTATGAAATCATGCATGGTGTGGAGAAAGTCAAGAGAGAGAAATTCTTCTCCCTCTCACATAACACTAGAATCAGGGGTCATCCCATGAAATTGATTGCCGGGAAATCTAGGACCAAAAAACGGAAGTACTTTTTCACACAACGCATAATCCACTTGTGGAATTCTCTGCCACAAATGTGGTGACAGCCGACAACCTGGATGGTTTTAAGAGGGGTTTGGATAACTTCATGGAGGAGAGGTCTATCATTGGCTACTAGTTGGAGGCCTATAGGCCACCTCCAGCCTCAAAGGCAGGATGCCTCTGAGTACTAGTTGCAGGGGAGTAGCAGCAGAAGAGAAGGCATGCCCTCAATTCATGCCTGTGGCTTCCAGAGGCATCTGGTGGGCCACTGTGTGAAAGAGGATGCTGGACTAGATGGGCCTTGGGCCTGATCCAGCAGGGCTGTTCTTATGTACTGGAAGTAGCGGTGAGTACAAAAGGGCCGATTGTAACTTGACTGAGTGGAAGGTCTTGAAGTGGAGGCCTTTTGGATTCAAAAAGGTCTGTTGAATCTTGAGTGGTTTGGAGGAGGAAAGGCTCATCAGCTGTGTTCCGTAGTTTTTGAATGGTAAGAATCTCCCACCAAGTGTCCCCCATTGCCTACCAAGGGGTAGTGCTACAATTTGGACACTGAGTGATCCTTGATTGGAGAGTGTGTGGGAGGCTCCATATGAGGGACCAGGCTGCTCCAGTGATCCATAGGAGGGTGTGTCAGTGAGATTGGGCCCAAGTTTGCACTTGGCATGGCTACCACACTCCTCAATCCCAAGGGCATACAATGCTTTCAGCAGCTAATTCAGCCGGCTGTGCTGCAGTATTGATTGGCATCGACTCCGACTGGAGCTCTGAGAATGCTGAGGAGGGTGCAGAGAACATGACCTAGTAGGGTAGAGGAGAAGCCTCAGAACAAAGCTGGGGGGTGGGGGGATGATGCTTGGAAGATTCTGGTCTCTACTTCACACCAGCGCAAAGCTCATCTGTGTGATGGACAGAGGCCACAAAAGAAACTATATGCCAATGTCAAGTCATCTAGCCAAGGTCAATGTGGTGTGTGTTTGTGTGTGAATATATCCCAGATAAACCATTAACTTCCTACAGGAAGGCTACCATTCTCCCTTCCCTAACCTCACCTGCAAGGCTGCCTATCATCAATTACATGAAGACAGCATGTCTAGCAGTGCTAGACTGAAACCAGCACAAGTGTAGAGCTAACAGAAAAAAATATTTAATTATCTCAGGAAGTCTAAAGCAATTCCACAAAAACCAAACTACCCCACAGAATCTTCCTCAGAGAACTGCAGACAGAAAATACAGCCAGGTCCTCAAAAACTACTGTAACTAAGCCTAAGTGTGTGTTACTGACATAAATTGTGAATTTTACCCATTTACCTCTGCTTGTGCTGTGTCTCATGTGTCAATTTCTAGGTTGTAAGCCCCCTGGAGCAAGAACCTGTCCTCTCATACTTTGTAAAGCACCATGAATACTGATGAGCAAGAGAGAGAAAGAAGCTTTTGAAAACTGAAAGTTTATTTCTTTGAAACCATCAATGTGCCAGAAAAGACTAACATAGGTAAACTACAGGTGACTAATTTTCATGAACTTATTTACAAACTTGACTGAGACTATCATTCCAAAAAGGAACTAATATACACATCCCCTATCCCACACTGCTATATTTTCCTGTTTAGTTAGCAGGATGCAATTTGTAGCTGTGTCCTCCCTGTGTGGTCACATGAGCCTTTGTTTCTTTTTATTCTCTCTCTCCCCCCCTCTCAAACAAGCAAAGTAATATACTCACCACTTTCCATCTTTCTTTGACTACCATTCCCACACTAAGGATATCTGGCTGTTCTCCTCCTCCACTCATTGCAGCCTCCTGAGGTGATGCAGCTGCTATGCAAAGCCTACGTCAGTAGAGACCATCCAGCTCCCAGAGGAGGCTTCCATTTAAGCAGAGGCTATAGAAATAAACACCAGTACATGAGATCTTGCTAATTAAAACAGGTAAGAACACTTGCCTTCCTAACCCTATTCTGATTTAGTTATTTTTCAGTTTCACAATGCACAACTGAAAGACAACCAGAGAATTTAGTTTGTCAAGTAAATTTTAAGAACAGAAGGTCTCTTGATATATTTTATTATGGAAGTGAAATCTGTTTGCGGCTTTTTAAAATTTTCAAATATTTTCTTGAGGACAACTGAAAGAACAGTTTCTGTGAAGATCACATGAAGTATTAATTCAATTTGCAAGATAGATTAAGAATATTTATCAGCATCAGAATGACACTAAATATTTATATGCAATAAATATTTTCTATCTCACTTCCCTCCCAAGTGTTACACATACAGATTCTCAGTAATGTTTACATCCAGACCCTGCAAAGTAAGCCAATATTATTTGCATATTACAAGCAAAGGCCAAAACTGAGAAACAGTGGGTTGATTAAAAGTATGAGGTCATAGCTAAGATGATGTTCCCCATATAAACTCTATACCACAGCAAACTTTATTTTAAACTTAGCCCTCCATGCCCCCCACAACCGTATCCATCATCAAATTCTCCCAATATTAAAGTAGCAGATATACCTCTCCACAACCTCCCCACACACATATACTGGTCTGGTACAGACATTACGTAGAATCAGGATTGAATCTGATTTAGTACAATGTCTCCTACCTCAAATATGCACTCCCACCACCCTTTCATGCACAAAGGAAGAAAAGACTCTACTTCCAGTCTTGGCTTAGAACAAGCTAGGATCTCTTATCTATTTTTACATTTATATCCCGCTCTTCCTCCAAGGAGCCCAAAGCAGTGTACATGGTTATGTTTATTCTCATAACAACCTTACGAGGTACATTAGGCTGAGAGAGATATGAGTGGTCCAGAGTCACCCAGTGAGTTTCATTGCTAAATGAGGATTTGAACTCTGGTCTCTCCCAGCCTAGTCCAACCACTACACCACACTGACTCCAAACCAGTTGATCATAGCTTAACCAGAGTTTCAAAACAAACCATGATCTGAACCAACATTTACAAACTGAGAAGCAGAATCCTTCCTTCTTGCAGAAAGGGAAGAGGGGAATGTGCATGCCCAAATCTACGGAATGTCACATGAAACCAGTATTCAACACTGTCTCCATGATACATCTGAATCGGGCCACTTTGTGTAGACCCTGAAAATACCTTATTATATTCTTTAGCAAACTATACCACCACCATAGGATAGGGCAAAATAAGTCCTTTTATTAACAAGAGATACTGTTAATATCTGGGGTATTAATAGTCTGGGGGTGCTTCTGGATCCAAGCCTCTCCCTGGTGTCCCAGGTTGAGGCGGTGGACAGACGTGCCTTCTATCAGCTTTGGCTAATACTCCAACTGCGTCCATTTCTTGAGATAAATGACCTCAGAACAGTGGTACATCTGCAGGTAACCTCCAGAATAGATTACTGCAATGAGCTCTATGTGGGGCTGCCCTTGTGTGTAGTCCACAGAAACTACAGCTGGTTCTGAATGCAGCAGCCAAGTTGGTCTCTAGGTCATCTCTGAGAGACCATATTACTCCCGTACTGGAAGATCTACACTAGCTGCCGATATGTTTCCGAGCAAAATACAAGGTGCTGGTTATAACCTATAAAGCCCTAAACAGCTTGGGCCCTGCGTATTTAAGAGAACACCTTCTTTGTCATGAACCCCACCGCCCATTGAGATCATCATAGGAACATAGGAAGCTGCCATATACTGAGTTAGACCATTGGTCCATATAGCTCAGTATTGTCTTCACAGACTGGCAGCGGCTTCTCCAAGGTTGCAGGCAGGAATCTCTCTCAGCCCTATCTTGGAGAAGCCAGGGAGGTAACTTGAAACTTTCTGCTCTTCCCAGAGCAGCTCCATCCCCTGAGGGGAATATCTTACAGTGCTTACACTTCTAGTCTCCCTTTCATTCATATGCAACCAGGGCTGACCCTGCTTAGCTAAGGGGAAAAGTTATGCTTGCTACCACAAGACCAGCTCTCCTCTCCAATCAGGAGAGGTACGTCTGCAGTTGCCACCAGCTCGTCTGGGGATAATCAGGGATGGGCCTTCTCTGCCGCTGCCCCGAAGCTCTGGAACACGTTCCCTACTGAAATGAGCCTCGCCATCTCTGACAACTTTTTTAAAAAGTCTGAAAGATGCATCTGTTCACCTGGGCTTTTACTTAAATATTGTTTTAACAGTTTTAATATGTTTTAAAGTTTAAATTGTTGTAATATTTTAACTTTTACTGTATTATTTATTTTGTTTTAACTAATGTTTTAAGTTTTCTGTTGCCATTTATTTTAATTAATGTTTTACCTTTTTCTGTTTGTTTGCTTTGTTGTAACCCACCCAGAGACATGAGTTTTGGGCAGTATGGAAATATAAATAAAAAATAAAATAATAAAAATATAAAATAAAAATAAAAGATAAAATAAATACTGGAGAGATACAGGAGAAAAAACAAGACCCCAAAATTCAAGTAGCTTCAGACACACTATGGTAGCCAACCCACAGCTCAAGAGCAGCAATTTTAAATCCTGGAGGCAGTTCACCAAGCCCAGATGCTGTGATGTAAATACAAAGAGCTTTATCTATAGTTTTAGTGGTTCACAAGATGCATTTTTACAACTCTAAATTTTACTGCCACTTAGGATTTCCTGAAGACAAATATAGATCCATTCAAGGGCGACTCAAGCCTGTTCCATACACAATGCATATCCCACACAAACACTGGGAAAGCCATGTGCAGTCGCTTAAAAAGAACAGGTGTGTATTTGTCAGAATTCATGGTATCAGACTCAATGTTCACTATTGCCTCCAATGGTCATCCAGTACATTTCAGTTTCTCCCTGCCTTCAGGCTCTTTGCTGACTCCGCCCATGGAATCCTGCCATTGGATCCCGTATAGGCAGGAAGAGTATATGACAGGCTTCCTGTCAGGTATACTCACAACCTCAGTATCAAGGGTTCCTGATCTGGTGTGCATCCCTTTACTATAGTGCCTGACCTCTGTTGTGACTGTTCCCGATTTCATATCTTGTCTGCTCCGACTCCTGATGTGGATCTGCTTTGACTTTCTGATCAGATAGACCATCAATTCTGCCTGCTTGCCCGCACCTGACCCTGCCTCATGTCCTACCCTTCTGATTTTCTGATGGACCTGCTTAGCTGACCCTCTGGCATGTATTCAGACTGACTCCTACTCTGACCTTTTGCACCTGTGTTCTGATCCTCTGAGAAATGGCCTCCAGATCCTCACCTACAGATATCCATAGCCTAGTCACCATAACAGTATTTCACAATATATACATGCACTGGAAACCTATTGTCAATTGACAGACAGATGCACAATCTTCTTAAAATGACTGTAGTGTTTTGTGACACCAGCATATACATGTAGTGCTGTGGTCTTTATGGTAGTCACCCTAATGATAAAATAGGCACTGAACAGTCCATCATCTGCAAGTTGTGTTTTTATCTAGATATGTCTCTCTAGCAATGTGTTCCAGGAGCTGAACCAAAATATTGCAATGTAATAAGCCACAAACACATGGCAGAATTTAAAAGTAATGCACTGCAGAAGCTCAGATACCATACAAAACAACTTGTTGGCACAAATAAGGATCAAGAGGCAGTACAATGCAGCAGCTAGGAGACTAAGTTATGAACTAAACAGTTTAATCTCCGACATGGATTTACTACATGACTGTAAGCAAAACACTATTTCTGGTATCAGCTGTCCCGTCCTACCTTTAAGTCTCTGCTACATGAGGATAATATTGACTTGCCTTGGATGTTATAAGGATTGCCAAATGGTGTGTGAAGCACTTTTAACACTCAGGAAAAGTAGTATATAGATGCTTATTAGTAAAATGATCAAGCAAACAATATTAAGCAATCCTTTGTCAAGGAAGGTAGACTCAATTCACCAGCTACCAACTGACACTGATTAATTATCTCAGACACACACATCACTGATCAACTGAAGAGGAGGCCCAGCTCCTCTCCTTTTGGAGAAATATACAAGTTATTGAAAATGCTGACCACAACTGATATAAAAACCAGGTGAAAGGGTAACATCATTTGAAATGCTATACAATGAAAGCAAGCTGACTTTACGCCTACTATTGCCTAAGTAGAATAAAGGAGGGGTTTACCATTGCCATCTCCTGTGCAGTATGAGATGATGCCTTTCAGCATCTTCCTATATCGCTGTTGCCCAATATAGGTGTTTTCCCATAGTCTGGGAAACATACCAGCAGGGATGTGCAAAACATTTGAAAGGTAGTAAGGCCTGAATACATCTAACAATTGCCAGTCACCAACTGGCTAAACTTTCATAGGCGTATGTATGGTTCCCGCCCCCCACCTGCCCACCAACTGTTTCCCTTGCAAGTCTATAGCCAAGAATCAAACCACAGCTTCTATTTCTGATTCAGTTGTGCTTTAGACTTTGTTCCTAGGAAGCTTAGTTGCCCTAGTACCACACTACCATAAGACTGCCTGCTCACCAAACATCATTTGCTCCTGTGCAGTTATGAGCAGCAGTTTCCTCCAAAAATCCACCTCTACAAAGTTTACTGTCTGGAGCTGGAACCTGGCAAACTCCTTATAAATCAGATCTGAAATAGGCTTTGGATAAATAGTTGATATTCTGACCAGCAGGAAGTTCATTTTTTTCAGAAATAACTTGCATTCTTCCAATCCTACCTTGATTTTGCACCAAATTTAAAACATCTTAAATATGTTTCAATGGCACTCAAAACAGTTTTCTTAATCAGGATAATGTATCAAGAATGGATAGGGTAGACAAGTACACCAGCCATAGTTTTTAAATTAATAAGCAAGGAAGAAAAATATATACCTTTTATTCTGCCAGGCATTTTGCAACATTGTGGGTATTGCCCCAATTGCAATTCCAAAGAAAAAGAGTTATGTATAACTGTCACACACAGAACAAGACAACTAGAAAATACAATGAACTGTATCCGACAACATTATTCTAACCATGCATCTAATAGTGCACAAGTGTATCAGTGACAGAAAAGTGGTATAATTATTTATTATGATTATTCTGGAAATATCTCTAGCTCATGAATATGTAAGAGTTTCACAGCAAGTTAGAGAGAGAGAGATTACAATACTCACTATACAACAACCATTTAAAATCCACATACTCATATCAACTCATCCTTCACTGCATTCAAAATACAGGTGAACTCAAAAGGGCCTTTTTAGGCATGCCAACAACTTGCACAGTCCCTTTAAACAGAAGCTCTTCTAACTTTCTGAAGCTGCTCCAAACTTCAGGAGTAGATTGTCAGGCATCACAGTTGTAACACAGAAGCACCACTGTACTTGCCAAACAATTCAGGGGGGCAAACTGAAAATAAAGTGAATGGGAAGTGCCAAGTGCTGCAAGATTTAAATGCACGAACTGCTTTCCCTGACTTAAAAAACAACACAAAAGCTGCTAGTTTGGATGCAAGCAGAGGACTCTTATTTAAATAAGCTTTTAAGGATTTAATATAAACTTTAGGATTCATCTTTATAAGTGTTTTATCCTTTATTTTTGACTTTTACATATTTATATGTATTTTGTTTTTGAATCTGACTATTAAGTCATTTTAATGGTTCTCCAGAAAGATGTGATTTTTTTTTAAAAAAAGATAATTTGGGGATGGATACTGGGAGGCAGTGGGAAGGCTCACAGATGAAGTATAGCACCATCAACAGTGGGGCAAGGGGTAGAGATTTGGATTCTCTAATAAACTAGCATCATGTTACTGTACAAATAAACCATTTGTTAAGTTAGTGAATCCTGCAGGAAGTGCTTTCAGTAAAGGCAATTAAGTACAAACACAAGTTATAGCAGGACCTTTACAACACAAGTAGCAACAAGGGTACGTAACGAGCCTCTGGTGGAAATTCAGTAGTACAGCATGCTGTTCATATTCTACTCTGGGAAGAGCAGATGCAGATTCAGGAGGTGAGCAAGCTTTTCTAAACAGAACATCAAGCCTTTTTCCCCTTCAAACTAACTAACAAGAGAAGGGGAGATATTAAGGGGCTGGTTTCTGTTTAAGGGAGAAGTCCTAGTCTGTGTGTTTGCTATTTGCTAGGGCTAGCATTTGCCAGGACTAGCATTGGGGGCCATGTGGCATTCAGCTGTTGTTTCTCCCTACCTGGAGGGAGTGGAATCAGCTAGGGCTGTGGGAGGGACCACATTCCAGTGAGCTACATTCCTGTGTCTCTGTTTGAAGCCTACTCTCTACATAAGAGTTGAAGGCCCGAGAGCATAGCCAACAGAGATACTAAACAGGGCACTGGAGTTTTGCAGGCAGTGTGTGGGGGAGCCTGAAAGAAGTCCCCGTGATCACAAGGAGCCCAGTAGAGAAGAGAAGGTAAGTACTAATCCCTCCCTCATTCTTGAGAAAGGCAGTTTGGACAGTTAAATAGCTGACCAATACAGCGGAGACTTATCTTTCCAATAAACTATCTCTAAATACTGTAAACTGCCAACAAAACCAGTTATGAAGATAGAAAGCCATCAGGAGAGGGGCCACATCCCAGTGTATTGCACAGAGTGTCACATGTATGACTGTTTGCTCCATGGGCAGAAGTCATAGGTGTGTGCTCGGTGCAGGGAGCTCCTGGCTCTCAGGGGACAAGTTCATTCCCTCGAGACCAAGGTGATGGATCTGGAGAAGCTCAGAGACACAAAGAGGCATTTGGATGAGACCTTCAGGGACGTGGTAGAGGCATCCCACTCCAAGGCTGATACCTCCTGTTAGGGAGTGCTGGAGAGGAGACAGCTGTCGTGGTGCACATAAGCACCAACAATGTGGGGAAATGTAGTCAGAAGGTCCTGGAAGCCAAATTTAGGCTGACAGGTAGCATACTGAAGTCCAGGACCCCAAGGTAGCATTCTCAGAAATGCTACCTGTTCCACGCACAGGTACAGTGAGACAGGCAAAGCTGAGGTTTTTCAATGCATGGATGAGACAGACTTTGATGCCAGGAGGAGGGGTTTAAATTTGTTAGGCACTGGGATAAATTTTGGGGGAAGCAAGGCCTGTACAGAAGGGATGGGCTGCACTTGAACCAAGATGGAACCAGACTGCTGGTGCTTAAAATCAAAAAGGTTGCAGAGCAGCTTTTAAAATGACGCCTGGGGAATAGCTGACAGGAGCTGGACAGTATCCAGTTTGGCATATGCCATTCTCTAAAGTGTGAAGGTGTAAAGCAGGCATCCCCAAACTGCGGCCCTCCAGATGTTGCTGAACTACAACTCCCAGCATCCCTAGACACAATTTTTTATGGCTGGGTATGCTGGAAGTTGTAGTTCAGCAACATCTGGAGGGCTGCAGTTTGGGGATGCCTGGTGTAAAGGATTCAAATAAAACAGAAGGAGACAGAGCAGAACCACATAAAGAGGAAACAGAAGGGTTTGCCAACTGGTCAAAGAGTCAAAAGAAAGATAGGTGCTTACATGCCAATGTCAGAAGCCTCCAAGCCAAGATGGGTGAGCTGGAGTGCTTGGTTGCTAACACAGAAACTATATAGTAATATAGTGGGCATAACAGAAACATGGTGGAACAGTGAGAACCAGTGGGACACAGTCAGGTAATGACAAAGAGGTCAAATTTCTAGATATGCTGAATGACTGTGCCCTAGAACAGTAGGTCTTGGAACCAGAGAGAAGGTGACCTTGGACTTAATCCTGAGTGGCACCCAGGATCTGGGGCATGATGTTAGTGTCATCAACCCTTTAGGGAACAGTGACCATAGCGCGATCAAATTCAGCATACACGCGGGGAGAGAATCACCAAGGAAGTCTAACACAGACACTTTGAATTTCAGAAGAGGAAACTTCTCCAAAATGAGGAGTATGGTGAAAAGAAAGCTGAAAGGGAAAATCAGGAGAGTCACTTCACTCCAGAAGGCATGGAGTTTACTCAAACCACAATACTAGAAGCCCAGTTAGACTGTATACCCAAAAGGAGGAAGGATACCACTAAGTCCAGGAGGATGCCGGCATGGCTAACAGGTAAAGTCAAGAAAGACATAAAAGGGAAGACTTCCAAAACTGGAAAGCCTGTCCAAATGAAGAGAACAAAAACGAACACAAACTCTGGCAAAAGAAATGCAAGGTAACAATGAGGGAGGCGAAAAGAGAGTCTGAGGAACATTTAACTAAAAGCATCAAGGGGCATAACAAAAACCTCTTTAAATACATCAGGGAACCTGCCAGGGAGGTGGTTGGACCGTTAGACAATGAGGGAGTGAAAGGGATTATTAAGGAGGATACAGAGGTTGCAGAGAAGTTAAATGAAGGAGTAAAAGAGACCATTAAGAGGTTGCAGAGAAGCTAAATGAGTTCTTTGTGTCTGTCTTCACAGCAGAGGATACTGAGCATATATACCTGTTCTTGAACCAGGCTTTTGTGGGATGGAGGCTAAAGAACTGAGTCAGATAGAAGTGACAAGAGATGATGTTCTAAACTGTCTGGGAAAACTAAAAACTAGCAAATCTCCAGGGCCAGATGGCATCCATCCAAGAGTCCTCAGAGAACTCTAATGTGAAATTGTCAACCTCCTTGCAAAAATACATAACTTATCCCTGCAATCAGGCTCTGTACTGGAGGACTAGCAAGTAGCAAATGTAATACCCATTTTCAAAAAGGGATCCAGGGGCAATCCAGGAATTACCAGCCGTTTAACTTAATATCCATTCCAAGCAAAATGATGGAAAGCATCCTCAAGGATAAAATTGTAAAGCACATAGAACAGGCGAACCAGACATAGTCCACCTGGACTTCCAAAAAGCTTTTGACAAAGTTCCTCATCAAAAACTCTTGAGAAAACTTAGCAGTTATGGGATAAGCGGACAAGTACATGTGAGGATTGCTAACTGGTTGAATTACAGGAAACAGAGGGGAGGTATAAATGGAGAGTTTTCACAATGGAGGGAGGGAAGAAGTAAGGTCCCCCAGGGATCTGTACTAGGACCAGTGCTTTTTAATTTATTCATAAATGAGCTAGAAGCAGGGGTAAGCAGCAAGGTGGCCAAATTTGAAGATAATACCAAACTCTTTCGGGTGGTGAAATCCAAAACAGATTGTGAGGAGCTCCAAAAGGATCTCTCCAAACTGGGGGAGTGGGCAAGAAAATGGAAAATGCAGTTCAATGTTCAGTGATGCACATTAGGACGAAAAACCTCAACTTCAAGCATACGCTGATGGGATCTGAGTTGTCGGTGACTGACCAGGAGAGGCATCTTGGGGTCATGGTGGACAGCTCATTGAAAGTGTCGACTCAATGTGTGGCAGCTGTGAAAAAGGCCAATTCCATGCTAGGGAACATTAGGAAGGGGATTGAAAATAAAACTGCTAATATTATAATACCCTTATAAAAAACTATGGTGTGGCCACACCTGGAGTAATGCATACAATTCTGGTCACCACGTCTAAAAACGGACATTGTAGAACTGGAAAAGGTACAGAAGAGGGCAACCAAGATGATCATGGGCCTAGAGCACCTTTCTTATGAGGCAAGGCTACAACACCTGGGGCTATTTGGTTTAGAAAAAAAAGACTGCGGGGAGACATGATAGAGGTCTATAAAATCATGCATGGTGTGGAGAAAGTCAAGAGAGATAAATTCTTCTCCCTCTCACATAACACTAGAACCATGGGGTCATCCCATGAAATTGATTGCCAGGAAATCAAGGACCAACAAACAGAAGTACTTTTTCACACAACGCATAATCCACTTGTGGAATTCTCTGCCACAAATGTGGTGACAGCCGACAACCTGGATGGCTTTAAGAGGGGTTTGGATAACTTCATGGAGGAGAGGTCTATCATTGGCTACTAGTTGGTGGCCTATAGGCCACCTCCAGCCTCCAAGCCAGGATGCCTCTGAGTACTAGTTGCAGGGGAGTAGCAGCAGAAGAGAGGGCATACTCTCAACTCCTGCCTGTAGTTTCCAGCAGCATCTGGTGGGCCACTGTGTGAAAGAGGATGCTGGACTAGATGGGCCTTAGGCCTGATCCAGCAGGGCTGTTCTTATAAGAAAAAGGCTAAATTGCCAAACTTTTCTTTTCCAAGAGAGCTTTGGGTGTTTGAAGTGTTCTTCTTCATGGCCTGTTTGTTATTGTGATTTGTTATGTTCAAACATTTTAATGTTTGCAAACAGTATATGTTTTACTGGTGGGAAGCAGTGCTCCCTCTAACAGGGATTCCCAGATCTAGTTGAATACAACTCCCATAATCCCCATGCAAAAACCATTGCAGCTGGGGATTCTCGGAGTTGTAGTCTACAACATAAAAATAAAATAAATATTTTAAATGCATTTATAGACCAAGTCAATTATCGTAGACATGAATGTTGAGCAATGAAATCAAGTTCCTCAGTAATATCAGAGTATCTGCATGTCTTGGTTTTCCTAGGTAGGAATGTATAACAATTTTGGACTTACTTACTTACTATAAATTAGAAGCTACCTTTCAAAGGAATTTACACTAAAAAAAAAATTAGAAACAACTCAAATCCAACATGCTCATCATGTATATCCCCTCCATAAAATGAACTGGGGAGATGGCAGGAGAGTGTTTTTGGCTCTTTGTACAAGGGGGTGAATGCTTGCAGGCTGGGGAGCAGAATAAGTGGTTTTTTGAACCCCTGTCTGCAGTATCCTGGAAGGTGTCAGTCATCAGGCTTATACTGAATGTGCCACAATTATGTACATTGGTGAGGGCACTGTGATGCATTTGTGTCTGGAAGACTGTGTTTGACAATGGAATTAAATTATGTCTTAAGGGAATTCTGCCATCACCTTGTATAGATTGGCTCCTTCCACGCATGGCTAATACGAAGGCAACATGCCACATGGTGGTGGCTGTGTGTCAGTGATGTTGCCAAAGACACTTGGGATGTGTCACTATGTTCTTCATAGTCTAAAACCCTATTGTTTTGCTTTTGACTTTTGTGCACAAGAGGCTGATGTTGCAGCAGCACCACTGAAGGCTCTACTAGCACTTTGAATATCTTGATTGTGTTAACTGCTTTGCAAAAATAATTTCTGCATACTTGTTCTACTTTGGAGCCAATACCCTCCTAATTACTTCTGCTTGCCCATATTGAAGAAATTCATTCTTTGTATTCACTGACACCACAAACTCAAGGTAATGCAAGAATCACAATAATAAATGTTTCATCTTGGATTGCACTGACTTTGCTTGACCTCCACATAAGAGTGTGAAAGTGCTACAGATACTATTTATAGCCATTATTTCAGATGTCTGCAAGTGCATACTGCATTTCTGCATGACTACTCAAACCGAACGCTTAATCAGTCAAGAGTATCTTTATTTTTATATTCTCAATGTTTAATGATAGTAGAATATCTCCACCATGTTTGTAAGTGTGATGAATACTAGGGCTAGTATTCTAGACAATTCTAGACAAATAAAAATTTCCCCTACCAGTGAGGAAGATGGACATCTGCTATCTAATTCATGTATGTCTTGTTTAGATCAAAACATCAACATATTTAACTATATATATTTTGATACAAGGCAAGTTTGCTAAATACTACTGGGTGGAAACACATGTACATGCACAAGATCATTTTCAAAGATTACGCATCACAAAATTAAAAATTAGCAATGCAAGAGCAACATAGAAAATCAGTACAATGCACAGTTTATGACAAGTCAGTTTAACAGATGTAGTTCTCCATTTGCCACTTATGGTTTTACTTAAAATACAAACAAACCCTATGTCTGTATTTTGAATAAGGTACATTTGAACAGTGTATCTTGATAAAACAACAGAGCACATTAGTCAGAATAGTTTTCAACCAGTTCAGGGATACACACACAGCAGCAGAAATTCTCAATATTACAGGCCTGCTCAACTTCGGCCCTCCTGCAGATATTGACCTACAGTTCCTATGATCCCTGGCTATTGGCCACTGTGGCTGGGGATTATGGGAGTTGTAGTCCAAAAACATCTGGGGGGCCTAAGTTGAACAGGCCTGTATAACCAAGATTTAAGTGAGATGTGCTGGCCTACTAAGTACTAAATGATTGCTCCTTGTACATTTGCTGCTGGAAAAGTATATTATCTTTCTTTCCCATGTGAAGTTAGGATGCAATGTACAATCAGTTAACCCCAAACTGACAGGTCTGGAAGTATGAGCAAGGCCTTCCAAAGAAGATAGTAAGAAACAGATAAAGGTACAAGCTCTAGCCTAATCTTCACAACCACCCCATTTTTGTATGTTCTGACATGACTAAATAAGACACACAGCACTGTATTTGTTCCATCTCAGCAACAATACCCATTCCCCACCCCACAAAAAAAAAAAGCTTCTGGTAGCTAAGGGAAGCAATGCAGCACATCCCTGGTTTTCCATGGGCTTTTTTCTTCAGGCTCTCTTCCCAAGGACTTTAAAGTATATCATGGTCTGTATGGTCAGACCCTCTTGCTTTTCCCAATATACTATCCAAGGTGAAATATGGTATGCTAAAGTTAGCTATGCACACTCTCCCCCTAGTTATAAAGAAATTTCAAGTGATTTTCTTCTATTTGGGACAAGTCTGCATAGGAGCTTCCTACACTTTTCACATTAACACATAACCAGAGAATGCTATACGGAAGAGTTAGTTTGAGCCAGGGCTCAACCCACAAACATTTTAAGTCAAAATTAAGGAGTGTGCCTCTAAAAATAATATGCAGGAACAGCCACAACAATTAGTAACTGTAGTCACCCATACGCATCTATAATTGGGCGAAAGGATCTTTAGTCTGGGGACATATCTTTCAGGCAAGCTCAAGCCCTGGTATCTCTCACTTGATTTATTTAGATACTGTACCTAACACCTCACTCCACAAGGGTTCCCAGAATGACCTACAATTTAAAAAACCATACACACAATCAATAGAAACACTTTTAAAAGCAGAGCAGATAAAAGCACAGAGGTAAGACAAAACTACAATCTAGAGAGAATAAGAAAGTATTTTTACCTGCTGCCAACAAGAACCAGAATCAGTGCCAGAAAAACTTCATTTGTCTGGGGAGAGAGTTCCAGAAACAAGTCACCATGAATGAAAAGGCTTACCCCCAACAGCAGGGGGAGGGGGAAACATGGGAAAGAGCCTCCAAAGATCACTATAACACCAGCACAGATTCATGTAGGAAGATATGATCCTTAATATACCTGGGTTCCAAATTATTTAGGGCTTTAAAATATAAAACCAACCCTTTGGATTGTGCTTAAAAACAGACTGGGCCAGAATAGTAATTTCAGGAGATATGGTCTATATGACCATTCCCAGTCCAACCTGCGTATTTTGAAGCAACTGTAATTATTCAAAAAGTCTGAAAACAGGATGTAACCAGAGTATGGATAACTAATTTTAAAATTGTGTACCAAATGTCTATTCAGAGAAGGCAGGATAACGGTATGAGAGACGTTGCACACTTTCTCCCTTCCCAGTCCAGGAAGGACACTATCAGTCCTTCCCATATGGGGGAAAAAACAGTCTGGAGTAACAGAAGCTCCTTCCACATGCAGAAGGAGCTTCCACTCACAGCATGCTGCTCTGCTTAAAGTCTAAATGCCACCCATTATGTATAGTCTGCCATTTCTCACATCTGCTATTTGTATATGTGGTACAGGCACATAGGCTGTGCATAAGTGCTATATGGCTTGCAGGCCTGGCTGACCTCTCCCCACCAAAAATGAATTAACTCCTTTCAGAAATGCCAATAGGAATGCTTATGACAGCATTTGAGAACCCATGCTCCAGAATGTTAGAATAATATTTAGTCAAAGAGAGGAAAAAAACCAGACTTCAACTACAATAACTTTATTCCCAATACATAAAATTTTTAAAACTTGTTTTAATATCTATTTTTATTCTATTTTTATTGTCATGAATTTTAATTTGTAACTTTTAAATATTTTAAGTTTTGTACATAATCTAGAAATGTACATATCAGATGGTATAGAGATATGATAAAATAATAAACATTTTAAGAGAAAATGCAATACAATGCCAACAAATGCAAGTAATGCTCGAAATACTTTCACTATTTATCCACTGATGTGCTTTCCATTTGATTCTTCACTTCACAGTTTTCACTATGACAAGTTTCAACCACCAGACAAAAAAAAAATCTAGATTACACAGTTTAGAAAATATACTGGAAAAGTTAAACAAAAATTTAAGGCACAGGCTCCTCTAAATAGTTCAGCCTCATAATTTATTCTACAGTCCTCTGCAAAGGCATTGTAAAGCACTGATTTGAGAAATATTGCTGTATGTCATTTTATACAAACAAATCATTACAAGTCAAGACAACATATGTGGTGAAAATGGAAATGTATACAAATTTATTTTCATTATTATGTCAGTGTCACCAATAAAATGAAGGAAGGCATAATAGCAGGTACCAAATGGTTTCTTGTCAGTTGGTTTACCAGTGTGTTTTTTTAAATCCCACTCACAAAAGCAAGAGTTAACATATTATCTATATAGGATTTGAAAACAAAAACAGGAAAACTATGCCTAGTGCAGCAGTATACAACTAATAGAATCCTTTTCACTTCCATGATGTTTGACAAACCAAAGCTAAATCAATGTAGGGTTCATTGTTCCTCACTAGCCCCACCCCATAATCAATAAGATTATGGCTTTAAGTAACAGTTTCACTTATCAACTTCAGCATCTGAACAAGCTCACTGCTCCTTCTCCTTCTCTCTCTCTCTCTCTCTTTTGAGGAGGCATTTTAAATCAGCTAATCAACATAAAGGTAATCTCACAGATGAACTGTCTGACATGTCAGATACACATCTTGAATATTAAACTGAAAAAGCTCACCTCTAAACATCTGGATTTTATATAGTAATCCACATTTCTAAACCTAATCCTATTTGCTTGATGCCATAGCACATTTGCTTAAAATAAGTCACTAGCAGACAGCCTCTTACCCTTTTATAGAAGAAGGGCAAAAACTAAACCAATGCAATTGCCCCAGATCATATTTTTTCCTACTGTCATTGTCTGGCATAGTTTGGCATTTTATAATCCCCGATGATGTAGGAGGTGATTTCTTTCACGTGTAAGGAAGTCTATGTATCTGTATTTGTATTTTCATGCAGTTGCTGATAGCAGTAGCAATATTTAGCCTCAGCCTCCATCTGCCTCCATGCGAGAGCATATTTGTATGAATAAAGGAAACTTAGAAGCATCAACATTAACAGATTTAGTTGTCAGGAAATCTAGTGTCTTTACCCCGCCCCTTCTCCGCTTAGTGATCATTAATTAAAGAGAGGCTGAAACGATCAGACCTGCTGGCCTTAGAGCAAATACACGCACGGTTCTTCCTCTCCCGCGTTCTACCTGCAGAGCCCATAATATTTTAACAGCAGCATCGTTCTCGAAGTGCTACAGCATCGCCTACCATCTCATCGGTCCCGACGGCAAACTTCGTTTCCATTTCCACCTCGCCACTGCTCCACCACCAAACCTACTCAGCACCTACCCCTCACCCCCACGTTGCACGGCGAATGGCGGGTCAGTGAGTCGACCGGAGAGGAGCAGAGAAACCCGATAAAAGGGCAAGGCTCAGTCAAGTCAAGTCCCCTCCCGTGCAGGGCTCTTTTACGCAGCATCCCGCCCCCTTCTGTCCCTCCACGCAAAACAGGAATAACAACCAGGGGGACCGGGAGGATGATGATGGGTAGCTGCCGCTGATGCTACCCTGAAGGTTACCCGGCTTGTCTCCTCTACAGCCCTCAGGCACCAGAAGCCGCCGTCTCTCGGCCTCCCCCGGCCGGCTCCGCTCCAGATTAGGACGATGTATCCCGCGGATGGGGAGGCGAGACGAAGGAGGGCCCCATCAGCCACAAGGGACTCTCCAGCAGCAGACCCAGCTCCCCGGCCGCAGGATAAACGGCCTCCCACTTGCTGGCCGAGGGATGTGCTCCCACCTCGCCCGCCCGCCCTGCCCCCTTCTTCTTCCTCCTCCTCGCCCCCCATTCTCTCAACCTGAGAAGACCCTTACCTGGAACGCGGCCGGCCGCCGGCGGCGCCCCTTCCTCCTGCCCCTCCGAGCGGGGCCAGCGCAGGACTCGGTCTTTCTCTCGGGCGCCTCAGCGGGGCGAAGAGGAGGAAGCAGGACAGGAAATAGAATATTATCGTTCGACCCGCAGCGCCCTCCGGTTCAGCCCGGCGCAGCCCACCAGCAGGCTCCTGTCCATTGCTTGCCAGCAAGCGGCGGCGGCGCCGTCGTCGTCTCCGTCTCTATGGTGACTGCGGCGCCGGGCCGGGCCAGGCTAAGCTTAGAAGGAGCACGAGCTGACGGGTGGGGGAGCTGACGGGGAGGAAGGAAGCAGGCAATCAGTGAGCGGCTCAGCGGCAGTCGTCGAACGGCCGCTGCCTCTGTCACTGCAGGGTTAACCGCTTCGTCGCCGTTGCCGACCCTCCTTGCCGACGCTGCAGTCCCCGCAGGACGCAAATGGTCCTTTCCTACCTCCCCCACAAGCAACCTCCATCAAAGCACTATCCTCTTCGAGTATCCGCCCAACCGTCCGACACCCTGAAAAACGATAGGTTCTTTTGTGAACGTCCGCTTAGCAGATTGGGCAAAGGCCCTGCCAATCATTCTAGCGGGCGGCGGTATCTTAGAAACGCCGCTGTCTTCACGTTTGCTTATGAGGCGAACTCTGCGAGGTTGTTCGTATTGCGCTGATTTGAAAAGAATTCTGGGAATTGTAGTTTTTCCCACGTGCAATAAAGAGCAATCACTATTGTGGGTTGAATAGAAAGTAACTCTACGTTATTTTGAAGAAATGTGGACATATATAAAATAAATACATAACAGTGGGAAATTTTGCTTTAAAAATGTCTGTATGGTAATTAGGATATATTTATTTATTTAGCTCAATAGATGTGCATTTCTGACCTGTTTGCCCACCTCCATATTTAACTTTTTTAAAAATGTAATTAGGATATTAATTATTAGAGTATGATCAGACTAAACCCCTTTATGTTTTACTTGCTATGTCCCACTGAAAAATTGAATGGATAATTATATTTTGCCAGATTTTAAAAAATGACAATCTTGATTTAAAATAAAACAGTAAGCATGATCAGAGCAAAACTAGATGTTATCTTGGCAAATTAATAGTTCCAACCCTACATTTGCCAAGATAACAGGGAATGCGACGGCAGCACTAATCGGGGAACAATTAATGGGAAGAAAGCTTCATCTCATGTGCGTGCCAATTTCCCCCTGCAAATGTCCCCTCTGGAGGCTATTTTCCCTCCAACCGGGCTCACTTGGTTTCAGAATCTAATTGGGTTTAGGGAAAGCTTTTCGTATGACCTGTAAAGAAGGTGCAGAAGAAAATTGGGAGGCAGAGAAAGTCACTGATTCTCCCATGCGTGGAGAAGGAGGACCCCTCCAAACCCTGCATTACCATTAGGGCAAAAACATAGGTAGGGAAACCCCATTTCCCCCCTCAAAAAGTCTAGTTCCATCCTCATAACTATATAGAACTGTGTGGCAGCCATATTTAGAGTATTTTATTCAGCTCTGGATTTAAAAGAAGTGTATTGCAGAGCCAAAAAGGAACTAAAAATATAAAATGAATTAAGCATATTCCCTGCAAGGAAACCTAAAAAGGTTGAGATGTTTTTGTTTAGGGAGGAAAACAAATATATAGGAGGGCAAATGACAAAGGTTTCTGAAATTATTGACAGTATTTAAAACAATAGATGGAGAGAGATGTCAGTCTATTCAGGACAAAAACAGTGGACAGGGCCTAGATTAAGTTAGATATGACTAAACACCATTAAAATAAATTAGGCAAGTTGATCGTGACTAACTGAAATCTCATTAGCTTCAATGAGATGTGGTCATAACAAACTCAGGTATGGTTCACACAGAGTAGAATGTCCAGTAATTGTTAAATCCTAGATTAGTGTGACACATATGCTCCTGATTTCTGGTTGTGTGAACTCAGAAATTCTCAGTGATGTTGAGTTGGCAGGGTGCCAGCCTGACATTTACTGGACATTGATAATCATTGATTTGATCTACAGTTATTGGTGCTTGATAAATGTTGGGTCATTTACCCAACCCCACGATGCCAATAATTTCTGGGTTCACACAAATGGAAATTGGAAACGTTCATACCATGCTGATCTGGGATTTAACAATTACTGGATTGTTAACAATCAGCTTAGTATAGTCCTGCCCACTGAAAAATACTTCACATAAAGCATTATTAACTTATGGATTTAATTGCTAAGGATGTGATTGCTGCTAACTCAAACATCTTTTTAGAAGGTTAGATAAATGTACAGAGGATAGGCCTATCAATGGCTATTAGCTAAGATAGCCAAGTCGAATAGAACTGCCATTTCAGAAGCAGGATACCTCTGGTTATCAGATGCTCTGTATGTGGATATCACCTTTGTGTCATGTTCTGCTTTAGAGCTTCCTGGAAGTACATTGCTAGTTACTGTCTGAGATAACATATTTGATTAGATAGGTCCATACACTGAACCAGCCCTTATGCTATATGATATTTATTATAGTTCACATCTGGCCAGGACCAATGAGAGGGGGAGCCGGTACAAATTCCTGGGGCCCAGCGGTCTGGAAGGGGGCCCGGAGCCTGACTATGTTGCATATGTTTTTGTCTTGCCTCCTGCCGCCACCTCGCGCCTGCCCCACTGCCACCATGAGGCCGAGCCGCCAATCTTTAAAACAATTCTAGCTTTAAAACCATTCTAGCTGCCATGTGCATGACTGGATGGTGGGGGGTGAGCCGAGCACTCCCCTGTGGTGGCAGGTGGAGCAGAAATAGACACTGAGCCTATCTGGCCCAGCGGCCCTTGAGAACTGTGAGGTGCTCCAGCGCGCCTGCGCAGTTTGAATAGAGCGTTGACGCCCAAAACCTACGTCTCTGGGCAGTTTACAACAAAGCAAAAAAGATGACAACAGAAGCGGTTAAAACATTAGTTAAAACAAAATAAATGACAACAGAAAAATTAAAACATTACAACAATTTAAAATGTTAAAAGAGTCTTTTAAAACAATGTTACAACTATTGAAACTATCTATATATTTAATTCTCTAAGGCATAGCCCTGGCTAATCTCATGTGTGGCAGCTCTTGTGAGAGCTGCTGGATAGCCACAGGTATGGGCGGGAGGGAAGAAAATGGCAGTTGCAGCAGTGGCTGGCCAGCGAAGAAAACAGTGGCTGGCTGGCTGGCCAGAAAGCAGCGGGGGGGGAAGGGAACAAGCAGGCTGGCCAGCTGAAGAGCAGAGGGGCGGTTGGGGGGGGAGAAGAAGTGGGCTGGCCAGCCGGCCAGTCTGCCAGCCAGAAAGCGGCAGCGGGGCAGAGAAGCAGGCAGGGGGAGAAGAAGCAGGCCGGCCGGCCGGCCACCCCACCAGCCAGAAAGTGGGGGGGGGAACCGGAGGGGGAGAGAAGAAGCCGGCCAGCCAGCAAGAAAGCCATGGGAGCGGGGAGAGAGAAAAAGGCAGCGGTGGGTGGGAGGGCTGGCCATCCGGAGGCACAGATGTTCTGCACCTGGCCCAGCTAGTATTTAATTAAAAGCCTGAGTGAATAGATAGGAACATAGGAACATAGGAAACTGCCATATACTGAGTCACACCATTGGTCCATATAGCTTAGTATTGTCTTCACAGACTGGCAGCGGCTTCTCCAAGGTTGCAGGCAGGAATCTCTCTCAGCCCTATCTTGGAGAAGCCAGGGAAGGAACTTGGAACCTAGATGCTCCTCCCAGAGCGGCTTCATCCCCTGAGGGGAATATCTTACAGGGCTCACACTTCTAGTCTCCTTTTCAAATGCAACCAGGGCGGACCCTGCTTAGCTATGGGGACAAGTCATGTTTGCTACCACAAGACCAGCTCTCCTCTCTCTTTAAAGACTTTTTAAAAGTTGTAAGAGATGGGAAGGTTCTTATTTCAGCAAGGAGTGCATTCCAAAGCTTCAGGACAACAACAGAGAAGGCCCGTCCCCGAATATCCACCTGACGAGCTGGTGGCAACTGCAGACAGACCTCTCCTGATGATCTCAATGGGCGGTGGGGTTCATGACGAATAAGTGTTGTGAAGAAGTGGCTCAGACTTTAGGACAGCTGCTCCAACACCTCCTGGACCCCAAGAACAAAGACAGAGACAAACCCAAGTTGAAGTTAAACAAACAGAAGTAATACTATGCAATAAGGTTGTTCTCATGACTGGCTATACATAGGTACCTGGGTATAGCCCAGGGGTTCACAACTCAAATGTCCTGGTGGGCTGGAACCAACCATGACTTGGTGTGCAAGATCTACAGTCAATTTTCAGCATATTAATCATTACACTAAAAATTAATTATTATAAAATTAATGAAAGTGAGGGGGACAGAGGGTCAAGTTGGGGAAGGCAAGGGGAAAGAGCGGTGAGCAGGGCTGTTCTTAGGGCATGGCAAGCAGGGCGACAGCCCTGGGCCCCACTCTTTTAACCCCCATTAGAATTAACTGGAAGGGGCCCCCGCACTGGCTGATTTGCCCCAGGCCCTGCACCCCGCCAGGGCTCTCTAAGGACAGCCCTGGGGGTGAAGGATGGTGTTTGTGGGCTCTGTCCCAAGGGAGGGAGTAGTCAGGCAGGTGAGGAATGTCTGGTCTCAAGCAGACAAATGCACTGAACGGCTGCTGCTTGTCACAGGGCTAGCCAAGAGCTCTTAATGGCTCCTGCTGTGCTGCTGCTGCTGCTGCTGCAGGACTTTCCTTCCTGCCAGGCCAGCAAAATGGTTTATGTGGGCCAGATCTGGCCCCTGGGCTTTATGTTGTTCAGGCCTGGTATAACCTGATCATGAGCAGTGCCTGGATCAGTTCCGATCCTGGCACTCCACAACAGGGTAGCCTGGGCTTTTTGCCCAGGCTAATAATGGGGTAGAAGGGTGCAGGCACACCTTTGTACCCTACTCCCCATTAAGTGAACACGCGGGCTGTTCATACAAAGCCAGGCGGCAAGAGCACCCCGCAGCAGGGGAATCCCCCAATGCACCACGCTCCTAGCATTGTGGGATGCCAGAGGACTTCCTTCTTCAGTTCTCGGCTCTGTTGCTCACCGCAACACTGCTTGTGTGTTGGGCAAGTGGCAGAGCTATCAGATAAGGGAGATGGTGTGCAAGGAGGCAGGCAGGAGCTCCCTGATGATGATATTCTCCTGATGATGATGAATGGAGAAATATATGTGGGTGTCATCAGCATACTGATAACACTCTGCACCACATTTCCTGATGGTCTTTTCCAGTGGTTTCATGTAGATGTTAAAGAGAGAGGAGAGCTGGTCTTCTGGTAGCAAGCATGACTTGTCCCCATAGCTAAGCAGGATCTGCCCTGGTTGCATACAAAAGGGAGACTAGAAATGTGAGCGCTGTAAGATATTCCCCTTAGGGGATGGAGCCACTCTAGGAAGAGCATATAGGTTCCAAGTTCCCTCCCTGGCATCTCCAAGATAGGGCTGAGAGCGATTCCTGCCTGCAACCTTGGAGAAGCCGCTGCCAGACTGCATAGACAATACTGAGCTATATGGACCAATGGTGTGACTCAGTATATGGCAGCTTCCTATGTTCCTAAGAGATAGGAGTGGAATCGAATAAAATAAATAAATAAACAAATAAATAAATCACTGCAAATCAGTGCCTCCCACCCCCAACCCTTCAGACGCTACAGGAGGATACTATGGTCTAGTATCGAAAGCCACCTGAAACAGTTCACAACAATTACAGTTCATAGCAAGCATACAGCTAGTACACTCACTCTTTCTAACCAGATTTAGATAACAAACAGTTCACCTAATAAGGTAAATGTCTTTACCTAACCAGAGGTTAGAGTGCTGGACTAGGACTGGGGAGACCCGAGTTCAAATCCCCATTCAGCCATGATACTAGCTGGGTGACTCTGGGCCAGTCACTTCTCTCTCAGCCTAACCTACTTCACAGGGTTGTTGTGAGGAGAAACCTAAGTATGTAGTACACCTCTCTGGGCTCCTTGGAGGAAGAGCGGGATATAAATCCAAAATCATCATCATCATCATCATCATCATCATCATCATCATCCCCCAGTGAGGCACTACCTTGGTGTGGTTGTGGGGCTTGTGTGCTCTGAGGAAGGTGAGAGCTATGCCAGAGGTCCAACCATACTGAACAGGTCTCACCAGAGGAGCCAGAAAAAGAGTGCCTCTCCCATCAACAATATGGTGAGACGTAATTTTAATAAATCTATACCGGATCGGTCATCGCCCGGGTCAACAAGGACCTCGCCAGGTGCTATAGTCCCTGGACATCTGGTGGCCAGTGGGCTACAGGACTCAGGATCTTCAGCTGAGCAACCAGGACTGAAGACAGCAAAGTTACTGGAAGAAACGTCGCTTAACCGAAAAAAATATACAAAAAATGCCAACAAGGAAATAATGATCTGCTATTACAAGTCTAGTCCAACTAGAAGAGGTTATTTAAAAAGAATGTACCAAATTTGGAAAGAGAAGCATCCAGATACAGAAATCACAGAACAAAGGCTAGCAGACCAGAGAAGATACATAATAAGAAATAAAGTATTCACAGGAGTTGAGCTGGAAGAACCGCAAAGAGCAACACAGGCTCAAGATATGGAAGAAGAATTACCACCAATTGAAGAAGTTGCTCAGGCGCAGGTGGAGGAGGTGTTGGAAATCGAGGATGCCACTGTTACTGAACTGTTTCAAAATCAAAACCAGGTAACCGCCCCTTTGCCTTCACCTCAAAAACCCAAATGCCGTTTAACAGAAAAGCAACAAGAACTAAAGCAAAAAATAACTGAGCACATAAACAAACAACCACCAGGGTTCAACTTCCAGCTCTAAAAACAGTTGCCAAAAAACAACTTGCTCAGGCATTAAACGATGTCAATGCTGCATTTGCAGAGATAACAACCAAGAGTTTGCAAGAAACAAACCAACTAATGTACAGTGCAGCAACAATAACAACACAAGAGCTCGGATATAAGATCAGTGGACCTGTCAAAAAAGAAAGCAGTACATCACCTAAATGGAAGATTAGATTAGAAAATAAAATCGCCAGGCTTAGATCAGATGCTAGTAAATTGAAAGATATGAAAGTCAAGAAGCTGAAGAATGCAAACACCAAACAGTATCTGATCCAAAAATACCACCTAGATTCAAGGAAAATTAAAGAAGTCCTGGGAATAATAAAGCAGCAAATAACAGCAGTGTCAAAGAAGATTAGCAGGTATGAAGCCAGAATTACACAACACAGGCAGAATCTCCAATTCCAGTCAAATCAGAGACGTTTCTACCAAAGCATAGAAGGAGAAACTGCAAGAAACCTAGAAACACCAAATAAAGAAGAAACAGTGCAATTCTGGGGAAATTATGGGACAATCCAATAGATTATAATAAAAAAGCAGGCTGGATGAAAGAGATCAAAAAATGTAACCAACAAATGCAAGATATAATAATAACACCAGAATTAATAAGTGAAAGAGCAAAGAAAATTAAAAATTGGACTGCTCCAGGTGACGATGAACTGCATGGCTTTTGGCTTGAACACCTAACGAGCCTTCATAAACAACTATCAAAACAGTTCAATCACATTATGAAAGGCGGTGATATTGAACAATGGCTAACAACTGGGAAAACTCATCTCATCATGAAAGACCCAGCAAAAGGTGCAGTTCCAAGTAATTATAGACCGATCACCTGCCTGCCAACCATGTTCAAACTATTAACTGGAATAATAGTGGAAGTGATGCAACACTTATTAACTAATAAACAGCTTCCAGTTGAACAGAAAGGAAATTGCCTGAACACCAGAGGCACAAAAGACCAGCTGCTAATTGACAAAATGATTTTAGAAAATTGCAAGAGAAGAAAAACAAATCTAAGTGTTGCATGGATTGACTACAAGAAAGCCTTCGATTCATTGCCTCACACATGGATACTAAAATGTTTAGAAACAACTGGTGTCAGCAAAAACATTCAGATATTTATTTAAAAAGCAATGAGCATGTGGAGTACACAGTTAACAATCAATGGTGAGACACTTGGACAGGTTAGCATTAGAAGAGATATTTTCCAAGGGGATTCACTATCCCCTCTGTTGTTTGTAATCGCCATGACCCCACTTTCACAAATACTAAACAAAACAGGCCTCGGATACCAAACATCTAAAACATCAAGTAAAATAAACCATCTGCTGTACATGGATGATCTGAAGTTGTATGGAAAGTCCCAGTCAGAAATCGAATCACTGCTAAGCACTGTCCGTATATTCAGTAGCGAAATAGCAATGGAGTTTGGACTAGACAAGTGTGCTGCATTAATAATGAACAGAGGGAAAATAAGAAAAACAGAAGGAATAGAACTGCCCAATGGAAGCAACATCAAGAACCTGGAAGAGAAAGAACCTTACAAATACTTGGGCATTCTCCAGGCTGATAACATCGCACACACTGAAGTTAAAAGAAAAATTGGAAGTGAATACATCAGGAGAGTTAGAAAAATCCTCAAGTCCAAACTCAATGGCGGGAACACCATACAAGCCATAAACACCTGGGCTATACCTGTTATCAGATATACTGCAGGAATAATAGACTGGACCCAGGCTGAGCTAGAGACGCTAGATCATAAGACCAGGAAAATCATGACCACCAATCATGCTCTGCACCCCCGCAGTGATGTCGATAGGCTATACCTCCCTCGCAGCTCAGATGGATGAGGAATGCTGCAAGTCCATCAAACAGTAGAGGAGGAGAAAAGAGGCCTTGAAGAATATATCAAGGACAGTGAAGAAGATGCACTTCAAATGGTCAATAATGCGAAACTATTCAACACCAATGAAACAAAGCAGGCCTACAAGAAAGAACAAGTCAAGAACCGAGCAGAAAAATGGAAAAATAAGCCACTGCATGGTCAATATTTGCACAATATAAGTGGAAAATCAGACATCACCAAGACCTGGCAATGGCTTAAGAATGGCAACTTGAAGAAAGAAACAGAAGGTTTAATACTGGCTGCACAAGAACAGGCACTAAGAACAAATGCAATAAGAGCAAAAGTAGAAAAGTCAACAACAGCAAGTGCCGCCTTTGTAAAGAAGCAGATGAAACTGTGGACCACCTAATCAGCTGTTGTAAAAATATCGCACAGACTCACTACAAACAAAGGCATGACAAAGTAGCAGGAATGATACACTGGAACAGCCTATATTCTGTGACGATATCTATAACAACAGCAACAACATTGACAATAAAATTCTGGCATCCCAGGTCCTTGGGAAGGACTCGATGTCTGGATAAAACAAACCAGTCAATAACATTTGTCTGACTGTGTAAAATAATAATATATAATAACCACTACTTGGCAGATTTTATAAACAATAGAGCAGAATTTAGTAACAGAAATAACAGAAGCACTCTTATCAGCAAAAAGAGACGTTAACATTAAATTCTAAGGATCTTCCTGGTAAACCTGTCAAAAGGGCTAAAATCAATATACTGCATGGGATGCTATAGAAAAAACAGTGAAATGAAATATGTTCCACATTTTCCACTTTTCCTGAATTATAGGATAAGGTATCTTTTTATATCATCGCTTCCCTCCTTTTTAAAGATAGGGATAATTATGGCGAGTCCCCAGTCTGGTATATCAGCGGTTCTGTCTATGTAAGTGAAAAGGGAAGCCAGTACAGGAGCCCACTACTTAGCACTGGCCTTTATTAACTCAGCAGGTATGCTGTCACAACCCAGGGCCTTGCCCAGTTTAAATTGTCTAAGATAATCAGTTTCCTCCAAGACTGTCTAGAGGAACGTATTTCTGGAATGGCTTGACCCAGAGTTCTGAAATTTGGCACAGATGTAAGAGAGATTATCAAGACTCTGAGGTGCTTCACATGATTAGTGTGATTCCTCCCATGTGGAGGAATCTGCCTATTGTATTAATTAAAAAATGGTAAACATCACCCCCACTTTCACCTCTTTTATATTTCAGAATGGTTTGGCCTAGAATTCTGAAATTGGGTTCAGATATAGAACAGGACCATGTGTATTGATTTCGAAGTGGATTGGTCAATCTAATAATTTAATATATATTTTTTAATTTTAAAAAATTCTAAAAAATCAAAGTCCTATAAGTGACTTGTTTCATGGCAGAAAAATACAAAAACGTTTGGAACTGAAGCCTCCCCTCCACCCCACCCCACCCCTGGAGCATAATTCCACTTCCATGTGAAGGAATCTGCCCTTTGCCTTCATAAAAAAGATGCAACATGCCCCCACTCTTGCCCAACCCTTTACATTTCCAGAATGGCTGTGCTTAGAGTTCTGAAATTGGACACACATGTAGTAGGGGTGTGCACTTGGCGTGGTTTGGTTTGAATTTGAACTGAATTCTGACTGAATCGTGGGTCCTTAATCCGGTTTGGTCAAATCTATTTGCCGAGCCATTCGGGTCAACAAACCAGCTCGAAGCAGTTCAAAAGTGGTTTGCAACTGAACCGCGTGAACTGGCCCAGTTCACAGTGGACCAGTTCACCATAAGTGGACCAGTTCACCATTGAACACTGTGGATCAGTTCCATAAATACATGTTAAGGATATTTGGCACATCCCCAACATGTAGCCCAAGATGACAGGACTCTGTGTTGCTTTATTTCAAGGAAATAGGTCCATCACCTGTGATTTTTAATTATTTCCCCCCTACTACAGTAAAGCTGCCACAAATCTCTAATCCATAGAGTAGGGATGTGCAAACTGGTCTAGAGGTTCAGGAATGAACCAACCCCCCCCCAGTCCCGTCCAGACTGGAACCAACCCCCCCATGCGCATTCATTATTAAAAACAATCTTTTTTAACCTTTTTAACCTTTTAGCCCCTTTGGGGGCTTCGTCTAGGCCACGGGGGGTCCACAAAGGTTCCAGCCTCCCCCTGTCGGCCTCCATCATCACTGCTGCAGCCCATCTGGCCACTTTTTCTGGCCCATTCGAGCTTCCATTTCTTGGTGCCATTTTGGACACCACCGTGCATGTGCAAATGGCCTCTGCAAGGCTTGGCATTGCCGAGGGCTTCGCAGAGGCCATTTGCACATGCGCAGCTGCCATTTTTTGGTGGCCATTTTTTAAAAATGGCTGCTGTGCATGCACAAATGGCCTCTGTGAGGCCCTGGGCAATGCCAGGCCTCGCAGCAGCGTCCAAAATGGCCACCACACCAAGAAATGGGGGCCTGAACGGGCCAGAAAAAATGGCTGGATGGGCTGAGGCGCTGATGATGGAGGCTGGTGGGGGGAGGGGAAAACTTCATGGACCTCCCCCCCCCCATGGGCTAGATGAAGCCTGCTGAAGGGGCTAAAAATTTTTTAAAAAAAAAATTTTAAAAAAATTTACAAACCTCCCCTGGACCAGACCGAACCCAGCGGGGGGGGGGGTTGAGGGGGTGCGGAACCAAACTGTGCCAGTCAGGTTCGAGTCCAATTTGGACTCAAACGGAACCGGGCCAGCCAGTTCCATGCACACCCCTACCATAGAGTACTTCATATCTAGAGAAAGTTGATGTAATTGTTACATCTGAATAAACAACTTTTTTTTTTTTACACAGATGCATTATGCTCAAGTTGGTTTGTGATCTGCATGAGAACTGTGAAGCATAGGGCATGTGTTGTGGTTTTAATTCTTTCCCCTTATGAAAGCACTATATGTCCAAGTTGGTTTTGTGTTTGAACTGTGGAGCAAAGGACATGTGTTGTATCTGAGTTAGTTTGTGAATGGTCAAGAAGCTATGTGGATCCACTGGGGCTTGCCTAGTCTTTATTTAATTCTTTATGGTAAATGCACTCAGATCAGTGAATTTGTGGTGAATGATCAAGAAGATTGCAGATCAAGAAGACTGCAGGGGGTTGTGTAGTCTTGGGCCTGCTTTGACTCAAATTGGGCAGTTGTTCAGTTCAGGTCAAAGCTGGCCAAATCTGCCTGCTTCACTTCAGCCCAAATTGCTTTGCATAGCCCTGTATTTTACCATTTTGGAGATTCAAGTTTACCAGTTTTGAAGAACGTAAAGAGAGCTGCATTTCCCCCCTGAAGATCCAGAAATAACTGGTCACAGTTATCCATGTGCTGATTACATCCAGACTAGACTACTGTAACAGACTCTACATGTAGCTGCCATTGAAGACAGTTTGGAAGCTTCAGCACCGCTGCAAGACCTCTTGGATCCCCCCACCCCCACCATTGTTAATAAATATATCAAAATTTTAACAGAATAAAACTCAGAATATATGTGGGCTTTAAAATATTTTATATGCCAAACAAACAAAATGTATTGATGTATCAGGCACAGAATAAAATAAGTAGCACAAATGTAGGTTTAATGTACAAATGAAGTATTCTTTCCTCTAAATTTTATGGTATATACAAATCTATACGTAACTGGGGTACAGAGACAGAGAGACATCACCATCATATTTTCCCTACATCACTTCACCATTTGAAAGCAAATACATACCCTATGTATCACTGAGGAGCTGAGCATTTTTCCAGATATAATTATACATTATACCTCAATGAATTTCTGAAAACAGAAGGTCCTGGGGGAATTCTGTGTCACTACTCACTGCTTCCTGTAAAACTATATCTTGCACGCTCTGCTTTGGAAAACTGTTCTGAAGTCAAATAGCTTTGCTAGCAATTCTAGAGGTTAGAAAATAGACTGAGGACAGATTGTCTTGAATCACAGATGACTACGAAATGGAAAAACAAAATGGATTGCAAAAGTAATTTTGCTGTCATTAGCTATTTCCAGGTGTAACCTGATCCCAGCAAAATTGTTTGAAACCTTAACTTGTCACATTTCAATAAGAAATTGAATTATATGATTAATAAAATGGAAGACATCAACTCTTGTAAGACAATGTGGCCATTCACACAACCAGGTGGGTGGGAAGGTGGGGGGGAGGCTTTGCAAACATTACTTTCCCACCCCCCAGGGGATGGGCGCTCGAGGGTCCCATCTCTGTGTCAATGCAAGCTGAAAGCGCACTGACACCTGCACTGACACATTATCCTGGCATCCAGGTTAAGGGTGCACTTGTACTCTTAACCTGGGCCAGGGGCGTATCTAGGGTAAGGCAGGCAGGGCACATGCCCCAGGCGCCACTTTAAGGGGGGCGCAATTTTTTTAAATGAAGTTTTTCTAAAAAAATGGCCACTGAAAACAAAATGGCCACTTCGCATGCTCAAATGGCCTCTGTAAGGCCCTAGTATCTGGGAGAAGTCAAATTCTCCATTTATTTTTAAAACTTATGTAATAGTGATGCTACAATGCACAGTAGAGAATTAGACAGGCACTTCTGTTTAGTTTTCCAAGTACACCTCCACATAGTATTTGGGTATTTCATGACCCCCAGCATACTGAAATTTGTAGTTTTCCAGCATTGTTTGGTCTGGCTACATCCACTGCTAAATAGTTTTTGAAATATTAAAAGATTAACAAGCTTGACTTGTATATTTGAACTGATATTATGGTAAAGTTATCTGAAAGATGGGTGTCAGATGTTTGGACAGGGGATGCAATTTCAGTGCTTGCCCTAGGCGCTATTTTCCCTAGATATGCCTCTGACCTGGGCTTAGACTTGGACTTTGGCACTGGGTTTGGCACCACAGCACCACAAGGATCTGTGAGGATCCCAGCAGTTCTCATGGGCATCCAAGCCTGGGGCTGGGCTGCTTGCTTGTGAGAACAGCCACAGTGCATTTATCTGCAGCTAGATGTTCTTGCTTAAAAGGATCTGTCAATAATAAGGTTTATTTTAGGAACAATGTAAAAATATCATCCCCATTAATAATGTGGATTTCACAAGATGAATACAGAGACCAGCCCTCCTTTCAAATGTCTTGTTCTGCAAACACCCTGAATAATTAACATTAAAAGGATATTTTCACCAGAACACTCACAAAAGCACCCTAAGGTTCAAAATAGTGTTGTCAGTGTTGACTTAATGCCTTAATGTAATAACATGCTGGCCCCTGAATGTAGTGACATGGCTGGCAGCCACATTGTGAGTGACTCACTTACAATCAGGTGCTGTAAATGAAGAGGAGTAAAAGAATGAAAGGAAAAAGATATTTAAACCGTCAGTCATGTTCCATTCTAGGATCACCCTTCTTACTATCCTGGACTTTACTCCTATGCACACTTACCTGGAAATCAGCCCCATCAAAATCTGTGAAACTTTGATTGATTGATTGATTGATTGATTAAGTGCTATAGTTGGTGTTGACTCTTAGCAACCTACATAGATAGATTATCTCCAGGATTATCTGTCTTCAACTTGGCCTTGAAGGTCTCTCAGTGATGCATTCATTGCTGTCATAATCAAATCCAACCATCTTGCTGCTGGTTGTCCTCTTCTTCTCTTTCCTTCAACTTTTCCCAGCATTATGGACTTCTCGAGGGAGCTGGGTTTTTGCATAATGTGTATGAAGTATGATAGTTGAGCCTGCTCATTGGTGCTTCAAGTGAAAATTCTGGATTGATTTGTTCTATGACCCATTTGTTTGTTTTCTTGGCTGTCCATGGTATCTTCAAAAATCTTCTCCAGCACCAATGTTCAAAACACCAATACTTTTTCTATCTTGCTTCTTCAAAGTCTTGCTTTCGCATTCATAGAGTGTCATGGGGAAAATCATTGTCTAAACGATTCTAATCTTTATAGTTATAGACACATCACGGCCTCTAAATATCCTTTCCAAGACCTTCTTTGCAACTCTACCAAGTGCTAGTCTGCGGCGTGTTTCTTGTCTGCTGGATCCTTTACTGTTCATGGTTGATCCTAAAAGGCAGAAGCTATCCACCACTTCATTGTCTTCATTATCAGTTCTGAGGCTGGTTGCTGTACCCGTCGTTATTAGTTTAGTCTTCTTTACATTTAATCGTAGTCCAAATTTTTCATTCTGCTCCTTGACTTTCATTACTAGAGCTTTCAGATTATCTGCATTCTCAGTTATCAGAGTGGTGTCATCAGCATAGTGCAGGTTATTTATGTTTCCTCCTCCAACTTTAAAACCAAACTCATCTTCTTCGAATCCAGCTTCTCTCAGTATATGTTCAGCATATAAATTGAAAAAATGAGAAAGTATAAGAATATTGTGTGATGGTGTACACAATCTCCAGTTAATATGGTTAAGTCTGAGCTGCAGGAGTGATTCTGCATTGTAACAGACACTGTCCATCAATGCCATCTAAGTATCCTACTGTTCTGTTCAGCAGATGCTGCTTATCCTAAGCCCTGGTCCATGGTGTATAGATTTCACGAGGGAAGTAGCATGCTACCAATACAGAAAACCTTAATATAGATTTGCACCCACTTCAACACGCACTGTTTCTCATATGCTGACTCAACACTTAAGCCCTAAACTGGACCACAGGAATTCCCAGTCCAGACAAGAACCTTTCTTATGTCATTACAAAACACTTGACTACTAGTATCTACATCACTAGTATCAGATTCTGCAAAGACACCAGGAACTGAGAAATTGTAGAGGGTGAAAATCTTCATAGGAGTTCAGAGGTAAGCATGCAATTTAAACACCAGTATATATAACCATGCTGAATTTTCATCATAACTGAATAATCTAAAGATCCTTTGTAGAAAAACAAAAACAAAGTATTCTATCTCTCTCTGGCCATAATAACATCTGCTGTTTGTAAGATGCAAGCAGACTTAATAACATCATACCTATTATTAATAGTATTTGCTTTTTTAAAAAAGTTAGAAATGTACTATGGTGGCTTTATATGGGTTTGAAGGTTTTATCTGTCTCTCAAGGGGAATTACTGTCATGTAGTTGTGCAATGTGTTCTTAAATACAGTATAGCCCTGTTCATAATAACATTAACATCCAACTGGGAATGCTTTCTTAATTAAGGTTTGAAGGACAGAAAGCCTCATATACATTAGCCAAAGACTAATAAATGTCTCAAGCAACCAGAGAGGGCACATAAACCAATAAAACAGGCCTTGTCATGTATTAATGTTGTACTATAGAACTCATGCACCTCTGAACTGAAAAGGGAGGAAATATAAGTGCTGCACTGCAGGGAGAACACAATAAAGTAGTGTCATTAATTATGCTAAGCCTTAAAGTCTTTTCCATTAAAGGACAATGTTGTTTGTTGGTGATGTTGCTCAGAAAGACATGAACAAAGGGAATTGTTTTTAAAAAGTAGTAAGAAATAGAATATGCAGAGAGAGGACAGTTGGTTTATTGACCAAATGTAGTGCAACTTGCATTGATTTCCTATTTATCCCCCGGCTTAGTTTGAGGTGCTGGTTCTCACTCTGAAAACGCTAAAGAATTTGGGACCAGGATACCTAAAGAACCACCTACCCACATAGGTACCTTCCTGTTGGTGCCTTGTGTTGGAAGATTATTTGTAAATAGCTCTCAAACAGCCCAAAAGCACGAATGGTTTGCAATGCACTATCTATACACACCTTATCAGTGGCGCTTGCGGTGGCTGGTAGATCCCGCCCCCACACGCCTTGAGGATATTTTATGATGACACTGCTTGAAAGTATGTCTCAGTGGGGAGGGGAACCACGCCAAGGCCACAAGCCAGATATCTTGAGAAGTGGAAAATGGGAAATACAGCACTTGGAAGCAAATCGGAACCTTTGGGGTTAAAAGTAATGCTTTGGCTTGTATACAATGTGCAGGTGCAAAAGTTGTTGACTGCAGAGTGTAAAAAGATGGATGGACTGACAGACGGGGGTGGCCGTACCCAAGACCTTTTGCTAGCATTCCCACTCCACCCTAAACCGCTATTTTATACCTGTTTCTGGTTCATGGACCTCAGGGTTTTAAGTTTAGAAAGGTGGTGGGGATGCCAGAAACTCAACCAAACCCTTTTAGATCCTATTTGTCTTGGAAATCCTCCTTGGCTATGATATAAACAGATGCTCCTTACAAAAGATATTTGTACTGTTCCAGGTATAATTTGTCCATGATGAAATCTTTTGGGAGATGGGGTTGAATTTTTGTTTTCAGTTTCAGAATCCAAGGTGAGATTTCAGAGTTCTTCTAAGTGGTCTCTGTCCATCACACAAATGGGCTTCACGCCTGCGTGGAGAACCTATCAGAACACACACAAGCTTTTTTTTTTTTTAGGCTAGGCTCCACCCAATTGCACCTTAGTCATATGATCTACACCCTTTACCGCAGTTCTTTTTCTTCCACCGAGGAGGTCACCTCTTAGGACACTCACAGGATTCTGTAATTTGTCTCATATATTTCTTGTCATTATTTAATTTATAGGTTTATTCCATTCTGTTTCTTATCCTGAGAATACTTCTCTCTATTGATTTTTGCATTTTAATTTTTCTCTCACGAATTATTGCTAACCACTCACCCACCCCTCTCTCCTCACCCTCTACGGGTGAGGGAATCGCTGAGGTGAACTCCTGTGGTATATGGCCGATAAAGTGGCCTTTAAGCGCTGCTTACAGTGTAGAACAGCATTCCCTTCCTCAGATGGCCACAGCCTCTGCTTAATTTGCTTAGGGGAATCGTACCACACCTCAGATTGTGTTTACTGCCAGAAATTTCTGAGGCAAGCTAAATAGAACTGTGCTTCCTGCTTATATCTGCACCTCTGGGAAACAGCTATGTCGGCAACCAACCAGGCAGGCACTACCCCTTCTACACTCCTGACTGTTCCTGGATCTGCATCTGGGGGAGACGGTATAACTCCAGGATGACCTGGGACTCCCTCTGGGACTCCCTTTGCCTCCGCCGTGCCAGTCAATAAGGTCTCTTAGCGTCCTCTAAGACGTTGGCAAAGCCTCCTGTCCCTCCTACCTCAGCTGCTTCTGTAAAAGCAAAGCCTTTGTGAGCTGACAAGGACTCTCCTTCACAGGCTGCTGGAGGGCACAAGAAAAAGAAGGAGAAGGTGAGGCCCCACTTGGTACCAAAGGAGGCACTGGTACCCACAACATCAGAATCTGTGGTGCCCCTAGCCACTTCCGCGCATGTGCAGATGACTTCAGAGAACAGCAAGCGAGCAGATTTGTGTTTGCAGCCGGCAAAGCCGAAAAAGAAGAAACATGGTCATAGTGCCCACCGAAATCAGCAAAGCATGTCGGTAGCAGCGCAAGGTTCAATCACTGTACCGAACGTGGGGCTTTCCCCTTTGCCAGCTCCTGTTTCTTCCATACAAATGTCTTCCCATCAACAGCCTCTCACTAAAGTATGTGACAGGGCTTATCAATACAAGCAGGAGGACCTTTTCTGTTACTCTGACCTGGACAGAGATCGCTATGACTCAGAGGAAGACTCCTGTTCTGTCATTAGTATACATGGGGATAGGCAACTGCCTCCTCACCATTCTATTAAATATTACCCAACTAATTATTTTGCATCTACCGCAGAAAGTGATTGTTCTGATGATGAAGGTCATTATCACAGGTCAAGATACTATGATACTTACCATAGGGAATACGTTTATAGTGGTGCCAGACAGGGGCATAGGCGCCTCTCTAGGTCACTTCCGAAGTACTACAAATCAAGGTCGCACTCTCCACATGGACAGCCAGCTGAACCAGTCTCTGCTTACAAGAACCGATCCCCTCCTTCTGGGTACCTCTGCTCTTCCTCCTGTGGCCAGAAAGACGCATTGGAGATGGGAACCCGAGGGGATGCACACTCCATGACCAGGCGCGCATCCCTATACCAAGGACCATGGATGGAGCGTCCTGTGGCCAGTTCGCAACTGCCACCCCTGCCACCTATGCCTCCCGTCACTCAGAATTAAGATTCTAGGGTTGCCGGCATTCTGCAGTCAACCGGCTTCACCACCATTCTGGGTATTGACCCAGTCGCACCAGTCCTCCCAGAAAAGATTTTGAATACTTCTGAGTCATCATCTGACTCCAAGTCAGACTCTAGTTTCTCCTCTTCCGAAGAGGATGCCCCCTCTCAAAGAAGCGAGGAAGAGAGGATGCTTTGGCCCTGTCCTCTCCATCTGCTGATATCAAGTCGTTCCCCGCTTATATGTCTGCAATGGCCAGGTCCCTGGAAGTATTACTGCAGGAAGAGACTGCTCCTTCCACCAATCCTCTTTTCAATGTTTTGGACAATAATTCTTCCAAGCTGGTGTCTATACCTATGAACCCGGTCTTGTTGGAGATCACCCAGAGCTACTGGGAAAAACCTGCTATGGTGCTTACGATCTCCAGGAAACTGGAGAATTTGTACCGGATCCAACCAGAAGGCTCCCAGTTCCTTCTAAAGCATCCTTCATTGAACTCTATAGTAGTAGAAGTTGCACAAAGCAAGTCCAAGAACAAGCAGCTGTCGACTCCGGTGGACAAAGAAGATCGTAGACTGGACTCATTTGGCAAGAGATTATACTCTGGTCTATCCATGATGATCAGAATAGCTAACTACCAGGCCTTTATAACCACTTACTCTGGGAAAAATTGTCAGAGCACCTGGACTTGCTACCACCAACTACGAAAGAAGTGTTTGCTACCTTGCAGAAAGAAGGTTTTAGATTGAGCAAGCAACTCCTACATACATCAAAGCACTCCACAGATTGTGCTGCAAGGTCTCTTACTACTACTATTTTGTTACGTTGACATGCTTGGCTTCAGTCTTCTGGTTTGCATACTGAGGCACAATCCCAAATAGAGGACCTATCCTTCGACGGAGCAGCCTTATTCGGTTCTCAGACCGATGAAACCATGGAAAGGGTACAAAAAATGCGTAAGACTGCAAAATCAATGAGTTTTTCTCTTCTGTACCCTCTTCCCATTACAATAGGTCCTTTCATCCACAATGACCGTTTCAACAGTGGGCTGCATCAGTCCTTTCACCAACTGCGCTACAACCAGCCCAACCGTCATTACCGGAAGAGACCATACCAGACTCCCAAACAGGGACACCAGAAGTATAAGTCCGGCCTCCTCCACAAGCGGGCATGACTATCCATGGACGACTTCAAGACTTCTGCCCTACCTGGACCGCTGGGAGGACATTACATCAGATGCTTGGGTCCTCACCATCATTCTCATCGGGTGTGCTATCGAATTCTTAGAGTGGCCCCCAAACTCCGGTGTAAGGCCCACTCCACCGACTGCTGTACTAGAGGAGGAGAGACGTACCCTCTTAAGAAAAGGAGCCATAGAACATATTCATCCCCATCTGCAGGATGGCCTATTCTCCCACTATTTCACGGTTCCAAAGAGGAACGGGGGATTGCGGCCTATCCTACATCTCCAACTTCTCAATACATACGTCCAGTACCATTGCTTCCTAATGTTGTCAGTTTTGGAGATTCTACCTCTCCTTGCCAAAGGACTGTGGTTTGTGTCCATCGACCTGGAGGATGCATATTACCACATAACAATCCAGCCAGAACACCGAAGGTATCTCCATTTCCAGGTCGGTGGGGATACCTTCCAGTTCAGAGCAATGCCTTTTGGGCTTTCATCAGCCCCCAGAATATTTACAAAGTGTATGGTGGTTTTAGTAGGATACCTACAGGAAAAAGGCATTCAAATATTTTCTTATTTCGATGACTGGCTGTTGACAGCAAACTCACCAGAGCAACTTCATTCATACAACTATTGCACTCTTGCAGGACTTGGGTCTAGCCATAAATTACAAGAAATCACAACTACAGCCTACATGGAACATAAGGTTTCTGGGTCTCATATTCGATTCAGTGACCACGTGGGTGTCCTTGCCTCAAGACCGTATAAACAACATTTGGACTTTAGCACACAAACTGAGTTGCACCCCTGTGCACTCAGCGTGCGATGTGCAGCGTATGTTAGGATTCATGGCTTCAACCACAGCAGTTATACCGATGGCTGTTTATGCATCTCCTACAGAGATGGTTTTTGGACACCTTCCGTCCACTTTGGGACTCCAATTCCAGGAAGATTACTATTCCGATCCATGTATGCGAGTCTCTCCATTGGTGGACTCGAGATCTCAACTTGGCACAGTCAACCCCTTTCAAAAAAGATCCTCCCGAGGTACGTCTTACCACAGATGCCTCAGAGGCAGGATTGGGGGCTCACTTACGTCATCTCTGCCTCAATGGTCACTGGTCTCTGCAAGAGTCCCGTCATCACATAAACTACTTGGAACTATTGGAGATTTTCAAAGCCCTGAAGGACTTCCTGCTAGAAGTGAGAGGTCGCCATGTACTTGTGATGATGGACAATACCACAGCAAAGTCGTCTATCAACTGGCAAGGGGGGGCAGGGTCCCACTCTCTCCTTCATCTCACCCTGGAATTGTGGCACTGGGCAATGTCCCATGCCATAACGCTCACGGCTATGCATGCAAAAAGGCTCGACAATGTAGTGGCGGACAAGCTGAGCCGGACATGGGGCATTCGTCTCATGAGTGGCAATTACACCATGAAGTCTTGTTGGACGTTTTCCACTACTGGAGTTACCCAGACATAGATCTCTTCACCAGAGAAGTCAACAGTCAATGTCCCAAGAATTGCTCCCGAGCAGGCATGGGGCGGAGATCCATGGGAGACGCTTTCACAATGAAATGGCCAGGGAAATGCTTTTACCTATTTCCACTGATCCCACTCCTCCCTCGGATCCTTCAAAATATACATCTCAGCTCCACTGACTGCATCCTGATAGCGTCTTGGTGGCTACGTCACCTGTGGTTCCCACATCTCCTGCATCTATCTCACAGTCGGTTCTCCTGCCTCACCAATGTTGTTGTTCCTTCAGCAGGGACGAGTACTACATCTGGACGCTCCAGTGATGCGCCCAACGGCTTGGAGAATCCTGCCTCCTGGCCCCCAGAGTTAAAGACAGTTCTAGCTGCCTGCAGGAAAAATTCCACCATGGTCTCTTACACTTCTAAATGGAAGCGTTTTGTGAACTTCATATCCACTGCAATCCTGCCAAGGCTCCTTTACCATGTATTTTGTCTTACTTACTAGAACTAAAACAGTTGGGTTTGTCTATGTTGTCAGTGCACGTTCATTTGGCTGCTGTTTCTGCCCATAGAAGCCTTGATGGTAACGCTATTTCATTGTTCGCACTGAAGGAAGTAAAACAGTTTCTGAAGGGCTTAAGACATTTGCACCCAGATCCCCCACCAATAGCTCCTTTGTGGGATCTGCCATGTGTGCTGTCTGCCCTTATAGGAAAGCCCTTCGAACCCATGGCGACCTATGATTTCCTATTGTTAATGCTTAAGACAGCCTATAGCCTTACCTGTGTTTTCCCCTGATCTTGCCACACCATTAGAACATAGTCTGCATTCCCTGGACATTCAGAGGGCCTTGGCCTTTTACACAGAACGCCCGGCCCCATTTCATGCTGCTAAAGTCACATATGGACTGCCCAATAGGGGCCACCAGGCATCCTCACAGTTTATCTCCGCTTGGATTGTTCATGCCATTAAGTTAGCATATGAGGTCTTGGGGCTGCCTACTCCCATGCCCATTAAGGCCCACTCGACTAGGGCAGTTGCCACGTCAACAGCTTTTGACAACAGCTTTTCCCCCTGGCCTCTATCTGTCAGGCGGCCACATGGTCCTCTCCGTCCTCTTGCATTAAATATTACGCCCTGGATGTTAGGGTTCGATGGGAGGCTGATTTTGGGAACTGTATTCTGCAATCTGTTTGCCCATAATGCTCTTTGCTCACTTGTTTCTGCCGTTGTTGTTCATGTATTCTGTTCTGATTTTAAAAATGGCAACTTTTCTGCCCAGCCAGATGTCATGTGTACCCTACTTACTTACTTGGCTAACAGTTCATTTTTCCCCCGCAGCCTGATTTCATGCTTACCAATGTTCTTATAACTGCAGCTCTGCCCCTCCTCCAAAGTTCTGGAGCTTGCGATGTGCCCATTTGTGTGATGGACAGAGACCACTTAGAAGAACTGCAGGTTGCTTACCTGTAACTGGAGTTCTTCTGGTGGTCATCTGTCCAGTCACACACCCGCTCGGCCATCCCCTCTGCAGAGCTTTGTTCGGTGGACTCCAGAACTGAGGGAAAGGGTGTAGATCACGTGACTAAGGTGCAATTGGGTGGAGCCTAGCCTAAAGGGAAAAAAGCTTGTGAGTGTGAAGCCCATTTGTGTGACTGGACAGATGAAAAAGCTTGTGAGCGTGAAGCCCATTTGTGTGACTGGACAGATGACCACCAGAAGAACTCCAGTGACAGGTAAACAACCTGCAGTTCTGCGAGGGAGTTCAAGGCATAAGGGGCAGCATGGAGCAGGGACGAAGGTGGAGTCATTTACAGGAGTAGGAGAACTTTAGACAGAAAGAAGTACTGATGAAAGGTGTCCAGTGGTTTAAATATAATCCAATACCTTGTTCTTCGTATTTATTTATTTATTTAGATTTCAATAATTTTCTGTTTTCACACTCTGAGATTAGGGACATATCCATATGAATGCACGGCTGAAGGCCAGTTCAGAACTACAGAATTCATATACGGAAAGCTCTTTCATGTGGGAACAACATGTAATCCATCTATAGATCATCACATGGTTTCCATATAGACATTTGCTGTATAGACATTGAGTCACAAGCCCCAGAGCACATTGTATATATTTATACTAGATGCAGAAAGTTGTGAAGCAAATGAGAGCGCAAAACAGAAGCAACAGAAAGGAAGAGAAAATGAAGAAAGACAGAAAAGAAGGCAAGTGGAGGGAAGGGGAAGGAGAGATGGGGATAGTAGTGGGAGAGGAGGCAGATTGATGGGGTAGAGTTGTAAAGGCAGAAGAGAGAAGGTGAGAAGCCAGGAAAATGGGCAGCAGATTGGGGACTAAAATCAAGTTCTAAACAATGGCTATAGAAAGGCTTACTGGTGGCCAAAAGAGTAATACTGTAGCAGTGGGAATCTCCCACTCCCCCTAGGATTGAGGAATGGGTGCAGGACTTGCTTGAGTTGGCGGTACATGAAAATTGGGCCCTTACAAAACTAAAAAAACCAGCTAAATGGTCAGAAATCTGGGACAACTTCCTTGACATTCTTAGAATAAGAATCCTTTTGATTTACCCACGTTGCTTGTTGCAAAGGTGTGTATTCCTTCTCCTCTCCTCTTCCCCTCTTCTGTTTTTCTTCTCTCTTCTTCCCCCTCTTTCTCTTTCCCTCTATCTCTCCTTTCTTTTCTCACCACCCGCATCCAGCACAGCACATAAAGTCTGGCTTGGGGAGGAAAGGTTGGGCTCGGGTGGTTGTGGTGGGAGACTGGGAAAGATGTTTGTAAAATACATAATGTCAAAAATTATAAATAAAAGAAAAGAGAAATGACAAGACTGTGGCATGGTGCTAGGAAAAGTGTAGAGAAAGCAAAGAAAAAGCAAATAGGCATACATACCAATACTGCCATCTACTGTTTTCTGTCTTTCATTGCAAAGAAGGAATGAAGTAAAGAGCAGGGAAAACATAATGTTAGCATTTTCCACACAGGACTTTTGGCTTGCATCTCCTCCGGAATGGAGGGTGTGCATTCACATATCGGCCAGATGTACACTGAAGTCCCTGCGAGCTATCAGGGAGCACTTCACACACAATTCGGGTTTTTCATTGAGCATTAGAGTGTAGCCTGGCTTATATTTAGGGTAAAAAACATTCCACTTTTTGTGTGAGTTTTGGGGGGCAACTTTGAACTCAGAGCAGGCATGGAGGGAAGCCAGTGGCAACCCGGGTTCTGCTGCCATGGCCCCTCTAGCCCCACACCAAGTCTGATGTCAGCCGCAGAGAGTATTTAGCCATGCCCCTCACATCTGACGTCAGATGCGGAAACGTGGTTTAGCTCCCAAATGGGGGCTGTGTGGCCGCGTTTGGGAGTTAAATTGGTCAGTGCTGCATTTGCAGCACAGCCAGGAGTGGCTCTCCCTGCCTTTAAAAGGCAGTGGGGGGGGCGTGTCTGGGGCGTGATGTGGGGGAGCATGTCTGGGGCATGATGTGGGGGGCATGTCTGGGGCATGAGGTGCAGCCCCTGTGGGGCAGCGGCCCGGTTCTTTGAACCCATTTGCTCAATGGTGGCTCCACCCCTGACTCAGAGTTCTCCACACAGCAGGCTTTACCGCGAGTTTCCTGGAAGGCTTTACTGAGAACTCAAAGTTATCCCAAAAAGCCAACACAAAAAGTGGACTTTTTAACCCCAGAAATAAATCGAGTTGCACTCTTAATGCACAGTGAATAACCCGAATTGTTTGTCAATTGCACCCTGATAGCTCACAGGGACTTCGGGGTAAATCTGCCTGATATGTGAACGCACACCCTCCATTCCGGAGGAGATGCAAGTTAAAGGGATTTAAAAGCCCTGTGTGAAAAACTTCCTGGTAAATACTGATGTGTGAAAAACACCTTGAGGATGCTTGGTCTTTGTATCCCTGATCTCAGTGCTGACCAAGCGGTGGGGGTCATTTTGGTAGCCATCCTGACATATTGAAGTGTTATATCCCCAACCTCACTCCTACCCTTCATTCTCATGTACCTAGTATAAAATCACTACCTATTTGTTGCTGAGCATCAAAACAACATTTTCCACCTCAGGTTTGCTGTTTTGACTGTCTTGAACCCTCCCTTCTACCTGAGCGTTATGTTCCAGTGGGTTGCTTATTTGCCCACATCTTGCTCAGTGTGAACTCACATCTCTTGAAGGTGCAGGCAATATAGAGGTGCTGTCCTAGGCAGTTTCCATAAGTATTAAATTGGGATCACCAACTGTGCAAAATTGCCATGTTTTCTGAACTGCTGCTCAGGACGAGAAGTACCCCTTTCTGAACAGCACTATGTCTGGATTATTTCTGGTATTGCTTGCAGGTTCCATTTCCATTGTGATGGCCTCCTGCAACACTGACATCAATAGGTCAAGCAACTCACATGAAGAAGCACTTCCGGTCAGCTGATATCTCCCTGCTGATACATTGATCTGTACAAATGAACACACATGTCTGAAAAGAAGCATATATTTATTGGTGAGCGTTGTAGTGTATTTAGTTCTATTTTGTCTTCAGTTTTGCTACTTAATTTTATCTACATTTTAAAAAAAATATGTTTTACCTGCATCTAACAACCCTACACCTCAGTGGTTAGACTGGAACTGCCTGAGCTGAGCCACCCACTGGAAGTGGCAAAGGTTGCCCAGAGCTTAAACTGTAGAACTGAACCATGGGACAAAATACAGACACACATACCTCACCACCAAATAGCAAGGCTGAATGTGAATAATTGCTTTGGATTTTATCCTGAGCCATGTTTTCCCTCTAAAAATCAAATGAACTAGGTACTTTTATATGTACAAAGAAAATGCCTGTCGATTAAAGGGAGTGGGTATGTAGGGAGAAACTGTATAGTGTATTGCAGCCTGCCATGAAGTAAGTAGATGCTGGACCACCACTAGTCAGAGGTGGTGGCTTAGTTTTCAACTTTCAATGGATAAATACCGAGCAACCACTTTGTCTGACAGTGGGCAATCATTTAAGAGGAATGAGGTCAACTCTGCAATCCCAGAGTAAATACCCTTTATGGATATCAAGAGATCAACTCTGCACACATCCATGTAGAGGCAGACTATACTGTAAATAATATGAGCCAGTTCTAAAGTATTATGAAATTATCTTAAGACAAATCATGACTTGAAGTGATTGGGAGAACATTTGCGACTTTAAGAGCATATTTATCAGCTCCAAGCCAGCTAAAGTTAATTGTCAATATGTTCAATGTAGTTTTTGTGACTAACTCTGACCCCATTATTTTAATGGAACTTGGTCACAACTAATTTAAGTTGAGTTAGGGTCATTGATTCTAACTATCTATCTATCTGACTGTCTGTCTGACTGTCTATCTGTCTATCTATTAAATTAATTTATCAAATTTATACCCTGCCCAAACGTACATCTCTTTAGCACTGTATTGTGCTTATTTTATTTATTATTATTTCTTGTTTACACACACAGTCAGGCAGGTGTTATTGACTGGTTTGTTTTATCCAGACATCGAGTCCTTTCCAAGGACCTGGGATGCCAGAATTTTATTGTCAATATTGTTCTTGTTGTTATTATAGATATAGTCACAGAATATAGGCTGTTCCCAGTAATGTTGCTTTTTGTAATTGGCTGATGGTGATTTCTGTGGCCCCTATGGTGTTGGGGTACAAGTTGTTTTAGAATTGCATCTAGGGCGCCAATTACCACTGGGATTATTTTGGTCTTTTTCTGCCACAGCCTTTCGATTTCAATTGAAATGCTCTTCCATCACAGCTGTTACTGAGCTGTTGGAACACTTGCTATCTGAGACGAGGAGAGCCATTCGCTTAATAAGCCTAACAAGGGCTTCTCCACTACTACTGAAGCAGGGACCAGACAGAGGCGTCTTCTTACTCCCTCCTGACTTCTCTGGCCAAGAGCCCTTGTCACCAACATAGAGGAACCCCTTTACGAACTTTTTTGGCTGACAAGGGGAGGGTATGTGCTGATGAGAAATCTTCCTATTCTCTAATTCATCAATCTAACCAACTGCTTTTGGAATTTGTTTAAAAACTCTTATAATAGTGACAGATGGCACTCTAGGGACCAAATTGTTAGCTCGCTTGCTTCCCTGCTAGCATTTCATCCTCACATGGTTGATCTGGAGGACTTTTCTCTGCTGGATTCTACATCACATTATATATTAAAATTACAGCTAATGTTCACTAGAGATTTGATTCCTTTGTCCTTGTTACGTATAAGGGACCACTTGGCAAAGTGGAATATTGTCCCTAGACGGGTTTTTACAGAATCCATCAATTCTGGGGAGGTTAGGATTAGGGTCTCTCAGGGGCCCGCCGATTCTTCTCAGTCAAGTGCCCCAAGGGGATCCTCTCCCACCCATAAAGAAGCCCAGCTGTGCCGCTTAACATCTGATCTTCCAGTCTGCTCTTCGGATGATAGTCTCCTGGTGTCTGTCTCCTCTATATCTTTTGACCTTGCCTTACTTCCACCGGGGGAGTCCAAGGATTCCATCCCATTGACTATTTTGGAAGTTGGCCCAACTTTGGATCCGTTTATCCCTGATCTGTCTGATCTTATAGAAAATCTGCTGGACATGCATTCGATAGTGCCACCTGGAGCCAACCAGGGCCTTCGGAGATCGTATGAGTCACCTACCTCGTCTGACATCTTGGAGCCATCTGCGGTGGAGGATGATATGACCTGCGATCCTTCCTCCCTCCTTAAGGACAGCCTTTGGCCGAATATTGCCAAATTATCCCGCCTTGAATCCATCTTGGCCGATAACCGTAAATTTAGGAAAAATCTTCGCACTGTATCTCCTAGGAGTCCAACTTCTTTCCTAAGCTCTGCTTTGGAAAGGTCTTCGGCCTTGCTCCCTTGTGGGACTATTTGTTCCAGTATAGAATCTAATTTGCCGGTTTCTCATTTTTGAAATCAAAGGAAGAAGACACTACAGGAAGAAAGTGTAAGAGATATTATTACACCTTCTTATTTACAGTAGAATGATAAATTTAACTCCTCCTGCATGAAGGATCAACTGTGCAGTTTGCCCACTGCTGAGTTACACCACCTGAGACAGACTGAAATCTCAATTTTTTCCCCTCCCTTGGAAAATACCTTAGGTACCTTGTTATAAAAGTTATAAAGTCCTCTTTTGCAGAAATGACAGTTTCAGTCTGTTTTTGATAAGCAGGATTATTTGATGCCTATGTCTGGTTTTGCACCATCTGAAGGGAATATGGAAAGTTTTTCAGAGGTGAAATCCCCTGTGCTAACGTTACTGATGGGAAATGGCATTGGACCTTTATTTTCGGAATCTTCACTTGAACAATCTATTCCTGCTCAATCGGAGATTTGTAATGCGAGCTGTAAACAGTCAACCTGGAAAATTCTTGGTTGGAATATTGCTGGGTGGAATGGGATGAGATATGATATAGAGTTTATTACCTTCATACATCAGTGGGATATTTTAGTGTTTCAGGAGACATGGACAAAAGAAGAGATTAATATCAGTGGCTATACGATTTACTCATTGAAAGCTCATTCGGATTCTAACAGGGGAAGGCTGAAGGCTGGATTAGTATGCTGCATATCGTTAGCTTTGAATGTAGAATCAATTCGATTATCTGACCTTCCCCCTTATGCTATGGCAATTCCGATTAAGGCTAAGAGCAGAGATTTGTTATTGTTTAATGTTTATCTGCCTCCGAGTCAAACACTCAATTCTTCTACTACTATTTGGCAACAGTTGGATTTATATATAACTGAAGCAATATTGAACTATCCTTATGCTTCTATAATCCTTATGAGGGATTTTAACTCTAGATGTGGTACTGATGATACAACGTTGATGGTCTCCCATTTTTGGAAATGGGGTGACTGTATAGATGGTGCCCCCGTTTCCAATCATTTTTCTAAAGATACAGCCATCAGTTCATCAGGAGCCCAACTGATCTATCTATCTAGGATATTTGAGTTGACAATATTAAATGGTACTATATCTCCGGATATTCCTGGGGAATACACGTTTCTTTCCTCGCTGGGGAGTATTGTTCTGGATTATGTTATGGTTTCTAAATCTGTTCTTCCTTATGTCACTTCTTCTGAGGTGGGGGAGCAAATTTTTAGTGATCATTTTCCTATGTTCATGTATCTAGATCTTCCCCAGGAAAGGAGGGATAATCTTTTTCCCTGTGTTTTTGATGATAGCTCTACCAATTCAAGCTGCAAAATAAAATGGTCAAAGGAAGTAGAAAGTGAGATATCTATGTTTTATAATTCTCCCGAAGGTAGAAATCTATATAACTCTATTGTGCAAACACATTTGGGCCTGCAAACCATTACTGCTTATGTAAAATTAGAAGATGCTCCAAAAGTTTTTATGTCTGAGCAAGTTACAGTCTTCATATGCTTACTGCAAGAGAGCAACTAATAATTGGTTTGACTCACGCTGCAGGACACTACGCAAACAATTGAAGAGTACAGGTGAAACTCGGAAAATTAGAATATCGTGCAAAAGTCCATTAATTTCAGTAATGCAAATTAAAAGGTGAAACTGATATATGAGACAGACGCATTACATGCAAAGCGAGATAAGTCAAGCCTTAATTTGTTATAATTGTGATGATCATGGCGTACAGCTCATGAAAACCCCAAATCCACAATCTCAGAAAATTAGAATATTACATGGAACCAAGAAGACAAGGATTGAAGAATAGAACAATATCGGACCTCTGAAAAGTATACAGTGTACTGTGCTTGATTGGCCAGCAAACTCGCCTGACCTGACCCCATAGAGAATGTATGGGGCATTGCCAAGAGAAGGATGAGAGACATGAGACCAAACAATGCAGAATTGCTGAAGGCCGCTAATGAAGCATCCTGGTCTTCCATAATACCTCATCAGTGCCACAGGCTGATAGCATCTATGCCACGCCGCATTGAGGCAGTAATTGCTGCAAAAGGGGCCCAAACCAAGTACTGAATACATATGCATGCTTATACTTTTCAGAGGTCCAATATTGTTCTGTTCTTCAATCCTTGTCTTCTTGGTTCCATGTAATATTCTAATTTTCTGAGATTGTGGATTTGGGGTTTTCATGAGCTGTACGCCATGATCATCACAATTATAACAAATTAAGGCTTGACTTATCTCGCTTTGCATGTAATGCGTCTGTCTCATATATCAGTTTCACCTTTTAATTTGCATTACTGAAATTAATGGACTTTTGCACGATATTCTAATTTTCCGAGTTTCACCTGTAGATCGGGCTCAGAACAAACTCTCCCACCAATCTATTTTCAGATAAAGAAAGCATACAAAAGCAGTCTCAAATCTGCTAAACATCAAGCCTCACGAAATGCCTGGAATAAGCTTATAATGACTAATAATAATAAAGATAGCTACACTTTTTGGAGAATTGTCTCTGTAATAAGCCGAGTTAACATGCCTTGTAGGATTTCAGCTAGATCGTGGGAAACCCACCTTTTTTTACAGTTTATAATGATTCACAGCCCAGCCAGGTTTTTGTACCACCTCTGATCGATGTTTTACCCCATTGGCCCCCTGTTACTCCTACAGAAATAATGAATCTAGTAGGATGCTTAAAAACTGGAAAAGCCCCTGGTCCAGACCTTATTCTTCCTGAACTATTAAAAGCTAATATAGAATGGCGGGCCTTCGTTTTAGCTAATTTATTTACATCTATTAACAGCACAGGAATTATACCAGAGCAATGGAAAACAGCAATAGTTGTTCCCATATTTAAAAATGGTTCTCTTTTGGATCCATCTAATTATAGGCCCATAAGCTTGCTGTCCATGGTTGGTAAGTTATATGCTCTCTATCTATTGGATAAGCTTGAGGCATGGATCTCAGAGAACCAGATTCTTGGGATTGAGCAAGCAGGTTTTAGAGCAGGCCGCTCTACTATAGATCATTGTATGATCTTGTATCATCTAGCGAAGAAATATTCTAGTGGCCCTAAAGGCAAACTTTTTGTTGCTTTTATAGATTTAAAATCTATGTTTGATTCCATTTCCAGACACTTATTATGGTCCAAACTTGAAAAAACTACAATAGACAAGTTATTCCTGATGATGCAGCTCTATTCCACATCTTCATTACGGGTTAGGTATGCCACTAATGGGGCTCTAACTGATTCAATTCCTTCTACTCATGGGGTCAGACAGGGTTGTGTCTTGGCGCCTACATTATTTAATCTTTTTATTAACGATTTGACCCAATGTCTGGAAAAGGTGGATTACATGCACCGTAGCTATCTGATAAATGAGTGACGGTGTTATTATACATGGCGGACGCGGCTGTATTATCTCAGACTAGACTGGGTTTGCAAAGACTGCTGTATGCTTTTGCCTGCTACTGCAATGATAACACGTTAGTTATCAATTATAAAAAATCAAAGGTCCTGGTTTTTTCTAAATCCAGGAAAGTATTAAAAAGGGGTAGTAAACCAGAACCGTATTGAACAGGTTTACAAATACAAATATTTAGGCATTTCCCCCCCAATATAATCTTAACTGGAATACCCACAGGCTGTCCTCCATCCATATAGCCCGTAAAACTCTTAGTGCCTTTTAGGGATGTGCACGAACCTATTCGGAGGCCATTCTAGAGGCCTCCGAACCAGTCTGGGGACGGGCGGTTCGGGTTTGGACAGATTGGGGTGGGGGGGTTCCATTAAGGGCGGGGGAGGGTTTACTTACCCCTCCCTCCGCTCAGAGGCATATCTAGGGGAAATAGCGCCTAGGGCAAGCACTGAAATTACGCCCCCTGTCCAAACATCTGACACCCATCTTTTAGATAACTTTACTATAATATCAGCTGAAAAATATAAGTCAAGCTCATTAATCTTTTAAAATTTCAAAAACTATTTAGCAGTGGACATAGCCAGACCAAAAAATGCTGGAAAACTACAAATTTCAGTATGCGGGGGCTCATGAAATACCCAAATACTATGTGGAGGAGGTGTACTTGGAAAACTAAACAGAAGTGCCTGTCTAATTCTCTACTATGCATTGTAGCATCACTATTACATAAGTTTTAAAAATAAATGGAGAATTTGGCTTTTCCCAAATACTCTGAAAATAATTAAAGGATATGCAGAGTAAACTGTGTCACTGCTTGGAATATATTCTAGTCTTTCAGAAAGACAGTTAAAATGAGAGAAAGAGAGCAAGAAACTCCCAGTGGGCCTTAATACTAAGAATTTCACACTGATTCAAAGACAAACTCACCATTAATATTATTGACATCACATTTAACTCACTTATCATAAGAAGCAAAGTAAGAGCAAATGAATACAATCCTAGCTCATAAGCTTCAGCTCAGTATTCACAAGCCCTGATTTTCTGTACATAGTGCCAAACTGAATATGTGTACAGTGACTTATATTATATTAAATTAATTTTTTTTTTAACCTGTAGCCCCTTCGGGGCATTTCCTATAGGTTGTGGGAGGGGGGACATCTTCAAAGGTTACCCCTCCCACCGCTGGCCTCTAGGGCCTCACAGAGAACATTTGAGCATTGCTGTGGCCATTTTTTAAAATAACTGTGTTTTTTTTAAAAAATGGCTGCTGAAAACAAAATGGCCACCGCGCATGCTCAAATGGCCTCTGTGAGGCATGGCCTAGGGACTCACAGAGGCCATTTGAGCATGTGCAGTGGCCATTTTGTTTTTGGTGGCCATTTAAAAAAAATTTAAGAAATTGCGCCCCCCCTTCAAGTGGCGCCCAGGGCATGTGCCCTGCCTACCTACCCTAGATACGCCCCTGCCTCCGCTTTCCACCTTTGGCGCCGTATTCTCTGTAATAATGGGGCAGCAGGATACCTCCGTGCCGCCCCTTTCCCCGCTTGACTGCGCTCCCTCAGCTGCTGTAGCAATTGGGGCGGCAGGCTACCTCCCTGCCGCCCCTTTCCTTGTTTGACTGCAAAAGGCTTTAAGAAACCTTTTGCGTGCACTCCTGTTAGCAATCGGGATGGCAGGCTACCTCCCTGCCGCCCCTTTCCTTGCTTTACTGCAAAAGGCTTTTTGCGTGCACAAAATAAAATAAAATAGTGCCTTCAGCTAATTGCAGTGGCAGGGTTCTGTTATTTTGTGGTTTTCTAGCCACCTAACTAAATTGGTTTACAGTTTAAATAGCTACTCTCCCCACTTCTCAGCTGGTGCACAGTGTCATGCCCTGCATCCTCAGAAGCCCTGCACCCTGCTGCCCCTTGTGACAGACTGCCACGTTGCAAGCAGACTCCTAGGCTGTGTTCAGACATAACACTAAACCAGAGGTAAACGTGCCAGAGATTTGAGTTTGTGATCATCTGGATGTGTGAAACTCCCATTTCATCACCCAACCATAGGTCCATTTTCAGTCCCAAACCTGAATTTGAACCTTCAGTTTGTAGTAAGTAAGTTTTGCCACTGAAACCTGAGGTTAGAAGGTAGTGTTGTGTCATCTGAATTCTGCTGCCGCTGTAACCTGGCTTTTGTGCGTAAGCTCCTCCCACTACCATTGAGAGGCAGACTCAGAGCAGTCCAGAAACGTGTCAGTTTTAGGGTGGCCGCATTTCTCACTGGCCACCTCTCAGAGCTGAGGCCCTATCCTCTGCCATCTGCTTTCTCCTCCTACCACTGCTTGGTAACAGGGATGCTGCATCCCTGCAATAGTTGAGGGGTGGTTGGTTTATTGCATGCTTGACACCAAGAAGAACTGAGGATTAGATTTCTTGAGCAACCTGCAATGTATACCTTGGCGCCTTGCCCAGCATTCAGGATCTTTACTTAGAATGACCATAGAAAACATTTTGAAAGCTTCCATCTGGGGAAGGAGAAGTAGTACACATTCTAGGAACCCTTTCATTCACAAAACACCTGATCTAGCATGGCTGCTCAAGCAAGGCATCCTTTTAAAGGTGTTCCATGTGTTGTCTGGCTGGGCAGCAGGACATTGGTTTCCTTGAATTGTCTGTATTTTTAAGGTTCCCATGGACACTATTATTCCCTTCAACAGAATGTGCAATAGATGCTTATGCCCTTCTCTCAAGGAACTCTATCTCATGAGAGTGCCTGGCCATGGAAAAACACATGTGGGCTGGAGAGCTGTTGCCACCCAGCCCCAGGGAACAGTCCCTCAGCAACACCTCTCCTGGTCCTGGTGACTGCTATGAACCAAGATTATGAGTGCTCCCTCTGACAGTCTGATCTCCCTATAACACATATCCATCTTTTTCCCCTTTCCTTTCCTTTCCTTTCCTTTCTTTTCTTTCTTTCTTCTTTTTTTTTTTTTTTGCCCTGCATGGTCATCTGGCTAGCCAGGAATTGCTCTAAAGTGCAGGTGCCCTGCCCTGGGATGCCTGCATGGCAGCTGATTTACATACACCACAACGCCAGTCCCAGCCCAGTCTGCTTAGCTCTGGTTGTAGGTTCCATGTCTTTCCTAACGCTGCCCACCCGAAACCACTCTGACACATTAAGCAGACCCAACTCCTTGGAAGTCTGGAAAAGTTGAGTGGAGAGGGAAAGGTACAGTGTATGAGTTCTATTATTAACCAGAGATACTGGGAGCCCCACATCAGCAGGGCCCGCTATACTTGGAAGGCCTACCTCATGAGAGTGCAGTCCAATGGAGAGCTGAAGCACATGGTTCCTGTTTCCCCCCAATGGACTGGCCCTCTCATGAAAGGGCCAATACTCAGCTGGCAGGCCAGCATGGGGGCAAGAGTGTGTTGGGGCTTCCTGGACTGCTTGGCCCATGCCTGCGAATCCAAGAGCATCCTTTGTCACAGTGAACGGAACACCAGGATCCTTTGCCTGCCCTCATATACATATTCCCTCTAGGAAGTCAATAAAATCCCTTCCTGGAGTAACAGATAACCAGCCTCAGATCTTCCTTTAGTCCAGCACCCGGGGTCCTCCACCAGGAATCATTGGCACCCCACCTAGGTCTGGTTCCTCTTAAATTTACACAACAAAATCAAAGCTACATAGCAATATAAGCTCCATTGCGAACAATGCAACCCACCAACCCATCACCTCCCAATCAAATTTATCTGTTGTTGCTGCTGCTGTTGTTGTTGTTATTCTCTCCCCTGAGACCCCATCACCATCTACAAGTGCCCCTTGCCATCCCCTAGTATCAATAATTGGGCTTGTGAGAGACTGAGGAGCTGTAGAGCTCTTGTGTGAGACTGTATAGTCACAGAGCTCTTGCAAAGGCAATGGTGTGGAGTTGGAGTTTGCCTAACCATAGTTGAGTCTGCAGCTTGATTCTTGGCTTGAGAGATAACAGCAGCTTCGTCTACCTGAGGTTTCACATTACGTCCGAATGGGCCCCTAGGCTCCTCAAGTCCTGAGCAAGCTCCAGGCATTCACTCATTAGCTTTCTTGCTGCAAGAATAAAGAGACTTCCTGGCTCAGCAGGCCTTGCCTAAGTATCAAGGCACTCCTGATCTCCCAGCTATTCCTCCTGAACATTTGTGACCCCTAGCTTGCCCTGACTCCTGCTACTTGTTTGATCCTTCTGGTTCCTGACTGCTGATCTAGTGTTTGAGCCTTGGTGTGATTTTGATCCTGGCTTCTGTCTTGACCCTTGACTGGACTACTGCTCAGTTTGACCTTCTGCATGCTCCTCACCACCTACTGGCTCCTGGCTCAGCTCTTGGTGCTGATTCCTGACAGATTACCTGGGTTTAATCCTGGTATGTACTTGGTTCTTGATTCCTGTCTCAGTCCTGATTCCAATACCTGACCAGCTGCATGTTCATGGCGATCTCATTCCAGACCTCTGGACTCACACCTCCAAGTACTGCTGCCCACAGTCCAACTGATCTGACATACTGGGAAATTTAAAGAAGCAGTGCAAGAGGCACAGGCTGCTCCATCCATGCCTCTTGAGCCACTTCCTTAAAACTTCTCGAATGTCAGCTGAGAAGTGGAAGAGTGGCTATTTAAACTTTACACCTACAATAACTCAAAACATAAGAAATACAAACGCACCTTTAAAAGTTTACAGATAGACCATCCTAGAACAGTATCAGGGATTTACAAAGCACACAAAATAAATATAGGTTTCTAATGCAAAATCTGAATAACAAACTGGTCCCTAGGCTGAATTCCCTTTTCCTTGAAAACTCACTCACCATCTGACAAGATTCAAGCTTCCTGCAATCCTGTCTCTCAAGGATCTGCAGTTTCTTCTGCAGCCACCCTCCATAGCCACACGTCCTGCCCTCACCCCCCAGCCTGCTTCTTTCTAACCAATAGACTCTTCTTTTCCTCCCAATGCTCTCTAGGTCCCACCCACCTGGTATGTTAATTGGCTGATCCCTGGAGTTCACCATCTTGTCAGTCAGGACAGGGTTAACTTCTGGTTAACTCTTTAGGGGAGAGGAGGGGCTGGTCAGTGACTGATCACTACACCCGGTCAACTACAGGCCTCACCAGTGTTCCCACTATAAAGCATGCTGTAACAGAAGAGCCCCTGGTGGCGCAGTGGTAAAACTGCCGCCCTGTAACCAGAAGGTTACAAGTTCGATCCTGACCAGGGGCTCAAGGTTGACTCAGCCTTCCATCCTTCCGAGGTTGGTAAAATTAGTACCCAGAATGTTGGGGGCAATATGCTAAATCATTGTAAACCGCTTAGAGAGCTCTGGCTATAAAGCGGTATATAAATGTAAGTGCTATTGCTATTGCTATTAAAGCTGTTGTCTCAGAGCAAGCTAATGTGAGGGAAAGAAAATGCCAAGTCATCCCTGCTGAGCTGCCCTCTCATAAAACCTTTCTATATTTCCGGTAGATTTAAAATGCTGCCACCATGCACCCTAGAGCTTGCAGAGAACTAGACCAGTGGATTGGGTGCTTTAATCCAAAGTCCCTCTGTAACTGGGCACAGGGCAAATTAAAAAAAAAAAAAACTTCCACATGTATGCCTATACGGGATGAGAAAAATGGATAGCTGCTGAGTGCTTGAGGATGCTTTTGCACCAGAGAAATCCCCTTTTCTGCTCCCCACCCGTTTTCCTGAGTTAAAAACCAACTCTGTGAGGCTGGTAAAAAGGAAAGAACAAAAACCAGATTTATTCAGTTACTACAGACTGATTCCATCTGAGGCTTTTAGTTGTAGATACATTCAAAAATACTTAGTAGGTTACAAAAATAAGTTATCTTAGGCTTCAGTTAAAGGTTGCATTTAGGCACACTTAGAGGTTTACAGAGTCTTTTTCAATGCCCTAGGTGGGTTGGGTGTAGGCTAGTGTTTCTTATTTTAATTACGTTACAGGTAAACAATACTAGAACAGAATCAGGGATATACAAATCACACACACAAAGAAATATAAGTTTCTAACGCAAAGTCTGACTAAACAAACCTTCCCCTAAATTAATCTTCCCGAAGCCAAAGCCCAGGCTTCCTTTCTTTGAACTCACCAAACTCCTGTTGAGAATCAAGTCCCTGCAGTTCTATCTTCCAAGAGCTGCAGTCATCCTGTTGCAGCAAACTCCATTGCCCCTCCTCCAGCACAGAACCTCCTTTCTTGTTCCCAGAATTCCCAGCAACAGCTCTCTAGGTGTGACCCCATAGCCCCGGTGGACTGATTGGGAGATCTCTGTAGGTCACCAGCCTGTCAGTCAAGACAAGGATTCACTTCCGGTTAACTCTTTAGATGGAGGGGAGCCTGGTCACTACACGTGCGTATGTGCACACACATTTTTTAATTTATTTCCACTCAGGTAATTTAATGTTAACTTTAGAATGTTTAATTCAACCCACTCAGGTTGAATTAGGAAGGCCAAATTCTGAATGCACATGTGCACACACTGCCTTGATACTGCCACCCAAAACAACAAAACTCATTCTGCACACAGATGAACAAAATTAGAGGGAACACTGGGCCTCACCTATCTATATATAGATATAGCTATATCGGTCTGTCTATCTATCATCTAGCTAGCTTGCTAGCAGCTGGGGCATCACTTATTCCTTGACATGAAGCTCTCAGACCAAACTATAAAAGATAGAAACAAGCCATTCCACAGGTAAGTTCCAGATCTTGCCCAACCTACCAGAAAAATTAAGAAAAATGGAAAAATTCATTAATTTCCCAGAAAATATGGGGAAACTCTCCCATTGGAAAAGCATGTGAAATGATGCATTCTGACCGACTTTGGTAGTTTCCTTGGATACCTTTACAGTCAGGAAGTCCAGACTTTCACAGACTGATGAAGAAACAAACAAGCAATACTATTTCAGTTCACTGGATTTTGATCCATGTCAAATTTCTACAAAACTCACGTTAAAAATTAAAAATAAAAACATGAAAAAAATTGCTCTAGATATCTTTCTATCTCATTCATTCTCCTGTAATGTGTCCTTTTAGTGGGTTTTGGCAGCAATACTATTACATGCTCACAACAAAGCAGCTCTTCTGGTCATCAACTAGCACAGAGTGCATGGTCAATTTGTCATACAGCAGGAATGCTTGCAACTGCAAGCCCTTTTACTAGAATAGTTATAGAAACATGGAATAGCTTCAGTCTATTCCATGTTTATCTCACCCTTTCTCTAAGGAGCTCAGAATGACTCCACCTTTATCCTCAGAGCAATCTTTTGAGGTAGGTTATGCTGAGAGTTGATGACTAGGCTAAGGGCATCCAGTGAGTGTCATGGCTGAGTGAGTGGAGATTTCAACAGGTCTTCCTGGTTTAAGCCCAACACACTTATGATTATGCCCATATCCAGTGGAGCTTACTCTCTTGAATCATTATGCATAGAATTGAAGGAGGCAGTCAGAACCAGATAGATTTACTTTGATTTGGGTTGTATGTTTAACCAAAGTAAAACCAGCGGCATTACTATTCAGGCATAGCAGAACACCATACTCACAGACCTGTTCCATGGGATACACTTGAATAAATATCAGGGGTTTCCCCCCCATGAGCTTTTATGCAATTAGTTAGCATATAACGAGACAAGTAAAAGCTGCCCCTTTCACTGTAAAGGCTGGTGAAAGCAAGTGCCCTGAGAGCAGATATGTCACAAGGGTTTCCAATTACATTTGGTTAAGCGGCCTGTTTTGCTGGATTTAACCTGGAGACATAAGGCTCCTGCTATAAATCTCTTAGCCACGATTAAGAATGTGGCAGGGATTAGCAAGGACTGGCACACAGAAACCATTTTCTCCCTCTGCTCTGTTAAATACACAGTAGCAGTTCTAGTTTAAACTGACTGAAAATGACAGGAGGCAACTCTTCTTGAAAGTGTGGAGGATTCCATCTCCCCTTTACCTGGCCACATGTTACCGTCAAAGTCCCAGTTCTAAGAAGATGCTCAGGGCTCCAAAACAGGTTAGTGGCTTTCTTCACATCAGCTGTGATGGTAACATTTTAAGAAGTACGTTTATAGGATGACCTCCCTATACCATGGAACAATATGCTTTGATGCAGGTTTTTAGGACCATATCTCATCATTATCATTTTGAAGCAACCTCAATATTTTCTGTTCTGATGGTAAATTATGTTAGACATAGTTCTGGTACCAAAAAATAGGTCAGTATGATGTAACAGAGAGAATTGTAGTAGCCTTTAAATATCGTAGCATACTGCATATGATGCCATTTTCAAAGCACATGTTTAAATGAGGAAATACTACACATCAACATATGGTATAGTAAGGCTCTATATTGGTAATCTTTCCTGTTTCTGGGTGAGAGAAAAATACTTCTTCCTTTCTCTCTATTTACAGCCAATAGTCCAGAAAGAAAAGGGAAAAGAAATTGTATACCATGTAATAAACAACAGTAACAATAACAATAATATAGTTTATGTTCCCTACCAATTTAAGTAGACAAATATTAGCTCTACAGAGTCAATAGGAATAAATCTGGATGATATCACATTTTCTAGTTATAATTAGAAATATTTGTCACATGTAAGTGACAAATTTATACAGAGAAAGCCAATGCACTGTTGTTGTCTATTTATTACTACTACAAAAATAAATAAATCAAAATTTGATGCTTTAATTGTGATGCCCTAAGAGACTGCTGCCTGTCAGCATTAACACTGCAATCTATCAGGCTCCTTTAGAATGACAAAAAGGCTAAGATTAAAAACACAGTTCTTCAGATATCTATCAACAAAGGGAGGATAGCCATACCTAATTGTAACTGGGTATGAATTTGTGCCACTTAAGGGTAAAGCACTTTACTACATTAGTAAGCCAAATCAAAAACATTGGATATTTCAGGAGACAGCGGCAGTTTGTCAAAGTTCACTCCTGTGCCTCCACTCCCTTTTGGTTTAAGCTGCACTACACAATATTGCTAATCTGTTTACAGCAGCTACATTAACCATTTAGAAACAAACACAGAAGTTTTTATCTCTGGTCTTTCATCCATTACCCACTATGGAGTGAAAAACCATGCAAAGAAAATCAGCCTTGGTGAACTTCGGATCAATCAATTTTTATATCAGGCTCTTAATATTAATTCCAGAGCTGCTAAATAAACCCATCTCAATACCTGCTCAATAAGCTTAGTATAATATTGGAAAGACTCCTGATAATTGAATCTTGCATTCCTGTTAATATAGGAAATTTCAAAAATATTATGTCAGTTATCTTTATGAAATTAGACCTATTCAAACATTATGCTGTATGTGCCTAGAGAGCAATGTACACATGTATATGTTTTTGTGTGAATTACTGTGTATGAGTTTATTTTAAAAGTTAATTGGATACAGGTCCCTACAAATGCAAGGTATGGATAGGAAATGTACAACTGACAGTGTACTGAACACAATGTGTGAATAACTGTACATGCACACAGATCTGTATGTGCCTACACAGTACACAGACAGTACATGCATTGAGCATAGGGCTATTATTAACATCATGCATGAACATAGGGCATTTATTACAGGCTCTTCATATATCCAAAGAACAAGACATAGAGACATGGGGTAAATACTTGCCGATTCAATGGGGAAATTATATTTGGGGGACAATGTAGACACCATATAAGCAAACTACCTCATGTTATCTGTATGTGCCGATATCTAGAACTGGAATCCAAAATTACTAGAGCTGGTACACGACTCCTGCCAAAATGAATATTTACCTAAGGGCTATACCAAATTGTTACATACTTCCATGCAGGGGCGTAGCAAGGTTGGAGTGGGCCCAGAGACAAGATTTTAAAATGGGACCCCATCTCACTGAAGCTCAGCTCATGAAGTAAATTAATCTTAAATGAGGCTGAATAGTGGTAACAAAAAGCATATTTATTTATTTAAAGCCTATGTGCCACAATAGAACATCATCCTAAATTATTTTTTTAAAGGTTTTGTAAATTGTCGACGATGCAAGCCATTTAATGGTACTAGAGAAAGACATGCTGTTCTGGTAGCTCCAGGTCTTAACACTCACATCAATTTCGGAGGATGAATACAACTGAAGGAAACCCGGGCGGGTGCACGGCTGGGGGAGTCAGTTATGTGACTTGCCTCTGGGGGTGGCCCCAAGGCAGTGAACCCCCAGACAACTGTCTCCCCTTGCCCTATTATAGTTACGCTCCTGCTTCATGAGTTTAGAGAGTTTAGATTCCATTATTTTGGAGAGTTTAGATACTACAGAGTTTAGATTCCTTTGGAATGGAGAGCAGAGGGGACTATAATGCTGGATTTATTTACAAATGGCAAAACAGATTGCTAAAAAGAGGAGGCAACATCACTGTTCCTGAATCACATATTCAGACAGCCTGCTTAGGTTGCACCCCAGTTTTAGCTAACTCCAGTTAAAACTTTTTTCTGTCTCTCTGAGTCCATATTTTAAGTTTGCCCACGCCCAGAGCTCATTATGAGTTGAGCAGTGTTCCTTCGAATAGGGATTCCCAGATGCTGTTGACTACAACTCCCAGAATCCCTGGCCGCAAAAGCCTTTGCTTGGGGATTATGGGAGTTGTAGTAATCAACATCTGGGAATCTCCGTTAGAGGGATCACTGGAGTTGTGAGCACACATTCCACTGAAGTTCAGGCCCAGATCCTAATGAGTTCATCCCAGCACCATCACTTCCTACAACCAGAGTCACCCTCTTCCTGTCTCCCCAAATCTACCTGTTGGCAGCAGTGATTGGGAAGCTTCTATTATTGCTGTGAACTGCCTAGAGACTTTGGTAGTAGGCAGTATACAAATATATTAAATAAATAAATAAACAAACAAACAAATAAATATTAATCCCAGGCATCTTAAACATTTAAGTGGCAATGCCCCAGGCACCAGTGAGCCAAAGATATGTAGGTTTCCAGGATGCCTGAATACACACGTAAGGGGCCCTAGAAACAAGCCCAGACCAAACCCCACCAAACCTCAGCCCTTTCGAACTGGCTCGGTTCGAACTCAAACTGGGTCCGTTTCGATGGTGCACGGAACCAGACTGGGTCAGCTTGAATTCAGTTCAGATTTGAGCTGAACCAGCTTTTCTAGTTTTGTGCAACGCCTTTACTAACTGCTGATCCTGGAAATCTGCACACAAAGAACGTACCAGTCCATGACTCCAAAAGCTGAGAAACACTGGTCTAAAACATCTCTTTTTGAGAATGCTTCTCACCAGACCCAAAAATCCACTCCTCCTCTCCCCACTACTAACTCCGAGCTGTCACACTCTGTTACTTGTGATTGACAGTTTCACTGTATCCTAAGCTAATTTACATAAAAATAGTTCTGCTCCGTGCATGAGGAAATAGGAAGCTGCCTTCTAAGGAGTCAGACCATTGGTCCATCTAGCTCAGTATTATCCACACAGATTGTCAGTGGCTTCTCCTAGGTTGCAGGCAGAAGTCTCCCTTAACTCTATCTTGGAGGTGCCAGGAGGGAACTTGGAACCTTCTGCTCTTCTCAGAGCAGCCCCATCCCAAGGGGAATATCTTACAGTGTTCACATATGTAGTTTCCCATTCAAATGCAAAGCTTAGCACAGGGACAATTCATGGTTGCTACCACAAGACCAGCTCTCCTGCCATTCACTTCGCATCTGTGCAACTTGCTCTGCAGGAGCAGAGTAGATAACAAATTTATGTAACAATTGTTTCTAACATTTGCAAGAAACCAGTTTACGTCAATGACAAAGGATTCCAAACACACATTAGCATTGTGGCATAATGGAGTTTGATCTGAGCAATATTTTCTATCTAGTTTTTAAACAGTGTTTTAAAAATTACAGCATTTGGCTTCAACAGTGTGTCAAAATACATATATTCTTCCTCTCTCAGTCAAGAGGTAATAAATGTGCTAGAGAGAGTCATGTATCATTGTATCATTTCATCACTGTATCATTTCATCACAATCACCATTGCTACTCCTGTAGATGAGTCACCATTGCTACTGCTGAGGCTGTTCATCTCATCCCGTCCGGTTTCTTGACTTTTCAAAAGGCGGAGTGCAGAGAATGGAGTAGGAGTATCTAACACTTCATAAAGCCATTGAAATGGCAAGGCAATCAGAGTTAATAAAAGCACAGATCAGGGAGCAGAGTAAACCTGAAACCAGTTTAGAAGCAATTGCCTTTTCTCCACAAAACACTAACAGCAGAAAGAGTAGCTCCTTTGGAAATGCAAATTTTAAGTCTGTAGCTGCAAGGGCCAAACAAAAGAAACCCCAAGCAAAGCAGCCCAGCCATTCAAAAGCACACTGCAACAAAAAGGCATACACTCCCAGTCTGCATGTAGAAGATGTGGGAGGATGCATAACTTAGAGGAATTTGTCCTGCTAGAGGAACTCAGTGCAAGAAATTTTCAAAAATAGGGCACTTTGCAATTCCATGTCATACACAGATGGTACAAGAAGTTACCACAGAAGTGAAGGATAAATTTTTCTTAGACTCAATTTCTTGCAAATACTGAACCTGCATTGAGGTTTGATTTAATGATTAATGGCAAGACTGTAAATTTCAAAATAGATCCAGGCGTGGGTGTCTCAGTTATCTCAGAGGAGACTTATGCTAGCCTCCAGAATCCTCCCCCACCACACAAAGCAGAGACTGTTCTATGCAGCCCAGGAGGTCCCTTAGCCTGACTGTATTGGATACTTTATAACACAAACCAGTCATAAAGGCAATCAATATGAGCGACATTCAGTACAACCACTACCAAACTTAGAGCCTGGAAACCGAGTCTATATAACTGCCTGGAACCAGCTATGAGTTTCAGGACTCCTTGTGCTTGGGACACTGTCATGAGCAAGCCCAGCAGTGTGCTTGGTATAAGGAGCCCTGGGACCTGAGCTCCCTGTACCAGGGATTCCCAGATGTTGTTCACTACATAATCCCTAAAGGCCATTGCAGCTGAGATGCTGGGAGTTAGTTACGCTCCTGTAGTGAACAACAGTTGGAAATCCTTGTTATAGGGAACACTGCCTGGGACATGAAGTTTCCAGGACTCTTGACATCCCTATTAATAACCTAGGCATCCTGGAAAACTACTGACATTGGACATGGAATAATGAAGTCCTTGTAAGGAAGCCTCCAGCAAAGTGTCCCCAGTGCTGCCACTAGCAGGGGCGAATTAACACATAAGCAAAGTAAACACTTGTCTATGGCGGTAAACTTTTAGGAGCGGCAAATTATGATGGCTGGGGAAGAGGCCGAGGGAATGTTTTTAGTCTTTCCTAAAATTACCTTTGAAAAAGCGCCACTGTGAGGCTCAGAATGAAGAAGGCAGCAATGGGAGCCCCTTCTCACATCCCTCCAAATGACTGCTCTGGCTGGCTGCAGCCCATATTGAGGCCTCTCTTTCTCTGTGTGTGTGTGTGCGCGCACACACATGGAGGGATGGGAGAAGGAGCTCCTGTTGCTGCCTCTGCCATCCCAGGATGGATGGGACAGTCATTTGGGAGGGCAGGCGGAGGGATGGGGGAAGGAGCTTCCACCGCTGCCTCCAAAATGGGCCACAGCTGCCCGGATTCTCATGTGGGAGGGCAGAGGGATGAAGGAAGGAGTCTCTGTCTCCATTGCCACCTCCACCATCGCTACTGCTGGTTCATTCTTCATTCCACGCTGCACAGCAATGCTTTTCAAAAGGTAATTTTAAGAAAGACTATGAACTCCCCCCATCAGTCTCCGGGGACAGAGAGGAGCGGCAAATCTTTCATTGCCTATGGGTGGCAAAAAGTTTAATCCGCCCCTGGCCACTAGGGGTGTGTGCAGATCAAAATCTGAGATTTGATTAGAGGCTGATCAAATTGCAGGCTCCTCAAACTGATTTGTTGAAAGCAGCCACTGCCATGACAAATCAGCCCCAAATAACCCAGATTGATTTGTGTGATTCATGTGCCATTTTGAGGCCCATTTTCCTGGGGAAATGGGCCTCAAAATGGGGCTTTTTTCCAATGAGAGCTGGTTTACCAATTGGAATTGGTGAGTGGACAAGCCTTCTGCTCCAGACTTAGTGTGTCAGCCCGCCTCAAACAACAGGTCTACCCAGGTAGACCTGTCCTCCAAAGTGGGCTGATGTGCCAAGTCCAGAGCGGAGGGCTGGTCTACTTGCTGATCCCAATTGATAAACCAGCTCTTCCCAGAAAAACAGGAGGACTGGTCTACCAACAGCCTATCTCTGCTCTGGACGTAGCACATCAGCCTGCCCCAGAGGACAGGTCTATAGTTGCCACCATCACCAGGTATGCTTTAAGGGAAGGGAAGCAGATAGTGGAACAAGGCTAAAGTCTCACAGGAAACCTTAGGAGGACTAGGGGTGGCATTTCAGCCTCATCCTGCACTCAGTCTTGTCACTGGGAATGCTGTAGAGACAAAATTTGGAATGGACTTGGAAACAATACAAGTTATTTTGCCAGTTGCTTAGAAGATAACTCAAGATTATCCAAGCTTATTCTGAATCTAGGCAAGTTCTCAATAAGGTCTACAACTCTTCCTGAAAAAATAAAATAAAATGGACAGGTTAACAAATTATATAATCAGACAAGGTGATCCATGGCCATCTATTTATTCCTATCATCAATAATTTTTTTCCTTTAAATTACTTCTGTCTTGACAGTTACAGATAGTATTTGCCATTAATCAAAATGAAAATACAGTGGCTGACATGATGAGGAAAATTAGTAGTCCCATTGAAATTAGTAGTCCCATTGAAATTAAAAGTTAAGAAATGACTAACTTGTCCTTGTAATTTCAATGGGACTACTTTGAATATTTTTAAAATCATGTCAGCCATTGACTGACTTCCAGACACACAAGCATTATTAACAGAGAATCCAAATATCATATACAGTGGTCCCTCTACTTACGAAATTAATCCGTTCCGAATGCACATTTGTAAGTCGAAAAGTTCATAAGTCGAAAAGTGGTTTCCCATAGGAATGCATTGGGAACGGATTAATGCGTTCCGGAGCCTAGAAAAAAGACCCAGACCCCCAGTAAGGCTTGCAAACTGCACAGGAACATTTCTTTTCAAGAATAAACAGGCAGTAAACAGGCAGGCAAGTCAAGGAAACCGCATGTAAAATTCGTAAGTCGAGGAAACCCCATCTAAAAATTTGTAAGTCGAAAAAACCGCATCTAAAACCAGATCTAAAACTGCCGTTTGTAACTCAAAAAATACTCATGTCGAGTAGTTCGTAAGTCGAGGGACCACTGTACTGATATTTTAATATAATCATAATAAAACCATGTGATTAAAAGACTGCAATTGCATAAGTTGTAATAATACTGGATCAATAAAAATAGATCTCTGTTTAAATAAAATATACAAAATAATCATTAAAATAGTCTCTATGTCCAACTGAAAAGATTGGATCCAATAGTTAATTTCAGTGATATCTTATTGCTAGTAAAATGGGAGAAGTGCAAGTGGATATCCCCAAGATGAAGTCTTGTGCAATACTTCTGCCAACATCTGATGAGTCCTATATTCTTGCTATACATGTTTCAACTGTGCCTTGACTCTGTCAAGATTAATGCATGTCCTTGATAACTGCACTAATTTTTGTTTTTGCTTTTATTGTTCTTTTATGTATATGTGCTGAACTTTGAGTTCTGTTAAATTTATTTAGCATTGTAAGGTAAACCTTTAACAATTCAAACATAAAAAGTAAAAACAAAGCAAACAATGCAATCTATCCCAAAAGATTAATACCTCCTATTTTAATTACATTGCTTCCTGCTAACTGGGCAAAGGTGGCTCACTTATATTTAGCAGGGTAGGGCGACTGTCCCAGTTCAGTGGGGAACCATTTTCTTATACCATTTTCTATATAACCAATTTGAAAACATATTTGTTGAAAAGCAGGTTGTTGTAGTAGCAGCAGCAGCAGCAGCAGCAATAAATACATGTAACATTTATAAATGTTGAACATAAGTAACCTGCTCAGAAAGCTGAACTTAAAGTCTGTAAACCTGGTTTAGAAATACATTGAGGCTATTCTCACAAGCAGCAAAAATTGGGCTAGGCTCTCCTAGGGCTAGGCTCTCCTCTCTTAGGGCTAGGAGAGCCTAGCCCGATTTTTGCTGCTCGTGTAAACCACCAGGCTCACAGGCAAGCCCGGTGGCTTACAGGTGGCTAGCCCGCTAAAGTAGCTCACCCCTTAAACCGGGTTTGCGGAGCGAGCGCTCCACAAACCTGGTTTTTCTAATTGTGAGTTGCTGGGGTGTGGCTCCGTGCTGCAGCAACTAGCGAGTAGACCCCCGACCGGGAGGCTTAAAAGCAGCCTCCTGGCTCAGGGGTCTCTCCAGTATGTCCTGCGCGCTCGTGCAGGGCATACTGGAGCTTCCTGGGGCCACACGGCCCCCGATCCTCCCAGCACCCACCAGCTCTGTATCGGAGCTGGCAGTTGTGTGGGTGGCCGATCTGGCCACCCAGGGCTACCGCCCTGCTTGTCTGTGGGGAAAGCGGGCTTAGCCTGCTTTCTCCGCAAACCCTATGGAGGCGGGTCTCCTTGATCGTGAGACCCGCCTCATTATATTAATGACACGGGAAACAAAAGGATCAGAACAGCATCTAATTGCATAGTAGACTGCAGACCTGTTTTACATGTAGATCCAAACTGTTGGAAGCAGCACCTCTCTTACGTGACCTAATCATAGATGTAAACCTTTTTGTTCCATAGATCACAGCAGCTTAGTGTTTTCTATTAGTATAAATGCCTGTGTTGTACAAATACAACTTCTCTCAGTGCAGCTGTTAAGATCTTTGGGTCCTGATAATGCTAAGAGGTTTATTAAGCAGAGTATAGCAGATGTTGAAAAACAGAGTGACCTTGCACATACATCAGCTGTAGTAGAGGGCAGGTATAAGAAAATTCCTATTAACTGGATTTGTCCTTGTGGCCAAGGTGTAGAAATGGTGACTCATGTTTTGTTATATTGTCTATTCTATAAGGATATTCATTCTGAACTGATTGCCCCTCTTTTAATGAATATCCCTGGTAGAAGTGAGGATGGGTATGTTTCTTTTCTGTTAGCAGACTGTAGTGAATGTATAACACTCAATGTGGCTAAATTTTGTGCAGCAGCAGCAGCAGTCAAGATTAGATCTAAATTGTTTGAGTAAATGGTATTAGAATGATTTGTTCACTATTTTTTCCCCTTTTCTGTATTTTGCGGAATGAGTTGTATTGTCTTGCTTTTGTTATGGGTCATTGACAGTAATAAAGATTCATTCATTCCTACATAAGAACATAAGAACAGCCCTGCTGGATCAGGCCCAAGGCCCATCTAGTCCAGCATCCTGTTTTGCACAGTGGCCCACCAGATGCCGCTGGAAGCCACAGACAGGAGTTGAGGGCGTGCCCTCTCTCCTGCCATTACTCCCCTGCAACTGGTACTCAGAGGCACCCTGCCCTTGAGGCTGGAGGTGGCCCACAGCCCTCCGACTAGTAGCCATTGATAGACCTCTCCTCCATGAAGTCATCCAAACCCCTCTTAAAGCCATCCAGGTTGTTGGCTGTCACCACATCCTGTGGCAGAGAGTTCCACAAGTGGATCACGCGTTGTGTGAAAAAGTACTTCCGTTTGTTGGTCCTAGACCTCCTGGCAATCAATTTCATGGAGTGACCCCTGGTTCTACTGTTGTGTGAGAGGGAAAAGAATTTCTCTCTCTCCACTTTCTCCACACCATGCATGATTTTATACAGCTCTATTATGTCTCCCCGCAGTCGTCTTTTTTCTAAACTAAAAAGCCCCAGGTGCTGTAGTCTTGCCTCATAAGAAAGGTGCTCTAGGCCCCTGATCATCTTGGTTGCCCTCTTCTGCACTTTTTCCAGTTCAACAATGTCCTTTTTAAGATGTGGTGACCAGAATTCTACGCAGTACTCCAAGTGTGGTCGCACCATAGTTTTGTATAAGGGCATTATAATGTTAGCCGTTTTATTTTCAATCCCCTTTCTAATGATCCCTAGCATGGAATTTGCCTTTTTCACAGCTGCCGCACATTGAGTCGACACTTTCAACGAGCTGTCAGCCACAACCCCAAGATCCCTCTCCTGGTCCGTCACCAACAGCTCGGATCCCATCAGCATATACTTGAAGTTGGGGTTTTTCGTCCCAATGTGCATCACTTTACACTTGCTAACATTGAACCGCATTTGCCATTTTGTCGCCCACTCCCCCAGTTTGGAGAGATCCTTTTGGAGCTGCTCACAATCTGTTTGGGATTTCACTACCCGAAAGAGTTTGGTATCATCTGCAAATTTGGCCACATCACTGCTTACCCCTGCTTCTAGATCATTTATGAATAAATTAAAAAGCACCAGTCCCAGAACAGATCCCTAGGGGACCCCACTTCTTCCTTCCCTCCATTGTGAAAACTCTCCATTTACCCTACTCTCTGTTTCCTGTCTTTCAACCAGTTAGCAATCCACACATGTACTTGTCCCTTTATCCCATGACAGCTAAGTTTCCTTCCTTTGATGAGGAACTTTGTCAAAAGCTTTTTGGAAGTCCAGGTAGACTATGTCAACTGGATCACCTTGATCCACACACTCGTCGACACTCTCAAAGAAGTCCAAAAGGTTGGTGAGGCAAGATCTACCTTTGCGGAAGCCATGCTGGCTCACTCCCAGCAGGGCCTGTTCTTCTAGGTGCTTTACAATTTTATCCTTGAGGGTGCTTTCCATCAATTTGCCTGGAATGGACGTTAGGCTAACTGGCCTGTAATTTCCCGGATGGCCCCTGGATCCCTTTTTGAAAAGCGGTGTTACATTTGCTACTCTCCAGTCCTCTGGTACAGAGCCCGATTTCAGGGATAAGTTAAATATTTTAGCAAGGAGGTCGGCAATTTCACATTTGAGTTCTTTGAGGACTCTTGGATGGATGCCATCCGGCCCTGGTGATTTGTTAGCTTTCAGTTTTTCCAGACAGTTTAGAACATCATCCCTTGTCACTTCTATCTGACTCAGCTCTCTAGCCTCCATCCCTAAAAAGCCTGGTTCAGGAACAGGTATATGCTCAGTATCCTCTGCCGTGAAGACAGATGCAAAGAACTCATTCAGTTTCTCTGCAACCCCCATATCCTCCTTAATAATCCCTTTCACTCCCTCATTGTCTAATGGCCCAACCGCCTCCCTGGCAGGTTTCCTGCTTCTGATGTACTTAAAGAAGTTTTTGTTATTCCCCTTGATACTTTTGGCTAAATGTTCCTCAAACTCTCTTTTTGCCTCCCTTATTGTCACCTTGCATTTCTTTTGCCAGAGTTTGTGTTCCTTTCTGTTCTCTTCATTTGGACAGGCCTTCCAATTTCGGAAGGAAGTCTTCTTCCCTTTTATGGCTTCCTTGACGGTACCCGTTAGCCATGCTGGCATCCTCCTGGACTTAGTGGTACCTTTCCTCCTTTTGGGTATACAATCTAACTGGGCTTCTAGTATTGTGGTTTTGAGTAAACTCCATGCACTCTGGAGCGAAGTGACTCTCCTGATTTCCCCCCTCAGCTTTCTTTTCACCATACTCCTCAATTTGGAGAAGTTTCCTCTTCTGAAATTCAAAATGTCTGTGTTAGACATCCTTGGTGATTCTCTCCCCACATGTATGCTGAATTTGATGGCACTGTGGTCACTGTTCCCTAAAGGGTCGATGACACTGACATCATGCACCAGGTCCTGGGTGTCACTCAGAATTAGATCCAAGGTCACCTTCTCTCTGGTCGGTTCCATGACCAACTGTTCTAGGGCACAGTCATTTAGCATATCTAGAAATTTGACCTCTTTGTCCTGACTTGAATGTGAATTTACCCAGTCTATGTGTGGGTAGTTGAAATCACCCATAATTACAGCCCTGCCTCTCCTTGACACCTCCCTGATTTCCTCCTGCAACTCCCAGTCACTGTCAGCATTTTGATCCGGAGGGCGATAGCACGTCCCCAGTAGCACGTTCCCTTTCCGGCTTTGTATAGTCACCCACAGGGTTTCTGTGGAGGACTCCAGTCCACTTAGGTTTTCTAGCTTGTTAGATTCTATCTCTTCTTTAACATACAGTGCTACCCCTCCTCCAAGGCACCCCTCCCTGTCCTTTCTATAGAGTTTATACCCAGGGATAACAGTGTCCCACCGATTCTCACTGTTCCACCATGTTTCTGTTATGCCCACTATGTCTATTTCTGCATTAGCAACCAAGCAACCAAGCTCACCCATCTTGGCTCGGAGGCTTCTGGCATTGGCATATAAGCACCTATACACTGAATCTCTCCCCTGATGTATGCTATTCTTTTGACTCTTTGACCTGCTGGCCCAGGCTCCCGTCTGCTCTTTATGCGGTTCTGCTCTGTCCCCTTCTGTTTTATTTGAATTCTTTGCAGCCTCACACTTTAAAGGATGGCTTTTGCCAAATGGGATACTGCCCAGCTCCCATCGGCTGTTCCCCAGGTGTCATTTTAAAAGCTGCTATGCAACCTTTTTTATTTTAAGAGCCAGCAGTCTGGTTCCATCTTGGTTCAAGTGAAGCCCGTCCCTTCTGTACAGGCCTTGCTTGCCCCAAAATGTGTCCCAGTGCCTAACAAATCTAAACCCCTCCTCCCGGCACCAACGTCTCATCCACGCATTGAAACCCCTCAGCTCCGCCTGTCTCACTGTACTTGTGCGTGGAGCAGATAGCATTTCAGAGAATGCTACCTTGGGGGTCCTGGACTTCAAAATGCTACCTATCAGCCTAAATTTGGCTTCCAGGACCTCCCGACTGCATTTCCCCACATCGTTGGTGCCGACGTGCACCACGACAGCTGTCTCCTCCCCAGCACTGCCTAGGAGCCTGTCTAGACGCTGCATAATGTCCACAACCTTCTCACCAGGCAGGCAAGTCACCGTGCGGTCAACACGCGGGTCACAAACCCATCTCTCTATCCCCCTAATGATCGAATCACCCACTACAAGGAGGCCCCCACCCCCCAGAGGAGTATCCCCTGTGCGAGAGGATATGGGCTCATCATCCACGGAAGGGGTCCCTTCTAAAGGAGCATTTCCTTCTTCTTCAGACCGATGTCCTCCTTGCCCAAGACCTTCATTCTCCCTGACAGCAGAGGAGCTACCAGCCCTGGAGTGGGATGCCTCTATCACATCCCTGAAGGTCTCATCCACATGCCTCTCTGTCTCTCTGAGCTTCTCCAGATCCACCACCTTGGTCTCGAGGGAACGGATTTGTTCCCTGAGAGCCAGGAGCTCCTTGCACCGAGCACACACCCATGACTTCTGCCCATGGGGCAAATAGTCGTACATGTGGCACTCTGTGCAATACACTGGGAAGTTCCCCTTCCCCTGCTGACCTTCTATCTTCATACTGTTTTAGTTGGCTCTTTACAGTATTTAGGGAGCTTATTGTTCATTTATTAGATAGTTTATTAGGATAGGTCTCAGCTGTAACGGTCAGCTATTTAACTGGACATCCACTTTGGTCTGTCCTAGGTGGTGTGGTTTGTGCCCTCAAGAACCTATGTGTTAAAAAAATTATGCTTAACTTGCAGCGGTGTGGGGGGCAGCAGGATGGGTGGGGCTCCTTTAGGTCCAGGCTCCAAAACTACCTAGGTGCACCAGCATATGCTTGATTACACAGGATATACAGCCAGGGAGGCTGTAGCCCAGTGAAGGTGCTGAAAGTCTAAGAGGTGGTGTACAGTCCTGCCAGTTCTAAGGTTGTTACTTTGTCTCATATACCATTATGCATTTGACCCTATATTGTAGTGAATAAGAAACCACAGAAGCTATGGTACAAGAATAATGCTATTTTCTTTAGTTTGGAACTTTAAAACTGTTTCAACTGTGTCTATTTACTTCTCTCCACATTACCACTTGGGCTCAATACCAACATTAGTGTTAGAAACCCAGATTATAATTTAATTTGGTGGTGGCAGCATAAAAAATAAATAAAATCTTAAAACAAATCAATATTGTTTATTTCAACATCTATATATTTTATCTCCCAGTCCCAACCTCAAATCCTGACTGATTACACAACGGTTCAGTTCATAGGGCTTTAACGCCTTTTCCAGAATTTTCACTGCTTTCTTTTGCCTTGTTTGTATTGATCAGAATTTCTGCCTCGGGTCAACTGAACCTTTGGTTCCATAATAAACCATTTCCTCTGGGCCAGCATGAAGTCTCTGAGCAACCAGTAGTGAAGCAGACTCACCGCCATACCTCTGCATGGCTTACTCCCTTGGTATTTGACCCCAGCTTAGTTCTGACTACACCTTCTGCCTGTGGTCATCTCTGTGACTATCACCTGGTCTGCCCCTGACCCAACATTTACTGCTCCTTTCTCACTTACCAACACCTGAACTGGACCCCCACCACAGCCAGTCTCAGCCCCTAGGCAAGGAATGACACATGTATACTGAAAGGAATAGAAGTTCTACCCTGCTGGCTCAGACCCACATCAATCTAGACCCAGATGCAGTTGGGAAACTCATAGATAGAACACAAACATGCCCATTACGCTGTTGCACATACAGGCAGCCCTATTATAGGCAGTCCTCGGCTGCAAGATGGGGTGTAGCTAGGGGAGAGGGAGCCCGTGTTCATCCCTCTCCCTGGTGGCCCCTTGTAGTGACAGAGATAATGAAGAAAATAAGGCAGGGTGGAGCTGGGGGCCCCAGGTTCTTTGAACCCATCTGCTCAATTATAGCTACACCCCTGCCTCCAAGTGAAGATGAACAACACTTAAGGTATATGTAAATTGCCACCTTGTTTCAGCTTTATAACTGTGTTTCAATTTTACAACGCTTACTGCAGGAGAGGAGCCTCTGCTAGATGGTTGTTGGTATGTGGGCTAGAGGAGAAGGCGGTGACAGTGGCAGCTCAGGCTCACATTGTCACATAGAGACTGGCATTCCTGGTGGCAGCTGCTGCAGCATTTGAAACAGCTGAGAGATTGGATGACTCACCCATTCAAGAGGCTCGCTCCATCACTGTCACTGCTGCTTCCACTCCTCCTCCTTCTAAGCATAACTGCTGCACTGTGCCAGTGAGACAGCCTACCCCTTCTCAGCCCACATGCTGCTTCCACTCTCTTTTCTTCCCTTTCTAACCATTGTCCAGGAAGGAGTAGAGGTACCAACGACCTCCTGATTTCTAATATCAAAAAATTCAGCCAAACGACCACCTGGGCCCAGCCCTGCTTGGCAGCCCCCTCCGCATTCGCCCATGTGCGCGATGTCACACGCAAAGGGGCATGACTTGGGCTTCAGAGGAGCCCAGAGCGAACTCCCCCCTCCCACCTGGGCTACCGAGAGCCCAAGCAAACTCATCTGTCAACTCATTTCATTCAGCGCCACTGATACCTTTTCATTCAGTGCCATTGAACCTTTCCCCCTTTAGAGGAAGCAGAAGCCCTCCCTCTTTCTCTCCCTTCACCATTGCTCTTATGGGTGGGGATGTGGTGGGGAGAGCTTGCTTCGCTGGGCAGCCAGGAGGGTCCCGGCGGGGGAAGCGGTGAGGGGAGGGGCACGGCCGAGGGTTGTGTCACTGTGCGACTGGAGCCAGGTGGAGAGACGGATTGCCTGGCTAGGCACGGTGGCCAAGCATGCAGGCAGGGCAGGCCCAGGGCTGTGCGGAGAGGCGGCTACTGCTGCTGCTGTCGCAGCCACAGACAAGAAGTGGGGCTAGGCCTGTGTGGCCTGACTTCGCCACAGCAGCACTGCCCATGGAGCTTGAAGAGAGGCCACGTCTGCCGAAGCCTTCCCTCTTTCTCTCCATCCCACGACCCCTTAAAATGTGAAGATGACGCCACCGCAGCCCCCCTTATTAGAGCTCATTCGGGTTCTCAGCAGCCCAGGCCATGCTCCGGGTTTCTCGCTTCCTCCCCTCCTCCACGGACACAGTCCGTACTGCACCAGATCTTAATATGGGGGTGGCGAGCTGGTGAAAAGTGCAGCAGGAGGGAGCTTTGGGGCTGAGAGAGCACAGCTGGGTGAATGGTGAGCCGAGCTTCAATCAGCTTGTTTCCGGCAGCGCTGTAGGACATTTTCAAACTCTGGAACAGGGCCGTGCACCCCCGCTCTGGAGCTAAACCAGCACACCTCACATCTGATGTCAGATGTGGGGGCATGTCGGGGCCATGAGGCATGGCAGCCTGGGTTCTTTGAACCCGTTGGCCCAATGATGGTTCCGCCCCTGCTTGGAGAGGTGAGAAACAGACAGGAAGGGTCTAGGAATGGAGTGGGAGGCAAGGGAGAGCAACTTCTGATTCTCCATCATCAACTTCTCTGTTGTATGTCTTCCCATCTGTGATAGACCCTTCCCCAATTCTGACAACAGCAGCGAAAAATAGGACATCCAGCCTTGTTTCAGTAACCAAACTCCGTTAACAACGTGTTTTTCCTTAATAGAAAATAGATTCCTAGTTAAGATATTTTGACTTAAGGCACAGTTTTCCAGAACCAATTGTGTCCCAAAGACTTCCTGTAATTTAAGGGGAGGGAGACAGAACCACATGGATCTTCCTGTTGTCATGGCTGAGGTGGGAAGCTGCTGCTAGGTGTTGTGGAGCAAAAGGCTGGGGCTGGGAGACCCAGGCAACTAATAAAGGTTCAAACCCAGTAGAGGAAGGTAAAGAATGTGCCAAGATCAAGCCAAGCAGACAGTCAGGAGATAAAAATCAGAAACATGCCAGAGGTCAAACTGAGCAGACAGGGGATAAGCCAGCAGCCAGAGGTCAGGAGATACCAAGGGTTAAGCTGAAGAAACAGGTGACGAACCAGTAGCCAAAAGTAAAGAACACACCAGATGTCAAGCCAGGCAGACACAGCAATGACACCAGTAGCAAGAACACCCCAAAACCGAGGAAAGATGTGCTTCAGAGAAGAAACCCTTACCTGTCTGCAGGGAAGCCAATAATGGACTTCAGGACTGGAAGATTCAAACGGTGCTGCAGTGCAGCAAGATCCCACAGCAGCAAAGCACTATCACAAGTAGTGGTAAGCAGAGTTTCAGCCTTAGGGACCTCTGACACTTTCTCTTTTGACATTATTGGGGAAACACTTTCAAATGGCAAAACTCTGCAATTGCATCAGAATTCAGAGCATAGCTTGGGGGCATGTGATACAGTCACCTTGATGAAGCTAAGCAAGTCTAGATATGGAAAGGGTTTGTATGGGTGACCACCTGTAACCCTGTGCACACTGCCTTGTGTTCTATGAACAAAGAGAGGCATTAAATGTAACAAATAAATAAATTCTAATGTCCATATGACATAGCTAAGCCAGGGTGTATGACTACAACTCTCCAAAATCTTTGTCCAGCCAGCTTTCTCTAATATAAATAATATACTTTTTTTTAAAAAAAACCCACCATGTCTTTCATTTGCTGTGCGGCCTTTACTTGGACAAGATACCTGAATTTGGACAAGATACTTAATATATTTTGAAGTGCTTTCAACAGCCCTGGAAGCCCAGGGACAATAGGAAACATTAACATATCTGAGAATAGCCGGTGTAGAAGAGAAACCACCCTTGCCCTTTTACAATAGCCTGACATATTCTGGGCAGTCTCTTCTTGCCATATTCATCATCTCTAGAATTTTATTGTCAGGATGGAAATCCACTAAGATGACAGGAACTATATGGAAGCCTATATAGAAATGAAAAGATAGTGAATTAATTTAATGAGAATACTGGAAATGTTTACCAGGAATTTGGAACCTTGATTTAGGTGTCATTTTTGAAGACAATTTCATGTACGTCTAGCTTTGAAAAGGGGTGGGACTTTACACCAAGGAGGGAAGGCAAAATACTAAATGCAAGGCTAGTGTGAGCCATATGCAAGCTATGAATATACTTCACAGTATCTTCTTGTTATATTGTTCATTGTATTCTTCAAAACACAATATAATTGTGATTATCATTATATTGTTCAAATAAGAATTATTTTCTTAAAAAGAGATCAACAGATCTGTTTTTTGAACTGATAAAAGGAAAAATTAGGAGCTACGAGTGTAAGACAACATTATTGCAAAGATTAAAAATGCACTTCAGCCTTTAATCTGCTGTGTGTGCCACTTCGTATCCAATCTTTTAAAAATTTTGCCGTCTTATAGTTCTCACCATGTAGATTATTTGTGTAAAATGTAATAAGTGAAATCATTTATCTTACAGTAACAGGGTTACACGTACCATCCAGAGTAGTCTTCTGCTTGCACAAGTGCTGTTGTGCTGGTTCAAGGACATAGTGCAAAGTTGCTGCACAAAGCAGTTCACCTCTATTCCAGACTAGTTCTTGTGCTAGCTCTGCCTGTTGTGCTGCCTCTTGCACAAGCCTGTATGTATGCCAATGGAGAACTCCTTGCACAAGTTCTTGCACAACCTGTTTCACCATCTCTTACACAAGCCATAGATGTGCAAATGGGCAACTACCAGCACAACATGTATTCTGGTGTTTCCTCTTCTGTAAGTGGTTGTGCAGCTTGGCAGAGTGGCACAAATACAAAAAGTCATCCAGCACTACTGTGGAAGCTACCTGCAGAATCCGATTATTTGCCTGTATTATTACAAATCGGTGGGGTGGGAGTGGTGGCGGTAGTGAAGGTCTGGTGTACAACTGTCTGATGATACAATGTAGTGTATACATTGGCTGCAGCAGTGCTGTTGTGCATAATTGGTTTTCCCACTCAGCAGCTGTTCTCATAGAACCCCTAAACTGCTTCTGAAACTCACCCAACTGTTACAACCAATTTGAAGACTTGGCACAAGAAATCTTCAAGATTAAACTACCGACATATATGTATTCTATTTTCTCCCATGTTTCCCATTAAATACCGTCTGTTGTATCTATGCACTGGAAACATGGGAGAATATGCAGTCACTAATTTGATTCTTTGGTGAATTTATTGTACCATGTGGGAGCAGTGAAGGTTTTGAGAGGAACATTCATTGTCATAAAGCAATTTATAGTCAACTTCCCTTGCACAGATTTACGATCACACTCACAGTTATCACCATCATACACTCAGTTCTGGGTGGATTGTGCCAGAAACATTCAGTGCACATCATCAGTTTACATCGACTGTAAAATTTCTCTGTATTTGTTGTAAAAAAAAAATTATCTGAAAAGGCTGAAAATGTATGCATATTTATTTGGGAGTAAGCACTATTGCCTTGCATGCAAGTAAACATGCATAGGTTCAGCCATAAGCCTATCATGTATGTGATATCCTCCTTGTGAGACTGATGCAAGAGCTCAATAGTTTTTGCAGGTCTTTGATAACATGTTAAAGCTCTACCGGAAGCAAGAATGCATGCTATAAAAATATAACATAGGGGAAAGGCAATAATCTCTCTCTCTCTCACTCTCTCTCTCTCTCTCTCTCTCTCTCTGCTTCACAGACTTCTACTGTATGCCTTTGCTACTCTGTGCACACTGTGATAATCTGATTACAAGATTTTCCGAACAACACCGTCTTTTCCTAATGCTGTTGTGATCATGGCTGTCCTTAAAGTAAAATTCACCAAAACAAAGAGAGACAAATTGGCTCAAATCCTCTGGATCCTCAACTGGATTTCTGTGGTGTCTGGTGTAATTCTGTTCAGCTTGGGACTTTTCCTGAAGATAGAAATCAGGAAACGCAGTGAGTTGATGGCCAAAGGGAACATAAACTCTGTTCCCAACATGCTAATCTCTGTAGGGGTCATAGCATGTATCATCAACTTTCTTGGAGGTAAAATCTGCTATGACTGCACAGACATCAATACATTTAACCGATGGAAGCTGGTTATGCTCCCTTACATTGTATGTACATTCTGCTTCACTTTCTGCATCCTGGTGGGTGCTGTTATGTGTTATACCATGAGAAATGAGCTGGAAGAAGCTCTCTATCTGGGACTGAGAGATGCTATTAAGTTTTATAAGGACACAGACATCCCTGGAAGGTGCTTTTTAAAGAAAACTATAGATACATTACAAATCAAATTCCAGTGCTGTGGAAACAATGGTTTCAGAGATTGGTTTGAAATTCAGTGGGTCTCAGTTCGCTATCTGGATATGGCTTCTAAGGAAGTTCTGGAGTAAGTATTGATGTAGAATGTGTTTGCATTATATCCTCCCATCAGTTATCTTTCTGCTGAGCAAATGGATCCCAGAAGTAACCAAGATACATTGGACCATGTCACAATATCTATATATTTAATTCTCCTGGGTGTGCCAGGCAAAAATGCGTCCCGGCAGCCCAGCTGATTGGCTGGGCTGCGGGGGCGCCTGATTGGCTGGCGCACCCAGGAGAACAGCGGCGGCAGAGGCCATGGCCGGGGAGCCAAGTGGGCCCGGCCGCAGAGGCGAGGTGGCAGGCCTGGCCGGGCCCGGCGGCGGCGGGCCAGGCGGTGGGGGGCCAGCTAGAGGCACAGATGCTCTGTGCCCGGGCCCACTAGTTATATTTATTTTGTGAAAAGGACTGTTGGGCTGAGGGAGGTTGAGATACAGTGGGAGGAAGGAAGGAAGGAAAGCTAGGGCATCTTCCAGAATGCATTAGTTATGACTAAGTCTCACTGAAATTAATGGGATTTAAGTTAGTCATTATAATTCACTTCTCTCATTTATTTCAATAGTGCTTTCTCCCCTCACTAAACTGATCCTGCTCAAGAGTAGGTTTTTGTTGTTGTTTGTCTTGTTTTGTTTTGTGGAGTTAAGTAACTGTGGGCTCAGCACTTAGACTGAATATCTTAGGCTCTGTGTGTACTTTGAGACAAGTAAACCGCTCTGAGCCATTTTGGAAGGGCGGTATAAAAATTAATTAATTAATTAATTAAGTTGATCCTGAACTTGAATTCTGTAGGGAAGAGAAAGACTGCAGCTATTTAGTCTGCACTTGCTTAGACATAGGCTTTTTCTAATTAGCCAGGTTTCAAGCCCTGGTATTGAAAGCAGACTCCAGGAGAACTTGCCTGTAAGAAGAAAGAGAGCAGGGAGAGTTGTGGGGGGGAAACTGATTTGAAGAGATACTGAAAGAAAAATGAGAAGTGAAATTAGGAGTTAATTCTGCATTATGTTGTGTGGAAGGGAATGGTCAGAAAGAGGTTCTGGGGCTTTAATATGTGGGAAATATGTCATTGCTCCATAAGCCTTTCTCCTTAATTCTAAATACATGAGGAGAGGAAAAGCTGCATTACTTAGTGGTGGTGGGAAAGCGCTCTACAGATGCTCGGAGGTATAATTCTGTTTATTTGCCATGGATTAACTGAGTGATCTTTGACTAGTCCCTTTTTGCTCTGCATTCATATTCTTCAGTAGTAAAATGGAACCAATATCTTCTAAGTGATATTACTGCAGTGTAGTATATACATATTAGGGCATTTAGTTGTCACAAAAATATAATGAGATGCTTAAGTACTTGCTTGTAGTCTGTGGCTCACCTGCTTTTGCCAGTCTGAAGTTATTTGCCTGCACAAACTTCTAGTTCCCGCTTTCTGCTTATGGCACATTTGGGCTCTGCATTGTCTGTTACACTATGCAGCTGGGCCCCACCCACTAATTCCCAGTCTTGGGCCCCCCACATGTTATCGAACTACAGCTCTCATCATACCCAGCTACATCATCCCCTTTGGCCACTGTATCTGGGGTGATGGGAATTGTAGTCCAGCATAATCTGGGGAACCAAAGTTGGGAACCCCTGTAGTAATGAACAGGAGTGTCATCTGTGATATGGAGAAAGGTATGTGGCAGTTATTATAACGTGTGAACTGGCCCCAAGTCTTAATTTAATTTCACATCCAACTTTGTAAAGCTTTGGGTTTTTATGCAAATAGTCAACTGAGATTTTTGTGTTTGTCATACATGGAGTCAGTCAACATTATTTTGTGATGCACTGTGGAGCAATGTTTGTGAAACTGATACTTTTTAAATTTCTGTGCCCTACAACTTTGTATCCTTCTTTCTTTCAGTTTTATTAGCTGCAGAACACTAGAAGTTACTAGATTCAGACAAAATAATAATACCTAATAATAATTAATTAGCATTTTATGGCACTTTTGATCACTTAACCTGCATTCACTTAATTCCTGCAACCAGTATGTCACTAAGATACCCCCTATATTGTACAATAGAGCTGAAGCTGAAAGAAAATACCTTGCTTAAAGTCAGCTAGTAAATTAATCACAGAAGCAAGATTTGAACTAGGAAGTCTTTTATTGTAATCTCATGCCACTACACCATGTCAGCAGAGTGTAGTATTACAAGGACCACTGACAAAAATACAGAGGGGATTTTTCTTCACAAGATAAGCCTCTTCTGGCATTGCATATTTAAATAAAATATACATGATAAAATTGCATGTGAAGTGCTCCCCAATATCTCGCACAGACTTTGGCACCAATCCGGCTGCTGTGCAAACACACACGCTCCATTCCGGTGGAGAAGCGAGCTATAAGCCCTGTCTGGGAATGGTCCAGGCTAACTATCCACTCTTGCAATGACTGTATTTCCCATCTTGTTGCAGCCGCCTAAAAAGTAATGTTGATGGGAAGTTCTTGGTGGATGGAGTGCCCTTCAGCTGCTGCAATCCAAATTCACCACGGCCTTGTATCCAGTATCAGCTCACAAACAACACTGCTCACTACAACTATGATTTTCTGACAGAAGAATTGAATATTTGGATGAAAGGATGCAGGGAAGCCCTGCTGGATTATTACACTGACATCATGAGATCCATTGGCATCACTGTTCTCATCATTTGGCTGTTTGAGGTAAAATATTACTGTAATGTTTTCAGAGGTGGTTCTTTCATGATTGTGTCAGAAGATGGATCAACCTTCTATAGAGAACAGGGCTGTTCTTACAATTGTTAACTGGGAAGGACAAGTGTCTTACTCGGCTTTGGAAGCTGTGCACATTCTCAATTTTCAGTTGTGTGTGAGTTAAAAGCTAGGTTGAAGGAGGGGAAAGTGATCATGTGGGAGGCAGGCACAGGCTCTGATGGCACTGTCCTACTAAGGTAGAAGGAAGCACCATTGAAGCCTGCACCTGAATCCTAGATGATCACTTTCCCCTCCTCTGACCTAGCTCCAGGAGTGTATACTATAGCTATAATGGCCCCCAGCTCCACTCCTCTCTATTTTCTTCATTATCTCCCTCACTCTGAGAGACTGCCGGGAAGAGGGACGAACACAGGCCTCCCTCTCCCCTAGCTACGCCCCTGCCTAGCTCTTAACTTGCACATGACTGAAAATCAGAAGCATGCACAGCTCCCGGATATGGATGAGACACTTGTCCTATCCAGTTAACGGCCGTGAGAACAACCCTAGTGAATGGGTCAGGGTGCCCGCAGTTATCCAGAATCTTGGCTGGATACATGTAGCTTTTTTCAGACCAAGCTGAACCGAAAAATCTCTTCACCACAAATTATGGGGAGAGTATGCTTTATTATGTTAACATAGTAAAAATGCAGAGAGAGAGCCTTGAAAACAGATGAGAATGTTTTTAACTGGGCAAAGACACACCTTAAGTGGTGATTATCTTATATTTAGCAGGGGGAGAGCAACTGGCCCTATCCAGCCCCAGCACAGCATCCAGTGGCTGTTGCTGGTGTCTCTTTTACATTTCTTTTTTAGATAGTTAGCCTTCTGGGGATAGGGAACCACCTTATTTATTTTTCTGTGAAAACCACTTTGGAAACTTCTGTTGAAAAGTGGTATATAAATAGTTGTAGTAGTAGTAGTAGTAGTAGTAGTAGTAGTAGTAGTAAGTTGATCCTAAAAACATGTCTCTTATCTGTAATGACATTGTGACATTGTGCAGTGTCAACATATCATTATGTTGTGTGAAATTGTGCTAGTCTAGCAATTGGGAAGCTTCATGCTAAACACTTGATTGCTAGCACAGGCACCTAAAGTCAACAAGACTTTAAGGGTGGGTTTGGGTATCTGACTTGGCCAAAGGATGGGCAATATGAATCACCTGTGCTTCCTGTGTTAATACTTCTCCTGTCCTGTGCAGAATAGAGGCTCAAGAATTTTTCTTTAGGTCAAGGGGATTTCAGAGGGGGTGCATGCATCTCCATACATGAGTGAACCCCTGATAGAGTTGGCAGAAATGTGTGAACCCCTGCTAGAGTTGGGAGGTTGCAATCTGGAGAATAATATGCGTGTCTCTGAAACTCGACATAAGACAACATAAGTATAGTTGCTCTTTGCTGCTCCTTCCTCTAGTCCTTCTGTCTGACCTTATATCCCTGCAGGCAGCAGGACAAATGTGGAGTCCTGTTCACTGCTATATTTGGGTGAGGAAGCAGAAAGGCATACAATAGCACATGGTGATGAAACAGGTAGTAGATGTCATGGCTAGGTAGATGCATGTCTAAATACATTCTAGACCTTGCTATGCGTATTCCAGGAAAAGCAAGAAAAAAGGAAATGAAAATGATGTATGCTTCTTGTTCTCTCCCACACTCCTAGTGATATGGTATCTGAATCCAGCCTTACTTTCAAGCATGCATGGTTAGGATTACAGCCTCAGGGTCAAGCTGTAAGAAGTTACATTCCCTGCAGATAAATGTAAGCACCAAACAAGAAATATCAGATGCCAGAAGATCTGCACAATATACAACAGAAGTGATAGAACAATAACTATTTTTGGAAAGGCAGTATATAAATAAAATTAAAAAAAAATAAAAGAGCCTCTGGATGGGGCAGTAAATAAATAAATAAAAATAATAAAAATAATAATTGGTGGTGGTGGTGGTGTGGGGGGGGTGCCCTTGGTGCAGTACCAAAAGAACTTGAACACCAGCTTGACACTTTGGACATCGATAAAATTACAACACATCAGCTACCGAAGGCCACACTACACGGGACAGCATGAATACTATGATGCTATCTTTAATTTTTCTTTAGTTATCCTAGACCTTGGATAGTGCCCAATAATTAAAGTACCAAATCCAGTCAATAACATCTGGTAGACTGTGTGTAAATAAAAATAACAACAACCACAACAACAACAACCCCCAGTGAGTTACTATCTTGGTGTGGTTGTGGGGCTTGCGTGCTCTGAGGAAGGTGAGAGCTATGCCAGAGGTCCAACCATACTGGACAGGTCTCACCAGAGGAGCCAGACAAAGAGTGCCTCTCCCATCAACAATATGGTGAGACATAACTTTAATAAATCTATACCAGATCGGTCGTCACCCGGGTCAACAAGGACCACGCCAGGTGCTGAAGTCCCTGGACATCTGGTGGCAAGTGGGCTACAGGACTCAGGATCTTCAGTTGAGCAACCAGGGCTGGAGACTGCAAGGTTACCGGAAGAAATGTCACTTAACCAGAAAAAATATACAAAAAATGCCAACAAGGAAATAATGATCTGCTATTATAAGTCTAGTCCAACTAGAAGAGGTTATTTAAAAAGAATGAAACAAATTTGGAAAGAGAAGCATCCAGATACAGAAATAACAGAACAAAGGCTAGCAGACCAGAGAAGATACATAATAAGAAATAAAGTATTCACAGGAGTTGAGCTGGAAGAACTGCAAAGAGCAACACAGGCTCAAGATATAGAAGAAGAATTACCACCAACTGAAGAAGTTGCTCAGGCGCAGGTGGAGGAGGTGTTGGAAATAGAGGATGCCACTGTTGCTGAACTGTTTCAAAATCAAAACCAGGCAACCTCCCCTTTGCCTTCACCTCAAAAACCCAAATGCCATTTAACAGAAAAGCAACAAGAACTAAAGCAAAAAATAACTGAGCACATGAACCAAACAACCACCAGGCTTCGACTTCCAGCTCTAAAAACAGTTGCCAAAAAACAACTTGCTCAGGCATTAAAAGATGTCAATGCTGCACTTGCAGAGATAACAACAAAGAATTTGCAAGAAACAAACCAACTAATGTACAGTGCAGCAACAATAACAACACAAGAGCTCGGATATAAGATCAGTGGACCTGTAAAAAAAGAAAGTAGTACATCACCTAGATGGAAGATTAGATTAGAAAATAAAATCACCAGGCTTAGATCAGATGCTAGTAAATTGAAAGATATGAAAGACAAGAAGCTGAAGAATGAAAACACCAAATAGTACCTGATCCAAAAATACCACCTAGATTCAAGGAAAATTAGAGAAGTCCTGGGAATAATAAAGCAGCAAATAACAGCAGTGTCAAAGAAGATTAGCAGATACGAAGCCAGAATTACACAACACAGGCAGAATCTCCAATTCCAGTCGAATCAGAGACCTTTCTACCAAAGCATAAAAGGAGAAACTGCAAGAAACGTAGTAACACCAAATAAAGAAGAAACAGTGCAATTCTGGGAGAAATTATGGGACAATCCAATAGATTATAATAAAAAAGCAGGCTGGGTGAAAGAGATCGAAAAATGTAACGAACAAATCCAAGATCTAATAATAACACCAGAATTAATAAGTGAAAGAGCAAAGAAAATTAAAAATTGGACTGCACCAGGCGATGATGAACTGCATGGCTTTTGGCTTAAACACCTAACGAGCCTTCATAAACAACTATCAAAACAGTTCATTCACATTTTGCACGGAGGTGATATTGAACAATGGCTAACAACTGGGAAAACTCATCTCATCATGAAAGACCCAGTAAAAGGTGCAGCTCCAAGTAATTATAGACCAATAACCTGCCTGCCAACCATGTTCAAATTATTAACTGGAATAATAGCAGATGAAGTCATGCAACACTTATTAACTAACAAACAGCTTCCAGTTGAACAGAAAGGAAATTGCCCAAACACCAGAGGCACAAAAGACCAGCTGCTAATTGACAAAATGATTTTAGAAAATTGCAAGAGAAGAAAAACCAATCTAAGTGTTGCATGGAATGACTACAAGAAAGCCTTCGATTCATTGCCTCACACATGGATACTAAAATGTTTAGAAACAACTGGTGTCAGCAAAAACATTCAGATATTTATTTTAAAAAAGCAATGAGCATGTGGAGTACACAGTTAACAATCAATGGCGAGACACTTGGACAGGTTAGCATTAGAAGAGATATTTTCTAAGGGGACTCACCATCCCCTCTGTTGTTTGTAATCGCCATGACCCCACTTTCACAAATACTAAACAAAACAGGCCTCGGATACCAAACATCTAAAACATCAAGTCAAATCAACCATCTGCTGTACATGGATGATCTGAAGTTGTATGGAAAGTCCCAGTCAGAAATCGAATCACTGCTAAACACTGTCCATATATTCAGTAGCTATATTGCAATGGAGTTTGGACTAGACAAGTGTGCTGCATTAATAATGAGCAGAGGGAAAATAACAAAAACAGAAGGAATAGAACTGCCCAATGAAAGCAACATCAAGAACCTGGAAGAGAAAGAACATTACAAATACTTGGGTATTCTCCAGGCTGATAACATTGCACACACTGAAGTTAAAAGAAAAATTGGAAGTGAATACATCAGGAGAGTTAGAAAAATCCTCAAGTCCAAACTCAATGGCAGGAACACCATACAAGCCATAAACACCTGGGCTATACCTGTTATCAGATACACTGCAGGAATAATAGACTGGACCCAGGCTGAGCTAGAGATGCTAGATCGTAAGACCAGGAAAATCATGACCATCAATCATGCTCTGCACCCCCGCAGTGATGTAGATAGGCTATACCTCCCTTGGAGCTCAGATGGATGAGGAATGCTGCAAGTCCATCAAACAGTAGAGGAGGAGAAAAGAGGCCTTGAAGAATATATCAAGGACAGTGAAGAAGATGCACTTCAAATGGTCAATAACGCAAAACTATTCAACACCAATGAAGCAAAGCAGGCCTACAAGAAAGAACAAGTCAAGAACTGAGCAGAAAAATGGAAAAATAAGCCACTGCATGGTCAATATTTGCACAATATAAGTGGAAAATCAGACATCACCAAGACCTGGCAATGACTTAAGAATGGCAACTTGAAGAAAGAAACAGAGGGTTTAATACTGGCTGCACAAGAACAGGTACTAAGAACAAATGCAGTAAGAGCAAAAGTAGAAAAGTCAACAACAGCAAGTGCCGCCTTTGTAAAGAAGCAGATGAAACCGTGGACCACCTAATCAGCTGTTGTAAAAAGATCACACAGACTGACTACATACAAAGGCATGACAAGGTAGCAGGGATGATACACTGGAACATCTGCAAAACATACAAGCTACCTATAGCCAAATATTGGTGGGACCATAAAATTGAAAAAGTTGAAGAAAATGAAGATGCAAAAATATTATGGGACTTTCGACTACAAACAGACAAACATCTGCCACACAATACACCAGATATAACTGTAGTCAAGAAGAAAGAAAAACAAGTTAAAATAATCGGCATAGCAATACCTGGGGATAGAAGAAAAAGAAATAGAAAAAATCACCAAATACTATCTACAAATTCAAATACAAATAAAATCTACAAATTGAAATTGAAAGGCTGTGGCAGAAAAAGACCAAAATCATCCCAGTGGTAATTGGCGCCCTGGGTGCAGTTCCAAAAGACCTTGAAGAGCACCTCAACACCATAGGGGCCACAGAAATCACCATCAGGCAATTACAAAAGGCAACTTTACTGGGAATAGCCTATGTTCTGCAATGATATCTATAACAACAGAAACAACATTGACAATAAAATTCAGCCATCCCAGGTCCTTGGGAAGGACTTGATGTCTGGATAAAACAAATCAGTCAATAACACCTGTCTGACTGTGTAAATAAATAAATAAATAAATAAATAAATAATAAATAACACAAAAAACCACTTTTAAGTATTTTTAAAGAAGAAAAAATAAAGGAGGCCTCTATAAGGATATGGCTGATAGCACTGTGACCTGAATAAGTTAAAGAGACTTGAATTATTATATTGTGTGCAAAGCTTTAATTTATATGGCATCTCAAATGATTATTCTCAGAAGCTTTTGTCTAAGATGCTCTTCTGAAAAGCACAACTGAGGAATGGCATGATAGAGTGCTATCCTTCCTGCTGAATAAGTGCACTCTGCCTTTTTGAACACCCACCCCACCATTCCATATCCACCATTTAATCCATCCCCACCATCCATACCCCATTCCAGATGCCTTCGGAGGAAAACACATTGAGCTGTGTCAGACACAATGTGGAATCAAGTTTGATTTTAACCAAGCTTCTAAAAACAGAGATTCACTCCCCAGACAATCAGCAACAATGTGGTTTGGCCCCTCTGTTCGCCTAGTCCTACTGAATGCAATCCCAGAGTTCCAAGTCTGCCTGACTCCTGACAATGTTCCACCCCGTCACTCGCTCCTTTGCCATTAGTCACCAACTTGATATGGCCATGGAAAAGCTGCATGAGCCATTTTGGGTTTTTTTCGCCGAATTAACTGCTAGTGTTCTAATGCTACTACGAAATCATCACAAGACACGTGATTGCAGGGAACTGGGGTAATAGACAAGAAAAGCAATGAATCAAAGGGCAAGTTTGCAAAAGAACGAGGGGATTGACAAAATGTGACACTGCACTACTGCTGCAATCTATAGTAAGGTATATGTAACCTGTAGTGATTGAATGTCAGGTTGAAATGGTAAAGAGAGATGTTAGGCTAGAGGGGAGATAAACACGAGAGCACAATTCTCCCATGTTTGCCATGGTCACTGTGAGGGAGAAGCTTAGTGAAGGGAGGCAGAAGGGGAGAATTTTGAAAGAACTAGTTAGCCTTTTCCCAATCCCCCCACATGGCTGGAGATATGTATTCATGAATATGGATCTCCACATGCTGAGGGGTAGACTCTTGGTTATAGAAGTGTTTCAGTTCTGAACACTTCAGTCATGATCAGGATAAGGGGTCCTAAGGGGCCCCACTTTTATGATTATAAAGATGAGAAGGGAGTCGCCAAACAGTGAGTGATACTACATTTATGTCTCCATAGCCTTCCTGGGCTGGAATGGAGGGTTCATGGAGGAGGTTTATAGAGAGGCTAAATTCAAAGTTTTCAAAGGGGTGAAATATCCAAAACAGTGAGTGCAACTAGTGATTTCATGAACAGATGTTAGCACTTGCATTGGGGGTGGATGGTCAAAATGGCAAGGCTTATTGCTTGCTACATTTAACCCTCCCCCTCCCCCAAACAGGCCCAGTTCTGCCCTTTCAGTCCCATTGTCAATCTACTGGTCATTGTCTGTGCCCAGCATGCAATGCCATACAAGAGTGGCTGATGCAGTGGGGTAATGGTAGCAGTGATGTCAGTAGTTACTAGGCAGGCTTTGTCTGAGTGCTCATTCGAAAGAGAAGCCATAGAGACGCGTTGGCCACCTACAGTGGTTGCACTACTCGGCTGATTCTTAGCTGCTCTGTGCCAGTGTCTCTGTGCCAGCGTCTCTGTGCCAGTGTCTCTGTGGGTGGAGATGGCACTCTTGCAACAAGCCAAGAATAAACCACTAGGGAGAGTTTGGATGCAGTGTGATAGTGAATTGAAGAGTGGTTAAAACAAACCAACTTTAAACCTTCGTTACAAAGGATGATTTGCTGGCTAAACTGAACCTCAGTTGATGCGTTCAGACAAAAAAATTAAGCAAGAATGCTCAGTTTCAACCAAGCTTCTGCTTTGCGTCTGAATGTGCCCATTGTTGGGCAGATTATTCTTTGAAAAAAGGTTACATGCCATTCTATTAGCAAGCCACTCCCTTTCATCACCTTCTTTAATGTAGGGCAAATAACAAGACTGACTAATGAGAGCTTCTTATGGTTGATTGTGCCAAGTACTGGTGACCTTTTGAGTCTGGGGCATCTAAAAATACCTGCAGTTTTATCCCTCACTATGCTTCGCATCAAGCCAGGGAGCATTCTAAGTAAAAGAATAAAGGCATAAGAAAAGAAGGCTGTCTGGTGGATACTTACTTTCTATATTTTTCAATCAGCATTGGATCTGAGGCTAAATTACTTTAGACTGAGGTCCTCTAAACTGTCAGCTACTCTCTGTGAGCATTTAAGGGTCTCAAATAATCTGCTGTGCACCTAAGATGCATACAAGGAACCAGCGTGGTGTAGTGGTTAGAGTGCTGGACTAGGACCAGGGAGACCCGAGTTCAAATCCCCATTCAGCCATGATACTAGCTGGGTGACTCTGGGCCAGTCACTTCTCTCTCAGCCTAACGTACTTCACAGAGTTGTTGTGAGGAGAAACTTAAGTATGTAGTACACCGCTCTGGGCTCCTTGGAGGAAGAGCGGAATATAAATGCAAAATAAATAATAATAATAATAATAATAATAATAAATTCAGAAAATGTCCACAGAAAGGGTGAGCCCCAAGGGAGAACCTCCCTGTGTGGAGGGGAAGGCAAATGGTGCTCAGATTATCTGTGCTTTGTTTTTGCAAATTCTCTGCACATTTTGTTGCAGTTTTTTCTGTAAATTCTCAATAATAGATTTCCCAAAGGGCAAGACTATTATGCACTTGTATCCTGAAATTTCAAAAGATAGAGGGAGATTCGCTGACAAATGACTCTATTCAAAGATGAAATAAAGACAGAATAATTTAAATGCCAAAAATCAAGGAAATGTAGTGGCCTGTGTCCAAACCTTTTGGTGGGTTGCTGCCGCCACCACTGCCATTGCCCCCAGCCCCCTCTCACCACAGCTCCCCCTGCTCACCCACTGCCTCCAGCTTCCTCATCCCCAGTAATCATCACACCCACCACAGCTGGCATAGGGAAGCCAGCCAGCTGCAGTGTGGTATAAATTTTACTGCCCAGGTAGGTAGGGTTGCAGCACTCACCCAATGGGGCAACTGGCAGCTCATGGTCTTTGCATGTGGCTGCACAATTATAGGTCAGCCTCTGAGGAAATGCAAAACTGTAGTTCCCAGAAGCACTGGGCATCCTAGTACTCTTATTCTGCATTGTGACACACTGTAATGAGAGGAATTGTACATGTATTAATGACTGACAATTCTAATTGGTTTTCTGTTCTTCTAGCTGTCTGTACTTACTGGGGTCCGTTACCTTCAAACTGCAATGAGGAATGTTCTTCTCCTGGGTGATCCACAGTGTGACTCAGATGGCTGGTTACTTGAGAGCAGCTTTGTTGAAACTGCCAAATACAATATCAACATCATTAAAAATCTTGGCAAAGCTAATCAGGTATCCACAGTCTCAGGAGTGAATGATCCTAACATGGATGTCCAAAATGCAAATCATGGTCCAGAGAATGTTCCAACAAAATCCATCCCCAAAGCTTAACTGGATGTGGCACTGAAGACCTGAATATGTTTGGCACCACAATCACTATTGTGCATTTGCCTGATTTTTTTCACAGGTGAAAATAAACCTACAACCGTGAGTATTATATTGGTAAATCACATTCTAGTAACAGGACCAAACACAGGGGCCTCTGGCATAAGGTGGAACTTCATTTTTCTATACAACGTTCCTGCAGCTACAGCATTCTAGTCCTGCACAGCCCTGTTCAGTTTTTTATATAATGCATATAGACAACATGGAATCTACAGTATTTTCTTCTTCATACATTATTCCCAACATTGATTAAATGAGAAATCAGGAAGAAGACTACATTGATACAAATGATGGACATCATCCGGCAGATTCCGATTTGATGAGATTGTGAATAATTTCTCACTCAGCCAGCCTGGTTGTAGATCAAGCATTTTGATCCTATTTTGCTGTGACTATATTTACCTAGAGCAGAGTTCTGATAAAAGCAAAACTGACTTTTTGTACTCCCATCACCTAGTCTAATTAGTTATATAAGATGGACATATGTTATTTATCTTAAATATTTCATAAAAATACTTGTACTCAAATTCCTATAAGACTAATGCATCTGAATGTTTTTAATGACTATAACAATTTCCTAAGGAAAGGGAAATGATTTATGGCATTTACAGTTTTGCATTTATAAATAGATCTCCCTCAGAAAGGTGCTTTAATTGTTAAGTGAATGGTTATGTTAGCATCACATACCAACTCAGAATGTATGACAATACTTCAAAAGAAACTTTCAAGCTAGCAAAACCCATATATCACTGATCATAAACCAGAAGAAAACTGAAGACATACAGAATAATATTTGATAATTTCTATTTTGTTTCTTTGTTTACTATATGTTTATATTACTTAAGCAGTAAACAATATAGACAATTATAAAATGTCAATAAAAACAACCTTAAAATAAAACAAACACAGTTACAGTTTTTTAAAAGAGAGCCAAGGGAAACTCACTGGCCAAAAGCCTGGAGAAAAAGGGTAGTCTTCCATTTCTTCTGAAACGCTGGGAGAAAGGAGCCACGCAGATCTCAGCTATGAGTCAGTTTAAATGGAAACATCTGTCTACAAATACGCTTTCTGCTCATTTTGATCATACATGATCAAGCCTTTATACAAAGAAAGGCAATGAGAGATAACAAAAGGAAATCCCATGAATGGAAACTAAGAAGCATTGGGCCTTCTCTCACAACACTAGAACCAGGCTGCTTTCCCAGATGGCAACTTACAATTGCTTCACTACTTATAGGTTTGGTGTACGTTTGTACAATCTAGGTTTTGACACCGTCTTGCATACGGAAACAGCAAGGTGCCGTTTGCACAGCCACAGCCTGTATTTGGATCTTATCTTGATGTTTCAGGTTTAAAACATTATATGTGCATGAGAAAATAGTTGCTGATATTTTTAGTTTTGAGAAGAGTTTGCAGGCTTGCTGGATTTACTCAGGAGTAAACAATTTAGTTTAATGGGCTTCCTCCCAAGAGTACACAGGATTGAGCTGTAGAAGTGTGCCTTGCACAGAGGCAGACTATTCCTCCCCCTTTTAGAGGTGTGTGTATGTTTTATTATGATGATTATTGTTGAGTCTGGGTAATTGAAATCACTTGTCTGCTTCTTGGTCTAGGGAGACAGCTTGTGCGTGTGTTTTGCCCTGGTGCTCTTTCATTCTCTTGCACAACAGTGCCAGCAGTACCTCCTTCGTTTGCAATCACCAATTATTATTATTTTTGCAAGAGCCCAGTGTTCTTGCACAAATTATCCTGGGAGGGAGGAGGGAGGGAGGGAGGAAGGGAAAGCCATCACATAACCTGCCCCATCCTCTTCTCTTTCTCTCTGCCACTGGATGTTATACCACTTCCTCTCACAAAGTCTGGAAAACACCCAAGAGCCATCCGAGGAAACTGATGGCCAGGAAATTTAGGACCAACAAAAAGAAGTACTTTTTCCACACAGCACACGATTAAATTTATGGAATTCTTTGCCCCGGGATGTGGTGGTGGCCACCAGCTTGGATGGCGTTAAAGGGGGCTTAGACAAATTCATGGAGGATAGGTCTATCAATGGCTACTGTCTGGTGGCTATAGGCCACCTCTACCCTCGGAGGCATGATGCCTCTAAATACCAGTTGCAGGAGAGCAACAGCAGGGGAGAGGGTGTGCCATCCCCTGTTGCCTGTGGGCTTCTCAAAGGCATCTGGTGGGCCACTATGTGAAACAGGATGCTGGACTAGATAGGCGTTGGGCTGTTCTTATGATCTTACAGTATAGGATGGTCAGATGCACTGAAGTTTGTGGGTAAAACTTACAACTAGCCGGTAGCTGCTTTTCAGTATGTACTGGAAAACTAGATACAAAATAAAACCAAATGCAAAATAGGTATTTTGACAGTGTCAAAATACTTCATGTCTTTATAGAGACTGATCAGTGGTGATTATTTTGACTAAGGAAAGAAGAGTGTCATTCTGTACTCTCTCTCTTTCTTTTTAAAATGTTGCTAGGAAACTAACCAGGTAGTTTGCAGATTGAATTATGAGGGGATGTGATTGGATGTAGTGGAATAATAATAATGTTGCACTTTCTTCCTTTAAAAACAAATCCCAGATTCACAGACAAATAACATATCATGATCTGTTGATCTATTATTTACTAATAATATATGTAATATTTCATTATATAACTATTAGCTTGCACCCAGGAAGAGCAAGTGATCAAATAAAAATAATGCATATAAATGAACAAAATTTGCATTTATATTTAGAAAAGCTTTTTTCTTAGGATGCTGTAGGGGGAAAACCAATTGTTTATTCTCCACAGTGATTAATATTATGTATGAATTTGTATCCCACCTTATGTCAAAAGTCTCAGGACAGCTTACAACTCATTCTTAAAAAAAAAGAAAAAATAATATATAAAACAATTATGAACTTTAATAAAACAGCACAGTAGGTATTTTTTTTAAAATAACAGCTGATAAAATCATTTAAGTCAGGGGATGGGGCGTTAAAATACCAAAAGGCTAACCAATGCACTAAGAGCCTCGAGAACATGGCAGACTTAGCCTGACACCTAAAAAGCAATCACAAAGACATCATGTGTCTCAGGAGGAAGTTTCATAATTCAGGTGCCAGCACTGAAAAGGCCCTCTCCTGTGACTGGGGGCATCCAGAGAAGGGTGTTTGAAGATTATGTTGACTCATATGGAAGTCATTGACTTCATATGGAAGTCAGTTTAGCCTGATTTTCTCCTCAGCCTAGACACAAATTCCTCTTCCCCAGCAACCATGCAGTGAAGAAAAATATTCCTCCTCAAATAAGTAACCAGTTTATAATCTGTAAAATTACAGATCTATATCTTTTGCAAGTCATAACCTTCAACACATTCATCAGCACATGCCTAGCTTCTCTAGGAAGCCAACAGAGAACTATGATTCTAACTAAATGCATTATATGGAGCACTCAAATAAGTTCCATGCCCCATACAAGCTTCCCGAATTGGCCAAACGGTACAAATGCTGGCTGAAAATGGTTCTTTGGACAGTGACCTAGCTATGTAAAGTTACCTGGGATAGATGGGGCTCCTAAATGAGACATGTTCCGTGTAGGTGCCTCCATCACTGCACTTCCTTTCTGAAAGAGGTTATGGAGGTGGCTGATGAGATTCAGGGATCTGAGCAATTCATTGGGGGTCCATGCCCCATCCCCTAATGATACCCATGCTAAAATCTAATTGTAATCCAAGAAGTCAGCAAGAGATTAGGGTGGGTGAACAATGTGAGGGGAGTAGGAGGCAATGAGCATGCACGTGCCCTATACAAAAGAAGGCTGCATTACTGTACAAGAAGCCCAAAGGGATTATGCCACATACACTAAACTAGTGGTCACTGATAGCTTGTTAGTGTCATTGGTGTGTGGGCTCCAGCTCTTTCCCCTTTCTGTGACTGATCCCTCCCCAGTCACCTCCATAGTTGCCTTATCTTAACAGGCATAGGACAAGACCATGCCTGAAGAAGCAAGCCCAGCTCCACTACCAACATTTATTTATTTAATGCATTCTACCCTACTCTTCAGCTAACAAGGCTCTCAAGCCAGCTTACATCCAATTAATGAAAAATAGCAAATCATTAAAATAATATACGTTTTGCGGGTTTGAGCTTTGTTTGCCTTGGTGTTGTTTTTTTCCTTCCTCCTCCTGGTTTTGTTGGCCACTACAAGAGGAGGAGGGGCTCAGTCCCAGTTGGAGGGAAAGCAGCAAACAGAGATTACAATGGTGACATTTTGACTTCCTAGCTTCTTCATAGCAACTGCTGCTGTGATAGATGGGAGATTCTTCTGCTGCCTCCCTGACCCCATTCATTATTGTGACTGTAAGCATGTCTATGGACCAGGGGTCTAAAAATGGGTTGATTGGTACAATTGGAGAGACTCAGCGGGCTAGTGTTTTGGGGATTGTTTATTACTCTAGCAAAGGGGTGCACAACCCAAATGTCCTGGTGGACTGGAACCAACCATGACTTGGTGTGCAGGAGCCAAGGTCAATTTTCAGCGTATTAATTATTATGCTAAAAATTAATTATTAAAAAAAATAATGAAAGTGAGGGGGCAGAGGGTTGAGTCGGGGAAAGGTGAAGGGAAAGAGGGGTGAGGGATGGCGTTAGTGTGCTCTGCCCTAGGGAGGGAATAGCCAGGCAAGTGAGGAATGTCTGGTCTCAAGTGGACAAATACACTGAGCTGCTGCTGCTTGTCATGGGCTGGCCAAGAACTCTTAATGGCTCCTGTTGCTGCAGGACTTCCTTCCTGCCAGGCCAGCAAAAAAGTTTATGTTGACCGGATATGGCCCCTGGACCTTATGTATTTTTTTTAAAAATTTAAATTTATATGTCGCCTTACTCCCATAGGATTCAGGGCGGCTTACAAGCAATAACATACAAAACAACACAGTTCAATAAAATACAACATACATAAAACCATAACCACAACCCCATACAGTACTCATTACAAGACATAATAACTATGGATTACTGGATCACTCTACAACCAGCTATCTCAGCAACCGAACACCCGACGGAACATTTCTGTCTTGCATGCCTTACGGAAAGCCAGCAAATCATGGAGAGCTCTGATATTATCCGGGAGATTATATTGTGCAGGCCTGCTCTAGCAGAATTATATTAGCCATGATGGTTAATAATGAGCTATGATATAATAGCCGTGATGGCTTTGATAATTAGCTTTCACCCCCCAAAACCAGCTTATTGTGTAAAAAAATAGCTTTAAAATGCATAATAAGCAACTATTAACATATGGTGGTCAAACAACTTTAGTGATAGATTTTCTATCTAATGTAACAGACTGACAGCTAAAAATGAAAAAGAACATTTTCCCATGGCAATACTTCTTGTTTTATTAGTATTTTGGAAGCATTAATCTACAGAAAACCCTAAATAATCATAATATTTCTGTATAATTTTGTAGGAAACTGCAATGTTTTCAAATAAAGTTATTTTAATTGAACATAAAAATCATGATCATCTGCCTCAAGGACTGCTTCAAAGTCTTCCTAATCTTTATCTTAGCTTGGTTGTCACACTGTTCTACATAGCATGTTGTCATGCATGTCAAACCATTCTTCATACAAATACACATGAGTGCAGCACAAAAGACTGTTTGGACCTATAGAACAATAGTTCAAGATGCTGGTTTCCTAGTCATACAACAAATAGTAAGTACCTTTGCCATCTTCCATCCAGTGCTGTACGAAGGGCAGTGGTGCCCCCTGATAAGACTGCTGCTGGCGGCCCTCACCATGCCCCCTGAGTCTGACATCAGACACAGGGGGCGTGGTGAGGGTAGGAGGCACAACCCCTGAGTGCTGTGGCCCGGGTTCTTTGAAACACGCCCCCCCCCCGCATAATGGTGGCTCCACACTTGCTTCCATTCATAGCCATCTGGACTGGGAATTTCTGGTCAAGCAATTTTTCCAAATAAAGCTTTTTTAATTAGTATGGCAAATATGCTTTACAGGCAATCACAACAATATGGCAGTTGATGTGATTCTACTACACCCTTTTTTGCACAGAAGATTATATAGTGTAACTCATGTATGTCTGTTGTGTTCTCAGAGCCATACAAACATGTGAAATGTTCAAGACATCAAAAGAATTCTGATGGTACATCTACTGTCTCTCCAAGTTGTACAAATGTCATCTGAAATTCGGAGCTAGCCTATACAAGTCTAAGTGCAGAAAGGCAGAGTGTCACAGCCAATGAAGCCATGTCACCCAAGAGGTGCATTACATACACCATGTCCTATAGCACAAGCAATTTATTTAATGCCAGTGTAGCTTGACCGTTGTAATCATTGCTCCCATGAACAAGCCCCTGCTACCTCTTTGTCGGCTCAGCTTGCTGAACTCCTAGGAAGTTGGCTTGAGCTGTTGCCTCCAAGACGAATATTTGAATATTTGTGACATTGCACAATATCATTACTGATCTTGTGGCATGTCTGTTAAAGCATCAGCCTTAGGTTCTAATTTCTTGGCTTTGTGGAGCTCAAACCAATAAGAAACAGCCTTGCCATTGGTCTTAAATAGCAATGTTTTTGTTATTGATGAATAAATGTTTTTTCTTAAGTAATTAGTCTTAAAAGGAAGATAAGCATCCTAATTTTTTTTAACGTGTGAAGTATGTAACAAGAATATTTTCATCCAGAAATTAAGCCACATATTCATCCAGAATATTATCATCCAGAAATTAAGCCACATATCATCTTGCCAGGTTTGCAAAATAGTTTGGTGGGCATTTAAAGAATGTGAACACTGTAGCAATACATAGTGAAACAGCAAGGAAAATGATGAGGGAAGAGGCGTGAAGAGGCAAAACTATTCTGAGCTTGAACATTACAGTGTGTGCGAGAATGTTTCAGTATATTTCAGGAAGTGCTCAGGTACCACAAAGGGTACAGGTTGGAATTTCTGGCTTTATGTAATTAACTTGCACTATTCGAGGCACATGGATCTAGGGGTAGACGAAAGTAGACTGTGGTCCAGTCAACTTGCTAGATGTGTTCTTGGACTACGTACAGGTGAAACTCGGAAAATTAGAATATCGTGCAAAAGTCCATTAATTTCAGTAATGCAAATTAAAAGGTGAAACTGATATATGAGACAGAGGCATTACATGCAAAGCGAGATAAGTCAAGCCTTAATTTGTTATAATTGTGATGATCATGGCGTACAGCTCATGAAAACCCCAAATCCACAATCCCAGAAAATTAGAATATTACATGGAACCAAGAAGACAAGGATTGAAGAATAGAACAATATCGGACCTCTGAAAAGTATACAGTGTACTGTGCTTGATTGGCCAGCAAACTCGACTGACCTGACCCCATAGAGAATCTATGGGGCATTGCCAAGAGAAGGATGAGAGACATGAGACCAAACAATGCAGAAGAGCTGAAGGCCGCTAATGAAGCATCCTGGTCTTCCATAACACCTCATCAGTGCCACAGGCTGATAGCATCCACGCCACGCCGCATTGAGGCAGTAATTGCTGCAAATGGGGCCCAAACCAAGTACTGAATACATATGCATGCTTATACTTTTCAGAGGTCCAATATTGTTCTATTCTACAATCCTTGTCTTCTTGGTTCCATGTAATATTCTAATTTTCTGGGATTGTGGATTTGGGGTTTTCATGAGCTGTACGCCATGATCATCACAATTATAACAAATTAAGGCTTGATTTATCTCGCTTTGCATGTAATGCGTCTGTCTCATATATCAGTTTCACCTTTTAATTTGCATTACTGAAATTAATGGACTTTTGCACGATATTCTAATTTTCCGAGTTTCACCTGTATTGCTATAAACTGCTGGGATTCTTGCAAAGATAGTCTGGGCAAACCCTGATCTGATCCTGTAAAGCTTTTATCTGAAGCAATTGGAGGAAAAAACCTTTATATTATGTGCTTCTGCCAAGGACTGTTGTACACAGTTTTTATCCCCACAACTACTCTGTGAGGCACGTTAGGCTGAGAGATAAGAGACTGACCCAGAGACACCCCATAAGTTTGATGACTGAAATGGGATTTGAACTTGGGTTTCCCAACTACCTGAGTAAGCACCCTTTAACACACCTCTAGAAACCACAGGGGGTAAGAGTAGGTTGCAATCATAATTTAGCTTACCCCTGCTCAAGCCTGTGCTCTACAGTGCAGCCTTCAAAGGAGGACTGTTTCTCAGAGTTTAACAATATTTCTATTCACGATCTTGTTCCAAGGAAAACAGACTTAAGTAACTGCACAACCCTTCTTCTAATTCTTATTAATGTGCAAAGACACAGATGGCATTAGCAAAGCAAGCCTATAAGCCACAGCATCTGCTCAGATACAGAAATAAATACGATTTGCTGGATACTTCTGATCCTATCATCAATGATTATGCCAATCAGATTTAGTAAGAGTAATACATTTTTTAAAGTCACAATTCTTGAAACTTATCCATTGCAATCATGATCAGTGCAGTCTTCAGAGAGATTTTAACAGGGACACTATTGTCTAAAACTACTTGCCTTTGGGGAAAGCATTCCATGCAGTTGCTGAAAGGTTCACGGTTACTGAAGGCCCCTTAAGCATAAACAGTAATTAATGTAGGATTTGCACAAGTCTATACCTCACTCAGTGTCTTCTCACTTGATGACATGCAGCTGAGCAAGGGAACTGCCTATTTAAAATATTGCTGTCAGAGGTGATGTCAGGTGATATAAAAGCTCTTTCTGTGGTGTCTGTTCTGTTATATCACAGACATAGTTTCACCATTTCTTGCAGCAACGAACTGCAACACTTCTAAGCAATTAGCGTGTATGTATAAACTCACCTTCAAGGCAACTTTAGCTATTGGGGGGCGGGTGGAGTGGGGCTCAGATACTGCAGCTGAAATCAAGGCTTGTAATGCCTATTTGTTCATGCCCCCCCCCCCCCAAACAAGCAACATCCATGTTGGGTCTGCTGTGACATAATTGCTGTTTTTTTCTTGGAGGTCTGGTAAATATAGCCACATAATAGTGCAGCGGGGAAATTACTTGACTAGCAAGCCAGAGGTTGCCGGTTCGAATCCCTGCTGGTATGTTTCCCAGACTATGAGAAAAACCTATATCGGGCAGCAGTGATATAGGAAGATGCTGAAAGGCAAAGTGTGTAGGAGATGGCAATGGTAAACCCCTCCTGTATTCTACGAAAGACAACCGCAGGGCTCTGTGGTCACCAGGCGTCCACACTGACTTTAATTCCAAGTATGAAGGGTTAAGTTTCCTGCAGTAATCTGACCAAACACAACAATGATTTGGAAAAACCCAGAAGGTACAAGTGGTGTATAGTACTACTGTGCAAAAGCCTTAAAAAAGCACACCTGAAAAAATCTGTGTGCATGTACCTAAGGAGAAGTGGTAACAGAAAGCTTGGGTAGATCCAAGGAGAAAAGAACAACTGCTCAGTGAGAAATCCATTGTTGTGTGTTAGGTAGTGATGTTCACGGACCAGTCCGGAGGCCATTCTAAAGGCCTCCAGACCGGTCCAGAGATTAAAAGTTGCTAGCAACAAAAGCTTGGTGTGCGATTGCTAGTTCTAGCAAGTTCTACTTTATCTCATACTAGTAACTTTAAGCCCGTTAAATTAACGAGCGCTAGTAGACCTTTGGGGCCAGCTAACTCCGCCTCCTCTGGCCAGGGCCGTGGCTCCGCCGCCGCCTCGGCCGCACCGTGTCCTCCTCCACCCGGCCGGGCCCACCGCCTCCTCTGGCCGAGAGTGGGGTCCCTTTTCCGAGAGTACTGCCCCACTCTCCCTCCCTCCCTTCTGCCCCACACTCTTGCCTCTCTTCCCCTCCCTCCCACCCCACTCCCTTTTGCCCTCCCTCCCCCTCCCACCCCTCTCTCTCACCCTCCCCTCCCTGTCAGCCTCCTGCCCCAGTCCCTCCTGCCCTCCCACCGCCCAACTCCCTCTTGCCCTTCCCTTCCCTTCCCCTCTCCCTGCCCCACTCCCTCTCGCCCTTCCCCCCACCCTACTCCCTCTTGCCCTTCTCCCCCCTCCCTGCCCCACTCTCTCGCCCTTCCCCCTCCCCTGCCCCACTCCCTCTTGCCCTTCCTCCTCCCCCTGCCCCACTCCCTCTTGTCCTTCCACCTCCCCCCTGACCCACTCCCTCTTGCCCTTTCCCCTCCCTCACTCCCTCTTGCCCCTCCCCCTGCCCCACTCCCTCTTGCCCCTCCCCCTGCCCCTCTCCCTCTTGCCCCTCCCCCTGCCCCTCTCCCTCTTGCCCCTCTCCCTCCTCCTGCCCCACTCTCTCTTTCCCCTCCCCTCCCCCCTCCCCCTGCCCCACTCCTCTTTAGCCCATTATATTAATGGGCTCGTTCTTTGGGGCTGGCTGTTCCCTTCTCTCTCCTGCCCCACTCTCCCTCCCTCCCTTCTGCCCCACACTCTTGCCTCTCTTCCCCTCCCTCCCAACCCACTCCCTTTTGCCCTCCCTCCCCCTCCCACCCCTCTCTCTCACCCTCCCCTCCTTGTCAGCCTCCTGCCCCAGTCCCTCCTGCCCTCCCACCGCCCCACTCCCTCTTGCCCTTCCCTTCCCCTCCCCCTGCCCCACTCCCTCTTGCCCTTCCCACTCCCCCTCTTGCCCTTCCCCCCATCCTACTCCCTCTTGCCCTTCTCCCCCCTCCCTGCCCCACTCTCTCGCCCTTCCCCCTCCCCCTGCCCCACTCCCTCTTGCCCTTCCTCCTCCCCCCTGCCCCACTCCCTCTTGCCTTTCCCCCTCCCCCCTGACCCACTCCCTCTTGTCCTTCCACCTCCCCCCTGACCCACTCCCTCTTGCCCTTTCCCCTCCCCCACTCCCTCTTGCCCTTCCCCTTCCCCCACTCCCTCTTGCCCCTCCCCCTGCCCCTCTCCCTCTTGCCCCTCTCCCTCCTCCTGCCCCACTCTCTTTCCCCTCCCCTCCCCCCTCCCCCTGCCCCACTCCTCTTTAGCCCATTATATTAATGGGCTCGTTCTTTGGGGCTGGCTGTTCCCTTCTCTCTCCTGCCCCACTCTCCCTCCCTCCCTTCTGCCCCACACTCTTGCCTCTCTTCCCCTCCCTCCCAACCCACTCCCTTTTGCCCTCCCTCCCCCTCCCACCCCTCTCTCTCACCCTCCCCTCCCTGTCAGCCTCCTGCCCCAGTCCCTCCTGCTCTCCCCACTCCCTCTTGCCCTTCCCCTCCCCTCCCCCTCTCACCCTTTCCCCTCCCCCTGCCCCACTCCCTCTTGCCCTTACCCCTCCCCCCTGCCCAGAAGAGTCGTGCGCTCCGGGCCCCACTGCCGCCATTCCCCCTGCCGCTGCCGCCAGCCTCTGTGCCGCCGCCAACCTCCCCGGCCGGGCCAGGGCCCCCGCCACCGTCGGCCTCCCCTTTCTGGGCCAGGCCGGCTGCCGCCGCCTGTGGCCTCCGCGGCCGGGCTGGGCCTGCCGCTGCCTCTGTCCCCCCACACCAGACTCCGGCCGGGCAGCTGCCGGCCTCCGCTTCCTTTTTTTGCCGGTCTCCGCTTCGCCGCTGGCCTCTGCGGCTGGGCCAGGCCCTTCATCGCCTGCCTCCGCCGGCCTCTGCGGCCCGGCCGGGCCCTTCCCCGCCGCCCTCCGCGCCGCCGCCAGCCTCTGCAGCCAGGCTGGGCTCTTCGCCGCCGGCCTCCACGCCGCCGCCGGCCTCTGCGGCTGGGCCGGGCCTTTTGCCGCCGGCCTCCGCGCCACCGCTGGCCTCCGCGGCCAAGCCAGGCCTTTTGCCGTCGGCCTCCACGCTGCTGCCGGCCTCCGCAGCCGGGCCGGGCCCTCCGCGCTGCCGCAGGCACCAACATGGCGGCCGACATCTGCATCCGTGTCTCCCTCGGCGTGTTCTGCGCACGCGCACCACGCACGCCCAGAACACCCGTCAGAGACACGGACGCAGACACCAACCATCGTCTGAGACACGGACGCAGACACCAAGGATCTTATTATATAAAGATAGGATACTGAGATTAAAACACATTCCATGCTTGCGCACTGTGTACTAGTCAGAAGCAATTATTAACTCTAAAGTTTCCAAAATGTGCTCCTAAGTGTGATTTTCCCCAACCCAGCCACCCCTCCAAGAGATCTAGCTTGTGAGCTGCTCCAACTCTCCCAAACAGACATTTATTTCTGCTTGTATCAGATCTCTCTTCAAGGAGAGAAAAAGCTTCTGTTTGGCACAGCTGACATCATCTGTTCTAGTTAGCAATGCATTATTTGAAACTAATTATGCTTTTAGCTGCTTAAGCAAAATATCTTCTAACACTACCATAAGAGGATGGAAACAGCACCTGTTGATACTGGGCCTGTACTTCAGCTGCACAACAGCCAGAAATTAAACTGGTGAAGTTCCCATCTCCAAATGCTCAGAGAAGCTACAACTAATGGGTTTCTGCCTGTCATCCAACTAAGAGCTTCAGGCATGATAGTACAAAGTAAGGTTTCAACTATAAAAATCACCACACAGAAGAGAACATTAGTAATAACTCTGGATAGAAGTACTTAAAGACAAATATGTAGAAATATGCGATACCACTTTCTAATGACATGAGTCTGAAAGGTATTGGGGCAAATTTGGGTTTAGTCATTCAGATCTTGCTGCTGTCACATCCAGTTTCAAACTCTTGTTAGTTTATTTGTCGTTTTCTTCCCACCTGCCCTCCGTCCCATTTTCAGAAATCCCACAGCCCCGCTTGCCCCCACAATGGAGCCAAGCTTGACCAAGGCCTATGTGACTGAGCCTGTTTCCCTATTTACCTCAGAGACATGATTTAATTTTAAATCATTCAAGTGTAATAAAGGTTGTCCCTTATTTTCAAACAATTTCTCATTATCTGGGGGAGGGGCAGATTTTGCCAGTCCTAATACAAATAAAGGCAAACAACACCCCCCCACCTGCCCCCTGCCGCTGCCCTTACTGGCACATCATGCAAGAAGGGCAAGATTTGGGGGAGAGGAGGGTTTTTTTAGTTCTAGAATCACTTCTAATACTAACCTCGTGGCCTTCCCTCCTCTCATTTCCGCTCCTATGTGATCTTCGTTGCTAGCAGACAAACATGCTGTCATGCAGGAATGTACAAATCACAGACTTCCTGAATTTCCTTTCACAAATTCTTCTAAATTATTTTAAGGAATCAGTGCAAACCAAGTCAAAGACAAGACTGATTGAGGCTCAACCAATGAGCGTGCATTTTTACTCTGCCAGGAAAATGTGAATCTTTAAACACGTTTTTGAAAACTACTTCATCCCATCCCATGCCATCCCATCCATTACTTACATCATAATGTACATGGGTGAAACAAGCAGTTATCTGTTGGGGGAGAATGTACATAATTCTAAACTATCCAATCTGACTGACTTTGTTGGGGCTTAACCTCTTTCAGACTGCTCCCAAAAGGGCTAAGTAATAGCCCCAAGCAGTGGTGCTCTTACCCCTGGACCTTTGGGCCGAAGTCCAGGGCTTTGACAGCCTTTGCCCCCCCCCCAATCCTCTTTAGTCTGTCCGGGGTGGTGTGTTCACCTGGCTGAGCATGATGATGTTTAATTTGTGGGGGCGGCGGGAGGCCTCCAAAGGCCTTTAGGTCCAAACTCCAAAATTACCTAGGTGCACCACTTGCCGCAGCCACTTTAAGTGGTGCAGTGGGGAAATGCTTGACTAGGCAAGCAGAAGGTTGCCGGTTCAAATCCCTGCTGGTACTATATCAGGCAGCAGTGATATAGGAAGATGCTGAAAGGCATCATCTCATACTGCGTGGGAGGAGGCAATGGTACCCCTCCCCCCGTATTCTACCGAAGAAAACCACAGGGCTCTGTGGGTGCCAGGAGTTGAAATCAACTTGATGACACACTTTACCTTTTTACCTCTTGCCCCAAGAAAGCATTTTGTGGGGCCTTGCACCCCCTAAGCATCCTAGCAGCTGCTCATAAGACTAGAGCTTTTGGAAATGCCATAACTAGTTTAACAACTTTAGGTGGTCAATCCTTTTATAACTTATCACTCAAATGTTTTGACACAGGCTCTTGGACTATAAACAATTCTGTTTCAAGTGTAATGCCTATTCCATTAGTTATGGACTGTTAACTCTCAGGGAGCAGGGCAGGAGTGGTGGAGATATGAAATGGACAGGTGGGAAAAGCCAGGTGGGTAGTTAGAGAAGCGCGTGGAAGGAGGAAATGACCTCTGAGTAAGCCTGCCCAAGGTCTGTAGCGTCCTTTCACCGCCCCCATCCTCTTATCTGTCAAGCAGAGCAATTCCCTCACACTTCTTCAGGATTACTTCAGTTGACAGTCTTTGCTGTCCATCCTCCATTTTCAGAATGCTGACACAGAAACTGGACTTGATTTCTGCTTTAAGGCCCATTGACTTGAATGAAGTGGACCACTTTAATTACACCTATTTTATATATTTAAAAAAACACTGAGATAATCTCAGTGAAATGCCTATTTACAATGCCCTCATTCCACAATTCTCAGCTTGCTAATTTATCTTTCCTATCTCTTGTATCTTGGGGAGGTTGGGAGATTGAGGAGAACTCCACAGGTCAGTAGGGATGCGCAAACTGGTTCGGAGGCCCTTTTACAGACCTGCGAACAGGTTCAAATACCCTGCAGTTTGAAGGCGGGGGGGGGCAACTTTAAGGGTGGGGGAGGGTGCACTGCCCCGTTTCCCCTGCAGGTGCTTACTTAAAAACTGGTCCGGTGGGGTGGCAGCGTACCTCCCTGCTGCCTCATCTGCTCCTTAGACTAGAAGTGACGCATGCTCCCAGGTTACTTCTGTCTAAGGAGTGGATGGGGCGGCAGGGAGGTACGCTGCCACCTCACCAGACCAGTTTTTAAGTGCGGCGGGGAGGGCAAGTACAGCAGAGGGGGAAAGCGTGGCAGGGGGAAAGTGCGGCGAGGGGGAGTGCACCCTCCCCCACCCTTAAAGTTATGTGTCCCCCCACCCTTGAACTGGCTCCTGCTGGTTCCGTGCACATCCCTACAAGTCAGTTTTCTTCACTATTTTTCAAGCAGGGGCCACTTTGGCATAAAATTTCCAATATGAGAGTAATTTCTTCACTCCACATAATGCTGTGCTTTCTCCACCACTGGGGTTTATGTGTCTGTAAGAACAACAGAGCTCTGTAAAGCCCCAGTGCCATCTTGAAAGGCACACACAGAACAAAGTGTAGTCCTTCTCAGCACCTTCCCCAGAGAGTTCTATGCAAAAGTATTGGGAAGGAGTTTACCACTTTCCAGCAGCATTCAATGTTCATCTTGAAAAATACTCGTGTACATACTATATTATACTACGATGATGACTGTAAGACTCTACTATAATGCAGAATATACTAAGAAATGTAAAAGTAATGCAGTTCACTGCATTATATTATATAGTGTTAATTATACTAAATGTGACATTGGAAAGAGTATTGAATTGCAGTGAATTGTAATGATACATTTTCTTTCAGAAACTATGCAAGTTAGATAAATTTACTACACTAAATTTAGCAAATTATGTAATTCTATGTAAATTAGAATCGAGGCTATTTCATTTTGGCTCCAGTTCCACGAAGCTGGAAAATTGGAGTTTGGCTGATGCTTTAACATACCTGCCACATGATCAGGAATGATGTTGTGCAATGTCACACATTGCCTTCAATGCATCCACATAGGCAATGTGGGGGCATTTTTGCTGGTGCCAGGCACTATATCCTCCCCATCTTGAGCTGGGCCTCAAAGACTAAGGAAAAGTGTTGGTGCCTGGAGCACAAGTTATTAGCAAGCACAATTTGTGACACTGCACAACATCATTCCTCATCACATGGCACATAAGAACAGCCCTGCTGGATCAGGACCAAGGCCCATCTAGTCCAACATCCCATTTCATACAGTGGCCCACCAGATGCCACAGGAAGCTAACAGGCAAGAACTGGGGGCCTGCCCTCTCTCCTGCTGTTACTCCCCTGCAACTGGTACTCAGGCATCCTGCCTCTAAGCCTGGAGATGCCCTATAGTCCTCCACTGAGAGACCTCTCCCCCATGAAGTTATTCAAACCTCTCTTAAAGCCATTGCTGGCTATCACCACATCTTGTGGCAGAGAATTCCACAAGTTGATTATGCGTTGTGTGAAAAAGTACCTCCATTTGCTGGTCCTAAATTTCCTGACAATCAATTTCATGGGATGACCCCTGGTTCTAGTGTTATGTGAAGAGAAGAATTTCTTTGTGTTCACTTTCTCCACATCATGCATGATTTTATAAACATCTATCATGACTCTCCGGTTGTCTTTTTTCTAAACTAAATAGCCTCAGGTGTTGTGGCCTTACATCATAAGGAAGGTACTCTAGCCTCCTGAGCATCTTGGTTGTCCTCTTCTGCACCTTTTCCATTCTACAATGTCCTTTTTTAGATGTAGTGACCAGAATTGTATGCAAGAATTGATGCAGTATCCTACACATCTGTAAAGGCATCAAGTTTCCCAGCTTTGTGAAGCTTGAGCCAAAGGAGAGGAGAGCTGGTTTTGTGGTAGCAAGCATGACTGTCCCTTTAGCTAAGCAGGGTCTGCCCTATTTGCATATGAATGGGAGACTACAAGTGTGAGCACTGTAAGATATTCCCCTCAGGGGATGGAGCCGCACCAGGAAGAGCAGGTGGTTTCGGCTGAGAGAGATTCCTGCCTGCAACCTTGGAGAAGCTGCTGCCAGTCTGTGAAGACAATACTGAGCTAGACCGACCAATGGTCTGATTCAGTATATGGCAGCTTCCTATGTCCCAAAATGAGATAGCCTTAACTCTGGTCTTAAATCAGTTTATTTGACCTATAGCTTTGTGTATATTTAGGAGCCACCTAATGGCGCTGTGGGACTTGCTTAGAGAGCAGGAGGCTGTTGGTTTGAATCCCTGCTGGTGTGTTTCTCAGAATATGGGAAACTCCTATATTGGGCAGCAGTAATATAGGAAGGTGCTGAAAGGCATCATCTCATACTGCATGGGAGAAGGCAATGGTAAACCACTCCTGTATTCTACCAAGAAAACCCCATGGCTCTGGGGTCACCAGGAGTCAAAATCGACTTGATGGCACCACCTTTCCTTTCGTGTATATTGCAGATGGCAACAGTGGCAGTTGCTGGTGCTGTAGCCCCAACTGTCATTTATGCCGATAATATATTGTGTTATTACAGTCATTGTTGCAATGGTACTGCTCCTGGCATTGTGCTTCTGTAGTCACCACACTTCCATTGAATCAATAACCTTCAGCACAAATTTATCTTGGAAGTCATAATGGATGAGCAATGAAAAACACAAAGTGGCAGGTGAGCATATTACACAACATGCTATAAACCAGGGTTTCTCAATGTGTGGGTCCCCAGATGTTATTGGACTTAAGCTCTTAGTGGCCTTTGGTTGGGAATTATGCCCTAGTGGCCTTTGGTTGGGAATTATGGGAGCTGAAGACCAATTACATCTGGGGACCCATCCGTTGAGAATCTCTGCTATAAACTATGTGAAAATGGAAGAGAGTTTAACTTCTTACGCTTAAATTACTGTACAATATGGAGTCTCACTAGATTTGTCAATGAGATTCTTTGGCCTTGTTTCATGAGCATGAACACATTATATAAATTTAAGAAACATTATGGTCCACATCAGTGTCAGTACATTCAACAAAGCTCTGTACTGAAAAAGGAGAAAAGGTGAAAGGAAAAAGCCCTTCTAAATGCAATCTGAGGATACAAAGCACATACTGCAACATACTGGCTAAGAATTTATTAGTTATCTCTGTGCTTTCCTTGCTAGTTATTATTAAGTACATTGTCCTAGAAGTGAAATTTTAAAATGAAAATTCACAATGTATGAGAAGTTACTTTATTTCCTTTTTAAATATTCATATACAAGGTATTTTAAAAGGATGAGAACATTATACAAGGCTCAAATTTACATTTTTGAAATTAAAGGATACCAATATATGCATGTATGTAAATAAAATTCTACTCTTTATAATTCAGATCAGTGGCATTTGTACTGTGTGTTCACTAAATACAGATTATATTCACAGATAACCAAACTGCATAGCAATTCATGAAATGAAAAGTGACCAACTCATTCTCATCTGTACATAAGCTTTTGCTTAAAAAAAGTCCAAACATACAACAGAAGCCAGTTTGATTATTTCCCTTCAACTTTTCCTCAAATTAGGATGTGAGCAAGAAACTGACATTTGCTCTAAGTTTTATTATTTGACTCTAGGCTAGACTTCCAGATGTCTGTCTATCTTTAAATGAAAAGAAACTGTGTGAACAGCTGCTGTGCACATAATTTTCCAGTCCAACCCTGCAAGCATATAGCCCTTAAAAAGCAACTGGAATCCTACCAGTCAACTATTTGGGGAAGGGAGGGGACTCATTTAGGCTTCCCAAGTTTTCCCTTTCCTTTAGTCAGCTGACCAGTATCTTTTTATTTTCCCTTAAATGGCTACATATGCTCACACCCACCTGCTGCACTCTCATACTATTGAATTGCTTCAGCAAATGGTAACATTCATATGCAGCTGAAGTGATCTTATTGGGTTCAATCAAGACAAAGTTAAGTATTTTAAATTCTGAATTATTCTAGAGTAAGAGCAAAGAATGTGCTTAACTCTGATTGGAATTAGGGACTCAAGTGCTGGTTGAATTATGCCCATCACTTTCAAAATCCAATTCACGACCTGCTTGAGGCTACACTGTGCAAGTAGCACTCATCCTCCTCTGCACTGGGCATCTTGTTTCCCAGTCTCTCTTTCTCCAGCTATTACAAAAATGTTGTGCTAGGTATTTGATAGACCAATATTTCCATGTAGGAGAACAATTTCCATGCAGATTGGAACCATCCACGCCAGAAAGACAGTGCAGGCTGCCTCAAAGGAATTGGAAATCTTCCCACAACAAGACTGAGCTACTAGAATATGCCAAAACTATTGCAACAGCACAAGTCCATGTGTGGTTCCCATGTTAAATCCAAAAGTATGAAAGTGTTAACAAATGTATGGCTAATCAAAAGGTGGCACAGTAGGTAAATATGGTTAACACCCACCTACCCTGAAGGATGAACTTTGTCTAGTCTCTGATTAACATGCAAGGTTACTGGAACACCTTCATTCTAAGCACAGCACATACATCTCCAGAGCAATTGTGGGTTTTGTTTGTCTGTTTTACAGCCAGCTTATCTATGTATTGCCAAATGTTTGTATGCATGGAAATTTGCCATTAAAAAACAGAACCAAAACAGAAAAAAGTTCAGGCATATAGTGAGATCTTCATGGCAATATTCTGAGCAGAGTCACTGAAGCCTGTTTGCACTGCACAGGGAAACAAACGGAAAAATAAGCAAAGGTTCTGTAGGAATTATTTGAATATTGAAACATAATTAACATTCTAATTGAACCATTCTGATAACTCCTCCTCAATGCATTGGTGTGAAGGAGGATATTAAGTGTGAAATTATGTCTTCTGATTTTACTACTTATATTGTTTTTGCTAATTGGGAAATGGTTTTTTTTAATTAAAAAAAAGCACTTGCACACATACAAACCCACACATTTCTTATCTTCTCTTATAAACATACACAAATTATTCCAGAAAGGAAATAGAAAAGCCAGAACACACTGAAAAAATCATCTGGATAGTTTAACCTTTAAGGGAGGGGAAACAAGGTAATTTCCCAGAAGGTAAAACAAAAAGGCATATTTAATTTTTTATTTTTTTTAAAAAAACTATCCTCTTATCACATTCTCCCTCTAACATGATTATGGCTACAATCAACATGTAAGGAAGAAAGCTTCTGAAACATTTCAGTGTCAGTTCTTATAGGTCATTAGATATTGCAAACAATCTACCCCATGTGATCAGACAACATGAAGTTTACTGAAGTCTCCAAGGAACCAAAACATATGACTAAAAGAAAAGCCCTTTGTATATATACTAAACTAGCTTTCATCTTAAGTTGCCTCCAGGTGCTATTAACTACTGGAAAGCAGAGGAATATTTAAACAGACTGTTTTACTGCAGCCTGTGCAGGTTCACTTGGTAAACAAGGTATCATTGGTGTAGCTAAAATTTGGCTGTCATTGCCAGATGATGGCAATGGATAGACAAATACCTGGACTTCAAATGAAGATACAAAACAGAAATGGAAGAAAAGAACCACATTATACAGAGTAATGATCTGGCTATGCCAAAAGCAAAGCATTGGAATTCTGATCCGTCAAAGCCATCTGAAGGCTTTTCTGTTGGTTAAAGGAGTTAAGACTCCTATTTTCCTTCTCAAAACAATCCTCAGTACATTACAAGATCCTCTATAGGGTTTATTCTGCACAGTGCACTTCTCATTTATCCTGCTTCACTCTCTGAGTGTGCTATGGATTACTGATGCCTGGTAACAGTGCTCTCCCTAAGAGTAAGTCAGAGACCATGGCTACTTTTGAGAGCTGCTATACTGAAAGACAGACAGAGACGTGAATAAAGAGGGATTACATAAATCAAAATACACTACTTTCATATCCAAATGCACTGAAATAACTGAAGTGAAGTGGTCATGTCAACTCATATACACATGATGAGAAGTGTTACTTGCTCCTTTTATTTGCATTACATATGCCGTTTCTTTTATAGCATGTAAGGATGACACAAGGCAGTTGGAGCATCTGCTTTACTTACACAAAGAGCTGATTCGGGTGGAAAAATAACCACACCAAAACATCCACCGACCACCACACTTGTCATTCTGCTTGTTCTGCAATCACATTTAGGAGACTATGCACATCTCTAAGGAAATCTGAACTGACAAGGACTGTTTAGCTTTAATATACGATGTTGGGCTAGGCATTTCTCATCAGAAGCAAGCAGCTTATTTCTCATTTTATGACTTCTCAGGAGCCTCAATCATGGCAATCCAATCTAGAAGAAGCTGGAACTCAAAGCAGGTTCCAGTTGAATCCAAGGAAGATCGGAGTTGTTTCCTGGTTCCGAGCAATCTCCTCCATGATGCAGTGCTGCTGCCATAGCAAGTGAAGTTTCCGGTACCGCCCGTGACATAAATGCAGAGGGTTGCCTCTTCTTTGAAAGAAAAACAAAAATGCAGTATTTGGTTTAACACACATTGAAAAGTACTTTTGAACTCTGTTTCATTCTGACTTACTCAAAATCGGTCTATGTGTAGCTACTAGAGTTAACTCACAGTTAAGTCAAATAAATGTTAGATAATGTTGCCAGTCACCAGTCTTGACACAGAACTTTCACTAGCAACAAACGCCTCTGCTGCAGGGCAAACAAGCAACAAGGTAGTAGCACTGTTACTGTGAAAAAGGAAAATGGAAAGAGCAGCCCAAAGGAATTAAAATGGTTATTGAGAAATATCAATAGAAGGATGTTAGCTAGATCTGTTTGTCATTTGATAACAGTAACACAAAGAAGATGGAGAAAGAACACATGAAGATGGAGAAAGCAACAAGACAGAGTTTCCTAGGAGATAAAAAGCAAATATCAACTTACGACAGATTTGGATCAGTTTCTCCATATTCATCTAGGTATGGTGCAGGATAGAAACAGCCCCTGGTTTTACCTCCTATCAGGACAATTTTGCAGTCCCTGATTCTGAAAAAGTTAAAAAGAAAGCTTCAGGGAGGGCAGTGATCTTCAAGTGATCTCAATACACATACTATCAAGAATAAACAGTTTACTGAAATTAATGTATTTAAGTGGCTACTATCAAATCAAGGAAGCAATTATAAGGCATACATATTATAAAGTCAGTCTCCTGAAAGTGGGCCTTACTTCTGAGTAAATGTTCAAAATCAGGCTTCAAATGAGCAGTGCTGGTCACTACCACCAGTGCCCTCTGTTGTAATCTTAATTAGGAGATTACAACAGACTACCAGTATATTGAGCAACTTTCCAGACTACCAGTATGTTGAGCAACCAATGCATATTACTATGTAGGAGTCACATATTATTTATATATTCATTTACTAATTTACCATCTGATATATACATCTTTAGAAGAAAAATAATCCAATTTAAACACAACACAATATGAAACACAAACATAAAACAGCGTAAACACAATTAAAACAATTTCATGCAATAAGAAGTTAAAACAATCTCATAAGATAAAACCAACCGTTTAAAATTAATTTCAGTTAAAAACCTGAGAAAACAGGTGTCTTGAGTGTTGTCCTAAAAACAAGCTTTCTTCCTCCGAGAAAGCTCTTCTATTCTGGGAATCAGATTTCCCCTACACTCAAATTATAATATATTGCAAAAGGAAAATGTGATTCTTTCTGAGTTAAGAAGGGTTAGGAGTGTCAGATTGCTACCCAAGAGTGTTTGCTGGAATGTGACTGCACAAGCAGCTCCAGGAAAGTATCTATATTTTTGCTGATAATACAGCTCTTGACCTTTATTGTGTGTGTCCTTTAGAGGGCACTTATGCAAACAAAAAGGCGATTTCCCCCCTGTAGCAATGCTCTGTCATTTGTAGCAGAGAACAAAGCTCTGCCTAGTAACGTTCTGCTACAGCAGAAAACAGGCTATCCCCTAAGTCAACAATTATTTGTCAATTGTGAATATCAGGATGTTCTGCTATTGGGGTTGGACTGGGTAGTGGAAGTATAGTGTGAAAAGGAAAATTTATGTCCTTAATGACCAGCAAACTAATTTTGAGACATGGTGCGAGGAAATTAAAAAAAGGAATAGACACAGGCCTCCATAGCAAGACCAATAATCAATTCATTATTTTATTACTACTTAAAAAGTAAAGTGTGCCGTAGAGTCAGTGTCATCTCCTGGCGACCACAGAACTCTGTGGTTGTCTTTGGTAGAATGCAGGAGGGGTTTACCATTGCCTTCTCCTGCGCAGTATGAGATGATGCCTTTCAGCATCTTCTTATATCGCTGCTGCCAGATATAGGTGTTTCCCATAGTCTGGGAAACATACAGGGGTGGATTCGAACCGGCAACCTCTGGCTTGCAAAGTCAAGTCATTTCCCCGATGTGCCATTAGGTAGGGCATATTACTACTTAGGATGCTCTAATCCTAAAGGAAGTTGTTTCTAAGAAATATCAGTTCTGCTATTTCAAGTTGTAGCATGGGAAGCAGACAAACCAGAATAAATGTCTATCCATTTGTATCTAATTTACAATCTAGAAGAAAAGCATGTACATTTGGCACATCACCCTCCCAACGCACCCACTATTAAGTTTAATAATAAACTTAATTTTATAATATTTATATTCTAGCCTGTCACCTACTTTAGAAAAATGCACACGCCAGCACCACAATGAACAGCATGTGAATTGCAGGCTCCCAGCTCCTCTCCATTTATCAAGTTCTGACAGCAGGTGTTTTGAGAACATAACATCATTCCACAGAACAAACACAACATTGGGTACTTGGGCTCATCATCAGAGGATCGAGGGCACCTGTAGCAGTAAAAGTAGTTACAGAGTAAAAGTTAAGAACCAACAAAAAGATTAGGAGCACTTTGAGTTAGCCAAAAGATTTGCAACCAAAAAGCCTGCCTCATCACCAGCATTCAGCATTCAGACTTATTTAGAAACTAGATGGTAAAGAGACTATTCAGAAGCTTTGCAAATATAGAACAGCTGGCACATACACAAACTTTCTAACCTGAACTGGAAGTTAGTTTTACACTTAAGTTAAATGGCAGTTTTATGCCTAATCATCCTTTAAATTTATTTCCTATAATATGTACTTGGGAGACATGATTTCAGATTCTAACCAGCCACAGACTGCAACTGTGGCCTTGAACATGTATCTTAAATTGGTTGAGGGCTCAGTTGGGTAGAACTGATACATTAAAAACAGTGATTACAGAAATCTCCTTCAGGCTTTGAGAGAAAAAATGAAAACAGCAATAAACACTGCAAATTCTGAATATAAAACAGTATTAATACTGTTAACATCAGTAATAACTGCAACAACAATAATTACAGTAAGTAATAACTGTTAACTATTAACACGTGTTAACATCTTTTCCCAACAAGAACTGTATTAATGTAATAAACTTCTATAGTTTACTTTATATAACTATAAACTATAGTTTAGTTTGTGTATGATACACAATATTTAAATACACAAAATGTAAAATGTTACCTAGTTATTTAAAAACAAACTCACTTGTACAGCTTCAGCTGGACTCTGGGACTCCCTATCATATCATATCCTAACCTTATTGGCAGTACTGTACTATGTGCCGCACACTCACTCACCTGTCATTGGCATTTGAAAAAGCAAAAGCAAAAAGAAAACCAACTCAGACAGAATACCAGGTACTCCGAATCAATTTTTACAACATAATTGTGTTTTAATAATGCAGTTAAGAGCAAGAGCAGTATGGCATTCCTAGTCAACCTGCATGCTGTTATCAACTTTGCTCCATTGGAGCATGTGCAGTCAAAGTTCTTACGAGCAGCCCTTCAAGTTCCAAGATGTGTCTCTAACGCCACCCTGCGACTGGAGACAAACTTGATGAAAGTGGAGGCAAGGGTCTAGATTACATACTTAACTATTGGCTTAGACTATCTTTCTGTCCCTTAGGTCTTGCCCCAATTCTGAACGATTACTTCCAGTCCTGCTGGAAACAATCAATTATGGCTAAAACATTGCCCCCAGGCCTATCCCCAACCCTCTTAGTTAACATGGGCTACGATTCGGCCAAGGCCCTCATCAAACAGTGCATTACCACATAGAGCAGCAATCTGATATAGGCAGGGCCCCAAACTTCCTCACTGGTGAAGGATTCCGGTATTCCGCCTCTCCTGTGGCATACCTAACACAATTGGAAGCCCCAAAACACAGGAGGGCCTTCATGCTAGCGTGTTGCAATGTTCTTCCCTCAGCCATGCTTGAAGAATGATATAGGAAGATCCCACTCTCAGAATGCCAATGCCCTTGAGACTCTGGGCAAGTAGAAACAACAGAGCATGTCCTCCTTCAGTGCTCATATTACAGGGACATTCATTCTACCATTATTTCATACATATTCTGATCATATGGACCGATTGTACACCTCTTTACTGCTTTCTGATAACAACCTCGCCACCACTTACAGTGTTGCCAGGTTCTGCGTGGCAGCAATTAAAATCTGGAAGATCATTACCTCTGGCTCATGCCCAGCACCCAACTTTATGGACTAACTCCAGCATACCCTTTGCCTGCTGCATCACAGCACTTCATGGCAGCCCTGCGCTCCTATAGTTTTATAGTCCCACAGCTTCTTGGCTTTTTACCTTGCCTTAAATGGATAAAACTCTTACTATGCCTATAATTGTCCTTGTATGATTTTATATGCCTCCATGCCTTTCATATAACATTTTAATGCACTTTTGCTTTTATGCCTTTATGCATTTTATAAACCTTTTATAAATATTTGTACCCACTTTTTACCATTATTAAATACTGATAACTGCAATCTTCAGATCTTGGCCATTAAGGGTCATTTAGAGTGCAGCCTTGCTTTTGTCTTAGATAGCCATAGTTTTATTTTAGATTTTACCTCTATTTTTTATTTTCATAGTCTTTAGCAGCAGTGACATAGGAAGGTGCTGAAAGGCATCATCTCATGCTGCGTGGGAGGAGGCAATGGTAAACACCTCCTGTATTCTCCCAAGAGAAAACCACAGGGCTCTGTGGGCGCCAGGAGTTGAAATCAACTTGATGGCACACTTGACCTTTATGACCATAATAAAGATTGGTCTGATTTAACTTTTCTAAACACCAGCTGACTTTTCAAAATACTAGCCAACTTTTATTAAGGTGGCAATATTAGGGAAAAACAGGTTGCTTACCTGTAACAGGTGATCTGGTAGTGGTTCTGGACATTCATAACTATGGGTTCTGTGCCTGTGCAGATCAGCTTCGGTTAGACTCTGTTAGCTCCTCGAGACGCCTACAATCACCCTCTGCACGTGACTACAGTACCTTCTAGTGGCAGTTGGGCATCTTCTTACTCAGTTTCTTGATGGCCCACTACTGATCGTTGATGTCTTTTGATCGTTGACGCCAGTTATCCTGATATACATTAGCATGTGTTCAGCTTGTGTTGCAGCGGGGATGGACGGGTGGGTTTTATGAATGTCCAGAACCACTACTAGATCACCTGTTACAGGTAAGCAATCTGGGTAGTGGTCCTGGACATCCATAACTATGGGTGAATTATGAGCCACCTTTTTGGAGGCGGGTGCTACAAGCTACTGCAGCACTCTCTTTAGAACCGCCCTTCCAAATTCCGCTGCTGCTGCATTGCGGAGATCCACCGCATAGTGCTTCTCCAAGGTTTGGTGTGACGCCCTGGTTGCAGCAGCACAAATATCCTCAAATCTAATGCCAGCAAGATGTGCTGCTGAGGCTGCATAAACCCTAGTTGAATGCACATGCAGCATGGAAGGTGGAACCATCTTTTGCAGATCGTATGCCATTTTAATGAGTTCCACTAGCCAGTAGGAGAGCTTTTGTCTGCTCAGTGACAGACCTTTATGGTTTCCCTTTTCACAAATAAACAGGTGTTTTGTCCGGCAGACGAAGTGCGTCGCCCTGAGATACAATAGGAGTGCTCTGCTGACATCCAAGGAATGCATTGATCGTTCCAGAGGAGTGGAAGGATCCCTAAAAAAGGTTGGTAACACAATATTAGTATTTAAGTGGAAGTTCGTCACTATCTTAGGCCTAAACTCAGGATCTAGGCACATAATAACCCGGTCAGGATAAAACTTGGTATAGGGTTCATCAATACGGAGAGCCTGGAGCTCACTGACCCGTCTCACAGTGGTAATGGCCACCAAGAAAAGAGTTTTTAAAGTTGTTAGCTTTAAAGTCGCTTTCGCCATTGGCTCAAATGGTGATTCCGTAAGTGATGCGAGCACAAGTGACAAGCTCCACTTCTCCACCGGTGGCCTCACCGGTGGATACAAGTTATTGATTCCTTTAAGGAAAATTTTGCATTTATGATGGGAGAACAAAGTCTTTCTGTCCCATCCATCATGTCGGGCTGAGAAAGCAGCCATATGAACTCTTAAGGAGATGTTTGCAAGACCTTTGCTCTTTAATGAAGTAAGATATAGAATTATGGGTGATATCAAGGAGATGTTGTTCCTTGAGTTGTTGATGTTTATCTTCCTGTAGTGACTGATGTAGATATTGTCGCCCAGTGCAGGTGGGCTGTGAAGCAGATCAAAGCTGCTGTTTGGGCTGTTGTGCAGCCTTATTACGTCCGGGTTGATTCGACTTGTTTCTACTATAGAATGGTTTCTTATTGTAATGCTGATATTGGCGTCTGTAGTCTTTGCGTTCAGTCTGTCGGTAGTACTGCTGTTTGCGCTGGTACTGATGGTACGGTTGGTACTTGGGGGTATTTTTTTGTATTAAGAATGAACGAGCAGTCAGCCTTGATTTCTTCCATTATTCTATCGTCTCGTCCGACTTGTCAGAAAACGAACCCTTCCCATCAAATGGGAGAGTTTCAATGCATTCCTTCATCTCCTGTTGAAGAGCCGTTGCTCTCAGCCAGGCATGTCTTTTTAGGACGATGGAAGAGGTCATAGTTCTCGACTCCGACTCTGCGAGATGCTTGGTATTTGCCAACTGTTGTCTTGTGGCCATAGTTGTTCTCTCAAGTTGTTCTCTCAATTTGTAGTTGTTCTCTCAAATTGCTTTACAAATTCCGCAGGGTCCAGTGAGTTACATTGGTCATAAAGATTCTCCCAAGGAGAGTGGGTGTATTTTGCTTGGCAAGCAATATAATTTGCTATTTTAATCGAAAGGCAGGCTGTAGAACAAGTACGGCGACCCAGGACATCCAACTTCCTCCCCTCTTTATCAGCAGGGGTAGTGTGTCTCCGTCCCCCCTTGGAGGTTGTTGCACAATCCACCACTAAAGAATTTGGTAAAGGATGGCGGATGAAGTACTCGTTTTCCTCCTCCTGGACACGGTAGAGAGCCTCTAGCTGTTTTGACGTTGGAGTTGGAGTTTGGAGTACCTCCCATTCTGACTTGCCTGCCCTTGATATATGTGGCAACATGGGAATGAAGACGGGGTGCAGTCAGGCAGCCGTCTTCATCATACTATAGACTGGATACTCTGTTTTAGTTGTAGGCCCAAGACCTGTGCCATCTCAGCAACCTGCTGGTGATAGCCCCTCATCTCCTCGTTGGGCAAAGTTGAAGGGATCGCAGCCACATTAGGACCTGGGTCCGGCAGATTCGGTCCTCTGGTTCCCGTGGATCCGGCTCCGTTGAATCCAAAATGTAGCTGTCATCATCCGAAACAGCAATAGGTGAGTGTCGCACAGGTGAGTTTCTCACAGCAGTGGTAGTTACCCTCACCGGTTGGTATAGCCTGGCTTGTTTGTGTCGTCATCTGACATGCTGTTGTCACTTCAGGGGTCTTAGGGAAGTCTGCCTGAAGCGACACTGTACGTTGTCTTGGAAGGTTTGTTATAGTTTGGACAGCAGTATCAGTTTGTTGTATGGTTGGTGGTGATGTTTGTGCAGTAGATTCCGACATAATCAAATCCTTCTCTCTTCAATTTCGCTCCCTTAACCATTGCGAAAACAGGGAGTATTCTGCCTGAGTAAATGTGAAGGTATCGTCCCATGCCCTATGGGGGTAGAGCTCCCCAGCGGGCGTAGCTGTAGTAGAGATAGATGGGGGTATCAGGAACAGCACTATCAGCGTCATGAAAACCCCTAAACATGCCAGTAGATGGTGTACTTTTCTCCGAATCAAGCAGACGAGACAGCCTGCATGTCATGACATCTCGGTCCTTAGTGGGGTCCCTGATAGTGGGGCACTTTAGCAGATCTCAATATCATACTCCATCTTGCCCTCAGCGTCGGGTTCAGTGTCCATAATGACCGCTACTGTGTGCTGATCAAGGAGATCTTTATGCTGTTGAGTTGAGGTCGAAGTCTGTTTTAGTGTTGATGTCGAGGCTCTTGGAGACGAGACATTCCCCATATCCAGTCCTGGCTTTGGGGTCGACAGGTGTCTCAACATCAAGCACACTCTTTCAGAACCTGAGACCGGAACAGCTCGATGTCGATCCAGAGTCGACACCCTCGATGTCAATCGCCTTTGCGAGTGCGGCGTCGATGGTGACTGACATGGAGTCGAGGCCGGGGACAAAGAGAGCACTCGATGCCGAGACGTGTTCAAAGTTTGCAGGCTCAATGGCAAATGGGTCCAAGTCAAACTCTGATTCCGATCCTCGCTATGTGAGCCATGATGTTCCTTCTGTTTGCTCTTTTTTGGAGGATGTTCCGGTATGGGAGCCGAAGTCATCTTTCTAGGGCTAGAGCAAGGGCCCGCTGGCTTCTTAAAGGCTGTTAAGGACTTCGAAGTCGATGCTGTTGGAATTGAGGATTTCGACGTCAAAGCCAGTTTTGGGCCTGCTGGGACTTTAGACTGCGTTTGCAATGCAGGTCCTGGCGCCAAGGACGGAGTAGTCTTTTTCGGCATTAGAGCCTTCTCCATTAGAAAGACCTTCAAGCGTGCCTCTCGGTTTTTTAGAGTCTGTTTATTAAATGTTATACAGACGGAGCATTTAGAAGTATCATGGGACTCATCCAAACAAAACAAGCAGAGGTCGTGGCCGTCTGTGGAGGGGAGTTTCCCATGGCACTCGGAGCACCTTTTAAAAGTGGTCTTCTCCTTACCCGCCTTCTGTTTTGCACTCATCTGTATACAATCCGCTTTACTTTTAAGGGTGGTCTTCGTTCCGAGGTCGATTTAATTAAACAAGCTTTAATCCAGTCAAACAAACTTTAAGGAAAAACGAAAGTAGAATTGTCATACGTTCCGCATCAGTTTGAAAGATCAATCAAGTCCAAATTCAAAATCCAAAAGAGTAATCCAGTCAGTTCCGTAGTCAAAAAACGTAGTATATAATTTTTTTCTGAGTAAATAATGAATTCCGAGAAGCAACTGTTTCCGAGGACTGATCCTAATGGTGGTCAGCAAGAAACTGAGTAAGAAGATGCCCAATCGCCACTAGAGGGTACTGTAGTAACATGCAGAGGGCGGTTATAGGTGTCTTGAGGAGCTAACAGATTCTAACTGAAGCTGATCTGCGCAGGCGCAGAACCCATAGTTATGGATGTCCAGGACCACTACCCAGATCCTACTCTTTACTCAACTTTGAATGAGGGACAACTACAATTGAACAGATGTACAGCTTAATTTATTCTCCATAAGGTCCTAGCCATTTGCTAGTGGGTCATGAAATGTTATGTCTTGATTGTATCTTGCAATTAAAAAGCTAGGGAGTCAAAACACCCAGAAGAGTAACTACCTTGCCCTGCTCAGATAATCCTCTGTGGTTCACAACCAGCACTGTAGTTCTCTGCACTGACCCATATAATTCTCTCTGTTTTTAAAATCTAAAGACTATTTTGAACATTGATACTTAAAACTATAAGGGGAGGGGGATCTTATCAGGTCGATACCACATTTTTGCTACTCCATTTTCAAAATCAAAGGTCACTGTTCTACCTTAAGGACCATTTGCAAAGTAGTCCTTTAGAACTGTTATGCCATATGACCAATTTATTATGTTAAATTCAGTGTTATAAAGAACAAAATATGAAAAGGTGTTTCATAAAGGTTAGTTCTCACCTAAATTGAGAGCCTTGATTCAAGAGGCAGCTGTAGTCTTCTGGAAGCTCTATCAACTTATTTCTTTTCCTTGGATACCTAATTAATTCATACAAGAAGAATTATATATATATAAGATTGTGATCCCTTTTGGGGCACAGAACCATATTTCATGTCTCTGCTATGTCAACTGGTTTGTGAACTTTTGGCTGAAACATAGTATATGAACACATTAAATAAACCTGAACACAAAGTTCTGTTAAAGTTTTGAACCTTCCACAACCACCACAACTTTTCTTTATTTAGACAATGCAAATATAAGACAACTATGATTTCTATAGTAGAAAGGCTTTGCGTAAACTATTAAGTCACCAGTTGAGAAATTAGATGTGTTAGCCATTTGGTTAGGCTAATGTTAATTCTAAATAAAGACCCAATCCAGAAAATCATATGACTAACTTCATATGCAGTGTAAGGGCCAAAACAGATGAGACACAGGAGGCTCCATGGTCAGTTGTTGTTGTTGTTATTAATTTGATTTCTATATTGCCTTCCCAAAAATGGCTCAGGGTGGTTTACACAGAGAAATAATAAATAAATAAGATGGATCCCTGTCCTCACAGGGCTCACAATCTAAAAAGAAACATAAGATAGACACCAGCAACAGTCACTGGAGGTACTGTGCTGGGGGTGGATAGGGCCAGTTACTCTCCCCCTGCTAAATCAAGAGAATCGCCATGTTAAAAGGTGCCTCTTTGCCAAGTTAGCAGGGGGATATTCTGTCATTTTTATTTTTAGCTGTCAAGAGCTGTGAAGGGCTTTGAAATTAATCAGATTAGCAGTGGAGCAGGGGAGGAAGATGAGGTTTAATGGATCTCCTGCATCAAGTCTGTTTTATTTATCATTTTAATATACGTGTGTGTGTAGATATATATCTAGGCGGTGTACACATTTTAAAATATAAAAGAGTAAACAATTAGAACAATTTCATATAATAAAGTTTATCTGGATCCATTTCCAGTTGGTTTTGGGGTGGGCTATGGTCAGACTGTTGGATGATCTCCAATGTAAGCCAAGTACATAGCTTGGGAGTGCTCCTGGATCCCAAACGCTCTCTGGTTTTCTCAGATTGAGGCAGTGGCCAGGAGTGCTTTCTATCAGCGTTATCAGATGCGTTGGCTATGCCCATTTCTGGAGATAAATTTATTTATTTATTATTTACTTATTAATCAAATTTGTACACCGCCCCAAACTTTCATCTCTGGGCAGTTAACAACAGCATAAAACAAGTTAAAAACATATACAAAAAATTTAAAACAATTTAACAATTAATAAACCAGAGATTAAAACCTAAAAAATTTAGAAAGCTGAGAAAACTTGGGTGAAAAGATGGGTTTTCAGGTGTTTTTTTTAAAACTGCCAGAGATGGGGAGGATCGCATCTCAGCAGGGAGTGCATTCCACAATCTCGGGGCAGTGACCGAGAAGGACCATCTCTGTGCAGCCACCAAACGAGCTGGTGGTAACTGGAGATGGAGCTCCTCAGATGACCTCAATGGGCAGTGGGGCTCATACTGAAGAAGATGCTCTCTTAGATACCCAGGGCCTAAGCCGTTCAGGGCTAACTAGCACTTTGTATTTTGTCCAGAAACCTATTGGCAGCCAGTGTAGCTCCATCAGTAAAGGAGCAACGTGGTCCCTCCGAGATGACCCAGAGACCAACCTGGCTGCCAAATTCTGAACCAACTGAAGTTTCTGGACTGTGTACAAAGGCAGCCCCACGTAGAACACATTACAGAAGTCAAGTCTGGAGGTTACCAACAGATGTACCACTGTTTTGAGATCACTGATCTCAAGAAACGGGCGCAGCTGGTGTATAAGCTGAAGCTGATAGAAAGCACCTCTGGCCACCGCCTCAACCTGAGAAACCAGGGAGAGGCGTAAACCTGGAAGTACTTTCAGACTGCGAACCTGTTCCTTTTGGGGAAGTGTGACCCCATCTAGAACAGATAGATCAAAATCGCCTCTAGAGTTCTGACCCCGCACAATAAGTACCTCTGTCTTATCTGGATTCAGCTTCAGTTAATTTTCCCTCATCCAGCCCATTACTGCTTCCAGGCAGGATTTAGAGAGGATATGCCAGCTCCTGAAGAAGCTGACATAACACCCAGCACCAAATCCCCTAATGATCTCTTCCAGAGGTTTTATGTAGATGTTAAAAAGTACTGGAGATAGTATGGAGTCTTGAGGGACACCACACTTAAGCTCAGATTTCGAAGAGCAACAATTTCCAATAGACACCATCTGGAATCTATCCGAGAGGTAGGAATGGAACCACTGTAAAACAGTGCCTCCCACCCTCAACACCCTCAGACATTCCAGAAGGATACTATGGTCGATAGTATTGAAAGCTGCCGAGAGATCCAAAAGGACCAACAGAGTCACACTTCCTCTGACAATTCCCAATTGGAGATCATCCATCAGGCCAACCAAGGCAGTCTCCACCTCATAGCCCGCCCGAAAACCAGTTTGAAATGGGTCTAGATAATCAGTTTCCTCCAAGACCACCTGGAACTGAGAGGCCACCACACTCTCAATTACCTTGCCCAGCCATGGGAGGTTGGAAACAGACCTGTAATTGCTCAACTCTGAGGGATCTAATGCAGGCTTCTTTAGAAGAGGTCTAATGATTGCCTCCTTAAGACAAGGAGGCATCCTGCCCTCCCTCAGAGAAGCATTTATGATTCCCACCAGGCTGTCTACAACAGCTTCCCTGCTAGGTTGAACAAGCCATGTTGGACAAGGGTCAAGTTGGAACCTCACCGCTCCAAGCAGCTTGTCCACATCCCCAGGAGTCACAAACTGAAACTGATCCAGTCAAATCACATAAGAGGAGTTGTTGGGCACCTCCAGTTCAGACATCGAATTAATTGTGGGGCCTCCATCTAGTTCGGTCCAAATCTTAGAGATTTTATCAGCGAAAAACTCTTTAAACACATTGCAGCGGGTAACTGATGACTCCAAATTCTGGTTCAAGGGAGGGGGAGCAGATACTAGTCCCCTCACAACCCTGAACAACTCTGCTGGACATGAACTCGCAGAGGCAATATGGGCAGAAAAGAACTTAAAACAATTTAATAATTTAAAAATAAACCAGAGATTAAAACTTAAAAAATTTAAAAAGCTGAGAAAGCTTGGGCGAAAAGATGGGTTTTCAGGTGCCCCCTCCCCCCAAACTGCCAGTTTTAAATGACCTTAAAACAGCACATATGCTAGTAACCTTCAGGCTTGACCACTATAATGCACTTTACACAGGGTGCAGTGGGGATTATCAAGCCAGGAGTTGAAACTGCCTCGACGGCACACTTTACCTTTACATGGGGTTGCCTTTGTACATAGTCCAGAAACTACAACTGGTACAGAATGCAGCAGCCAGGTTAGTCTCCAAGGTTACCCTAACAGCTCATATTACACCCAGTTTAAAACGACACTGGCCATGAAATATTAAGTGATGGTTATTAGCTATAAAGCCCTGAATGGCTTGGATCTAAAGTATTTAAGAGACCTCCTTCTTCATGAACCCTGCCACCTATTAAGATCATCTGAGGAAGTCTGGTTGCAGCTGCCACTGGCTCAGATGGTGGCAACTCAAAATGGGGCTTTTCTAGGGTTGCCTGAGACTTTGGAACGCACTTCCTAATGAAGTTAGAGCCTCCCCTTCTCTGGATGTTTTTAAGAAGGACCTGAAAACATACCTATTTAGTCAGGCTTTTGGTCTATGTTTTTAAAGTCTTAAGTTTTTTTAAAAATGTTTTTCTGTATTTTGAACTGTTTTAGTTTTGTTAATGTTTTAACTGTGTTTTTAGATTGTAAACTGCCCAGGGCCTTGCATATGGGATGGTATAAAAATGTGTTAAATAAGTAAATAGAACAATTTCATGGGATAAAAATAATCAGTTTGAAATTTCAGTTAAAAGTCTGAGAAAACAGGTGTGTTTTGAGGGTCTTCCTTCAATTGTTAAAAGCAATCAAAGATGGAGATACTCTTATTTTGACAGGGAGCATATTCCAAAGCCTCGAGGCAGCCACAGAGAAGGCTTGGTCCCAAGTCGCCACCCAACGAGCTGGTGCCAACTGTAACTGGACCTCCCTATATGATCTTAATAGGCAGCAGGTTCATGACAGAGAAGGTGCTCTCAAGTACTCTGGACACAAGTCGCTGAGGGCTTTATGGGTACTTTGTATTTCGCTCAGAAGCATATTGGCAGCCAGTACAGTTTTTACAATCATTGTTGTATGGTCCCTTAAAGTTGTCCCAGAGACCAGTTTGGCTGCTGCACACTGAACCAATTATAGTTTCTGGACTATGTACAAAGGCAGCCTCACGTAGAGTGTATTACAATAGCTGAGCCTGCAGGTTTCTAAAATATGCACCACTGTTTTAAGATCATTTACTTCCACAAATGGGTGTAGCTGATGTATCAGCTGAAGCTGAAAAAAGTGCTCCTGACCACTGCCTCAACCTGAGAAACCAGAGTTTGGGATCCAGGAGTGCGCCAAAGCTACACCTGATCTTTCAGAAGGAGTGTAACTGCATCCAGAACAGGCAGAACCATCTCTCTAAACACATCTAAACCATCTCTCAAGTCCTGACACTCCAAAGTCAGTACCTCCATCTTATTTTGATTCAACTTCAGTTTGTTATCCCTCATCCAGCCCATTACCACCTCGAAGCAGGCATTTAGGGAAATTATGCCATTTCCTGATGAGGCCGAGATGGAGAAATAGTTTTTGGTGTCATTAGCATATAGCTAACACTCTGCACCAAGGGTGGTCTTGTGGTAGCAAGCATGAATTGTTCCCTTTGTTAAGCAGGGTCTATCCTGGTTTGCACTTGAATGGGAGATTACATGCGAAAGCATTGTAGTTCAAGTTCAAGTTCTTTAATGTTACAGCCACAAGCCAAAACGGAAGAGAAAGTTTACAATTATATAACAATAGATTGAGTGTATATAATTAAAACAGGTTGAAATTAGAAATAGTTAAAAATTTTTAACAAAATTGAAAACTTAGTGATAATAAAAATTTAAAACAGTAAAATGTCCTTATTAACCATCCGGTGGCGTATATTTATGGCAGCAGCACAGAATTTAGCCACATTAGATGTAATTAAACACTCTGAGTCCGAAAGCAACAAGGAACAATAAAATTGCTCCTGTCGACCGGGAAATTTACAAAGCAAAGGAGTAATGAAAGATTCACGGATATCCTTGTAAAACAGACAGAATAATAAAACATGTTCAGTAGTTTCCACCTGATCCAACCCACAAGGGCAAAGTCTGTCAGCAAATGGCACCCCTCTATAGCGCCCTTCTAGAACTGCCGAGGGTAAACAATGGCAACGAGCCAAGGTGAAAGCATTCCTATACGAAAGCATTGTAAGATTTTCTCCTTAGGGGTTGGGGCTGCTCTGGATCACTGCTAATGTCGCTATGCCACTGGACAATGGTTTTTCCCAGCTTTACCCAGGCATTGGGGCTGCTCTTAGCTGGATGGGGCCACTTTGGGAAGAGCATCTACATGTTTGCATGCAGAAGGTTCCAAGTTTTCTCCCTGGCATCTCCAGATAGGGTTGAGAGAGATTCCTGCCTGTAACCTTGGAGAAGCCGCTGCCAGTCTGTGTAAGCAATTCTGAGTTAGAGGGATCAATGGCCTGACTTGGTAGAAGGCAACTTCCTATGCCCCTATGTCTCCTGAAGATCTCTCCCAGCGGTCTCATGTAGAGGTTAAAAAGCATTGGAGACAGTGTTGAGCCTTCTGGAACCTCTATACTTTAGTTCTCATTTTGCAAAGCAGCAGTCTCCAAGCAATACCATCTGGAATCTACCAAAGAGATAGGAATGAACCACTATAAAACAGTGCCACCCAATCCCCTCCCTCAGGAGACCTAGAAGGATACCATGGTCAATGGTATCGAAAGCTACCAAGAGATCTAAAAGGATCAGCAGAGTCACACTCCCTTTGTCAGTAGCCAGTTAGTGATCACCCATCTGGCTGACCAAGGTAGTCTCAACCCCATAGCCCATTCGAAAGCTGGTCTGAAATACATCTTAGTCTGAAGACATTGCTCATGGGATGCTCAAAACAGCACCACTGTTTCTGGTACACCAAACTTCTTTGAAATTCAAGGAATATGGAAAAACAGCTTGCTAATATAGCATACTACCCCAGATATTCCAAGAAAAAAGGTCAACAATCTAGCTGGATGGGCACATGTTTCTAGGTATATCTAAAGGGTGTATCTAAAGCACATTTCTGAACTGCAGACAACAGCTATACAAATGAATCTTTGTCATGTCTCTACTAGTAAGGGGTTAGTTCTTCATAATATATTATTGGCTAGGTATTGCTTATCTGGAATGACATAAGGTGGGCTCTAAGTAGAGGAAACTGAAGCACACAGGAGGTTGTCCACCAAAATTAATTTAAAGTCTCTGAATTCTGACTGTTGATAAATTACCATCCCCACAAGGTATAAACAAGTGAAATAAACCACTGAATGGATGGTAAAAAATGAGTAATGGAGGGAAGGATTAACACTTAACATTACTAAAGGAATGTTGCGACCTAATTTAAAACATGGATGCACACTAGTTAAAAACTATTCTTTATGAACATTTCTACCCTGACTTTTGGTACAAGGATCCCCAATGCAGCTTTCATCAACACATTTTTGTACACTTCAAAATAGCAAGTTAAGATTTGTAGAAAACAAAAGATTTGTTTGAATATTTAAGAAGTCAAGACAACTGCTGTTGCAGAACCTAAAGCAAATGAAACTAACCTTACTGTAACACTTTTCCACTTCAGAACATTCAGCACAGCAGGATCTGCACACCACCTGTGTGAGAAATTATCTATAAAGCCCAGAATACAAGGACTTCCCAAGTTACAAACACCCAACTTATAAAGTTCCATAACATATTATATTTATTAAGTCCCCAACTTACAAACACCAACCTGCACATAAAAATATGTCATCCCTCTTGCAAACTATATGTTATGAGTTACAAACATCTGACTTAAAATGAGCTTTTGGAACACAACCTATTTGTAAGCTGGGGGCTTCCTGTATGCAGTGCTGCCTACTGTTAGTTAGAGGGTGTGTGTGTGTCTGTGTGTGTGGATTAAATGCGTGTTTTGCTTGTAGCTAGCATTTGAACATACTTGGTGGTGGTGGGGAGTACCAGGGTGGATCTATAAAAATGACAAGAACACTCTTAGGTAAGCAGAAAAATATATTTTTTAATACGTGCACTACCTTAATGCTATCAAGGACTATTGGCAGTAGAGAGCAGTTTGCAGGCAAAAAACTTTAGATGGCTTGGATCCTCAGACATTAGCTCTCCAAGGCCAACTCTTGCCCAGCCTTCATCCTGACACAAGCTTCCACAATGACTTGGGGTCCCAAATGAGAGTGGAGCTTCCTCAGAGCCGTAATGACATCGGCCGGATTCAGATGTAATGGCTAAACATGGTTGTACATGGCCAAGGCTGTAACTCTGTTATGCCCAAACATGTGAAACCGCAGTTACGGGCCGAATGTGACCTCCGGATTGCCTAGTTAAAATCCAATTTGAACGTTATTTCTAAGGTTCGCCGCCATGACCTGAGGTTTTGCTGCCAAAACGTTACATTCAGTGCTGATGCAGCTATAACCACGGTTTCACACTGATTTTCAAACTGCAATCATAGAGATGGTGGTGCAGACCTGCCCAAGGATGTGGCTGCTCCATGCTTTCGGCACTTCTGACTGGCAGCCTCTTGGGAAAACCAGCCCCTCCCCTCCTATCAGCTATCCAACTATGGAGTTGCCACATCCCATCCTGGACATGTCAGTCTGTCAAGCTACACAGTCATGCAAGGGCATCCCCGATGCCCACACTGCCCCTTGCTCCCCCCACCTGGCAAAGTCTAAACACAGGATGGGCACTATGGGCTTTGCTCCCTGAGAGGAGTGCAACAATCACATATGTTCATAAGCACAAACACTCCAGGTGGCAACATAAATAGGGCACCCCATCATAGCACAGGGAGGGGAACATTTTGTATGTGTGTGTGGGCGGGGGTGTGTGCGCGCTCATAGTCAGGTTTAAAAAGCAGCCCCAAGCAGGGAACCTGGAGCAGCAAAGTTCTAGACTTTTCACATATAGGTTGGGCCCCTTACCTGGGTGGGGATAGCTGTCCCTCATGATCTTGCTCATGAGAACAACTGTCTGTGAGGACCAAGTGTAAATGCATGAAAGGGTGCAAAAGAAATGGCCAATATTATGCTGGAGACATAGCCCATGATCCTACGGACTGCTCTCTCACGAGAGGCAGACTACAGAGAGAAATGAAGGATGGTCTATGCAGGTATGCTGTGGGGACGGGTACCTTGGTGTCTCTGAGCAGAGATTGAGCAGAGACTCTCTGAGACTCTCTCTCTGTCCCGGTCTCTGCTACTGCCACCAAGCTACTGTCAGATTCTGTGCCCTGCCAGCCCGCACACCCATGTGTGAATGTGCACCCCTGCCTGTGGCCCGGAAGCCCAGCTCGAAACCGGGGCTCTCCTCTCCCAGGAATCCCTGCGCTGAGGGATTTGCATATGGCTTTGAGCCAGTCCGGACCCGGGAAATCTGAATGCATTTAAAGGTCCATGCCTGACCACTGTGTCCTCACCATCCATTCAAGTGGGTATGCCCTGGCAAAGGGCCCCCTCGTTGCAGCGATAGTTAGCATGAACAGGGCATCTCCTCTCCAGATGGAGAGCACTTAGTGTTCATGGGGTGGGGGTAAGCTCCTGTATGGGTTGGACGAGCTGCCACTGGCAGGGATTCTGGAGCAGCCAAGTTCTATCTTTTCAACAGAAGGTCTGGAGAAGGAGCCCAGTCCCTCCCCCCCTTGGGCAAAGTAGGCAGTCCTGCAGCTTACTTATGAGCAGGGCTGGGCAGCTAAATCAGCAATACTCTACCATTTCAAAACAGGGGGAAAAAAGAGAGAGTGCCAGGCCATGAGGACACCCCCACACAACTCATGAGAAGAACCATCCAAGGGAAGAGGGAACAACAGCCATCCACAATCACCAATATTACGTGATAGCAAAGCATCCCCTTCTTCCACAGACAGCTCTCTCATGAGAGTGTCAAGCCATTGGGGCTCTAAATAGAGCAAGATTGCTTTGCAGATGGGCAGCCGTCGGGAGGGGTATCTGAGACAGCTTTCCACATCATGGGGACTGCAACCAAGCTGCTACAAAAATGTGCCACCTGCCAGCCCATGTGGAGATGTGCACGCCTGTCTGCACCCCTGGGGCGATGCTACTGTCCCAGAACAGCTGGAAACTGGGGGTCCCCTCTCCTGCTGATCCCTGCACTGGGAGATCTGCATATGGTGGCATGCTGGGTCAGACCTGGGAATGTAGAATGGGTTTAAGGGTCCAAGCCACAGCCTGGTGTCCGCACCATCCATGCAAATGGTTTGGGTGAAGGTGCTATTGGCAGGGTTTGAAAGGCAGCCGCCCAGAAGGGATTTCTGAGCAGCCAAGTTCTATTTTTTTACAGAAGGTTGGGGAAGGGGGACCCAGCCGCTTCCCCCTTTGTGGGGGGGGGACTCACAATCAAGGCCATCCACCAGGGTCAGTCTTGGGTAAGCTGAGATCCTTTTTCAAGGATACAGCCAGCTGTATCCTTTTCCAAAGACACCAGGTGGGTGGGATCTAGAGAGCCATTGGGAGGAAGGAGACTTCCTTTTGTCAGAGGTGGGGCAGAACAGCACATGTGGCCAGGGAGGATGGCTGCAACAAGGATGACTGCAGCTCTTGGAAGATAGAACTGCAGGGGCTTGAATTCTCATCCAGGGTTTGATGAGTTCAAGACAAAGGAAGCCAGGGCTTTGGCTTCGGGAAGTTTAGTCTAGGGAAAATTTGTTTAGTCAGATTTTGCACTAGACTTTCTGTTTCTTTGGCGAGAAAGAACTTTCTTTGTTGTAAACTGCCCAGAGACATATGTTTTGGGCAGTATAAAAGTATGTTAAACAATAAAAAATAAATATATCCCTGAAACTGTTCTATGATTGTTTACCTGTAACTTAACTAAACTAAGAAAAACTAGCCTTCGCCCATGCAGCCACGGTGTTGCAAAAGACTCTGTAACCTTTAAAGGTGTGTTTGTTTTGGTCCTTGCAACTGGTTAACCATGATTTTTAAAGTGTGCCACCCCAACATCATCTGAGGTGCTTTTTGAAGTATTCTTGTAACCTACTGAGTATTTTTACCTGCAACAAGCTGAGAGCGCCTCAGAAGGAAGTAGTCTGTAGCATTTGAATAAAACTGTTTTTCCTTTTTGTTCTTTTCTTTTACAAGCCTCTCCAAGTGGGGGTTTTAACTTAGGAGAAAGTGGGGGCTGAAAGGGGGCCTTACTCTGGTGAAAGCACGTCCTCAGACATTCAGCAAACTAACAGTTTTCTCACCACGCATAGGCTTACACGTGGAGGATTTTTGTTTACTTTTCCAATAGCAAAAGAAAGCAGGTTTTCCCTGAGAATTCCACCCCAAGCCCAGGGAGGTTCAAGCTCTGTAATAGAGAGGGGTGGAGGCAGCAGCCTTTAGAACCTACCAAAAATTACAGGAACATTTTGAAGTAGCCTTTGCCAGAAAGCTCAGCAAGGATGATTCAGCATTTTTCCTTCCCTTCATGTGAGCTTGACCCAAGAAAAAGGCTTTAATCCGCTACACAGGCTATGGGTGCTCTAAATAGAGCAATGCTGTGCTTTTGTGTGTTGGGAAGTTCTGGCAGTGATATCCCAGAGACTCTTTTCCTGATTCTAGGGAGGGTGGCCAAGTTGCCACAGAAACAAGCTCCCTGCCTGGCAGTCTGCATTGCTTGCGGACCTTGCAGTTGACATCCACTGCCCTGAGGTTGGGATGAAGAGGAAAGAATGCCGGGTTCCCCAGCACCTGCTTATCTGCATATGGCATACAGATGGAGCAGACCCAGGATTTTTGAATTTATGTAAAATGTATGTCCTGTTGGCCCGCTCCAAGGCCATGCACGTGGCTAGTAAATGGTACATGGGGTGTCAGAACCTCCTCTGAGGTATGTGCAAGGTTTCAGAGGAATTTAGGGAGAGGGAGATAGTGGAGAACCAGTTCTACTTTTTTACCATAGAGAGTTGGGGCCATCACTAAAGCGGGGCCCCCTTGGATTCACTGGTGATTGTGTGGGCTGGCTCAACTTGTAAGCTTGCAGTCCAAGGGGTGGGAATTGCCTTTCAGCAGGCACAGCACAGCTCAACCATATTTCCAGTAGAATGTGCCTCTCATCATAGGGCTAGCCCAGTTGGCAGCAAGCTGCCCGACAGCAGATTTTGGATTGTTCTGCAACGAGTGCTTTGCCAGGGTCACCCCTTGCAACATCTTGCCTGGTTAGGGTGGGACAGCTGACCCACCAGCATCATTTGCCCCTCCTCCACCTGTATATACTATACCAGCAAATGGGATTTTCCTCTCCTCTCCCATGCTGAAAGTGGAATTCCATCCCCTCCGAAGTCCCAAAACCGCCTGAATTCATGCTTGTGTGGTGCTTCCAAGGTGCAGTGCTACTTTGGGGGTGGTGATGCTGGCAATAGCGCTGGCATTACAGAGCATTTAAAGGGCTCAATTGCCCTTTTCCTGCTGTGGGCGGAATGCTCAGAAAATGCACAATTGCGCTTGGCATGCCCCCTTTGAGATGGTGGCCAATTGCAGCTGACTTGCTGATAAAGTGACACTTTGCTCACAGTCTGGCTGTGGAGCTGGCTGGGATCAGCCTTGGGGGCTGAGCAGCAGGGAGGGCCATGGTTCGGTTAACGTCTGTGGTGCGATTTGGAGTTCCAAATCAAAACCTTAGCCTCTGTTAACTGCAGTTAGCCATTACGTCTGAATGTAGCCACTGTGAGGGTTCAAATGAATACATCAAGCTACCTTCATCTCCTGCGTCCAGAACAAGGCTGTGTAATAGCCTCTCATCCACCCATGTTCACCCCTCAAAGCCATGGTGAGGGCTGGCAGCCAGCCATTGCTGCAGCCCCTCTGCTCCAGCTGAAAAGTGCTGCATTCAGGCAGAAGAGCTGCTGCAGTCTCTCTGCTGAAGCAAAGTGCTTCCTGTGTGGAGAAGAGGGGCTGTAAGGTCAACTCTCTAGGAGCCAAACTCACATATACCCATGGCAGCCCTTCTCTCAAGCTGATGCTTCGTAACTAAAGCAAAAGTGACTATAGCTTCAGCACCTTTCCCCAGAGTTGGTGCCAAGTCTGGGCAGATATGCAGCAGTCCATCTGCTTGAGCCAAGCACTTCCCAGCTGGACCTGGGGGGATGTTGTGGTGGCTCTCCTTAGAGCCATGTCCACAGGGTGAAGGCCTGGAGAGTGAAGCTTCTCACCTCAAGATGGGGACTTTGCAGTCAAAACAAGGGGCTGTAGTGGTGGCTTCCCTCCACCCTACCCACCCCACCAGTGGAAATTTTGCAAGTCTCTCACTTGTTGGCAATTTCTAAAACTCAAAGAGATTTCTGATTACGTTAGCTGATTTACAAGGATGCTTGCACCCCATCTACCCACACCAGTTCAAACATCTCTTTCATGTCCATTAAATAGCAACAGTTTCTACAAAAAGGGACAATCTTATGCTGTATGAAAAAAACTAAGAACAACCTATTCAACCAACAAGAACTCACCTCTGCAGCAAGGGTTCCACAGTATCCCAATGCTCTTGGAATAGCAAACACAGATTGGTAGGTAGAGACAAGTAGCTACAAAGTGCTTTGAACTGACCTTCCTCAGCAGCTGCAAAGGAAGAAATATAAAAATGTAAAATTAATTGAACCATTTGACATATACAGGCTTGCTTTGTTTTTTCACACACAAGTTGTATTCCATGCAAATTTAAAAAACAAACACACATCTCAGATGGGGAAGCGTGAAGAAACCCATGAATTCCTCTTACGGAGGATTTGTACAGGGGTATCATGCTGAAAACTGCCAGTTCATTTATTCCAAAATTCAAAGTGACTGTCAGGGCCACAGCTATAACGGTGATGGGGTGTGGGTGCCAGGGGGCTGCCACCCCTTCCACTGGGCACCCAGCCCCAACTCACACTGGTCACTCTCCCTGGCAGCTACGCCAGTGCCTCTGTTCTCACAGGCCACCCTACCTCATCAAGCCAGCTCAGCAGCTCTCTGGCACCACAGCAAAAATAGGGGGGTGGCAGCAGTGGGACAGTGGCAACTGTGAAGGCAAGCAGCAGCAGCAGCAGCACCCGCTGCCATGAAGGCAGGCAATGGTGGTGGCAGGGGGTGGGGTGCAAAGGCAGGCAGTGGGCCCACCCTCAGATCTTGCCCCAGGGCCACCTCCAACCTTACTAAACCCCTGGTGATTGCTACTATGAGTGCTCAAGCTACAAGCTTATTCCCATGCTAAAGAGGACGACAAGAGCGGTTTGGTGTGTACAGAGATGACAGAGCCAAGTCCTTTGGGGGTGCCCATGCAATCCTCTTTGTAGGGTGTGAAAGTTCCAAATGTAGGAGTATGCCTTTGTTCTGGGAGATGAAGACTAAAAAGGAGGGTAGAAAGTCTGTCACATAAGAGAAGTAATGGAAGAGGCCAAGACCAGTTTGTGCTACCACAGATAAAAGAGGTAATCTGAGGTTATAGTAACATGCTTTAAAAACAAAAATTTTCGCCACAACCACTCAACAATGAAAAAGAAAACTATTAAAAACCTATACTTTGTGTTTCTTGGTACTTAATGAAAAATGCAGTTGTCAACAAAACAGCTAACATTCACACTCAGGGGCACTGAAGAAGACTCTCTGAGTCGGAGCTATTAACACAGAAAAACAGGTTGCTTATCTTTAACAGATTATCTTTGTGGGGATCCATGATCACTCAAAACTGGGTCTTCTGCTAACTGGCCCGGCTAGCTGGGCAGAGGCACCTTTTTAACGTGTTGATTCTCTTTATTTAGCACGGGGAGAGTAACTGGCCCTATCCACCCCCAGCACAGTACCTCCAGTGACTGTTGCTGGTGTCTATCTTACATTTCTTTTAGATTGTGAGCCCTTTGGGGACAGGGATCCATCTTATTTATTTATTATTTCTCTATGTAAACCACTTTGGAAACTTTTGTTGAAAATATTTTTTGTTGTTCTGCGCCTGCACAGTAGTCCCGCGGAAGAATCTATAGCTCTGATAGGCGCTCTCTGGCATTGCAAGGTGCAAGGACAGGTGCCAGGACAGGTGCCAGTAAAATAGGTGGGAGAGCACCTCCCTCTTCAGTTCCTGAATCAGCCACTGATTAGAGACTGACGACATACAGAGAAGAGAAGCTACAGGACAACATAGGTAATAAAAACATGGATGCACGCAAGCAGAGGGGATGGCCGGACAGGTGTTGTGAGTGACCATGGATCCTCGCAGAGATCATCTGTTACAGGTAAGCAACCTGTTTAACTCTGTAGGGATCCATGGTCCCTCACACCTGGGTGAGTGTCTAGCTCCGGAACCGGAGGTGGGTGCTAGTGTGTTATAACATCTGTTTTAGAACCACTCGACCAAAGTTAGCCTCAGCAGCAGAACGCAAGTCCATGACATAATGTTGTACAAAAGTGAAGTCTGAAGACAAGTAGCGGCTCTGCAATGTCAGTCATGCTGATTCCCTACATGTGGGCCACTGAAGTAGCCATGGCTCTAGCAGAGTGGGCCCCGACTCTGCTCAGGGGCTAGACCCCCTGTTTCTTGTAGCAGAAGAAGAGTTGTACCAGCCAGTTCGAAAGTCTTTGTCTAGAGATGGCAGAACCTTTGTGGAGACCAGAGTGTGAGATGAACCATTTGTTGGAACACTGGAACAACAGTGTGGTTTAGGAAATACAAGAGACACCTGTGGACATCCAAAGCATATATGGAGTGCTCTAAAGGTGTGGACGGATTGAGGAAGAACGTAGGGAGAACAATGTCTCAAGTTGATGTGAAAGTCTGAGACGATCTTGGGGTGAAAACCAGGGGATCCAGACAAAGTACTACTTGGTCTGGATAAAATTTGGTGTAGGGAGAGTCAGCCCTCAAAGCAGTGAGTTCACTGACCCACCTTGCAGAAGTAATAGCAATCAGGAAGGCAGTCTTTAAGGACAGCAGCTTTAATGAGGATGTAAGAAGAGGTTTGAATGGGGCATATGTGAAGGTGGACAATACAAGTGAGAAGTTCCATGGTTTGACTTGTTCTCTCACTGGGGGAATACAGATTATTAATGCCTCTAAAGAAACGTTTCGATCTGGGTAGACAAAAACTGACTTGCCATCCCAACCTGGGTGACGTGCCAAAATTGCTGTGAGGTGGGCCTTTAAAGAAGAAATTGAATGGCCCAGTCCCTTGAGAGTGGTCAGGTAAAGCAGGATCTGCCTAACAGAGGCCCAGAATGGATCAAAGACCTTGGAGGAAGTGTAGGTCAGGAAGCATTTCCATTTGCACATATAATCTCGCCTAGTGGAGCCCTTGCTTTTGTTAAGTAGGATTTCATCTAGCAGTTCAGCCTCCATGCTGTCAGTGAGAGAGTGCGAAGGACATGGTGTAGGATCAGACCTCCATCTCTTGTTGGAAGGTCCGTCCCTCAGGGGAAGAAGCCTGTGGCTGCCCTTCAAGAGCCTAAGGAATGCCGAGAACCAAGGCTGCCATGGCCACAAGGGGCAAACTAGGACGAATTGGCTCCGTTTTTGAGGATTTTCCCCATCACTCTGGACAATATAGGAAAGTGGAGGAGGTGGTACAGTTTCTCTGCCCATTATATTTGAAAAGCATCACCTAGTAAGTTCTTGTCTCCGCCAGCTTCATAACAGAATAAAGCACACTTTATGTTGTGTTCTGTAGCAAATAGGTCAATGCTAAGAGTAACCCAAGAGTTGGAAATGTCAAGAAGCACCGAGTCATTCAGCTTCCACTAATGTAGTGCTGAGAATGAGTTGTCTCTGCTCAAAGCGTCAGCCAAGACATTATCCACCCTTTTAATGTGTATGGCAACTAGGGGCAAATTGATTCAGGTACAAATCAATTTGTACCTGAATCTAGCTGATTTGGGCAATTTGGGGACAGAACAAATTGCCCCTGTGGTCCATTGGCTAGATTTGGGTCCAAATTGAATTGTGGCATTCTATTCAAAATTCAGATTCCTCCTATTAATCCCCCCAGATCCCCAGCTTTCATTTTTAGAAAAAGCTAAGCTTTAGCCCTTGTAGAATTGGAGTTATGGAGCAAAATGTGTGGTCACTATTTTTCAACTGTTTGGATTCTTTGGTGTATAATAACTTTTCCTCAATAAACGCCTGTGAGGATTCATTACGCACCTTCATTTCTTCTATTCATTTTGACTGTCTTTGGACAGTGCCAAGTGTCAACTGTCATGTGCCAACTACACCCCCTCCTACCCGCAAGGCAGTGGGGAACTACTCAGTTTATGTCCTAGCAATTTTTTCAAGTGCTTAGACTCTTTGGTGTCTAATAATCTTTCCTCATAATGAATGTATTCAATATACACCAAAAAGTCTAAACACCTCAAAAATTCCTAAAAAACAAACTGAGTACCCAGTGGCATGCAGGTTTGGGGGTAGTTGGCACATGGGATGCCACTAATTCCCCACCCACAAAGCAGTAGGGTCAAAATGAACAGAAGAAATGAAGGTGTGCAATGAATCCTGATAGGGATTAATTATGAAGAAAAGTTATTATACACCAAATAATCCAAACACTTGAAAAATAGTGACCACACATTTTGCTCCATAACTCCACTTCTACAAGGGCTAGAGCTTAGCTTTTTTTAAAAATTGAAAGCTGGAAATACCCATTACATTAGCGTTAGGATAGGATGACTTCGAATCTCCATTATTTCCTATGGCTGAAATGTACATAATTAGTAAAAATGAATAAATAAAATAAAAATCAACCAAGTACCACAATGCCTTGAAATTTGGGTGGTAGGTGGAGCCCATGGGGACCTATCCACCACTCAAATTTGGTGCCCCAAGGGCCTTTATAACTGGTCCGAATAAATCCAGACCCAAATCGAACTGAATCTGGGGTGATCTGATGGGACAGATTCGGACATAAAACAAATCACGGGTAATTAGGTTCTAGCACAAATTGAATTTTTTAAAAAAATAGTTTCGTACACATCACTAATGGCAACTGGGTGGATGCTGTGCAATAGGCTCCGGTCCCAAAATAACTGGGCCAGGTTATTCAAAATCTGGAGACTGTACCCTTCATTGTTTAGTTAGGCAATGGTCATGGTGTCATCAAGGTGAACTTGGACAACTTGCCCATGAAGGAAGAGTAGAAAGGTTTTAAAAGCCAATAAAACTGCCAGGAGCTCCAAAAAGTTAATATGGAGCTTCTGCTGTTGGGAGTTCCAAAGACCTTGAGTTTGTAGGGAACGACAATGCGTCCCCCCAACCTTTCAGTGAGGCATCTGTTGTTGTGGGGACATGCATGTGGAAGGGTATGCCTTGAGACAGGGAACCAGGCACAGTCCGCCAGTCTAGCAGTTGGAGGACACCGGAAGGTATGACTAACCACTTTGGGCATCCAGGTTCGGACGAAAAGGAGCCACATCTGAAGTCTCCTAAACTTCAGGCAGGCATTGGCCACTGTTGTGGTGCAGGAAGCCATCAGACCCAGAAGGCACTAGACTGAGCGGGCCCTCTGCTTAGGGAAGGCTTGAAAGGTCGTGATCGAGGCTGAGATGGACTGGAGGTGCTCCATGGACAGGTAAACACGCCTTGTGTCTGCATCTAGGACAGCACCAACATACTGGAATGTGTGCTAAGGGGTCAGGACAGACTTCTTGTGCTTGACACTGAAGCCAAGATCTGCTGAGAGAGGAGAGGTGGGGGGAGAGAGTAAGCAAGCTGGAGTGGGTTCATCTTTGGCAGTAAGAAACCAGTCATCTAGGTATGGAAAAACAGATATGCCCTGCATGCGCAGATAAGCAATCACTGTGCCCATACATCTGGTGAAGACTCTGGGAGCAGTACACAGACCAAATGGAAGAACTTTATACTGATAGGCATTTGAGCCTAGACAGAAGTGTAAAAACTGGTGATGGCGAGCTCTTATGGAGATATGAAAATATGTGTCCTTTAGGGTCAAGGGATACAACCACTCTTCTTCCGATAAGAGCAGCAGAATGGACTATAGAGAGATAATGCAAAATTTGCTGGTTCTTACAAACTTGTTCAATTTCCTCAAGTCGTATATTGGACAGAGGCCCCCATCATGTTTGGGAACCTGGAAGTGTCTGGAGTAGAAGCCAGAATGCATAGAGCTGCATGGAACAGGTTCTATGGCTCCTTTTTGGAGGAAAGCAGACACCTCTTCCTCTAGGATAGGAGTTGTGTGGGTATATTTTATTCCCGCATATGCGGGGAACGTCTCAAACTCAATGACATAGCTGGAGGCAACTATGCTCAACATCCAGGCATCAGATGTTATGTTACACCAGGAAGGGAAGAAAGGGCAAGGCAGATAAAATTAAGGTTGGGGGAAACGGATACTTCCAGGACCTCTAGGTTAAAAAGCCTGTTGAGGCTGGTCCTGCTGCTTAGGCTTCTGTTGGAACCATTGACGTTGCTGGAAGGGCTGTCTGGAGTACTGCCTCAAGCCCCGTCTAAAGTTTCCCCTGTCTTGAGTAGACTTAGGCTGGTAACTTTGTTTATATCCATAACAGTACCTGTTTTGTAATGAAGACTGCTGGGATGGGGTGAATGTTTTCACAGTATACAGAGACCTTTTTTTAGCTTTTCAATTGTGTTGTCGTCATCGTCATCATCATCATCATCATCATCATCTTACATTTATATTCCGCTCTTCCTCCAAGGAGCCCAGAGCGGTATACCCCATACTTAAATTTAAAATTTAAAATCATAGCAGCAATTAATAATAAAAATAACAGTTACAAGGATGGACAGAAAGATCAACCAATCCAATTGCTCAATCATCTAATTGATCACTGGAGGCATTGCTGGGTCCAGCTACATCTGGGGGGAGCCAGGATTGAGAACTCTGGGATGAATGGGTTTTTCACCATAGGAACATAGGAAGCTGTCATATACTGAGTCAGACCATTGGTCCATCCAGGTCAGCACTGCCCCCACAGACTGGCAGGGGCCCCTCCAAGGCTGCAGGCAGGAATCCCTCAGTCCTATCTTGGAGATGCTGCCAGGGAGGGAACCCAAAACCTTCTGCTCTTCCCAGAACGGCTCCATCCCCTGAGGAGAACACCCTACAGTGCCCACACCTCTAGTCTCCCACCCACACACAACCAGGGCATTGGTATCTTTAGAAAAAAGACCTTTACTATCAAAGGCCAAGTTCTCAATCTTATCCTTCATGTTGAACTCCAATGGTGTGGAGCTCAGCCAAGCATGGCGGCATAGGGCAATAGAGCCAGCTAACACTTTGGACTTAGTCTCGGTTAAGTGTTTAGCTGTGCTAAGGTATTGGTGAGTCAGATCTGCTGTCTTAGTAAGAATGTCCATCAACTCAGCCCAAGAAGGTTCAGGTAGGTCATCAGCTTCATCTTTAAGTGAGTCCCAGAGAGACTACTGACATTTTGACATACAAGCCATATAACTTCCTTGCGACAGAGTCTAGCTTCCACTCCTCCTTTCTACTGGGGAGGAATGCTTGTGAGAGGATTTCGATTGGAGTGTGCAGTCCACAACAAGAGAGATGAGCACTGGGTTCTTGAATAGGAAGTAACAAGAAGATTGCTGAATCCTGTACCGGCTTTTCAATTTCTTGGATAGGAGCATCAAAGAGACAGGGGTCCCAGGCAGATTTTGAGGTTGCAACTAGATAGGGATGTGCACGGAACCAGGAGATGGAAGTTTGAAGGCACGGGGGGGGGGGATTTACTTTAAGGCACATGCACCAGGGACTTCTGCTTACTTCTGGTCTGACGAGGAGACGGGGCGGCAGAGAGGTATGTTGCTGCCCCACCAGACCGGTTTAAAATGGAGCGCCGGCATGGGAAAAGCCGAGGGAGAGATAAGTACACCCTCCCCCGCCCTTAAAGTCAACCCCACCGCCTTTGAACCAGCGGAACCTCCAGTCATTCAAACCTGTTCAGAGCCCATAAAGGGCTTCCAACTGGTTCCATGCACATCCCTACAACTAGAGCAGGGAGCATAGGAACTGCTGTTGGGCATGTGGCAGAAGTTGAAGCCAAATAGTCATAAACTGGTCTTTAACAGTGACTTCCGGCTGAGGCAACTTGATTTCCTGAATTTGGACCCTACAAGACTTTGCTTCCTCTACTGGCAAATTTGAAGGAAGATTTGTAAAATTATCATCTGGAGAGGTACCCAGGGATACTTCTGAGATATCGGAATCAGGGACAGAAGAACCCGAATATTCATTGTCAGAGTCTGGATACTCTGGGCCAGGTTCTATAGGGAGTGGTTCTCTTGGAGGCGGAGGATCCCTTGGAAGGAGTGGTTCTGGCCGAGCCACAGTGGCCTCCAGAATAGGTGGAGGGGCCTTTGGGGCTTGAGTCACCTGCCATGAGGAATGCCTTTGAGTGGCTGGTCATTTGAAAGAGTCATTCATGCGAGGCGTAGAGGGCACAAACAAGGTACCCCTGAGCCTCACTGGTTTACATAGCCTATATTCCTCAAAGTCGTAAGGGAGGCATGGAGAGCCATAAGAGAGAATGAGATCAAAATCTCTTCCAGGCATGCAGGTGGCTGGAGTCAAAGGCGCCAGAAGAATTGTTATAATTGAGATGTCTCATGAGCAAATACAGAGTGGAGAAACAATAGCGTTCCCTCCAAGGCAAAGAGAGAGAGAGCACAAGGGAATCCTGGACAGGAAATGCTGATGGAGTCTTTGGGATAGGCATAGGAGATGTAGACTCCTCATTATCTAGACCATGCAAGAGAGTAAAGCCTTTAAAGGTTGTATTAGAAGGAGTAGAGTTTGCCGATACCAGCCGTTTCCAATTCTTGCCTTAGCAATGTAGACATGGAAGGCGAGTGCTGGTCAGGGATGATTTCCGGCACCATCTCATGAGAGAGCAGCCCGACAGGCGAATGTGCTGGTGTTGAGCCCTGAGAGATAATGACTGGAGAAGAAGGTTGTGAGCAGATTGGAGAGAACCTAGTTGCAGAAACTTGTGGCGTAGGTGTTTGTGTATTTAACGTCGATGGTGCCTTTGACATCAACGCCACTGATGTCTATGGAACCCTTTTGTGCATCGAGCCTTGAGACAATGGCTCCGTGTTCTTCTTGGATGCCAGCACCAGAGGTGTCGAGATGGAGTGTCTTGACATTGAAGTGATGGTCTCTGAAATCCTCTTGGGAGTTGACAAAGACAACTTTGGTGCCAAAGGGGTTTACAGACAAGAGCACATCGAAGCAGAAGATCATAACGAGATCTTGATGATTGACTACTTCAGCGAGTAAGAGATCCCTGGCTGAGCTGTAGAAGGGGATGGAGTATAGGCTATCTGCGTTGAGCCCAACATCGGTGTCGAGGTAGATGTTATTTTGTGAGCCGAGCTGGACATCAGCTTGGGGGTAAAGGCAGAAGGCTGGGGAGTGCCAGATGAGCTCTTGGCTGATTTTTGTGCTTTTTGAGCTTCATTTTTGTACTTTTTGATTTTTGTGCTTTTTGAGCTTCAGGTGCTTTTTGTGTTTCATGGGAGGGAGATCATTCTCAGTTGCATTTACCCTTGCGGGAACGCTCCCTTCCTCTATCCAGAGCCGCAGGTTTTTTGAAAGAGTCTTTCACTGGGTGTCAAGTGAGATGGCACTGGAGCCGACGTCGATAGGTGGCTGGATGTCAAGGCCCTTGGAGGCGACGGCGGACTCTTTATCCGAATCCTGGGGCACAAAATACTTTTGTAAAGGGAGGCTTTTAATCTCAACTCCCTACTCAGATGGCTTTTCTTTTAAGGGAAAGGCACACCTTATAGGCACTGGTGTTATGACTACTGCCTAGGCAGTTTAGGCAGTCCTCATGCCTGTTTGAGGACAGCATAGTGCCCCTGCAAGTTCTGCAGCGCTTGAAAGTCTTTGGCGAAGGCATAGCCATAGCTGGACAGACTGAGTCAAAAAACTGAAAAAAGTATTCAAAAACAGGGGGCTGGCAAAGAATAGAGAATAGTTGAAAAAGCAGTCAGAGAAAAGCCAAAAATAACAGATAAAAAACAAGTTTTACTTTACCACAGGAACGAGGGGGAAAGGAGCAGACCCTTTATGAGGGGGAAAGGAGCAGACCCTTTATGAGGCAGCACAAGCAGCGGACGAGAAGGGAAGTGCTCTCCCACCTATTTTACCGGCAGCTGTCCTCATGTCTTGGAATGCTGGAGTGCCTATCAGAGCTATAGATTCCTCCATGGGACTACTGTACAGGTGCAAAAGACCCGGTTGTGTGGGACCATGGATCCCTAGAGATCTTGAAGTTTTGTGAATAAAAATTATTAGACAACTATTTCATAGCAGCTGCTATTTTCCCATCAGATTCCTTGCTTTGCCTTTGTTTGTTTTTTTGGGCGCCTGTTGGGAATCACCACACTTTGCTACTTACCCAATAAAAGTTCCTCAGGTGGAGGCACTCCCAGCAAATAATGGAAAAACAAAGCAGCACAACGAAGGTAGGATGTGATGCCCTTCTTAATACACTCCCACAAATACCAGCCTGGAACTCTTTGGCTATAGCAACTGTAAACAGAGATCAAATACATGTACTTAATACATTTGAATCCTCAGCCTGGTTTAAACAAAAGTTTCTGGCAGATTAAAAACAAATGGACTAAGGCAGTGGTTCCCAAACTGGGAGCCTCTAGATGTTGATGAACTACTGCTCACATCATCCTCAGCCACAATAAATTGTAGCTGGGGCTGATGGGAGTTGTAGTTCAGCAACACCTGGGGGGCTCCCAGTTTGGGAACTACTGGACTAAGGTGATGGGACAGAGAAAGTCATATCAGTGAAGGAGGGGCTTCTTCTCTAGAACACTCCTTAAATTACTATATTATAAAAGTATCTCTTTCTCATGCACAAATAAATGTTTGGGAGATCTGCTGAGAAGCAGACACATTCAACAAATTAGCCTGCATACCTTGATGGTAGAGCTCTATGGCAACATTTTGGACTGAATCTCCCTTTCTCACTTACGCTGCTTATAGTAATCTGAGTGTGATTGCACAGGCACAGGAATTACTTAAACATCTATAGCTCAATTCTATGCCCATTCACTTTGAAGTAAATCCCATTGAGTTTTATGGAAGTCTTCTGGCCCTGATCTGTTTAGCATGGCCACCACAATTTTATAATACTTAAAAATGACCGTTCTGTTGGCTCTCAAAATGGAGTTTAACCAGTATGAATGTATGTTTAGTTTCCCATATCTAAATCTTGATTATGTATTCTATCTAATGTGCCTGTCCTCCTTGGGATTGATTGTATATAAACAATTTTATTTATCTTTTTAAAGTTCATACATATCAATATAGATATAGAAATTCTGCCCATCATTATGCACCAAACAAAACTAGTCTGCCAGTCTTGACCTCCAACATCACTTATTTACAATATTTACAGTTCTGAAGCAATAAGCTGTTGCAGGGGCAGAGCCACCACTGAGCAGCTGGGTTCAAAGAAGCCAGGCCAGCAATCATGGAAGGGCCATGAGAGCCCTCCTTGCGCATGATGTTATGCACAAAAGGGATGTGGCCTGATCACTGGAGGACCCATGCAAGCCTTCCAAGCACATTCCCAGCCAGAGTTGGTTGGCTGGGTGAATTTATTTCCCTTTCTCTCCCTTGCTGGAGAAAGAGAAAAGGAAATAAATGCACCCAGCCAGCAAATGCTGGCTGGGAATGAGCTCTGGAGGTCTCGCACAGGCTCTCCAGAGCCCGGGCCACACCCATGTGCATGTAACATCACACGCACAGAGAGTCACTGGCACGCAGGGAACGTGCAGGGCAGGGTTTACAGTGGATGGGGTAGAACAGAGGCCCCCAGGCTCCATCACTGGGCTGTTGGAAACTACTTCTCCAGTACATTGATACCAATGCTAATGAAATTTATTTTGTCTGTTCTTTCTTTTACCTCCCCTCTATCTGACAAATAATAATAGTTGACATCTGCACAGCACTTTTTGAGCATATAAAGCACTTCACATATATTATCTCGATATACAACAAACTTGAAGCTAAATATTATTCCTACTCTGAAGCTGGGGAGCTAAGGCTGAGAAGGAGCATCTTGCTAAAGGCTTTAAGTGAGTTTATAACATAAGTGAGATTCAAATCAGAAAATCCCTGATTCATGGTCCAGGCTCTTAATCATTGCACTACAGTACTATTGCAACACTAAATTGACCATATGGACCAATTTCACACTCACACCTACACCTGAGTTTTCTGACAGTCTCACCATATGATAGTCACAGCTCTGGGCAACACACAGTGGCAACATAAATCTGGAACTGCAACATTCCATTTATTCAATCTGACAAAAATAAGATATCCTTTACATAGTACTAGAGTGATTTTCTTTAAGATTGGTTTCAAGAGATACTATAATGAATCAAATGAACAAAAACAGGTTGCTTACCTGTAACTTATGATCTGGATGTGATCCGTTGTATTCATAAGAACTGGGTTTCTGTGCCTGCGCAGGGACCTCCCGGGCTGATTAGCTAGCTCCTCTTCGCGCCCCGCCCGTCTGCACGTGGCTTGCAGCTTCCGTTGGAATCGACAGTTGGGGCGCCTCTCCTTCAGATTTCTCGCAGACCGCCATATAAGTGACGATCCGTACACCAGCATCCACTAGTCCAGGCATTCTGCAGCGGGGCCGGCTGGGAGGGACTTATGAATACAACGGATCACATCCAGATCATAAGTTACAGGTAAGCAACCTGTTTATCTGGATTGTGATCCATTGTATCCATAAGAACTGGGTGTTTAGCAAGCTACCCCATAAGGAGGCGGGTGAGGACCGCCAGCTATGCCAACACACGTTTCAACACTGATCTTCCAAAATTCGCCTCCCTAGCCATCTGCAGATCCAGAGCATAATGCTTTACGAATGGTAGATGCAATGACCATGTCGCCGCCAGGCAGACATCTGCCATTTTAATGCCTGACAGATGTGCCGCAGACGTTGCGTAGGCCCTAGTAGAGTGAGCCCGAACCGTCTTTGGCGGTGTTATCTTCTGGCTTTTATAGGCAAGGAAAATCAGTTCCACTAGCCAGTGAGCAAGTCTCTGGCGAGAGATTGGACGGCCCTTGCTACGCCCCCGGAAGGAGAGAAAAAGCTTTTTACTCTTCCTAAAGTCATGAGTCCTCTCCAAATAGTATAGGAGTGATCTACGCATGTCCAACGTGTGGAGGGCCTTCTCTAAGTCCGTCTCCGGACTACTGAAAAAAGTTGGTAGCACTATGTCTTGATTTAAGTGGAAATCTGTTACCACCTTCGGCAGGAATCTCGGATCAAGACGCATCACAACCTTGTGTGGATAGAATTGAGTGTAGGGTCTATCCATCCGCAGGGCCGTCATCTCGCTCACTCTGTTAGCCGATGTAATGGCTACCAAGAATGCCACCTTTAAGGTCAGAAACTTCAGTGGAACAGTCGCCAGTGGCTCAAAAGGTGCCTCCGTTAGGGCAGAGAGAACTAAAGACAGACTCCATTGCTCCACTGGGCTGCGCACAGGCGGGTAAAGGTTATTAACACCCTTCAGGAAACGTTTACATTCCGGGTGGGAGAAAACCGCGGACCCATCCCATCCCCTGTGCTTTGACGAGATTGCAGCCAAATGCAGCTTAATGGAAACATTCGCCAATCCACTCAGTTTGAGCGATGTCAGGTAACGTAGCACATCCCGTGGGGTCGCACGCAATGGCGTGACACTCTTCCCCCTCATATAACTCTTGAAGCGGTTCCACTTGCAGGCATAACTGCGTCTTGTCGACGCACGCCTACTGTTTAGTAAGATGTTGTTTAATAGTTGATTCTCCAAGCGGTCAGCTTGAGAGAGTGCACATCGGGGTGTAACACCTTTCCGTGTTCTCTTTGTAACAGGTTTGGAGCCTTGGGGAACTTGTGGAACACTGAATGAGACATTCCCAGAAGTGTGGCAAACCACGGCTGGCGCAGCCACCATGAAGCCAGAAGTATGCATTTCGTTTGGTCCCGCAATATCTGCGCAACCACACGGCCCATTAACGGCAGCGGGGGAAAAAGATATAACAGTCCCGTCTTCCAGGCCCGTTGAAAAGCATCCCCCAGGGATCCTTGGCCTATGCCCGCACGCGAACAATAATTGACACACTTTTTGTTGGCAACCGTGGCAAATAAGTCTATCGATGGGACCCCCCAGATCCCGAACACCCTGTCGAGATACATCGGGTTGATTTCCCACTCGTGTCTTTGGTTGAAACTGATGTCCCTGCTGAGCCTGTCGGCCAAGCAGTTGTCTACACCCTTTATGTGTATTGCCACCGGGTGAATTGAATGTTGAATGCACCAGTCCCATATTTTTCTCGCAAGTAGGCAAAGAGACAGTGACACTGTCCCCCCTTGATGGTTGAGGTAGGCAATCGCCGTCGTGTTGTCTAGCTCCAGCTGTACTGCTTGTCCCCTTATCATAGGTTCGAATGCCCTTAGGCCCTGGAACACAGCCAATAGCTCCAAGTAATTTATATGCTGAAGTCTCTGCAACTGGGTCCATGTCCCCTGCACGCATACGCTGGCGCAATGCGCACCCCAGCCCGCCATCGAGGCATCTGTCGTTATCCGGGAGGTGGGCTCCTTGGACACAAACTCGACTCCTTTGCCCAAATTGCCCATGTCTAGCCACCACCCCAGGCTGGCGAGGACATGTTGTGGTAATGTCAAGTGCATATTCTGGCCATCCACGTTGGGTCGGAAGTTGTGGAGAAACCAATGCTGCAATGTGCGCATGCGGAGGGGCGTGTGTGACACCGTTGCGGTGCATGATGCCATCAAACCCAACATCCGCTGGATTTGAACCGCTGGCTGCCGTGGAGTCCTCTGAAAGTGACGTATGAGTTCGTGCATTTGGGTAATTCTTTCCGCAGGTAAGAACGCCCTGGCCAATTCCAAGTCCAGCACCGCTCCGATGAAGTTCACTCGAGTCATTGGTTCGAGTCTCGACTTCTTCCAATTCACATTGATGCCGAGGCACTCCAATAAGGCTAGCAGCATCTGCACTTGGCGGGTAAGTAAACTCCTGTCGTGGCTCACCACGAGCCAATCGTCTAAATACGGATACAGCCTCAAGCCCTGAGTTCGTAGGTGGGCTACAACCACCGCCATCACCTTTGTGAACACTCTGGGCGCAGTAGAAAGTCCAAATGGAAGCACCACATATTGATAGATTTGTGCCCCCACTGTAAACCGGAGGAACTTGCGGTGACTCTCCTGTATCCCGATATGAAAATAAGCGTCCTTGAGATCCAGAGTAACTGCCCACTGTTCGTTCACCAGCAGAGGCAGAATTCCCTGCAGCGTCACCATTCTGAATTTCCTGGTCCGAACGAAGAGGTTGAGCCCCCTCAGGTCCATTATGGCTATTATTCCACTGTCTCTCTTTGGTATCTGAAAATACCAGGAATAGTAGCCGGTCAGTCTGTTCGCCCATTGCACCCGCGTGATCGCCTGTTTCTCCAGCAGCACCTTGACCTCCTCCCGCAACACCTCTGTGGCCGGCGTATAGACCAGTCCAGAGAAGGGAGGCCTTGTCTCGAACTCCAACGCATATCCAGTCTGCACTATTCTTAGTACCCACCGGTCGGATGTTATGTTGTGCCATGCTGGCGCACGGCTTGCCAGTTTGATGTTGATCCTGGCAACTACAGGGCCGATGTAGTGGGTCCTGGATTGTAGCGTTGGACTTAATTGGCTGCTGCAAAACTGATGCAGTGGACGAACAGTCCCGTCAAAAGCTCTTGCTGGAAGCGTCCTTGTTGCCTTGACGAGCTGTTTTTCCTTTTTGTTTTTGGTTAAAGCCCTTACCGTGTTGGTAAGGTCTGAATTGCTTTCGGTATTCTTTGCGGTCCCGATACCGATTACTCTTTCTCTGATAATAAGTGCGGCTCCTTGCAGTTGAGCTAGAACCGCTCGAAGGCACCATAAAGGTGCGGGCAGTGAATTTAGATTTTTTCAACGTCTCCATTGACGTGTCTGTGTCCTCATGGAATAAGCCTTTGCCGTCAAATGGCAAGGACTCGACTTTCTCCTTCATGTCTGTCTGCAGGGTTGCTGAGCGAAGCCACGCATGCCTGCGCAAGCTCACTGCCGTCACCATTGCTCTTGATTCCGTCTCCGACAAGTGTTTGAACTCGCTCAGTTGTTGGCGCGTTATTGCCGTTGTTCTTTCGTACACATCATTAAATCTCCATTGGAAGTCCTCCGGAGATAAAGAGGATGAATCCTGTAAGAGCACATCCCAAAGTAAATGGTTATAGCGTGCCATACACGCCGCATAATTAGCAATACGAATTGCTAAACTGGAGATGCTATAGATCTTTCGACCCATAACGTCCATTTTCCTCCCCTCTTTGTCAGCAGGCGTGGAATGACGGTGTCCACTCTTGGTGGATAAAGCGCAACTGACAACCAAGGAGTTCGGTATAGGATGACGTAACAGGTAAGAGTTCTCTCCTTCAGTCACCCTATACAAATTCTCAATGCGCTTGGAAGTCAGAGTCCCGACCCCCACTGAGTCCCATGCCACCTTCGCAGCCTTGTCTATCCCAGGAATCATGGTGAGGGCAACAGGATGCGAAGTCTTAGACCGCTTCATCATATTATAGACCGGGTCAGCAACGTCCGCATCCGGAGAGCTTACGTCCATGCCCAGGGCTTCAGCGATGTCCCTTATGAGGATATGGTAAGCTTTCAATTCCTCAGTTGGCGAGGTGGATAGTTTTGGTGGCACATCCGAAGGGGGGTCCGACCTACGACTGATATCATCTCTGTCAGAGGCCGGTCCCGACTCATCGTCCTCACTGTCATCAGAGGGTGAAGATGATGGTTCAGAAGGAGGAGGTGTTGCTTTCCTCTTTCTTTTCCCAGCAGGTTTTTCTGGCATCCTCGTCTGGACCACAGGTAACTGTGAATTCTCTGGAAGGTAAGTTTGAACTTGCACCAATGGTGTTTGTATAGGCAAGTTCACAGACGGCCCCTGATGGTCTGCATGCTCTCACTGCAGCAGCGGCTGTGCAAGTTGTCCAGCCTGCACAAAATTCCGCAGCCCTTGCACTGGTTGCATTTCTACCTGTGCCGCCTTCCAACGCAAGAACTCTGCATAATCATCCGGCACACCATGGCGGAAACCGCAGGAATGAGTTGGCTGCAGCATCGTAGAGCATCCGACATCGGTTCTCGGATCCTGGACCACTGCTGGTGTCAGTGAGGCAATATGAGGCAGATCAGCCAGCTCTCCACCTCCAGGACCCTCGTCTAAGCCTGTCGACAGGAAGCCGCGAAACGTCGCACCCGAGGGGGTACTCGAACTCGACTCCAGCAGTTCTCTAAGTCCGTCCCCGTGTGTAGCCAGACTCGGAGTCCTCGGCGTCGAGGGGGACTGTGCCGGCATCAATGCCGGTGACAAAAGATGAGGAATCCTCCTCAATGTCGAAGCCGTCAACACCGACGAAGGAGCAGTGCTCACATTCAATATCTGCTCCGGCACCGTGGACGCCGACGGAGGAATGGCATACACCGCCTGGGCAGTTATGGGAGGCTCCGATGCCAAGACTTGCAAATGCCTCGACGCCGATATCGATGTCGATGTCGATTCCAATGTCGATGCCTGTCCCAGACTGCCTTGGTCCAATCTCGATGTCGACGCTGGTGTCGATGTCGAGACTAAAGTCGATGTCGAAGCCGAAATCATCCTGACCGTCGATACCGAAGGTGTCGACGTCGAGGTTGTAGGGGACTCAGCCGAGTCCACGTCGTAAATCTGTGCTGCCGTCGGTGAGGGAGTTCGATGTCGAGACTCCTCACGATGGCGACCTTCCCTCTCAGAAGCATGACGATCTTTATCCTTATGCTTCCGTTTTTTTGAAACCTCCTTTGGTTTCTTAAACAGAGTGTCAACAGCGGTTTTAGACTGCGTATCAGCAGACCCACTGGAACCCAATCCCAGGGAGCTTGATGCACCGCACTCCTTCGACATCGAAGCTCCCGATGTCGATCCGGAACTCATCGACGCCGACGGACGAGGAGTTGGCGGTCGAAGTGCCTCCTCGTATAACGCAGCTCGAAGCCTGAGAGCTCTATTTTGTCTAGTTTGTTTTGAAAACGAGCAGCATATCTTACACGCCTCCGTGTTATGATTCTCTCCTAGGCACATCAAACAGGCGTCGTGATAATCAGTCGACGGCAACTTTGCTCGACACTTTTCACACCGTTTGAACGTCTTCTTAGCTTCCATTGTCCAAATGCTGTTCCGAGTCAAATTCAGTAAACAATCTTAGGAACAAACAAAGCAGAGTTCGTAATCAAGTCCGTTCGCCGTTCCGAGTCAAAACCGTCCTGTACAAACTTCGTAGTTAGAATCAGAGTCCCAAAATCAAGTCCGTTGTTCGTTCTGAAGTCAAACCAATTAATCCGCTCAGTAGAGAATAGTCAAACAGTCCGAAGTCAAATTTTTTGATAACAATTGAGGAGCAACAGCCAAGAGGTGTAAGCGCTTTGGCGGTCAAGAGAAAACTGAAGGAGAGGCGCCCCAACCGTCGATTCCAACGGAAGCTGCAAGCCACGTGCAGATGGGCGGGGCGCGAAGATGAGCTAGCTAATCAGCCCGGGAGGTCCCTGCGCAGGCGCAGAAACCCAGTTCTTATGGATACAATGGATCACAATCCAGATCATACTATATCTTCTAGGGATGTGCACGGAACCATGGAGGTGCAGTCCGGCACTGGGGGGCATGTAGCTTTAAGGGCAGGGAAGGTAGTACTTACCCCTTTTGCCGCTTTCCCCCCTCTGGCACTCAACGTTTTAGCAAAGTTTTGGGGGCGGCAGCGTTCCTCCCTGCTGCCCCTGCCCGGCAAAAGCGGAAATTGGTTTCACGTATGCGATCGTCGCAGCGCGCACACCCGTCGCCGCCATGTGCGCGCCGCACACGTCACATGTTGCATGTGCATGTGTATGACGTGTGTGGCGCGTGCATGCATGGCGGCAGAAGGCATGCGCGTGCGCCGCACACATGCATGCAACCAACTTCCACTTTTGCCGGGCAACGACGGGTACAGGGGCGGCAGGGAGGGACGCTGCTGCCCCAAAAACTTTGCTAAAACATCAAGCGCCGGAGGAGGAAAAGCTGCAGGAGGGGTAAGTACTACCCCTATATTTTATGTATTCATTGAATTTATATAGACTGCCCTTCCTAAAATGGCTCAGGATGGTTTACATCAAAACCAAAAACACATAATAAAACAAATTTAAACCAGATTAAAATTAAAACTATATATTATTAAAAACCAGGCTAAAAAGATGGTTCTTTAAGGGTCTCCTGAAGGCCTCCAAGGACGATAATCAGCATATCCATGGAGAACACGTTCCACAACTCAGGAGCGACAAGGCACGATCCCAGGCTGCTGCCAGATGAACTGGTGGCACCCCAAGATGGATGTGAAAAAGGCCAATTCCATGCTAGGGATCATTAGGAAGGGGATTGAAAATAAAAATGCTAATATTATAATTCCCTTATACAAAACTACAGTGCAGCCACATTTGGAGTACTGCATGCAGTTCTGCTCACCATACCTTAAGGAGGACATGGTACAACTAGAAATGGTGCAGAAGAGGGCAACCAAGATGATCAGAGGCCTAGAGCACCTTTCTTATGAGGCAAGATTACAACACTTGGGGCTTTTTAGTTCAGCAAAAAGATGATTGAGGAGAGACATAATAGACGTCTATAAAATCATGCATGGTAAGAAGAACGTTGAGAAAAAGAAATTTTTCTCCCTCTTGCATAACACTAGAACCAGGGGTAATCCCATGAAACTGATTTCCCCAAAATTTAGGGCCAATAAAAGGAAGCACTTTGTCACAGAATGTATAATCAACCTATGGAATTCTCTGCCACAAGACAGCCAACAACCAGGATGTCTTTAAGGTTTTTAAAGATAAATTCATGGAGAATAGGTCTATCAATTGCCACTAGTCTGAGAGCTATAGACCACTTCCACCCCTCAGAGGCAAGATGCCTCTAAATACTAGTTGCAGGGGAGTAGCAGTAGGAGAGTGAGCATGCCCTCAACTCTTGCCTGTGGGCTTCCTAGAGGCATCTGGTGGGTCACTGTGTGAAGCAGGATGCTGGACTAGATGGGTCTTGAGCCTGATCCAGCAGGGCTTTTCTCATGTTCGTATGTCTTGCAGATTACAACTCCAACATTGAGCACCCCCTTGATTTGATTCAACTTCATTATTATTCCTCACTAGTGATGTGCACAGACCATCTGGAGACCATTCTACAGGCCTCCGGACTGGTCCGGACATGGGAAGTTCAGGCGGACTGGGGTGGGCGTTCCTTTAAGGGCGTGGGGAGGGTGTACTTACTCCTCCGGCGTGCCTTTTTTAGTTAGCAACTGGGGCGGCAGGATACCTCCCTGCCAACCCTTCCCCCTCTCAGCTGCAAAAGGCTTCAGTAAGCCTTTTGCGTGTGCACACGTCACGTCTCCGTGACACACGTATGTGCACATCGCAGAGACGTGACACGCATGTGCAAAAGGCTTCCTGAAAGCTTTTGCAGCCGAGTGGGGGAAGGGGTGGCAGGAAGGTATCATGCCGCTCCAACGGCTAACTAAAAAAGGCACACCGGAGGGGGGAAAGCGGCGGGAGGGGTAAGTACACCCTCCCCCCGCCCTTAAAGGAACCCCCACCCCAGTGCCGGACCACAGATCCACGGTTCTGTGCACATCACTACCCATTACTGCCTGTAGACAGGCATTTAAGGGGCTAATGCCATATTGTGATATCAATGACCAGGAGAAATAGGATTTCGCATCAGCATATTTATAACACCCAGCACCAAATCCCCTGATGACCTCATCCAGCAGTTTCATGTATATATTTAAAAAAGCATTGGTGACAGAATGGAGACCAGGGGGACTCCATATAGTAGCTCCCGTTTTGAAGAGCAACTGTTACCAAGCGCCACCATCTGAAATCTACCCGAGAAATAGAAGCGGAACCACTGAAAAACAGTTCCTCCTATCCCCAAATCTCTCAGGTGATCCAGAAGGATTTCATGGACGATGGTAACAAAAGCCACTGAGATATCCAAAAGAAGCAGCAGAGTCACACTTGTTCTGTCAATTCCCTGGTGAAAGTCATCTATCAGGCCGACCAAGGTTGTCTCACCCCATAGCCCTCCCTAAAGCCATTTTGAAATTCATCTAGATAACCTGTTTCCATCAAGACCACTTGGAGCTGGCCAGCCACCACCCTCTCAATCATTTTACCCCAACCATGAGAGATTGGAGACTGTCCTATAATTATCCATCCCCAGGGGATTCAGAGTGGGCTTCTTAAGAAGGGGGCTAACCACCACCTCCTTCAAACAAGGTGGCATTCTGCGCTTCCTCAGTGAGGTAGTAATAATATCAACCAGGCCAGCTCCAACAACCTCCCTGAAAGATGAAATCAACCATATTGGGCAAAGATCCAAAGAACACATGGTAGGCTGTACCACTCCAGGCAGCTTGTCTATATCCTCAGGAGTCACAAACTGAAACTGATCCAATCTAATATTGCAAGAGGGATTGCTGGACACCTCCCTAACTGGCTCTGCAGAAATTTTGGAGTCCAGATCAACCCAAATGTGAGAAATGTTCTCTGCAATTAACTCACTGAATGCCTCACAGTGAGACATTGTTTCCGGAAACCAATTGGAAATAGAAGGGGCTTGAGTTAAACCCCTAACAAATTTATATTCCTTTAACTTGTCTTCCTCAAAAGAATCCTGGGAATTGTGGTTTGAGGAAGGTCCTGAGCCTTCTCTGTGAGACATTATCTTGTCTTCCGCTTCCTTGCATAACTGAGATTGCCACCTTTCCCCTCCAGCCATGCTCCTGTGCCTTTCACAGCAGTCTGCCATACAGAAATAAAGGAGAGGACACTTTGGATAAGTTAAAATGTTTGAACAAGGCTGGAACAAGGAGAGAGGTGACAGAACTCCTTAGCGCTGCATTACTGGAGGGTGGGGGGCAAGGAGCAGCGTCAATGGGGGAGTGTGGCCGAACGGGTGCTGCTCGCTCCCAGGAGTGTGGCCGAGCAGGTGCTGCTCGCCCGCTCCTAGAGATAGCCCTGGATCCTGGTAAGGGGTTCCTGTGACCCCCTTATGGATCACAGCCACTCCACCCCCACACCACTTCCTCTAACTTGCTCAACAACAGAGAACCCTGGAGGAATAAGTTGAGCACACAAAGGATCTCTAGCCTCCCTCAACCAGGTTTCAGTCATACAAGCCAGGCTGGCTCCTTCATCCACGATCAAATCATGGTTAATTAAAATCTTATTTTGAACTGACCTGGCATTACAAATGAGTATTGTTAGGTTCAGTGGGGAATTGGAAATACTCCCCACTATTCTCTGGTTTCAGTATATGCAGGTTAAATATTTTATTGAACAGGAAATAATGCCACTATAGCTTAGAGATAGTTATGGTCTAAGGTGGATAAATCAGAAAGCTTTATTCCTCCATATACAATACAATAACTACATTTAAGAAAAATATTGGACTCTTATAAAGCACTAGAAATATTGAAATTTACATATTTCCTTTTGTATCTTTTGGGAAGTCTATTTTAAGCAGAGAAGTTTAGACTCTTGTCTGCTCTGAGAGAGTCACAGCATAATATTTTATGTTGCTCCTATTTGGCCCAACAGTGATTAAATAGAATGTATGAGTTAATACATTTAAATGCTGGAAATGTGGATCTGGAAATGTTGGGCTCGGTGGTGTAGTCACCATTTGACAAGGGGGGGCCAAATGTCTCCGAGTTGCCAAGGTTGAGAAGGCCACTACAGTGCCCCCTCTCTTCTCTCTAAGGGCACTCCCTTGTCCTCCTCCTGCTCAGAGCAAGGGAGAGAAAGCAAGCACCCAAGTGGCCCTTTCATTTGCTAGCAGAGAAGGAGCAGGTAAGGGGTTGCACAGCTCCCCCTCCCAGGTGCTGACCCCATCCCTTGCATCAGCATGCTGACACAGAGACGTGGCTATCACCCAGAAGGGAAGCCACCCAACCCTACTTCTGCTCCTCTTCAGACAGTGCTTCATTGCTAGCTGGGTGCTTCTTTCTTTCTCTCCCTTGCTCCACACGAGGGAGAGAAAGCAAGCATCCAATGAAGCTCTGACTGGGAAAGAACTGAAGAGGGACTGTGCAGTCCCTTCTGGGTGCTGGTCATGTCCCCTGCATCTGGCATTGATGCAGGGGGCATGGCCAGCATGCACACAGGCAGCAATGGGGGGATTTAATCCTGGCTTCATGATCTGACGCTAGAGGTCCTGTGTGTGCTCAACTTATTCCTCCAGGGTTCTCTGTTGTTGAGCAAGTTAGTTTGTGCAATATCTCCAAAGCTCAAGAACATACTCATAATTCTCCCTCCCTTTTGTGCATCAGGGTTGGAAGAACACTACTCCCAAATCAGCCGGGTTAGAACAAGCCAGGATCACTCATTACGTAAGCAATCCTGGATAATTCGAGTCAATGTTCCAAAATAAACCAGTATTTGAACCTGAAATACAATCCCAGTTGCATATGGGATAATAATGAAGTATTTTACAGGGCTGTAAGGGTTACATAATGTTGGGATTTACTATAGACATTGTTTCTGTTCTTGATTAAAGACATGCTTCTAAATATTTGAAGTTGTCTGTGTACTGACTTGCGGGTGGAGTCACTGTGCATATCTCCTCCTCTTGTCTTGCATTCAAACTGAGAGGTTCTCCCTCTTTCTGCATAACTGACTGTTTTTTCTTAGCCTATGTTTTAGTTAGTAATGAATATCAAACTCTTGTTTCTCTGTTTAAGTTGTTTCCTATTAATTACTTATAGAGGATAAGTAATTTCTCTGCATCACATAAAACAGCCAATGAAGCACAAACGATAAATATTACTACAAATGGGCTCCATTCATCATGTATTGGAACACCTTTTGTAAGATTGGAATTTTTTTCCTAAACTGGATATTGCATGTAGATGATTTAATAGAAAAAGGAATTAAAATATTTTTTATTATTAGCTATACCCAAGAGATTAAAGACAGTCAGTGGTGAAAAGCAGACATTAACACTGTTACAGGAACTTCTCAAATAAGTGTGCAAAGGATTGTGACTTTGGCCAGACACAGATCTGAATGACTAATTTCCTCCCTTCTCTTCTGGGAAATGTGAAAGGTCAATACAATACACTCCTCATCGATTGAGGCATGTTGCCAAGAGGCTACTTACCCACTGGTGTATCTATAAACTTCTTCACAGAAAGCATTAGCAGCATGTGCTTCCTCACTATCATCCTGGACCTGTGCAGAAGCTGGACATTCTGTAGGAAAAATAAACCTTTTAAAAAAAAAATTTAATGCTTATCTTTTAAGCATCTACAGTTTTTTCACTTTTACTGAGACCCTCTCTTAAAAAAATAAATAAATAACCTGCCAAGTCACTTATAAATCTAGGACCTGAGCACAGAAATTGGCTATAATTTGCTGCACCCCTCTGATGCCAGATAAGGAGAAAGTGTTGCCTTCAGGTCATAAGACTTCCATGCAGAACAGAGAGAGGCTGATCCTTATCACCACCTTGGTAATACCAATGAAGCAGATGCTGCTGCTGAGAGCAATACAAAGACAGGGACTGATCTTGCTGAACCAAAATGTGTATTCTTTGATTTAGCTGTGGGATGACCTGACACACAAAAATCAGGGTAGATTAGCCAGTTTTCACACTGGTTGGGGAATTGCTGCTACTTTACTAGTGATACCTAGCTAACAAATAGGAACCAAGCTAATGGGAAGTATATTCAACCCTTTTTAGTTTAGTTCAGGGAGCTATCCGTCCCCCTAAAGCCTTTTATCCAAGAATTATGAAATCAAGCAAATGGTGACTTGGGAGGTATGAGACCAGACCTTCCAAATCTTCACAGTAAAATCTGGAACTATTCTGAAAACAGAAGAGCTTATTAAAAACAACAAAAAAGCATTCTAGTATACACATGTAAAGACAGAATGGAACACAATGTTGGCCTTTATTCTCTTCCTTTAGATAAGATGTCAAAAAGAAGCCCAATGGTGTGGGAGCTGCCAGCATGTTGCTGACAAGTCTAAGTAAGTGGCTCACCCAATGAATATATTACCAGTAACGGCTTTTTAAAAATTAGATACATAGAAGTGATACCTGTTTGCTTCAACTGGAAAGAGAGGCTGACATCCTGACTAAATTTCTCAACAGAAGCCCCAATGAAATTAATAGGACAAGATAGTCATGACTAATTTGTCCTATTAATTTTAATGAGACTGCCGCTGAGAATTTTCGTCAGGATGTCAGCCAGTATTTCTAATATAGCAAACAAGTGGTAACACAGGAAGCTGCCTTATACAGAGTCAAACGATTGGCCCATCTAGCTTAGCATTATTTATACTGGCAGTAGCTATCCAACACTTAAAACTAGGGTTGTGCATGGAACCAGGCAGAAGACGTTCGAAGGCGGGGTGGTGGTGGTGGTTCTGACTTTAAGGGTGGGCAAGGGTGCACTTACCCATCCCTCTGCTTCCCCCCACCCCCCCGCCAGTGCTCCATTAGCAAGGGCTCCTTCAGGGCAGCAGCATACCTTCCTGCTGCCCCATCTCCTTGCTCCCAGAAGTACTAGGAAGTACCTGGCATGGGCACACAACATTGTGCTTGGGGTTGCTTTTAGTAGGAGTGTGCACGGACCGATTCGGAGGCCATTCTACTGGCCTCCGAACCCGTCCGGACATGGGGTGGTTTTGGTTCGGGAGGGTTTGTGTCGGGGGTTCCATTAAGGGCGGGGGGGGCTTTACTTACCCCTCCCGCCCTTTCCAGTTTTTGCGCCGTAAGTACCATAAAAAATGCGGGCTGCAGGATCCCTCTCCGCCCGCTTCTATTCTCTTCGATGGCTCCGCGCTCGGGCGGGCGGCAGCTGCCGCCACTGAAGCCCCCTCGAGAAGCCCCCTCGAAGCTCTTTCGGTACCTTAAATCTCGCCCGGACCGAGTCTGACCACACTCGGGCGGGCGGCAGCGAGATGTCCTTCCGCCCGCCCGCTCCCTTCCCTGCCGTCTGCAAAGTGCAGGAAGCCTTCTGCGTGCGCGCGCAGAAGGCTGAGTGCAGGAAGCCTTCTGCGCATGCGCGCAGAAGGCTTCCTGCACTTTGCAGACGGCAGGGAAGGGAGCGGGCGGGCGGAAGGACATCTCGCTGCCGCCCGCCCGAGTGTGGTCAGACTCGGTCCGGGCGAGATTTAAGGTACCGAAAGAGCTTCGAGGGGGCTTCTCGAGGGGGCTTCAGTGGCGGCAGCTGCCGCCCGCCCGAGCGCGGAGCCATCGAAGAGAATAGAAGCGGGCGGAGAGGGATCCTGCAGCCCGCATTTTTTATGGTACTTACGGCGCAAAAACTGGAAAGGGCGGGAGGGGTAAGTAAAGCCCCCCCCCCGCCCTTAATGGAACCCCCCACCCCAGTGCCGAACCGCAACTCCGCGGTTCCGTGCACACCCCTAGCTTTTAGCGAAAGGCGGTATAGAAATCTAACAATAAATAAAATAAATAAAAACATGCACCCGGTGTGCACACGCGCACTGGGGACTTCCTTGTACTTCCAGGCAACGAGGAGACAGGGCAGCAGGGATGTATGCTACTGCCCTGAAGGAGCCTTTGCTACCAGAGCACCGGTGAGGGGAAAGAGGAGAAAGGAGTAAGTGCACCTCCACCCTTAAAATCAGACACACACACCCGACTTCAAACTGGCCAACAGCCCATTGTTTGAACCGGTTCGGAGGCTCTAAAAAGGGCCTCCAAACGGGTTCGTGCACATCCCTATTTACAGCACAGGTCTTTCCCAGCCCTACTTGAAGATACTAGGTATTTAACCTGGGAAGTTCTGATTGCAAAGCAGGTACTCTGCCAATGAGCTACCATCTTTTCCCACTAGGAGAAAGAAAGTGGGAACCCACAAGGAACTGTAAAGAGAAGAGAATAATGGGGAGTATGAGAGAAAAATCCTCTCATAGGAATAATGGGGAGTATGAGAGCTTTTACAGCTCCCCCAATATCTCTTGCTGCCCCACACCTCCTTTCATCTCTTCTCCTCCAGGCCTCACCTTCTTCCTTCCGCTTCTCCAATCACCTTTCCACAGCTTATCCTTCCTTCCCTCCCTTGACCCAACCCTCCGGGCTCTGGATAATCTTACTCTTGTTTCCCTCTTCTTTTATAGCTTGACTGGAAGAAAAGATGCTGTCAGCTATTGAAAGATGCACCTGGGTTGCGGGCGAAGGTGGCAGGTGCCTTACAGTTGTCAAAATCATTTTCTGTAATATTTATTTAATTTAAAATAATTATATCCCATTTTTCTGCCCAGCAGCATCCAAGGCAGCTTATAAGACATAGATTATACACAACGTAAGATCTTTTAAAAAAGCAATGGTGCCTGCTTAAAGGGTTGGGGGAATAAAGGAAAACACCTATTTTCCAAGCTCCCAATTGTCACTGCTGCTGTTCCACTGACCATAGGAGGAAACCACTCTTTCCTCCTGCCCCCAAAAGTGTGCTAGCAGGTCCAAGCAGCAGCCAGATATCTTTGATTTCAGGGGCCAGACATCATCTCACCCCAGCAGGTGGGCAGTTTACAGCTCCCAATTCTACCCAGCGGCAAGGATGACCAATTCTTACTAAAGTGACAGGGCAGGGGGTCTATCAACCATAGAGAAGTCTCTCTTACCCCTATAGAAAAATAGTGCAGGGCTAGAACAGCCCACAACTCTCTCTTCCCTCTCCATCACCACCTGGATAGGACACCTCCTGGGAATCCTATGTATGCTGTAATAGAAGATCCTAAGCCTATCGGAGGAGGGTGAGGCCCTGCGGTAGGAGGAACACTGCTTGAAAGTTTTTCTAAAGTCAATTAGACCAAGAAAGGCAGATAAAACTGAAATGTGAAGCAAAAACGACCCTAAGTTCAATCAAACCAAGTAATCAAACTTTTAAACTTTTGTTTTCCAGGAACTAAGGGCGACCAAGGAGTGAAGCATACACAATAGTGGTCGGAAACGAACTGATACATAGAGCGCTCTTGTGCCAAAGATACTGAACACACACCACATGTGAAGGGCAGAGCTTGAGGGTGCTTTGAGAAGTGTATGAATCCTTCTTCAGGAACTATTGCACAGGTGTAATGCCCACATTGTGAAGGATACTGGACCACCAAAAAGATCCAAGAGCTCTCACGTTATAAATCAAGGATCGTTAGTGCTGTCCAGCTTGGTGGTTCCTTCTGTTGGCTGAGTACCCAAAAGCCTTCTCTGGCTGAAGGCTGGCACATTTCCCTCTGGAGGTATGAGGAAAGCATGCATGTATCATTCTTGGCCAAATTTTGGCTCTGAGAGTAGGCAGGGAATAGTTCTTCTGTCAGCAGAATCTCTCCCCTAGCTTGCGCCTGCCCTTGCTGACCTCCAACACACATGCAGAGACTCCTCGGATGTCTGCATGTAGTGATTTCAATTTACAAACACAGGGAGTTATTTTAACAACTGGAAGACAACAATAGCTCCTGCCGAAACATCTAAAAGAGATTTTGTATCATATTACTTAGGAAAAATCCATACTCAAAACATACCTGTCATGGAGAGAACAATTTGTGTTATGTGTGCCATCGTGACCAAACGAAAGAGGTAGAGATGATTACAGGCAGAGCTAATAGATGAAGGCTGCAAGTCTACAGAATCTTCCCAGTACAAAGATGGAAATGATAACACAGCACCGACCTAACAAAAGACAATATGAATCGCATTGGCATTCATAACAGATTGGCAAAATAGGTTCACAGGCAATATAGAATATGAAAAATGGGCTTCAGACAGACAGGGTTTGTTAACTACCTGTAACATCACAAAGCATTTAGATCCAATGCTATGTTTTCAGCTAAATCAATCGGGTAGATTTTAGTATTTACAAAAATTAAAGTATACTCTCAAATAAGTCAAAGGCAGAAGAAACATACCCTCCTCCCCAAGTGTTACAAAGAGAAGCTGTTGCAGACTTTACACCACCATAAGACTAACTTATGGGTACAGCAAGTCTCAAAACTTAGGAGGATCAGTATCAGAAGAAGCAAATTATTATTTGTTGTATTTGTTGTATTGTTTTTATGCCTGTTTTTATATGTTTTTATATTTTTAACACGATGTTTTTATTGTCTTTTTATTGTATGTTTTTAACTTTTGTAAACTGCCTTGGGGTTATCTTTTTAACGAAAGGCGGTATATAAATGCAAAAATAAATAAAAATAAATAAATAAAATTATAGCACTTACCAAAACATGGAACAGATCTACATCTAGAAGGGATGGTGTATCTTCTACTTTTAAACTGGGCAGAAGAACTACAAGAACAAAATGTTATATTTTTATGGACATTTTGATTGCATGTTTTCAGTAATACTACAACAGAATGACAAGTAAGTGTTTGCATCATAACACTCACTGGATTCCCCACCCCCAATCTAGCCAACCATCTCTTCCCAAGCCCACTAGATAAAAGAAAGAGTCAAATCCTGAAAAACCCCTTGTGGTTCTTATTTGACCGTGTTGGTGGATGCCATCTCCAAAGTAGAGTTTGCAAGAAGATTTTAAATATTTCCCAAAACCCATTACCTCCTAGGAGACGTACAAGGTGTCCTTGAATCAGGCTTTGTGGTGATGTAGTCCTCTGAGCAGCTGCAAACTGCACCAGTGCTTTAAGACCACTGTGCTAGAATGCAAGAAGAGAGAGAGATTTCAAATCTAGTTGTCTTTTCATTGAGGAGTGCTGGTGGTAAATGCCAGTTGAAATGTTATACACCAAAGTACGGAAGTCATCAGTTTTCTGGACTGAGACCTAAGTATTTTACATTTTATATTATAGATGCAGCAAGTACTACCATGCTCAATAGAGACATAAGAGCACTACCATGCATCACTCCCATATCTGGAAACCTCTTACAGGAAAAGGTGGTAATTAGCTTGATAATACTTTTACTAACAAAATGTAATTGTCATGGTCAGTTTTCCACCTAGATCAGCACTCTATGAGCTTTTCCTATGGTTTCTATCTATGATCAGACACATACATGATACAATGGAGAAAGCCATTCCTCACAGTTTGTCCCTAGCACTTATCAATCAAGAGATAAATAGCTTCTGAGCCAGCTAGTTATGAGCTGTAGAGTAGCTTCCAGAGTATCATTTGTCTCCATCCTGGATACAAAGTTAGTTTTCAGATACAACAACTCTGCAGTAATGCACAGTAATGTGTCTGACATAAGATGGAAGTCAGCAGTTAAGATATTCCCTGAAAGGAAATCCTCTTATGGAATTGCTGACATCCTTGTCACAAACGGTCACAATTGTTTGTATTAATTATTTTTCAGGTCATCCATACCTGTCTGTTTTGCAGAGATCCAAATAAAGGCTTGCCTTCATCTTCTAGAAGATTTTCTTAAAACAAAACAAATGAAGTTTATAGTGAAACACGTACTCTAAATACAGCCAGAATGAGCTGCATTTTTGTTTCTACAGAATTGATGAACCTTTTCTCAGTTGGTTTTGAATCTATGTGAATGCACATTAACTAATAATCTTCTATATAATTATTTCTCTTAGCTGCCCACCGTGGGGATGCATCTTTGGGGCAGAACTCTTGCGCAAAACTCTCGTGACACACTGCGAGAGTTCCCGGCAAAGACAGGAGCAAGGACAGAGAAATTAAGACCTGATTGGGAAGGAGCTGCATGAGGGAAGCGACGGGCCCGAATGCGATGGGGAGGTGGCAGCGGTTTCGGGCCCAGCCGCAGTGGCAACGGGGTGAGGAAGCGGCTAGGCTGCCAAGAAGAGGAGATGGCCCAGGAGGATACAGGCCGGCTTTATGATGTACATCAGGTGGTACGTATCAGATGTACATATCAGGTGGTATAAAAATATGATAAATAAACATAGGCTAGAGCTTAGAAAATTAACAGAATTATACAGTTTCTGAATATTATGCAATTCTATAGGTTTCTACAGCCTACTTCTGACTTCTTGTACTTTGCCCAGAGCCTTCAGATGGGGCAGTTTATAAATGTAATAAAATGAATGAATGAATGAATGAATGAATAAAGATGGTAAACTTTTACCTGGCTGCCTCCTTGACATTTTAAAAATGTGTGTAGGGAACTGTTTTCACATGCAGAGGTATTCAGTCACGTGAACTGTCACATGCTGTCTGAAGTGGTATATGCACAGGTTTACCACCTCAGTGGGAAACGAGAATGATGCCTATGTTTCATTCTAATATTTCTGAGAGGTACTCAGTGGACATATCAACTTTTCAATTAATCCTCAGACCGTGAACACCAAGCCAGCAAATCACCACAGGAACTGATGTAGTACAAGTATTAAAAGTGAGCTGGCAGATCTCTAGTTCAAATCTCACCCCCACCATGCAGGTGACAGAACTCACTTCTTCAACCGCAGCCCCATCTGCAATATGGGCGTCATATTGGCCTACCTTTCAGGGCAGTTTTAAGGATTACTTAAAGGCCACTTTGGACACTTGAAATGTGCATTTTAAGTGTTTATCTTGTATCATATTACACAATACTTATTTCTAGGAAACCTCCCTCAGAAGCAAGCCCCGTTAAGTTCAATGGAACTTCTTTTGGAATAGGAGCATTGGTCACTTACCGTGAAGGCTTCTTCTTGCTGCTGGTGTTGAGGACATCTCAGTGGGTTATCCTTCCCAGCATGCTCCAGGGCAGGACGAATTCAATGAATTACAAGCCTTTAAAAGACCAGGGAAGATAATCCCTCCCAGTTTAGTTAGAACAGCCAAAGCCTCTAGAAAGTAAGAAAAGTGTATAATAGTAAAAGTAGTGTATAATAGTAAAAGTGAGAGTATGGCGGACAGGTACAAAACAAGATCATGACAGAAGAGACCAGTAGCTGTGGGCGCCCAGGGTGGGTCAAGATGTCCTCAACACCAGCAGCAACAAGAGGCCTTCATGGTTAGTGACCAATGCGCTTTTCTCAGCTGCTGGGTGAGGACATCTCAGTGGGACATGCCACAACTAACGAGACTCTGGGAGGGTGGGTGACGCCGGCTACTGGGGTGGAAGAACGTGTTGTAGGACACACCTGCCAAAAGCAGCCTCAGCATTATGCCAGAGATCTAGCCTGTAATGCCTGGTGAAGGTGGTTGGGGTGGCCCATGTCGCTGCTCTGCAAATATCCTCTAAGGGGGCATTCGTAGAAAAGGCGGCTGAGGTAGCTGCCAAGAATGTGGAATGAATGATGCAAGCTTTTATCCATCTAGCCAGAGTGGCTGATGATATTGGTTGTCTCATCGTGGATGGTAGGAACAATACGAATAGGGCTTCCGTGGTCCTGAATGAGGATGTCCAGGCGAGGTAGGCCTTTAGGCAGTGGCGGACATCTAGTTTATGCCATTCCTTCTCCCAGGCAGCACTAGGTTTTGTGACCTATGGAAGACTGAGGAAACCTTAGGCATGAATTAGGGGTCCGGTATTAGTATTAGAGTCTGATGAGAAGATGCAGAACCTGCTTTTGGCTTAAAGTGCCCTGAGCCTCGCCTGGTGGAGGTGACGGCTACTAGGAAGGCATCTTCATGGATAGTATCAGGTGAGGGATGGACCATAGCGGTTCAAATGGGGGCGTGCGGAGCACCCGAAGGACCTTGTGAAGATCCCAAGAGGGAAATCTGTGCACCACCGGTGGTGAGGTGAATGAAGCTCCCCGGATAAAATGTTTCAAGTGTGCATGGGAAGATATGCTCTTCCCCTTGGAGGGTGCTAGGAGAGATCCCAGTGCTGCTGCATGGCGCTTTATGGTGTTTGCCCGCAGACCCTTGGCAAGGCCATCCTGGAGTCAAGGCTAAGAGTTCCGGAAGTCTGCAGTCAGTGGCTGTGGGTTTGCGCTGTCTACACCAGCGTAGGAAGATGCCCCAAGTGGACTGGTAAATTCTGTTAGTGAAGGGTCTTCTGGATGCCAACAGGGTGTCCAGGACTCTTTTGCTGTATCCCAGGCGGCCTAGCAGGCTGCATTCAGTCACCAGGCAGCAAGCTTGAACCAGGCTGGGTCATGGTGTTTGATTGGTCCTTGGCTGAGTAGATTGCTCCTGTCAGGGAGAAACCACAGACCATCCGCCACCAGGTGAAGAATTTCTGCAAACCAAGGACGGCAGGGCCAGTGAGGGGCCACCAGGATCACCTGTGCCTTCAACAGCCGGACCTGGCGAAGAAACCTGGCAAGGAAAGGCACTGGGGGGAATGCGTACAGGAGCCCTCGGGGCCAGGGACTGGACATGGCATCGACTCCCTTCGCCTGTGGGCACGGGAAGTAAGAGAAGAAGCGTGTCAGCTGGGAGTTGTGCTGGGATGTGAAGAGGTCCACTGCTGGCTGTCCCAGAGCTTCCATGATGAGGCGGAAGACCTGGGGGTTGAGCTGCCATTCCACCTGAAATGGTGGCTCAGCCAATCCAACTGCGTATTTAGCGCCATGGTGGGCTGTGATGAAGGTGAGGTGGGTTTCTGCCCACTGCAGTAGGGGCACTGATTCTTGGTGAAGGGAGTGGGATCTGGTCCTTCCCTGGCGGTTTACGTGTGCCTCGCTGTCATGTTGTCCATTTGGAAGAGCATGACTTTGGAATTGAAAAGGTGGTTGAAGGCCTTGAGTGCAAGCCGAATGGCCCTTAACTCCAGCGAATTCATACCATGGTGCTTCTCCTGTGGCATCCATGTGCCCTGGGCTGAGCGTGAGAGGCAGTGTGCCCCCCTTTTGTGGAAACTGGAGTCTGTCGTCGGTATTATTCTTGGAGGATCCAAGATGGTTTGCCCTGGCTGAGGTTTGTGTTGTCCACCAGTGAAGGGAATTCCTGATCGAAGTGGGAAGGAGGACCCTTGTTTGGTACCTCAGTGCAATCTCTTGCTGGTGCGGTAGGAGAAACCACTGTAGAGGTCTGAGGTGGAAACATGCCCAGGGCAGGGCTTCCAGGGTGGACACCATTAGGCCCAACAGCTGTGCTAATGCCATGATGCACACCTTCTTGGAGTTCAATATGGTGTGGATGAGGCCTAGGATCTTGGTCTTTCTGTCGCTGGGGAGGAATAGCCTGTCCGTCACGGTGTCTATGACCACCCCCAGATGTTGGATTTGCATAGAGGGTGTGAGCTGACTCTTGGTTTCATTTACTAAAAAGCCGTGTGAGGATAGTGCTGTGAGCGTGGTGGATACATTTTGAGTAGCAGCGCCTCTGAACTGGATAAGGATGTCACCCGGATAGGCAAATAGCCTGATTCCCTGGAGTGTGAGGTGAGCTACCAGTAGGGCCATCACCTCAGTGAATATACATGATGCAGATGACAGCCCAAATGGGAGCACCCTGTATTGGTAGTGGCATCCCTGGTAGAAGAAGCAAAGCGGGCGTCGGGAGCATGGATGATTCGGGATATGAAGGTATGCTTCTGTGAGGTCGATGGAGACGAGTAGGTCTCCATTGTTTAGGTTTTCTGCTAGGGATCTAAGCGTTTCCATTCTGAACTCCTGTGCTTGATCCACTTGTTTAAACAATTGAGGTCCAAGACTGCCCGGGATGTTCCATCTTTTTTGGGCATGGTGAACAAGACAGAGTAAATTCCGTGATGGTGCTGCTGTTGGGGGACTGGTTCTATTGCTGCGATGCTGAGGAGATGATCTATTGCTTGTAGTATAGAGTTGTGTTTCTGGTGTGATTTGGATCTTGGAGTGGGCATAAAATGGTCCCCGGGGGGGTTCACGTTAACTCTATCCTGCACCCATTCAGAATGGTGTTGAGGACCCATTTGTCGGTTATAGAGACCTCCCATGCGTGAAAGAAGTGAAATAGGTGACCTCCTACACAGCTGGAGTTGGGTTTGTGTTGCTGGCCAAATTGCTGTTTTGGAGGATTAGGCCGCGTGTTGAAGGGATGTTCCCTCCGGTGTGCTGCTGTCATTGGGGCGGAAGCCTGTGCAAAAGGGCTAAAAGGGCTGATGGAACCTCCTGTTCGGCCTCTTGTCCTCTTTGCGGGTGGCAGATGGAAGCACCTTCTTCTTGTTCCTCATCTCCAACAAGATGCCCTTTAAGGCCTCATCCCCAAATAGCTTGGTGGCCAAGAAGGTGACCACTGAAAGGTTGGAGCGGGATGTAGGGTAAACTTGCCAGTGCTTCAGCCATAGTGTGTCCCTGGCTACTACGTTGTTGGCCATGGCGCAGGCACCAAAGCACACTGCGTCGAGTGTTGTATCTGCTACAAAGGCCTGTACTTTCTAAATCTTTAAGAGTATTTGCTTCTGTTGGTGGAGGTCAAGGGGTGGGGATTGTAGAAGCTCATCCGTCCAGAGCAGTGCAGTTCTGGAGAGTATGGATGCCGCAATGGAGGCTCTTATGGATAGAGGGATACATTCATTATTTTTCTTTAACTGAAATTCTAATTTCTTTTCAGTAGGGTCCTTAAGGACCGACTCCCCATCCTTAAGTAGCATGGCTCCCGACGTGAAAGCGTCCACATGAGTGTCCACAGGCAGAACTTGGAATAGGGCTGCCACTGAAGGGACAAAACTAATGCTTATTGGCCATTGTGGTGGTCTTTTTCTGTACATATGGGGTCTGCCACTCCTGGAGCAGGACCTCTGCAAAAGTTTCCAGTAAAGAGAAGAGAAGGTTTGATGAGGGTGTGGTGGGGAATCACAAGGGATTCCCTTGAAAGAGTTGTAGGGTCTTGCAAGCCCTCGATCGTGAGGCCCAGTGTTTGGAGGACCTTCATGAATAGGTTGGAGAAGTCCTCGGAGGAGGGGGGAGAATAACCTGTGGGAGTGAGGGGCCTGTTCTATTTGCTGGCCATCCAACCATTCCTCCTCTTTCGAATCCACTCCAGAATCTGGTTCAGTGGGTAGATCCATGGGCACCTCTGACCCGATGGGCCCTCCCTTGGGGTTAGTGGGTCCCTGAGGGAATAAGGGCTCTGTGGGTCTGGCAGGGTGGGGGTCGGGTGACTCATAGTCAGAAATCTCCAAGGAATGGGGAGAAGGGGACGCCTGGGTGCTTTACCATGCTTTTAATGGTATTTCCTTTTATGGTTGCTTCAGGGTCATCAAGTTTCCTCCTTTTAATGGGGGATTCTGAGGAGTTAGTGGAGATATCTGAATCCTCCGAGGTAGATGAGGAGCAATGTCCCGTTCTGCACCTGGCACGCTTTTTGTGGGTTTGGCGGGAACATGGTTGCCTAGGGTTCGCTGCAGCATGGAGGCAAACCAGTCCTGCCAGGCCTTGGGCATGCTTCCCGGTGGAAAAGGGGGAGGAGGGACATTTGGTGCTGGGCTAGTGGGATCTATGAGCTGGCAGGGCAAGAGTTCCGTGGGAAACGCTGGTCTTGTAGGACCGGGACTCATCCTCTTCTCAATAGGCTGGACATCTGGCTGGCTGGGCTGTGGCAGGAGCAGAGTCGCATTGGAGGATCCTATGCCCCGTCGTCCCCTGGATGCTGTGAGTGGAGTAGTTCTCCCCCTGGAACCTTTTCCGAGGTCTCCCTGCCCTCTGCTGACGGGGATTCGGCTGACGCCGCAGCATTGGCGTCCCTTCCCGCCTTTTTCGCTCTTCTGGCGGCAGCAGGGAAAAGGTGCGGAGGACTCAGCCCAGCCTCTTCGTGTCTCGAGGCCCGGGCTCTCTGGGCGAGTGTGGGGGGAGATGGAGCGGGCGCACCTCCTGGCGCATGCTCTTGCGGCCCGGTCCACGGCATGATGGCCATAGTTGGGTCCAGGCCCTTGCGGCTCCCGCTCACTACTGATTTGGACGAGGCAGGGCAGCTTGGGATGCGGGGGCCAACATGTGGTGGTGGTGGGCCCCACCCGATCTTGTCAGCTCCACTGTTCTCTTGCTTCAGGGTAATAAAGTATACATATTATATACTTTATAATATATAAAGATATAAAGCTATAAAGCTCTCTCTCTCTCTCTCTCTCTATAGATAGATAGATAGATATAGATAGATAGATACACACACACACACACACACACACACACACGCACTCAGTCGACTGCAACTGGAGCGTAGCAGGACGAACTAGACTGGGAGGGGTTATCCTCCAGGGACTTTTATAGGCTTGTAATGCAATTGAATTTGTCCTGCCCTGAAGCATGTTGGGAAAGATAACCCACCAAGATCGCCTCACCCAGCAGCTGAGAATAGCATTTCACTTGTGTCCCATTAATTTTCACAAGCACAGATGTGTTATGCTCATTTAGCAATTATGCTCCAAGTGATACTACTTATTACCCCATCATTTTACTGCATAATTTATTAATCTGAGCATACAATAAAGATTTATGCAAGAAGACCAGGCAGATATAGCTACAAACTAGAATAGAGCTGTTGATTGGTAGAGCTGACTTTTTACTACATGTTCAGGAAAACAATTTTTTTTTAAAAAAAATTTCAAGTCTGGACACCAATTCCAGGGCAAACACCATTTAGGACTGTGTGTCAGTCTGTAATCTGTGGGTAATGAGCCGACAGATTACGAACTAAAATATGCTTCTTGAAGTAGCTGAACTATCCAAATTATTAGTCAAACTAGAACAAGGAGCAGATCTACCTGCAATTAGAATGAGACATTTCTTGTTCATTTTTAATGGAATAATGTTGACAATGGGGACTGTTAAAATATGTTTTATCCAGTATTTGTCTACGTTATCTAGTACTGTTTCCTCTACTAGTGTTTCAGAAATTACCTTTTAGTAACTTTCTTAGATTCCCAACTCTAGAGTCCTACCTGGAGTTGGCATTACACTGGCTGCCCATATGTTTCCAGGCAAATTATAAAATTTTGGTGATTACCTATAAAGCCCTAAATGGCCTGGGTATTTAACGCCTTGGGCCCAGGGTATTTAAGCACTTTCTGCTTCAGGACCCACCCACCCCTGGCACTTACTAAGTCCTTCAGGAGATGTCTACCTTCAACTGCTTCTGGCTCTTCTGGTGGTGACTTAGAGCTGGGCCTTTTCTATAGCTGCCCCAAGGCTCTAGGAGAACTCCCTGTTGTTGTAAGAGCTTCCTCATCTCTAGCAGGTTTTAAATGAGTGCTCAAGACACATTTATTTCATCAAGCTTTTGATCAGCTGTAAGTTGGTTTTATTATTGTTGTTTTAAATGATGGTTTTAAACTTTTAATTGTTTTAACATTTGATTTTAATTCTGGTTCCATTGTCTATTTTGTAAACCACCATGAGATGTTGGTATGAGGCAGTACATTAACGTAATGTAATAAACAGAACTATTTAAGGTCCAATATAATAAAAGTTAAAATAAAAGTTGCAAAAGGAATTCTATTTTTTGTTTACCTAAACATTGGATAGTAAAAGCACATGTGCTCCAAGTCATCATGGGAACACGTGGATCAGTTTCATCAGGAGCAACTTTTAATCCAATTCTGTAAACTGTAGTAGCAAACAGAACTATCATTTCCTTGATACTATTAGAATATTTGACTCTGTGGAGGAAATCAGAAAATAAAGCTGTGAACGAATGATAGCAGATGCTTAAAGTTCTAGTGAAAATATAATCTATCAGTCTCATTCATTTTTATTTCAGAATAAATCAACTGCGTATTGACATTATGAATTGTTTTAAATTCCAGAGTCTTTCAGTCAGATGCTTTTACCTGTAGCTGATGATCTGGTAGAGATCCGTTGTATTCATAAGGAATGGGTTCTGCACAGGGACCTCATGGACAGATTGACTACCTCGTGACGCCCATTCTGTCCTGCACGTGCTCCATGCTTCTGTTTATAATCGGTAGTTGGGGGCACTGTTTTCTCAGTTTCTTGCAGACAATCTCCTGACGATCTTGCAGTGTCTTTACTGGTTTGGTCTTCTTAAATCATTGTACTACTTCCACTGTTGCAGGGAGGTTTGGGAGGGTCTTATAACTACAACGGATCACTGCCAGATAATCAGTTACAGATGAGCAACTTCTTTATCTAGATAGTGAACCATTGCATTCATAAGAAATAGGTGACTAGCCAGGTTCCAACCATTGTAGTGGGCACAGTAGTCCCTGAAGTCTATAGCAGCACTCGTTTTAAAATGCTCCTCCCAAAATCGGCCTGCTCAGCAGATCATAAATCAATGGCATACTGTTTAATGAATGGCTGCTGTGATGACCATGTTGTAGCTGTGCAAATATCAGCCAAATGGATCCCAGACAGATGTGCTGCTGAAAATGCATATACCCTAGTTGAATGTGCCCATATGGTACATGGTGGATCTACACCCTGCAGCTTATATGCTTGCACTATTAACTCCACCAACCAATGTGTGAGTCTTTGTCATGATATTGACTGTCCCTTGGTTCTACATTTGTAGGCCACAAACAGCTTCTTTGTCTTCCTAATACGCTTGGTCTTTTCTAGCAAGTACGGCAGATATTGTCTCACATCCAGAGAATGCAGTGCCTTCTCCTATGGTGACTCCGGGTTTAAAAAAAGGTAGGTAGAGTAATATCTTTGTTTAAATGAAACTCTGTCACTATTTTAGGACGGAACTGTAGATCCAATGGCATAACTACCTTATGAGGATAGAACTGAGTATAAGGAATGCCCATGAGTAATGCCAACAGTTCACTAACATCTCGCAGTAATAATCCCTATAAGGAACACTGTCTTCAAGGTAACCTACTTGAGTGAAGCCTCATTCAAATGGGTTTTTTGTGAATGTTGACAAAACCAAGGACAAATTCCATTGCTCCATTGGCTTTCTTATCAGTGGATATAAGTTGTTCACACCCTTTAAATTTATTTATTTTTTAAATTAATTTTTTGCAGTCTGGATGAGAGCAAACAGTAGCGCCATCATCCCTTATGCTTCAGAGTTGCAGCAGCCAGATGTACCGTGAAGGACACATTTGCTAATCTTGTGAGTTTCAAAGTGATTACATAAAGTAAAGCCAACTCTCCATGCTGTCATCCGCAGAGTCCTTACATTTGGATGCTGCATTGCTCCTCCATCTCACACCAGAAGATCTGGTCAGAGAGGAAATTTGTGGTAAGTCCACTTTGAGAAGTGGTGCGAACCATGGCTGGCGAGGCCACCGCAGCGTCACCAGAATGCTGGTTGTCTCGTCCCGCATGATCTGTGCTAGTACACGGTTGATAAGTGGCTGAGACAGAAATAGGTAAAGGAGTCCTTTGTTCCACCCATGTTGGAACATGTCCCCCAGCGATCTTCTGACAACGGCATGCGAGCAATATTTCAGACACTTTTTGTTGGCAATAGTTGCGAACAAATCCATAGTTGGATGTCCCCATAAGTCGAACACCCGCCTCAGATAGATGCTGTTGATTTCCCATTTGTGGTGCTAGTTGTGCTGCATCAAGCGGCTTAGGTTGTCTGCCAGCACACTGTCGACACCCCAGGTGTGTATGGCCAGAGGATACACACTGTGACAGATGCACCATTCCCATATCTGTAGACTCAAGGTGCAAAGGGAGCAGGACACTGCCTTCCCCCGCCCCACTGCTGGTTTAGATATGCTATGACCATGGTGGTGTTGAGCTGGAACTACACCACCCTGTTGCGTAGCAGGGGTTTGAATGCCTTCACGGCTATAAACACAGCCAGTAGCTCTAAGTAATTTATGTGCTGACATTGTAGTACCACCTCCAGGCCCTGCACCTGATGCTTGGTACAATGTGCCCCCCATGTAACAGGGTTGCATCTGTCATTACCCATTGTGTGGAGGTCAGGGTCTGAAAAGGGTTGCTGCCCAGCAGATTGTCCTCCACCAGGGCAGAGATTGTAGGACCCCTTGTGGAAGTGTCAGCAACTTCTGTTGACTGTCTAGATTGGGGAGGAAGTGTCTGAGGTACCATATCTGTAGCAGCCGCAGCCGAAGACGAGTAACGCACCGTCGCACTGCAGGATGCCATTAACCACATCAACCTCTGTACACTGCAGGTGGGTTGTATTGGAGCTCCACTGAATAGGCAAACCAGATCTCTGATCTGCTGATATCACTCTATTAGTAAGAAGGCTCTTTTTAATTGCACATCCAGAATTGCTCCAATGTAACTTATGCATTTGTGTGGTTCCAGGTTCATCTTCTTCCAGTTGATGTTGATGCAAAGATGCTTCAGCAGCTGTAAAACATAGGGAATCTCCAGAAGTAATCTTTTTTTGTCATCCCCCACCAGCAGCCAATCATCTAAAAATTGGAAAAACACGACACCCTCTGTCTGTATGTGTGCCACCACTACTGCCATAACTTTCGTGAACACTCGCAGGGCTGTTCTCCAAAGGGGAGAACAATATATTGGTACACTACATTTCCCACTGTAAACCACAGCTACTTTGGTGGTTTTCCTGAATTCCTAAACAGAAGTACGCATGCTTCAAATCTAATGTTGCCACCCACTCCTCCTTGCACAGGAGAGGCAGTATTCCTTGCAACATTGTCATTCTGAACTTGCGTGCCCACACAAACCAATTGAGACCCTGAAGGTCCATGATTGCCCAAATTCCCCTATCTCTCTTTGGGATCTGAAAGTAATGGGAGTAAAATCTGGACATCCTCTCCGTCCACTGCACAGGGACCATCACCTCTTTCTCCAACAGCACCCGCACTTCCCCCAGCAATGTAGGAGTTGCCCTTGTGTATCTTATGCCTGAGAATGGAGACATATTCTTGAACTCTAAAGCATAACCAGTCTTGATAATTCTGAGCACCCACTAGTATGATGTTATGTGGTGCCATGCTTGAGCATGGCTTGCCAGTTTGATGGCAACTACAAAGCAGGTGTTGTGTGCTTTGGCAGATGGTTGACGGAGTTGTTCTCTTGGCAGTGAACAGTGGAGCAGATCAAAGAGCCTGCTTGCTTTGGTCTTTAGCTGACCTGGCCTTTTGGCCACTGGCCAAAACCCTTATTTCTTTGGTAAGGCAGGTATTGACACCGGAAATCCTTCCATTCTTGTTGCCTATATTTGGTCCGTTTTCCACATGGGCGGTAACGCGATGTTGCATAGTATGTAGACGCCGAAGCCATAAGAGTCTTAGCTGTGTATTTTGACTTTTTCAACAACTCCATAGTGGAGTCTGTGCTCTCAATGAACAAGCCTTTCCCATTATAGGCCAAGTTGTCGACACAGTCATGCATATCTTGTTTACGTTTGTGGATCTCAACCACGTGTGACTGCACACTGTCACTGCCATTACCATGTCCCGCGACTCAGTCTTGGCTACATAAATGCTTAAAGGTGCTGAGCTGTTGCCTAGTGATGGCAGTAGTTTTCTCATAGATCTCTGCAAATCTGTCCAGAAATTCCTCTGGACTCATTGCAGTAGAATCCTGGAGCAACGCATCCCACAAATGATTGTATCTGGTTAAGCAAGCTTCATAGTTAGCTATTCTTACAGCCAAACCTGAGGTGGAATATATTTTCCTTCCCATAATGTCCTTGTAGTACTTCTGTGGCCCAACTTAGACGTGGACACACAATCAACTCATGAGTTTGGCACCGGGTGCCAGAAGAGGTACTTGTTATCCTCTTCTTGAATTCTGTATAAGCCTTCTAGGCATCGACTTTGGAGTGCAAGTCTGCAACACCTACCAAGCAGTTGCCTTACTAATCACAGGCAACATTGGGAGTACCACCGGATGTGATGTCTTGGAGGCTGTCATGTTGCAGACTGGCAGTCTAGGCCTAGTGTATCCACCATTTCTCTGATCTGGGCATGATAGGCCTTTAGCTCTCCAGAGGGTGAAGTAGATTTTTTGGTGGCACAACCAATGGTGGATCTGGATCCGAAGGATGGCTAGCCCCATCTGAATCTGGTTACATGGATTCAGATGAATAACTATCTCCACCACTCTCTACTGGAGGTGCAACCAGAGGTGCCTCCTTTCTTTTCTTCTTTTTTGGCTCCAATGGATGCCTAGGTGTTTTTACAGGTGGCAACACTAGCACCTCCGGAATCTCTAGACAAGGTTGCACAGGTGCAGGAGGCTGCTCTGTTATCACCAAGTGATACGTCTCCTCAGCCGTAGTCTGGCAAGCAAAAGACACAGTACCAGTACTAGAGGTATTCTTAGGTTGTGGTATATAGCAAACAACAGCTTTTGGCTGCTGCAAACCCACTTGTCCTCCAGTACCACTAACAGAGGCTACTGCAAAGCATGTGGTGCCTTCCATATTTGGAATTCTGCATATTCTTCGGGCAACACATTCATTTAGAGTGTGGCAAAAACCACAAGAATGTGTGATCTGTCTATGACCCTGTTGGCCAAGCATGCTCTGTTGCAAGAGCCTCTGACAGCTCACGTACTGCATTGGTGATTTCCACACTAATGGAGCAAGTGTAGACGTCACAGTTGGCACTGATGGTCGAGAGAGCAGGCCAAAAGATCTCGGCACTGAAGGATCTGGAATGTGCAAAGGCGACAGATGTATAGGCATTGTAGTTGTAGTCGCAGTCGCAGTAATCTACACAAGCAACACTAATAGTGTTTTAGGTGCAGACACAGGAACATCCTGGTCGATGTCGAGACCACTACCTAAAAAGCCATGGAAAGTGGACTCCAAGGGGGTTCTGTTCGAAGAATCTAGCATAGCCAGTAAAGTTGTCACAGTGTTTGGATCCATCCTCCTCCTGAGGATGCTCAGTGGAAAAATTAGCAAAGTCCCCTCTGTCCAAAGGCTGCTGTCATAAGGTAGTTGATAGTGACTGTACTGACGTTTAAGCCGGGGACAATAGGAGGACTCTCTTGGGTGGAGCTGCTTGACACTGGCAAAGAGAGGGATGCACAACAAATAGAAGGAATAAGATAAAGGACACTGTGCAAAAGTAAATACTCAAAGACCATAAGTAAGTAAGCCCTTTGGCATGGCTGTCGTAGTCGTTTCCAAAGGAGCAGTTGGTACCGACGTTAACATTGTGTCTGTATAATAAAGATCAGCTTCCTTCAAGGCCATGGTTGGTATTGTGGTTGATATTTATGGCAAAGTTGACACCAACCTCAAGGGCTGTTCAGTTGACATTGATGGCAACGCTGCTGATGTTGAAGGTGGGTTATAGCCTTGTAGTGTCGTCAGAGAAGGCATAGTGCCCTTAGATTTCAGCTTGGAATGGTGCTTCTTTCTCTGGGGAGAATCTGTCTCCTCATTCGAGGAGTGCCTCATCTTCTTGTCCTTATGCCTATGAGTCGACTTTGAGACCTCCTTCAGCCTCTTGAACATCGGCTCCGTATCCCCTGCAGGGGTTTTAGACTGCAATTTCACTGTTTCCTGCGTGCTTGATGTTAACTTCAATAATGAGCCCGATCTTGACCCCAGTGTTGAGGGGTAATTTGGTCTCGGCATCAGAAGTGTTCGGAAAAAGAACAGCATATTTTGCAAGCTGCCGGGTTGTGCTGTTCCCCTAAGCATAGCAAACATGAGTTATGGTAGTCAGTTGATGGTAATTTAGCTTGGCAGTCCACACAACATTAAACTTTTTCTTGGTCTCCATTGCTGTTAAAGGCGCCCCCCAAGGCAGCAGCCTAGAAGTGTTAAAAGAAAGTCCCAAGAAGCCAAAACTAGTCCGTTTCACAAAAGAAGAGACAAATGCAATCCAAAGCCAATAGGAGCAATCAACTAATATATTTTCTTTTCAGTCAATAGAATCTAGTTGAACCAATGAGTCAGCAACAAGGTGTAGAAACTTTGGCAGTCAAAACATAACTGAGAAAATGACGCCCACAACTGCCGATTTCAATGGAAACACGTAGCACGTGCAGGGCAGAGTGGGTGTCACGAGGAGCTAGTCAATCTACTCATGAGGGCCCTGTGCAGGCACAGAACCCATTCCTTATGAATGCAATGGATCACAATCCAGATCTCTCAGGTCTTTGTACCTGAAATAAGTTATGGCTGGGTTCAGGCATAATGTAAAACTATGTGCTAACTATAGGTAAGAATGCAAACCATGGTCTGATGTTCCAAATGTACAACTATGATTTAGAGCTGCTTGTCTGCCTTTGTTTCCCATTTGCTCAAGGATCAGCTTCATAAAGTCATGAATTCATTCTCATTGCCATGGTTCCACAGTCTTTTAGGACAGAGCAATCATGCTGTGGTTTTCACACCAACTTCTAACCATGGGTTCAGATTGTGGTTTGACAGCTCGAAATAAACCACATGGTTTGATGACATACAAACTAATCACAGTAAGACAACATAAACCACAGTACTGTGTTAGTTATGTAACCAGAGCATGAGCTCAGACATCAGACAATGACAGTCAATCGGTTAAAATTTAAGAGCATTCTCGCTTTATTTTCTCAATCAAGTTAACAATATAAAAGATAGGCATTAAAGTAGAATATATACACGATCTCCAACATAGAAATCTTATGAAGACTGTCTCTGCAATATAAGCAAAGGTAACAAGAATAAGATTTTATTTATTTATCTATCATATTTTTATACCGCCTGACATGTATCTCTCTAGGCAGTGTACAAAATTTGAAGTATTTAAAAGGCACAAATTAAAATACATGACAATAAAAGCAATAGAATCAAATTATTAAAACACTATTAAAATTTTAATTATTTATGAAACTAACTTAAATGACATAGGATGTATTTCTTCCCTAACATGCATACACAAAAGAATTAAAAGAAAGCTCTCCTAGAAGCAAACTTTTCAACCACATTGGCTGTATCACAGATAAAAATCCAATTTCTCAGATACTAATACTTTCACCAAACAGAAAACAATGTTCAGTATTCCAGATTCATCTAAAGTAATAGAAGAGCGACACTCAACACTTACAAAGGCTGAACTCCAAAGCTAAGAATGGAGTGGAATTCTGATGAGGAATCTTCCATTTCTTTATCATGTAAAGATGGAGCAATTTGTTTTTCTTCTTTTAGAAAAAGAAATAAATTCATAAATGAAACTGCCATAGCTTAACCAACTGAAATGCAATCATTCAGGCTAGTGTAAACATTTCTTAGAACATGCAATTGTCATACAGATTTGACCCTAACTCCTCTACTGTATAACAAACTATTCTGAGAAGCTAGGGATCAATACTGTGTAGCAGACTCTTATAGTAGCAGATAGCTATATTCCACCTTGATTATTTAATAGTGAGATATAAATATAAGAAATAAACACATACATCAATATGCACACAAACCAGACCGATATTTGAATACAAATTTTCAGCCTATATTTGTGAGGTTCAGTTGCAGAAACAGTCAAGTCATGATCAAGAAACCACAATACATGCTGTGCGAAAAAAATCAAACATAAACAGGACCAGTACCTCAACTGACTATGTATAAACACACTACGAAGGCAGACATTGGCCAGAAACATCCAGAAAAATCTTGGAGCAACACCCCAGTCTTCTTCATTGAGTGAGGGTGGAGAGTTGATTTTTGGTGATCTCTTCTCTCTGCGGCTGCCTGTGCCTCCTGAAACTATCTCCCCAAGAGCTAGGAGAGTCTTAAGAACATAAATTTAGCACAGGTGGCTGCAGAGAAAAGGGTTACTGCCAAAAATCGCCTCTCCTCTTCACCATGGAAAAACCTGGCATATAGGTGCCAGGTTAGTCTGGATATCAACCACTGAAAAATAGCAAAGAGCAAGTCCCTACTCAGGCAGCACTACACATGGAATAATAACTGATTCAATCTGTACTCAGCGCTGGGAAGGAAGGACTAATTTCTCCTTTAGCAACTCTCCACACTCCTTGAGAGAAGCTAAGCCCCACTTTGAGAGGCATGGCTTTAGAGATACGTCAGTTAACTGTAATTAAGCCAATCGGATTGCAATGCTTCATATAACATACTTAAGCATTCGTTATCTAGAGATTCAGCAAATTCTTAATACTATTTCCCCAAATTTAAAGTTCTGAAAAATATATACAAACCTTTAATATTTTTCTTGTTGTAACCAGATATCCGGGCCATAATGATTTCTATCCACTTTGACAAAGAGAAAAGCTGAGCTACCACATCTGCATCCTCACTGGCAACAAAAAAGGAGGTGGGGAGGAATGGCATTATTTCATAATCACTATTGAGTGTGCGAGTGAATAAACATCACACACACACACACACACACACACACGCGCGAGCACAAATAGGGAAGAATTGCATACTTTCCCCTCATATGCAACAAGAAAACTGCTCTCAGATTAAAAATACCGCCCAGACATCTAAGTTTTGGGCAGTATAAAAACATGTTCAGTAAATAAATAAAATAAAGTACCTGTTTATCTTCTGTGTTTGCAAAGGAATCATGGGTATCACAGTATTGCACAGAGATTTGCAAAGTGGGCAGAGGTACTCCCCATTTCCTAAGTCAAACACCTGTTCAACATGAAGACGCTGCCGAGAATTTAGTTGAATGGCTTCAAAGTATCTGTAATATTCAAATAGAGAATCAAGAGAAAGGCTTCTAATACAATATGCAAGACCATAGCTGTGATACCTATTTAGTTCTTTTTAATGTCTGACTCATGATGCACTTTGTGTACTGTAGTAGTATAGTGTGCTTGAGTTTAGTAAAAAACAAAGGACACTGGGCAGAAGAGACAACTGGAGATCCTAGTCTGCATCAGCCATAGGAAACCCTTGTATCTCTTTAATGAGTTGAATGGTATTGTGTGAGAACTACAGTAGAATGCAGAATATGCAAAGCAGACCAGAGCTAATTTAGCCCAGTTAGCACTACAGGCAGCTGCCTAGTGTTACAGAAGCCCTACTCCAAACTGATACGAAAAATCCTTTAGAGGGAACACATCCCCATCCCAGACCTTCAGAGAACGTGGACTAAAAAATAATGCGCGTCAGCCCTAATGCAGATGGTGTGCCTTTGTCACATATTGTCAGCAGGTATTTTGCACTGGCTTCAATCCTTCTAAGAGCGCAAGTCCAAGAAGGTATTTCTGGGGAACTACTGTTCTACCAAGGAAAAGAAAGGGGGGGGGATGATACAGCACCAAAAAGCCATATAAAGCCATAAAAATAGCTATTTTCAAAAAATTATATTTTGTATATAGTTGTTATAGTTGCCTCTAAGGAGCTTAAGCTTGAAACACATCAGGCAACGTTTGAATAAAAAATCAATACCCATTCAGAATCTTTGGGAAATTCCCTCCCCATTTTTTCTTGAACTACTGTTTCTACCCCATGGCCTTTGGTTTATGGGGGTCCCAAATGTTGCCAATACTGCTCAACTTCGGGGTAGCTCTGCAAAGCATCCTGATGTTTCTGCAGCACTGCACTGTGGACTAGTGATCAGTGAACAGTGAACCATTCACCCTGCCTAAGCTAAATAGGCAGTACTGCATTCACACGTGGTTGCTTGCATGAGCAAGGGTGGGGCAATGTGCCTCAGGTCAAACTAGCAATCTGACTGAATAGGACACCCCTACCCACTCTCTCTTACAGAGAGGGGACAGCCCACAAACAGACTATTTCAAAGAAATAAGCCAATCAGAGAGGAATCTCCTCACTTAATCAGACAACAGTATGCAACACTCCTAGGAGTAGCAAAGATATGCTATCTTCCCCAACTCGTTATGAACAACAAATTGTCTGGAGGGAACTTTGTGGAGAAGTGGCCCCTAGAAACTAGCAACTTGTAATCTTTTATTTATTATTTATTTATCATATTTCTATGCCGCCTGCTATGTACATCTCTAGGCGGTGTACAAAACTTAAAATATTTAAAACTTAAAAATTAACACATGGCAATAAAATAGAAAAAACAGATATTAAAAAAAGTTTTAAAAATTATTAAAATTAATCCTAATTAAAAGCCTGTGAAAACAGGAGAGTCTTGAGGTTCTTCCTGAAAACAAACAGAAGGAGATGCTCTTAATTCAGTAGGGGGCATATTCCAAAGCCCTGGAGCAGCCACAGAGAAAGCCTGGTCATGGGTCGCCACCAAACAAGCTGGTGGCAACCGTAACCAGACCTCTCCAGAAGATCATGAATACATCCCTATCTTGAGATATGCAACCGGGCTCAGTTCCATTAACTAAATTCAGCACATTTGTATAGCTTTACCTTTCATGGGGCAAAATCCACCCAGTCCAGCTAGTAACTGACGTCTTTTTTTGTTTGTTTGAACAAACATCCTTGCCCTACAGGGAAGGAGAAGCCCCTTTGATTGATTCAAATCAAGCCGGAGGAGACGATTTTCAGTATATCTGCCCTGGCCCCACCACATGTTTTCCGAGTCATCACAGCACAGAGATTCTTCATATCATGTAAGGGAGTCTCTTTGGATTGTAAGGCAATCTCTCAGATACGTGAGCTGCAGTCATTTGCTGTTCATTTCTTTCTTGCTTTTCCTTGCCTGTCTACTGATGTGCAACCAACACACCAACAACCCAATACAGGATAAGGTATAACTAACATGTTGCCCTTCTGAGCCTCCTCACCACTTTTCTCTCTTTGCCTCCCTCTCTGCTTCACTGGCACTCTTTAATACAAGCCGTCAGCCAGGCTCTCATTTAGAAACTTAACCAAACTGACTGACTCTCCATTAGGACTTCAGCTAAATTGTTTCCAGCAAGACTCAAAATATTAGCTAAGTTTTACTGCAATTGACTAACCTGATTTTTGCCTTCTGCATTTTGCTAAATGCATTTTACTTATGCATTTTATCCTTAATAAATCTTTAAACTGTATTTCTGCCTCATCTTTTCCAATACACCAAGACTTGCTTACATTAATACTGGAACGAAACTGCTCCCCAAGCCAAGCTAATTTCCTCACTTTAAGCCAGTAGTTGGAGTATCTAGGCAGCACTCCAGGACAGTTCTGGCAACACAAAAGGATTCACCCTGCTCCCCACGCTTTTCAAAATCTACATGAAACCACTGTGGAATATCATCCAGAGATCTGAGTTGAAGTATGACAAGTATGCAGATGACACACAGCTCTATGTCTCATTTCAAACATCTAATCCTAAAGAGACAACAGAAGCTCTGAACTGATGCTTAAGAGTCGGTCTTGGTGCAAATGAGGGAAAACATCAACACACACACACTTCCCAAAAGATATGGAGATACTGTTGGTTAGACGTTCTACTGTACCTGGCCTCAGTTATGCATTGGTTATATCCAGGCTAGACTAGACTACTGCAATGCTCTCTGTTTGAAGCTGCTGTTAAAGACTGTTCATAAATTTCAATTAGTGTAGAAGGCAACTGCCAGAATGTTGGCGGGGGTATGACAATCTGAAGCGATGACACTTCATTCCAGTTACACTGGCTGCCAATGTGTGTTTTAGCTCAATTTAGAGTGCTAGCTTTAATTATATAAAACCCTAAATGATCTGAGACCAGGCTACCTAAAGCAGGGATTCTCAACGTTGGGTCCCCAGATGTCATTGAACTTTAACTCCCATAAGCCCCAGGCCCTGTGGCCTTTGGCTAGGGATTATGGGAGTTGAAGTCCAATGACATCTGGGGACCCAACGTTGAGAATACCTGACCTAAAGGATCACTTTCATCACATGAACTTTCCTGAATTCTGAAATCAGCTATGGAGACTCAGCTCTCTCACCCATTGCTGACAGAGATCCGTGTAATGGGTGCTAGGGACAGGGCCTTCCCAAAAGGTGGCGCCATAGTTTTAGGACTCCCTCCCAAGGAAAACCAGGAAGGCTTCCCCTTCTCTCTCTGCCTTCAGTGAAGACCAGGAGTTTTGGAAGATTTTTTATTCCTCTCTTAAGCGAATTTTCATTTTGCTGTTAGATTGCTATTTTTAAAATATGCCGATTGTGTACTACTGGCTTTATTGTTTTATTATTTGTTTCCTTTGCTGTTTTTAATTATAAGCAGGATAAAAGTGAAATAAATGTACAGTATCTCCAAACATCTGATCTGTCCCTGAAAGAATCGTGGTTGAAAATCAGGTGGCTGAGAAACCCAACTTTCAAATAATCAAAGTCTGTTCATTCATTGCTTTCTCTTTGCTGTACTAGGAAGGGGTGTGGGCATCACTGACACTAATATCTGACTGATAAATCTTTCTGGAATCTGATGTCTGAAGTTGAACAAACTCAAAGTGATTTAATCTGGAGCAGGGAAAGCAGATTCTAAATAGTTATGCAAGCTATGAAAATGTGTACCTTCCTACGTAGGGACAACCATCAGAACGTTTTATTTAAAATTACACTATATTTAGCAAACGACTGTGTGTGTGTGTGTGTGTGTGTGTGTGTGTGTGTGTGTGTGTGTGTGTGTATTTCAGAAGCAAAGTTATATATTTTTTTATTAAAGCACACTAGAAGACAAATAGCTATGCTATTTTTTGCCAATATTTTATCCTGTAGTTTTTGATTATACACTTATTCCAAAAGCATCCTCTCACCCAAACACCTGAGATGGCTACTTATTCACCTAAGCCAGCAATTTATGTTTAGGCATCATGGTTGAGAGCATTTTAAAATTGACTACAGATAAAGCAAATTAATAAAAACTAGCTGGCCCAGGCACAAAGCATCTGCGCCTCTATTTCTCCTTGCCCCCTCCCTCATTCTCAGCCACTCGTTCTCAGTCCTCCTCCCTCTCTCCCCTTCCAATGTTTTTTCTTTCTGGCCAGCTGCTTGGCCAGCAGCTTGTTCCGGCCACCTGCCGCTTTCTCTCCTCCCCGCTGCTGCTTTCTCTTTCTCTCCCCGCCTGCCCACCTGCCAGTTCGCCTTATGTTCCCCGCTGCTGTTGATTTCCTCTCTCCTCCTCAGTCACAAACTCTCGCAAGAGCTGTTACACATGGGATTAGCGATGGGTATGTCTAAGAGAATTTTATGTATAGATTTAATCTTATGTGCTTACTTCTGCCAGCAAGCGGCATGCATCACATGACCACAACTTCCTGTATGAGTTCCACAAGACAAGTCAGGATTCATAAAGAGTGGGTCTGATTTATCTACAGAGGAAAATATAGAACAATACACTTCATCAGATAAGAACTTAGGTTTGCATATAAAAATGAAATTAATTTTACAGATGCACATTTGGAAATCAGGAACAGTACTTGATCTTAATATGCATTAAATATCCATTAAGATAGTCTGTCAACAAATAAGTATTCTGAATTAAATTCAATATACAGTATTTCAGTTTTACTCTTTCACTAATCAAGTTAGGGGATTGTTGTTTTAAACTAGGAGGCAGCATTAGGAGCTGCCAACTGGTAGTCTAAACTCAACTCTATGAAGTTCATTTGTCCCAGACTACAACAGCAAAACTTCTCTTAGGATTTCATTACAATGATGCATGGGGGAAAAGGAGGATTTTTATTCAAAAGTTGTTTTACATAAAGTTTAAAATATAATTGAGAGCAACTGTGATTAAGACTGTGAGCCCCTTTGGGCAGAGAACTGTTTTCCATTTGTTGTATGAATTCTTTTGAGATTCCTTGTTGTTGAAAATTGGTACATAAATGTTGCAAATTGAACTATGTAAACAGATGGCTTAGAAGGAGATTCAAGGGAAAATGGAGATCAGCACCAAAGACAACACTGAAGGAAAAGAGACCAGAAAGTCAATTGGTGCATAGCAAGGAAGATACATACCCCCTGAAGTTTTAGGCATTTCCCCCCTACACTGGGTTAAGGCAGTAGATCTCTGGACACAGGCAGATAAAACCATGGCAGCACACTCTAGCTTCACTTCCTGCTCTTCCTGACACAGGATACACGTCAACACTTCTTTTTCTGTAACACACGGACCTCGTTTGGGTCCCAAGGCAATTCTGGAGTAGTCTATAATTGGTGGAGTGCTATAAAGGAAACAATGGATTTCTGGTCAACATACAGAGATCTTAAGACAAGCAATCAAAAAGTATTTGTCATTTATATTTAAACAAAATAAGATATGCTTTTTAAAAAGTTGTACATTAATTGCTTTACTCTTCAGTTGAGCTGTCACCAAAGCAGAGGTTGACTATAACAGTTATCAAGTAAAACATTTCTTAGCAAAACTGATCTGAACAGAAATGCATTAGCACAGTAATCCATCAATTGCTGTTAACATTTTACTGAGCTTTGTGAAACCATAGATCACATATTTCAGTTTAATATTTGAAAATAGTTATCATGCACTCTAGTTTAAAGTGAAAAGTCTAGGCCCATGATGATTTTCCCCTGTGAAAACACCTACAGAGACATTAGGAGCCTCTACACACACACACACCCCAGGATAGAAGTATGATAAATAAACAAATGGAAAAAATTGGGAGCAGTGGCAGCTGGTGAAGGCAGCAAGAGGTACCTTTAACAGTTTTTACATGGTCCATGTGCATGCGCGCCATGCGGGTGAGTGCTGCAGACAGGGCAGCTGCCGTACATAATGCCAGGTGGGGCATCGCTGCTCCCCACAGCATCCAGGTGCTGACGGTATCACTGGTAAAAACTGTTAAAGGTGCCTCTCACTGTCCCCCTGTGCCGCTCTCACTAGCCGCCACTGATTGGGAGTGGACCTCATGATCATGCACTCCATCTCCTGCTCATTCCTTAACCACAAGGAGAAGTGGACAATTGACCCAAGATGTCAAAGTATGCTTAGTTCATGATACCCAAGCATAGGAGACATGAATGGTTTCCAAACTAGTCTATCAATTAGCTGCAAAACAAGCAAAAGGGGCGGGTGGGCTATATGAAGCCATAAGGGACTTCTACAGCTTTGACTTGGCCTGCAATATGAGCAAGGTTTATAGGTGAGCAACAAATAATCAATTTATTTCTTCTTCCTGAAGCTATTCTTTCAATTGGCATACTTTGTAAAAACTGTGAGCAGGTTCTAGACTAAGTTAGTCAAAGTCCCATTGAAATTAATGGGACTCAAGTTAGTTAGGTCTGGTTTTACCTCATTTATTTTCAATGGCGCTCAGTCATGAATAACTTAGTCTGGACCTTGTCCCATAACCGTTAAAGCACCGTTACTCAATTTCATGTACACAATTCTCCATATATACCTATGCACTGAACAATTTGTGAAATGCCTTGTCTTTATCAGAACCAGGATCATCATCCTGGTTCCACTTGAGCTAATAAAACCATTCACTTGCTGGCTATTTTGAATCTCTCTCTGTCTCACTAGTCTATATTTTATTACAAAAAAATAGTCAAAATTTTATTATTGATTCTTCTTTCTTCCTACCTCTCTTCTTCCATAAGATCTCTTCCCGGTGCTTCTTGTGTATTTTCATATAGCAGCTTATGACTTTCAATGAAGTTCTTTTGCAAAGCAGACATCTGGGCCATGATCTTCTGGCGATGTAATCTGGCGGCTTCTGCCTTCCTCTTCCTCTCAGCCTTCTCTTTGTCCTGATGTTTTTGCATCTTATTTAACAGCAGAACAACAACAACAAGCAACCTATTTATTAACAGAAAATACAACCAGGAAAATAAGAGACCCTGTCTTCTTTCAATAATAGTAATGGAGTAGGACTGCATAACAGAGTGCATTTAGCTGCTGGTTAAACTCTGTAGGCTTGCAAAACACAGGACGTTTTCAGGGCAAGTGAGTTTACAGCTCCTTATATTCCTATAAGGCAGTGACCAATAGCTCCCACTGTGACCTGCTTCTGTACAGTCTGGTTGCAGAGGGAACTGCAAGACATACTACTACTACTACTACTACTACTACAGATATTTATATACTACGCCGATGGATATTTATAGGAACATAGAAAGCTGCCATATACCGAGTCAGACCATAGGTCCATCTAGCTCAGTATTGTCTAAACATACTGGCAGTGGCTTCTCCAAGCTTGCAAGCAGGAATCTCTCTCAGCCCTATCTTGGAGATGTCAGGGAGGGAACTTGGAACCTTCTGCTCCTCCAAGAGTGGCTCCATCCCCTGAGGGGAGTATCTTACAGTGCTCAAATGTGGTTTCCCATTCAAATGCAACCAGGTCAGACCCTGCTTAGCTAAGGGGACAAGTCATGCTTGCTACCACAAGACCAGCTCTACTTCGCTCTTTAACCAAAGTTCACTCAGAGGTTTACATAGAAAAATAAATACCTAAGTAAGATGGTTCCGTCTCTAAAGGGCTCACAATCTAAAAAGAAACATAAGGCAAATACAGCAACAGCCACTGGAGGGACGCTGTGCTGGGGTTGGATAGGGCTAGTTGCTCTCCTCCTGCTAAATATAAGATAATCACCACTTGAAAAGGTGGCTCTTTGCTTAGTTAGCTGGGAAATGGCAGTTAGCTAGTGGAAATGGCAAATGGAGAGGCTCCTTGCAAAGTATTTTGCGTCCTCAAATGTAAAGTATGTGGTTCTCTTAATCACAAACAGAAATTTAAATTTGCATTTAAATACTTGAAGCTGTGGATCCAGGGCTTAAAATCCTAAATGTAAAATAATATCTAGATATTATCTCTTCCCTGTTTTATCGTTACCTCATTGGCTTTTGTAGATTCTGACCCAGATGCAGTGGCTACTGTTGGCAAATAAGACTTCTCTCTCAGACGTTTTATTCTTTCAAACATCTGGGAACGAAGATTTAATGGTTAATAAATGACTGTACATATTGTATACATTTCCAGCTTGTTTCATTTAGCCTATCAAAAGCCATCATATTACAATGTTTCAGAAACTACTGCTCATTTTATTTAATCTAGAAATGAGACACACATTTAAAATCTCTTAAACTGGACATTCCCAACCTGTGGTACTCCAGATGTTGCTGAACTACATCCTCAACTACAATTTCTTGTGGCTGGGGATGATGAGAGTTGTAGTTTAGCAACATATGGAGTACCACAGGTTGAGAACCCCATACTAAACCAATGGTTCTCAAAACTTGGAAGACCCCACCAGTTAACTGCCCCATTTTTTCAGGATGACTTAGTTCATAAGAAAGCAGTATTACAATCAGCACACATGGCAACTAGCACTGATGGAATGACCCCCTATCTGAAAAAGCACTCCTCTAAGCCTCTTTTATGGAGCTGCAGGAATATTAGTAGAGTAAGTGTGATTATGGGCTAACACAAATAGTATGCAAACCTTTGTTAAGGACTAATCAATCCCTACTGCCTTGGGATTGTTTTAATGAAAGGCGGTATACAGATTTAATAAATCAATCAATAATCATTTTTTAAAAACTCTGATGGATTAAGCCAAAGCACCACCTGACAGGTTTGGGAGAAAATGGTGCTGTTCAGTTGAGCTCTGTTGCTACTCCTCCCCCCATTTTCACCCAAATCATGTTTTGAGCTAAGCAAAATTTGGAAACTTACACATTGCATTCCTAAAGATGGAGTCATCTTTGTTACCCTAGTGAACTTACAAAAAGAGCAAAAGATAATAAGAACAACGGGTTGATCAGCCCCACCAAAGATGGTTGCGGCAGCAGATGAGACTGAGGAGGGAGACTCCTTTGCTATATTCTATTAAAGAGAAGTTATTAAAACAGCGGGAGAAATTAAAGAGGAGCAAACAGTCATGGCAGAAGAACTGAAGGACTTCAAAAAGGTACCCCATAAGGTTTATGAGTGCTTAGAGGTAGTTGAAACTTGAGTGGCAGCTACTGAAGCATGTTGTTGTCAGTCTCTTCACTAAAAAGACCTTTGCCATAAAAAGACAGTTCTTCAATCTTTTCCTTCATGTCATTCTGCATGTTCGTTGAGTGAAGCCAAGCATGTTGCCTGATAGAGACAGCAGTTGACATAGCTCTGGACTCAGTTTCTGACAAATGTTTGGCAGTGCTCAGTGTTGATGTGTAATGCTAGTTCATTTAATAAAACGTTCTCTGCAAACTGTTTTCTGAATTCTCCATGTCATGAATTCTCCATGTCAGATTCTTCTCAGCCTGGAATAATTGCTCCCATAAGGAGTGATATTTTGTCATGCAGGCAATACAGTTGGCAATCTATTTAGATCAGGCCTGCACAACATACGGCCCGCGAGGCCTTTTTTCTTGGCCCCTGCCCTGCAAAAGCCCTCCCATTGCAAAAGGGTGGTGGGAGAACTCCCCTGCTGTGCCCTTCCCCTTTGCCGGTCTGGCATGCGCGAAAGGCTTCTTAGAAGCCATTTGCAGCCAGACCAGCAAAGCGGATGGCAGGGAGTTCTCCGCCGCCCATTTTCTAAAAGGAAACTCCTTTGCAGCCAGACCGGAAGCTGAGGTTGGTGGAGCGGACGCGCACAGGGCCACAGGAAGACAGCCCCGAGTGTCTTCCTTTCCAGGATCCTTGCGATTGTCCGCAGCTCCTGTTGCCCAATGAGCATGCCGGGGAGCTGATCGTCTGTGGGCAGCTCCTCCAGGGTGTGTGTGAGAAGTGAGCCTTGGCAGACATTACCAAAGTCCTGTACCGCCCAGAGGATCCTGGCGACAACCAGTTTGTGGCAGCCAACGAGCCCCGGGTTTCAACTGTGGGCTTGGTGGGGCAGCATGGTGGCCGAGACCTCCTCTTTGTGGGTCGCGGGCTGACTGCAAAGCTTTCTGGAGGGATCCCGCCATTCACCATTTGGCAGCTGGATGGATCGCAGGCTTTCTCCAATGAAGGGATGGGCAAGCTGGTGGTGGGTGACTTCTCGGACTACAACAATAGCTACACAGCTGCCTTTGCTTCTGGGGGCTATGTCTACTTCCTGTTCTTGCGGCGTGGAGCCAAGGCACAGATGGAGTACCGTGCCTACCTCTCCCGGAGCTGCATGGATGACACATGGATGAGTACGGCGTGACTTCTCGGTGCAACTTGTTGCCCAAGGTGAGAGGGGATGAAACTGGCTGCTTTTGTTTGATGGGGAGAGGATCTCTTTGTGAACGCCTGCCCCACCCTGCATTCCATCCTTTCTACTTCCATGTTAATTTTTTTTTCCCCAGGAGTCCCAAGAGGCTTATCCTTGTGGGGATGAACACACGCCTAGTCCCATTGCCAGCTGGAAGCAAGTGTTGGCTGAGGACCCTTGCCTGTGCATCTCTCTCAAGCCAAGCCTCCTGCCCCATCCTTTCCATCTTTCTTTCCACTTCTCCCTTCTTTTCCAAAATTATGAGAAGAGCTTCTCATATTTTTCCCCCCTTAAAAGTGTTCCGTGTTATGTGTGATGATTTGGCAGAGGTGGATAGGAAAAACAATGCATTTTATTATGTATTTTGTACAGATTGTATAATATTTATATTATTAAAATGAATTTTAATTCAACTTACTTCATATTAATTTAAATTAATCTTGGCCTGCTAGAATGTCAAAAGTTAAATTTTGATTAAATTCATTTTAAATTAATTTCACTTTAATTTGATTTAATTTGATTGATTGATTGATTGATATTAAGTGTTACTCTAATAATCAGCACCCTAAGAATTGACCTCGGCCCCCATGAACCAAGTCACGGGTGGTTTCGGCCCACCAGGTCATTTGAGTTGTGCAGGCCTGATTTAGATAGACAAGTTGTACAATATACTTTGCGGCCCATTACAATCTTCTATCCTTTATCAGCTGGAGTTGTGTGATAGCGACCAGACATAGAAGAGGTAGCACAGTCAATTACCAATGAATTTGGAGTTGGATGCTTCACTAGAAATGAGCAATCCTACTCCTGATAAAGCCCTTCTAGGCACTTTAAAGTGAGTCTAGAAATCTGATGCACCTCCCAAGCAGATTGTACTGCCTTAGATATAACAGGCAACATTGAGAGTGCCAGTGGTTGAGCAGAGTGAGAGAAAGCCATAAAGTCACATATAGGTTCCTTCACTTCAGTTGTCTGATGCTTGATTTCAAGGCCCAAGGCCTCAGCCATTTCAGAAATTTGTAGGCGATACGCCTTCAATTCTTCATTTGGGGAGAGCGAAGGTGTAGGCTGAACTTTCTCCTCTGGTGAGGGATCTGATGGATGTTCCATACACGCTGAATCTGCTTCGGAGTTGGATGAAGAGTTATAGTCACCCTCTGAAGAAAATCTGCTCTCCACTTGCACATCATGGCTAGCGACAGGTGATAATGGGTCAGCTGTGTCATCCTGTGGCTGATGTAACTCATAGTGGTAGGAGGCAGAGAGGTTTAAGTCTGAGGCAGACTAGAAGTGATACTAGCCAATGGAGCCAAGGGCTCTAAAGAGAGAGGAACTCTGTTGAACAGCACAAGTTCCTGGATCCCCTGAATGAAACTGCACATGTCTACATTTTTCCATTTAGAAATCTGTTGTGATTTAGAAATCTCCACAAACAATACTTCTCATAATCATAAAGGAATCCTGGGGAAATAGTTCCCTACAGCCATCCCAGCAGCTAGGAAGCCTTGGTGCAGCCTGGTAGTCATAAACTCACTGAGGATTCCCCATTGGTTGGTACACATTTACACTGAGATTTAGGTTGAAAACAGGACTTGCCAGCATCACCACCTTGCAGGACAACTGCAGAATGAGTGACAGGACCAGAAGGCATAAACTGTGCTGGAGGCATGGATGCTGTCTTCAGATGGACATTTCCCCTTCATCCAAATCAGGGTCAACATCCAAACCTTGACTCAGAAAGCCCTTAAAGATATACACTAAAAGAGGACTCTGTAGAGTACAAGAGAGAAAACAGTGTCTCGGTGGACACAGGGCACAGTCAATCCTCCCTCTGTCTATGTCTACCTCAACGTTGATGACTGTTCAGCAGCTAGGGATGGGGTGCTGCCTGTCGACCTCGAGGCTGAGCGAATGCTTTTCTCCTTGTGTTTCTTTGGCAACTGAGAAGGAGATCAGTCTTTGTCCAATGCCTTGCATTTTTTCTTGGGCTGATGAGTAGAGGAAGAGCTCTTTGCTATATCTGTCATGCACTTTAAAACCGTGTCCCTCAACCTGATGTTGAGGATTTAAACTGTGCAGCCACTGCAGAACTTAACATTGATCTCAATGTTGTCAACGATGTTGATAGAGATGGGAGATTGAGGCGTCAGTGGTCAAAGCACTTGCTCATACAATGATGTCCAAAAACGCAGGACTCTATTCTTCAGAGTTTGGCGAGAGAATGAAGTACAGATTTTACAAGTGGAGGCACTGGTCTGGTGAGGAGAGCTGGTCTTGTGGTAACAAGCATGACTTGTCCCCTTAGCTAAGCAGGGTGTACCCTGGTTGAATTTGAATGGGAGACCACATGTGAGCGCTATAAGATATTCCCCTCAGGGGATGGAGCCACTCTGAGAAGAGCAGAAGGTTCCAAGTTCCCTCCCTGGCTTCTCCAAGATAGGGCTGAGAGAGATTCCTGACTGCAATCTTGGAGAAGCCACTGCCAGTCTGTAGACCAGGGATTCTCAACGTTGGGTCCCCAAATGTTATTGGACCAACTCCCATAATCCCCAGCCCCAGTGACCTTTGGTTGGGGATTATGGGAATTGAAGTGCAATAACAACACCCAACGTTGAGAATCCCTGGTGTAGACAATACTGAGCTAGACAGACCAATGGTCTGACTGATAGGCAGCTTCCTATGTTCCTCGCTCAGACATAAAGAAGTAGCTATTGTGGTGGTCAGTGGATGGTAACTTGCCGTCACAGTCAACATATTTTTTGGAAGTTTTCTTACCATCCATTTGGATAGCTAAGTCCACAAATAAGGCAAACACAGATAGAAGCTAATGTCCAATAAGTGGAAGAAGTAACGATAAAATGGTCCAGTGTCACAGAGCCAGAAAACAACAGTCCAATCTCTTTACTTACAGAATCTCTTTATTCAGCTTGATTCCAGAGTTGGCCACTGGAGTCTCTTATGGCTGTAATAATTTTCCTTTGCTTAACTGATTTCAGTTTTTAAGATAACAAATCTTGATCATTAAACTGAGGAGAAGAAACTGAATGAAGCTAACACTAAGGCTGTCACAAAGGAACTGAGGGAATGGTGCTCAAACCGCCAAAATGAATGATGAGGCGCGGAGCACAGGTGCCACAAGAAGCTTGTAGAATCCACCCGTGAGGTCCTGCGCAGGTGCAGAACCTAGGCTTATGGATGGCAACAGATCACAATCCAGTTTTATCATCTTAAAAACTGAAACCAGTTAAGCAAAGGAAAATTATTAGAGACATAAGCGATTCCAGTGGCCAACTCTGGAATCAAGCTGCTAAAATCAATTATTTAGACTTCTGTGCCAATATATATAAAAGAGATAACTTAGATTAAAAAATCATGGAAACTGAAACTTTCAATTCTTCACTCTCCCTATCAATCTTTAGTACTGAAAAGAAGAGCATACTTGGGGGGATCCATTTCACACAAAGAAATTGATTTGTCCATCAAGAATACAAAAAATGAAAAGGCTCCAGGTCCAGATGGGAATCTGATTGAATGATACAAGAAGTTTAATAATGTACTGGCACTGGTGGTATTGGAATTAATTCACTCCTGAATTAAAGTGATGGCTGGCTGCTCTGTAAATCAATTAGATAACAGTCTCAGTCATACTGAAGCCTGACAGAGATCCACAGTTATGTGTCCAATATAGCTCATTCATGTAGACTCCAAAATTATGTCTCCAAATACTTGCTAGGTGCTTATCAACTTGCAGTTTGGATCTCATTCATCCTACTCAAACAGTATTTATTTCAAGTCATAGAGGTTCTGATCCAATGCTTTATTATTAGATGTATTTGTGGCCTCTGGGACGTGGCGGTACTTCTCCATGTGCACTTTATTCCCTGGACATGAAGAAGGACTTTGGTAGAATCAATTGGGAGTTTCTTTTTGCTGTACTGGAGGAGTTTGGCTGATTTTTTTTTTTTTTTTTACTTCATGCATCCATGCCCTTTACAGATGCCCAACCTTGCGAGTCCTAGTCTGAGAGCAGTTGTCTAAAGCATTTAACCTTTATAGTGATACCAGACTTAGCTGCCCCTGCTCTCTATCTCCTTTACTTTTTGATTTAGCCCAGGGGCCATAGCAGCAGCCAGGCAGTCCCATTCTCTCAATGCAATTCTTATGGGAGATGAAGAGCTCAAAGATTTGCTATATACAGATGATGTTATTTTATCTTCTGACCCAGTATGCTCTATATCTGATGGTGGCTTTGACTTGATTCTTCCCCACCCTCAATCTTGTTTTTGTTTAGTCCCCACCCACCTCCGCCTTCCCTCTGTTGCTTTTTCTTCTCAGAACTACTGGAATGAAAATGCTATAAAGGGGTGAGTGGGTGTTCTGAGTTTAATATAGAGAATACGTTAAATGAAACTCAAAGTTAATATATGTATTGTTTACATATGAAGTTTATTTCACACACAAAAAATGTTTTTAAAAAGGAGACCACCTAGTCTAGCAACCTGTTTACAGCAATAGCCAGCCAGAGGCCTCCAGAAAGCCCACACACCAGGAATGAAGTCAACAGTCCTTCCACTTCGTTTGCTCCCCAGAAAATGGTATTCAGTGCTTCTGAAAATGCAAGTAGATCTATGCTCCATGAGCTTGTCTAACCCCTTTTAAACCATCTGTGACCTCCACTAACATCATGGGGCAGTGAGTGCCTAAGTAAATTATGTATACTCAATCAAGTACTTTCCTTTGTCATAAGTTCATTGTAACCTACTGCCAATCCATTTCAATAGGTGACTGAGTTAAGTTTTATGCAACAAGGGAGAGTTCTTTTTATTCACTTACTCCACACCATTCATAGTTCATAAATCTGTCATATAACATCTAACCTCATCAATGCATGTGCGAAGTTAGGAATTTTTACATTATGGTTTAAGATAAGGTAAGGTAAATTGTGCCATCAAGTCGATTTTGACTCCTGGCGCCCACAGAGCCCTGTGGTTTTCTTTGGTAGAACACAAGAGGGGTTTACCATTGCCTCCTCCCACACAGTGTGAGATGATGCCTTTCACTATCTTTCTATATCATTGCTGCCCAATATAGTACCAGTGGAGATTCGAACCAACAACCTTCTGCTTGTTAGTCAAGCATTTCCCCGCTGAACCACTTAGGGTGACTAAATTATGGTTTACCCTTTCATTATTTATGGCAAATGGCAAGTTTTTAGAAGCTCTACAAAGCTAAAGAGAATTGATTTAAAAAATGATTTACCTCTTAAACAGGAGAAGAGTAGAAATATTTATACAGATTATCTAGTGAAGAGATTACTCTATGCATAATCAATATCCTGTGGAACAACTTTAGCACATTCTTTGTAAAGTGCTCAGTTGGCTTTATACATTTGTCTCTTGTCTAGCTCACCTGTAGTACCCAGTTGATCATGTCTTTCTGTGATTCCAGCTGTTGAATTCCTTTTAGTTTTTCCAAAATCATTACTATGTTCATTGCATTCAAAGCAGAGCTTCCCATTCCTTTGGCAAACAGAGACAGATTTTTTTTAATGTACACATAAATGCTCATAAGTTAAATGCTCAACATTTTCTCCCTTCAACTAATCGCTGCTATGACTTCAAGTATTAGGTTTGAGCACATTTCAGAATTATAAGCTTTCTTTATGTAACAGCTGACTCATCACTACAATGGAAATTTCTCCTTAAGGACCTTCATTTATTGTGTGAAAAAGAAAAGCAGATAATCACAAACATTGCAATGTCAAACACGTCAGCTTCAGTGTTTTTCCAACTCTTTCTGTGGATCACAATTTTATATTGTTCTAGCTTCCACTCTAATTACACACAACCAGGCAACAATTTCTTAATCCACAAATAAGGCAGAAGGGAAGATGAAGGGAAGCGAGGTGGAAGAGAGGAAAGTAAAATGTGGGCCAAGGACATGCAGCTGTATTATCTTCATTCCATTACAGATCCTCTAATAACTAATGTATTAACCATCTCTCTTAAATGATTTTTCTATACACCAGGCATTGTTGTTCTATCCTGTTGTTTTGCCATGTGCACTGACCACGGTCTCTCTCTACTAATATATTTCGTGTCTGCCAAGCGTTCTTTGAATGTGATGACAACGTAATCCAAATGACTGTCTATAACCCATTCCATAGCTATAACTGTATGCAATTTGCTTACATTCTAGTTTTTAAAAAGGTATTCTGGCCAACAATAAGCATAAGTAAGCATCTAACAATAAACATAAGGCCAACAACTACAGTATAAAGTAGGGGTCCTAAATGGAAGCAGCCTACAGATTAAGGCTGAAACTATCTTAACACAGGGAAGATATCTGAAAAAAGATCAAGACTTGACCAACGTGAATAATTTCCTCAACATTTTAAAACTTCAAAACATTTATGTAGTAAGCGTTTCTCCCTATAAAAGTTTTATAGCTTTTTCACAGTTTTTACAGCACAACAGTTTTACTGTAAATGTTTACTTTCCATTTAGGACCTATTTTATAACTTGATTATCTGATATGACACTAAATCCAATTCCTGAATCAATGTTAACTTTTTACTCCAGTAATGGGCTCATGAAGACTCTGCTTTTATTTTAAAAAAAAAGGGGGCACCTACTTGATGCTTTGTGATAGAAATCAAAGGTCACTTCTTCCTCTGGAATCTTCTCTAACTGCTGCTTCTCTTCCAATAAACCCAAAGCAAGGAGGTGAAGCACCTATACGAAGGTAAAACAAAGATCAAATATTATCTCAGGAGTGCTTCTTCCTATATTGGTCATGAGCTGTATTTAGGAGAAAAAAATGATTGCCATCACTTAGATACGTAGCACCTAACAAGTAGGAATTAATTTCAATGTGACTGTATAACAAAGCAGCAAGCAAACTACTGGGCATTGAAGTGTTCCTGTTTTGCTGCTGGGCTGTCTTACACAGAATCATGTAAATGTAGGAGGTTTGAGCAAATTTACCCCCAAAATTCCTGTAACTGAAACTGAGATACATCTGATGAGAATGACTTGAAAAGGCTGGTTAAAATAGGTTTTCCTGGACCAGTCAACAGACTGGATGCACCTGACACTATAGAATTGCCAGGTGTAGCCTGATCAGTCCCTTGCATAGGAGACCACTGGGAACCCCATATAAGAGGAGGAAGAGAGCCTATACACGTGTCTCTTCCCCCCGCACACACACACCCCTTTGGACTCAATTACCTATCAGCTAACCATTACAGATCAATAAGATGACACTGACATCTTATCCTAAATAATTGTTTCCCCTTGTGTTTCTTTCTTCTTTTTAGTTAAAAAATAAAATACACTAACAGTAAAATTTGACCTATAAGTTTGTTCTATTCCTTGTACATACTAGCTTTGTACATGCTGTTTCTCTCCAATTTTGTCAATAAGCCAAATATAGTATCTTTTCATAAAGATGCATACAGTTATTTTAAAAATCAATTACTGAAATTCGTTTCTTCTCCTCTAATCTGATGGAATTTAAATGAGGTGCACACACGTTACTGCAAGGAAACCATAAACTTTACAGTATAACAGCTACCCAGATTTATTACTCTGACATAATTGAGAAAACTCACATCTACAGTACTTAAGACCTTCATGTTCAACACTTTGCCTACTGATATAACAGGAAAATCCCCAAAGAACTGAATGCAAAGAACTCCAAGTATACATACATCACATAGTCAAAACAGAAATCCAGAAAACGACATGGATGGCAAACCTACCATCTGGACCATCGCTTCAGTCCACAAATGGCTTTCCAGCTCTAGTGCTCTTTGCAAGACAGTTCTAAGGATATGCATCATGATATCACAGTTCAGAATTTTCACCACATTTCTGAAAGCAGCACTGAATTCAGGAGGGGGTGGCGGTGGCAGTGCTAAAAACAAAAATGGACAAACATCTAAGAAACAGCCCAAAAGAAGTCAGAAGTATAGACATTCACCCATTCAGGTGTGAGCCTTCAAATTATATATTCAGAGACAGTTTTGAACTATTCCAATGTTCCATCAGTATAATGGACACCATTCATCACACTTATGTGAAAAATAGGTGATGTGGATACACTTCCTCTTGGAAAGTGACCCAATAATCAGACATTGACATATGAAGTCACACATACCAAGTCATATCATTGGGTCATCTAGTTCAGTACTCACTACTCTGACTGGCAGCAGTTTTCCAAGGTCTCGCACGGAATTTTCTCTGTACTCTACTGTTCAGAGACCTTTTTAATTAAAGATTCCTGAACCTGAACTTGGGACCTTGTGCATGCAAAGCATGTGTTCTGCCACTGCACCATGGGCCCAGTGGTCCTATGCAACTCTGCTCAGTGGCAAGTAAGGATGTACCCAAACTGCAAGTCAACACACAATGTGGAACACATTCCCTGCATTCGCGGAGACCATGTGTGCCAGTGCATGTAAATAGATGGGAGGAGCACCGCTTCCGGATTCAGGAAGTGTCAGTGAGCAGCGAAGAGGCAGGTATATACCTGTGCGCCTCCATTTTAAAGGAGCCAGGGATGTGTTCCAAATCGTGTGTCAAATCGCAATTTGTGCACATCCCTAGTGGTAAGCATTATATCAGACTAAGCCAGCTTCAGTTTCTTGCTAAACATATTGCTATGGAAACTGCTCGAAAACCTTTTTTTCGTGAAAGGTAACAGCAGCACTACATTTTGTGATTTCGAAGGCTTTTGAGGAGATTTAGGGGTATTGAGCTGCTGGAGAAGCGAGCTTGACTGGTGTCTGATATGAATGTCTGTATATATGAGTTCAAGGCCTGATTAATTGTCTTCAAACATCCTATTGCTATGATTTGCTGACTGGTACTCCTGGAAACCCAAGCTGGAGCATCTCAAAAAGATGCTCTTTTCCCAAATAGGAGGATCCTTCCCTCTTCTATAAGAAACCTATGCCCATTGTGCACCACTACATCTAAGGTCTGCCGCCATCCCATTCCAGGAAGCTTACTCAGCACTGCACTTTAGATCCTCCAATATGATACAAACCTCAAATAGTTTCTATGAAAAACAGGATCTTTTCGAAAACTATAGTGGCTAAGCAATGACTAGGAGTTGAAGCTAAATGCTAAATCAGTAAAGCAAGGCAGATAAGTCAACATCCCTTCATCTAATTCATCCCTCATTCTAGCCTGTTACCTTCATCTCTGTTTTCCTGCACTCTTCTTTTCTTTTGCATGTGTTCTGCCTGTAAAGAGAGGCAGGAATCTTAGAATACCAACAAAATTAGAGAATTCTTGACTGAATGCACATTGAGCTTAGATGTAAAGACAGCTAGACATTTATTAAATATGCTTAACTAACAGGCAAGGCCCATCATGCCCTTGAAAAGTCATTTTTGGTTTTAAAAAGTCATTTACAGCTTTCCCCCAGCATGTTCTGGTGTAAAAAGTAGTGCATTCACCTGCTTTAAGCAGCAGGATTGTTTATGCAAAGTTTGATATCTGTAGGTAATTGCAAAGTGTGAGTTTATTTTGCATAAACAATTCCACAAATTCTTTAAACTATATATGGATTTTTTTTTTAATATGTAAGGAAATTTCTTATGAACTAACTGGGCTGGGCGCAGAGCATCTGCACCTCCGGCTGGCCCACCCACCACGCCTGCATGCCCACCTTTCTGACCAGCCAGATAGCCACTCCCCCTCCCACCGCCACCCACTTCTCTCCCCCCCCCCATGCATTCTGGCAGGACGGCCCACTTCCTCCCCCCCGACTCTTTCTGGCTTGCAGGACGGTCGGAAAGCCGGCCCGCCACCTCCTCCCGGCGGGCGGGCAGACCTGGCCAACCTGCCACAGCCTCTTCCAGGCGACCAGCGGCCGGGCCAGGGCGGCCCACCACCGCCAGCTGGCCTGCTGGGCCAGGCCAGCACACCGCCACATTCTTCCTCCTGGCGGGTGGCCGGGCCAGGCAGGCCCGTGGCCTCTGGCCAACCAGCAGCTGGGCCAGGCCGGCCCACCACCATTGTCTCCCATCCCTGTCACTACCCCCAGGCAGCTGCTCTCTCAAGAGCTGCCACGCATGGGATTAGTGACGGGTACGTTTAAGAGAATTGAATATATAGATGTGTTTGCAAAAGGAAAGTAAAAGAGTTTGAAATTTTTAGGATGTCAACTTCAAACATTCATTTTATTGAAATTACCATATGTGGTAAATTTGAAATCTTAGTAAAATTTTAATCTAAGAAAGATCTTCTGCTTCTCTTAGGCATGATGCCATTTTTGAAATATTGATCTGATTGAGTGTTAGAAATCTGTTCAGAACAGTTGAAATCAGATTATATTCACAATTTCTGCTTAAAAATCCCCCCAAACACATTTTAAAACCTTTTCCTCTGCATATTCCAGTGTAAAAAATAGTTCAATCAGCTAATTTCAATGGCAGGACTGTGTATGCAAAATTTGCTATCTGTAGGTAATGGGTAGGTAATAACTTTCTGACATATAAACTCACTCTTCAAAATATAACAGATATTCAAAATAATAATAGAAAAACGACTAGCATTTTTAAGATAATGCTAGACACGGAAAGAAGTATAGCACAAGTAAAACTCACAACTGCAGCTTTCACAAAAGTATATGAGTAAAACCATTTGCTCTCTTCTCATTTTCTAAGTGACTCATCCCAACAAAAAAAAAATTGTGTGGCTGATTCACCATTTTGCAGGAGGAATCCCTGGAAGAATCAGAGTTGCCCATTCATTTCCTAATCTAGGTACTGGAGCAAAGGTTCTGGGGAGGGGTAGTTGCTTACCTGTAACTTATGATCTGTAAGTGATCCATATAAATTCATAAGCCTGGGTTCTGCGCCTGTGCAGGACCTCGTGAGTGGAATATCCAAGCTCCTCGTGGTGCACAAACACCGCCCAACATGCTCAACACAACCATTTATTTCAGCAGTTGGAGTGCGCTTCCTTTGGTTCCTGGATGATCACCTCCACACAACGATCATTCCACAAAGTCTTCTAGAGAGCAAAGGTAAGTCTTTTTCTATTCATTTACTGTTGCACTAGGATGGGAGTGTCTTATGAATGTCTACAGATCACTTAAAGATAATAAGTTACAGGTGAGCAACCTTTTTATCTGTAGTGTGATCTGTACAACATCCATAAGCCTGGGTGTTTAGTAAGCTTTCCCAGAAAGAGGGAGCAGTAAGCTATTGAAAAATTCTCTTCAAGACTCCCCTTCCAAAATTAGCTTCTATAGTAGAATGTAAGTCAATTGCATTGTGTTCACAAAGGGTAGTTCAGATGACCATGCTGCCATGTTACCGATATCTTACATTTGGATCCCTGAACGATGTGCTGCTGATATTACATAAGCCCTAGTAGAGTGAGCTCTAATTGGGTGTGGTGGTTCTATCTTCTGGACCTTATATGCTAAAGAGATTAGTTCTACCAGCCAATGGGACAGGTGTTGCCATGATATAGGATGACCCTTTAACCTACACTTATAGGCTACAAAAAGTTGTTTCCTCATACAATAGCCGTTAGTCCTATCTAAGTAAAATAAGAGTGACCTCTGAACATGCAAAGCATGTGAAGGTGTTGTAGTGTTTCTGAAAAATGAGGGCAGCACTATATCCTCATTCAGGTGAAAATATGACACCACCTTACGACAGAACAAAGGATCCATCCACTTGATCACCTTGTCAGGAATACATTTTTAATATGGTGAGTCAATTCTTAGAGCTGTTAACGCTTTGCACTAGTTTGGCAACTAGAAATGCTGTTTCCAATGAAAGTAATTTCAAAGAAATGGCAACCATTTGCTCAAAAGGTGGCTCTCAGAGTCGAAAGAACCAATGAAAGATAACCACTATTCAGTTGGTTATCTAACTGGAGAATATATATTATTTAACTCCTTCAGGAATTTTTTGCAACCTGGATGAGAAAACGCAGTCCTGCCATCCCATCCCTTATGTTTTGAAGATATTGCTGTGAAGTGGACCTCCGGGGAAACATTAGCCAAACCATTGCTTTTTAAGTTTGTCAAATATAAAAATACTTGTCTAATAGTCGCAGGGAGCTACCGAATGGCACAGTGGGGAAGTAACTTGCCTAGGGAGCAAGAGGTTGCTGGTTTGAATCCCTGCTGGTATGTTTCCCAGACTATGGGAAACATCTATATCGGGCAGCAGCAATATAGGAAGATGCTGAAAGGCATCATCTCATACTGCGAACAGAAGCTCATATAGTAGTACACTACTTCCCACTGTGGACCTTAAATACTTTCTGTGGTTGCTTTGAATGTCTGTATGCATCTTTTAAATCCAACTCTGCAAGCCATTCTGCCTTGTAAAGGAGCAGAACGACACCTTGCAGCGTCATTTTACAAAACTTCCTATATTGACATATTTGTTTTGCCATGAAGGTGCATAGCTCGCTAGTCTTATAAAGATGGAAGTTGCTATGGAATCCGGCAGAACAGTCAAACCATCAAAGATGCTGCTTGCTTGGCTCCTGTTGCTTACTACAGAAGTCTTCTTGTTGTTTGCCTTTGGGTGCCGTAGTGCTTTCACTGATATTGATGATAAGAGTCTCTTGTAAACCCTCCTTTCTGGTGGCTTAAAAGACTGATGCTGGTGGAAGGCTTATTCTGGAAAGATGAATAAGACTGTGTACTATATGAATACAACCAATATTTATATATCGCTTTTCAAAAAAAGTCCCCAAAGCAGTTTACATAAATATAAACAAAACAAAACAAACAAACAGGCTCCCTTTCCCCAAAGGACTCGCAATCTAAAAAAAAGAAATATAAGATAGACACCAGCAACAGCCACTGGAGAGATGCTGTGCTGGGGATGGATAGGGCCAGTTGCTGTCTATAAATGTTTTCGCAGTATATTTTGATTTCTTTAACTTCTCCATCATGTTGTCAGTCTCTTGACTAAACAAGCCCTATCAAAAGGGAAGGCCCTCAGTTTTCTCCTCCATATCCGTAGCTATGCATGTCTTCTCAATGAAACAGCAATTCCCAGTGACCTTGACTGTGTCTCTACTAAGTGCTTTGCTGTGCAAAAAATTTGGCATGTAGTATTTGTGGACTTAAAGATATCTTTGCAGTTCTGATGCAATTCCTCTGGTAGGTAGGCCCTTAATGTCCTGTCGCAAATTTTCCCAGAATGAGTGGTGCAATTTGGCCATGCAAGTCATATGATTTGCAATTTTAACCGACAGACACACAATAGAGTACACTCTCCTACCCATATTATCAATTTTGCAGCCCTCCTTGTCTACTGGTGCCGAGTGGTGACAGCCACATTTGCTTAAAGTTGCACAGTCTATCACTAATGAGTTTGGTGTGGGATGCTTCAATAAGAAAGAGCCATTCACCTTTTGCACTTAGTACCTTCTAGTCTCTTAGAGGCTGGAGTTACATCCCATGCAGCCTTTGTAATGACCAGGAGCATAGGTAGAGCAACTAGTTGTGAAAAGTGAGAAGCTGCCATAAAGACACAGACAAGGTCTATAATTTCTGATGTCTGCTTTTTAAACTCCAGACCCAAAATATAAGCCATCTAAGACACTTGCACATGATATGCCTTCAACTCCTCACTCAGAGGGGGAGATAAAAGATCTAAACAGTACATTTTCATCTAGAGATGGGTCAGAAGGGTGTCCTGTTGCTGCAGATTCACCATCCGAATCAGAAGATGATGTATAATATTCCCCAGAGGAGAGTCTATCCTCCTCTTGAATTGCCTGAGCAGATGTATCTGAAACACATGTACCCTGCACACAGTTTGTGCCAACAACAAGGTCAGTATAGGCAAGGTCAGCTATGGAGAGCACTGAATCCATGCCAGAGGTGAAGTGCTTGCTCGTACAGAGCTGCTCAGAGTAGAAGTGCCTGGTGTTGTTTTTTTTAAGTTTGATGAGAGAAGGACATGCAAATCCTGCAAATTCTTGTATTATGATCCTCGCCTGAACAGGAGTCATGCTGATCTATTGAGGGCAACTTTCCCCACAATCCTTGAACTTCTTAAAAGTTTTTCCTAATGTCCATTGAGAAACTGGATACCAAAAACAAGCTGCAACAAACCGGGAAAACAGTCTAAATCAGTCAACAAAACCCAGTCTGTTTAGCAATAAGAGAAGTCAGCAACCCGTCCAGTAAGTCAAAAACACTTAACGTGTGTGTGTGTGTGTGTGTGTGTGTGTGTGTGTGTGTGTGTGTGTGTGTAGGTAGGTGTAGAACCAAATGCAACCAAGGAGCCCTAGCTGACAAGGTGAACGCTTCAGCAGTCAGAAAGGGACTAAAAGAAGTGCACTCCAACCGATGAAATAGTCGCACCAAGCACAAGGAGAGGTGCCTGAGCGCCACAAGGAGCTTGGATATTCCACCCATGTTCTACGCAGGCACAGAATCAAGACTTATGATTGTCATATGGATCACACAGATCACTGCCTTACAGAATGCAAGCTACAGGGTTTGTGAAAGGCCAATTAGAACTGGTAGGAACAAAATGACATCCTGAGCAGAATCTAAAGCTAGAATCTAAAGCTACAGAGAACCTTTAGCTCAAAATGGATGAGGAGGGACCCTGAAACCATTACCACCCCATCCAGGTTCACCTTTCCTCATGTGGTGTGTTTTATTGTGTTGACACTGACTTTTCTTTTCACCCAGAAGTCTTAGAATGATGCTATGCAATGGCATTGCTTCATTCCAAGATGGCTTCTGCGTGAAAAAACGTGGTGTCCACCAGCTGCCAGGACTGTGGGGGAGAAGCATGGTCATCATTAAGTTTGGCTGGCATCCCCTTGCACAAATTTCCATGATGACTCCATCCATTGCAAATTAAACAGCAAACAGGGAAAGAATTATGGCTTGCTATTCACTGCATTTCTGCCTAGTTAAATTATTAGCAACTGGAAATTTGAGATAGAATTTCCATGCTGCACACCCCCAATTCCTGACCGGTTTCTTCTAGTTCTTGTCTAGATTAGAGATACTAATTCATCCAAGGACAGGCTCTTATATTGGCTGCCAAAACTGAGTTTCACATACTTAAAATAGAAGTTGCTAGTGCCAAATTGACAATGTTCACAGGCAGAGACACCTGAGGCCATAAACTATCCCTGCTAACTGGGCAAAGAGATCAATAAGGGGAAGCAACTGTCCTCATTGATTCCAACATAGAATCCCTTCCACTGGATGCCGTTAGTGTTTCCTTGTGTTTCTTCTTAGATTGACCCCTTTTGGAGGCAGGAATTATTTTCTCTTTTGCTACATAACTGCTCTGAAAACTGCTCTTTGTTGAAAAGCACAATATAAAAAGTGTATTTCACTTCATTGATTTTAAGTTAGCATTCTTTCTTCTCTTTCTCACGCCTAATGAGTTTGCTCGGATTGCAACAGAAATACATGTCCAACTTCTGTCTTTCATTGTGAATGTTATATTTCCTTACCTTGCTGTGCTGAGTCTTTGTATAATGGTAAAAGAACATATTAAATTCCTTGAGGCACTCATCTTTCAGCTCATAAACTCCATGACCGGATACACCTGGTTTCCTTAATTAAAAAAAGTTATCACCCAAGTCAGACTAGCATTTTCACTGACTGCTTACACCTGAGCAAACAAATACAATTTTTTCAGTAAAAGCCTTAAAGGGAACAGAAATGAGCCTTTTGGTACATATGGAAATAGGAATTGAAGTATCACTTTACCAACAAAGAAGGTTCCTACAGAAAGACTGAAACACTACTTCTAGTACATGACTAGTTGGACAACATCTTAGCTCATCTGCACTGGCTTCCAGCCTCAATGCAACATGCTCGTTATTCAAAGCCCTATACAGTCTGGGGCCTGCAAGCTTACAGTAGTAACTTTTGCCATATATTAATAATCTTTTGAGTCTGGGTGTGCACAAAAGCGGCGTGGCCTGTTTGGTTTGAATTTGAACACAATTCTAACCAGGGAGGGTAGGTTTGGTTTAACTTAAACACCACCCCTCTAGGTTTGGTTCAAATTTGAACGCAAGTTGGACCAGTTCTGAAAGGTTCTACATGAGGTATAATGGGTACTCAAACTCACCCATTATTCCCTATGCAGAGCACCTAGGGGCACCAAAGCAGGGTGGGTGATCCCACCAAACCCCAAAGCAAATCTGACACTCCAGTTATCATTGATGAATTACTGAAGATTTTTACATTTTCCCCATAGGGAATAATGGGAATTTGAGGATGTCCTATCTGCCCCCCTGGGTGGTGCCTGGGCACCAAAGTGGGTTTGGGGGCAAGGCACATTGTGCCAAAACTCCCTCCTGAAGCCCCAAGCCAGTGGGGCTCATTTTTAAAAAATATAATTTTTAAAAAAGATTTTAGCCTGTTACAATGTAATGAACAAGAATTGCTCCTCCATTCTGAACAGTAGAAGAGTATATGACCTAATTTGCTCCAACACTGACTCTACCGCTGCCTTGATGTTGGAGCCATTGTCTGTCACGATGAAGCCCAGGGTGAGGTGTGGCAACCCACCTATCCAGGGGCAGATTAGCCCATTTGCCGCCCTTAGGCAAAAAGGTCTTAGCAGCCCCTAAAAAAAATCCACATCAGTAGCAGGAGCTGGGGGCGGCAAGAGGAATGTTCCTCCCTTTCCTTTTTTTTTTTTTAAAAAGCTGCCACTGTGGCAGTAGCTGCAGTGGGGGAGGGGGCGCTGGGTGAAGAGGAAGTCCCCCCCTTTTGTCCCCTCAAGTTTTCTGCTGGTGGTGGCTGGCTGCAGGGAGGAGCGAAGAGTGCCTGCTCTTTAACCTGAGAAAGCCCACTGATGCTATGTGGGCAGCGCGACCTCCTCCCTCCTCCCCAGTGACTGCACAAGGGCTCTGCTATCCATAGCCCATTTCAGCCGGAAACAGGCTACAGATAGCAAAGCCCATGTGCAGTCAGTCACTGGGGAGGAGGGGAGGAGCTCACTGCCACTGGCGAGCCATGCATGAAGCTTGACTTTAAGCTCCATTCATGGCTCGTGGGTGGCAGTGAGCTTGTCCCCAGTGACTGACTGCACATGGGCTCTGCTATCTGTAGCCTGTTTCCGGCTGAAATGGGCTATGGATAGCAGAGCCCTTGTGCAGTCACTGGGGAGGAGGAAGGAGATCGCGCTGCCCACATAGCATCAGCGGGCTTTCTCAGGTTAAAGAGCAGGCACTCTCCCCTCCTCGCCCCCCACCCCTCCCTGCAGCCAGCTGCCACCGCCAACAGCAATGTACTTCAGGTGATAGAGGGGGGAGCTCCCTCACCCAGTCGCCCCCTTCCCCCCAGCTACTGCCACTCCTCAAATGTTGCCACCATAGGCAGATGCCTCCTCTGCCTATGCCTTAATCCGCCAGTGCACCTATCCACTCCTCGGTTAGGTAGCCGAGTACAGCTGCCACCTCCTCCTTGGTGTGCTTGACATCCAAGGTCCCCACGTGCAAGATGGGCCCACCTGTGCTGAAATGCGGTGTGGGACGTGCTAGAGCCAAAGGCAGCACCCGAGGTCCCTTCTGGGCCCCACCAGTGAGTAGTAAGGACCAGGAAAGCAGCATGCATTCCACTCACACTGTTCCACAAATGAGTCGTGAAATGCATGATAGTGTCAGCCAGTGCTGCACGCAGCGTGGCTGACATGAGCTCCCTGCATGTCACGTACAGGTCGGAATTGCCAGGAAATTTAGGACTGACAAACCAAAGTACTTTTTCACACAACACATAATCAACTTATGGAATTCTCTGCCACAAGACATAGTGACAGCCAGCAACTTGGATGGCTTTAGGAAGGATTTGGATAACTTCATGGAGGAGAGGTCTATCACCGGCTACTAGTCAGAGGGCTATAGGCCTCCTGCAGCCTCAAAGGCAGGATGCCTCTAAGTGCCAGTTGCAGGGGAGTAACAGCAGGAGAGAGGGCATGCCCTCAACTCCTGCCTGTAGGCTTCCAGCGGCATCTGGTGGGCCACTGTTTGAAACAGGATGCTGTACTAGATGGGCCTTGGGCCTGATCCAGTAAGGCTGCTCTTATGTTCTTATGAGGGGACCATGGTCCAGCTTAACGTAGTCCTTGAGGGGATCGTGTAGTCAGGCACGAGGGTCTGGATAATCTGGCGGAAGCCAGGGTTCTCAACCACCTGAATAGGTTGGTCATCGGTGGCCATCAACTCCCCTATGAGGCGGTAAGGAGACGTGGGTCCACATTACCAAGACACTTCTTGCCCAATGACTGTGCCCACCGCTTTGACCAGCAGCGTGCCCTGTTTTATGGAAGCCTTCACACAGCCCTGGTCAGCACTAGTCGAAGGCACACTGGCCGAACTAGCGCTGTCAGCAGAGTCAAGGAGATCTGGGTGACGCCGTCACATGGGTCACTACATGGAGATCATTCCCAGATACTTAGCATCCTTGCCCCAACTGGCCTGTGCTCTGCAGTCAACACAGCAAGCAAGTTGGGACATCTTGAGGAATTTCAAAATGCCACCAAAGATTGCTGCTCTGGGTGGCTTTGAAAGTCCTGTATGCCTTCTTTGGTGATGGCAGCACTGGGGGGCTGCTGGTGGACCCCCGCTACCGTCACCCACCCCTCTTCCACCCGGCGCGTTGGAGGAAGTGCCCAGCTTCAGCTGAGGGGGTGCTTCCACCTCGGCAGCAGGCCCTTCCTCCTCAGAGCCAGACTGGAAGGACCCAGAAGTGGACTCCGCCACAACCTGGGCATCATCAGGGGGCCCACATTGAGTGGCGAGAGGAGCACTGAAGGGGCTCCAACCAGGAGGAAAAATCTGGGTGCACTGCCAGCCATCAATCTCCTGTCCTCCACGGAAGCAGCTTCCCTGGCAGGAGAGCCTCCCAAACACCAGGCTCTGCACAGGGCAGTGGCACTGGTGGTGCACCTGATGGACCTGCCACTGGTCCTGGACCTGGCTCAGCCAGATAGGAGAGCCTTTGTGCCACCACCTCACCTGGGGCAAAAAACTCGCCAATGGGAACCTGCGGGACCCCATGCCAGCATCTTCTCTGCCTGCCACTGGGCTGTGAGCCTTGCTTGCCACACGGAGCTCAGACATGATCTCTGTGGGTGCAGGCATTTTAAAAAAATTTAAAAATTGGGGGGACCCCCATCCAAAAAACCTAAATTAAACGATGCACCTACCCACCCACAACAGCAATACAATAAATTAAAATACAGTGGGTGGACAACTAATGGAGAATCTGTAAAAACAAGTAACAACTGGCAAAAAAAGAAAAAAGAAAGACACAGAAAAAATACCTCCCCCAACCCAAACCAGAAAGGAGGCCCTGTTTAACAAAAGCCAAGGACAAAGGGGGCATCAAAAAGAAAGCACCTACCCCTTGTTGTCCTGAAGAATCTTCTGCCCCACACACTAGTCAGGAAAAAAAACCCTTACCTGGCCAATGGCAGGCTGGCAAGCAGGCACAGCCGGCCTGGGGGGGGGGGGGAGGGGGGCAGAATGCACCACCTTCCAGCTGCCTGCCCACCCAAACAAATTAAAAGAGAAAAACTGAAGCAAAGTAAAAGCTGGTGGGGAAAAATGTGCTGGGGAATAGGTGAGAGAAAGAGAGGTGAAGCAGCTGCTGCATGGGAGTCTGGAGCAGGCGGTGTGCTAAGAACAGCAGGAAAAGGATTTTAAAAAGAAAAGTGCCTGCTCATGAGAAAACAAGGAATCCCCACCCCCACCCCCTGGATCCAAAATGAAATAAAGCAAATGAGGCTGCTGAACTGAGGACTCTTCTTCAACTCAGCCCAGAATTAAAAGCAGCAGCCACCAGTCAGTAAAAAGTAACAGCAAAAAGGAAGAGGGTGGAATGGGGGGCAGAAGGGATGAACCAGGGAAATAGGTCAGAGAGGCCTCTCAGGCCAAAGGGTCTGTGGCCCCCAGCCCCCTAGCAGTGGGCACAGAGCAAGCGAAACATTCACTCACTCAGAAAATGGAAGATCCAGCAGCAGCCACACAAACATTCGGCCAGGGGAAATTAATTTGGAGAAGGGGGAATGGAGGCAAAAAATGGCAGAGGAGACTGGAGATACCTCATCATCACTGGCACAGAGGCAGGCAGGCACAAGAAGTCTGCAGCCAAACTCTCTCACCTGCAGCAGCCAACAACAGCAAGCAGCAAGAGTGGTTTTTGCAAGGCCGGGGCATGCCTTTTAATACAATTTGAAACTCCCTCCTTTTGCAGCCCCCACCTTTGCACCCCTCTTTCATGGCCAATAAGGTGCCAGTTCTCCAGGACTGGCACCACCGGAAAGCCTACCAGAGAGCCAGAGACATCTGGCCAATCAGTGAAGCAGGAACTCGGCGAATGAAATCAAGGGAGACAAATTACACAAAATGGCTACTAGCACTTAAAATGATGGCTCGAGCCTTCAAGCCTGTTTGAACTAAACCAGGCTCGATTGGTTCGAACTCAGACTGGCATTGCCAATGCAATGCCCTGTTTGGTCCGAGTTCAAACCTCTGAACCGAACCAGTTCAAATTTGAACCTGTTTGCACACCCCATCTGAGTGAGAGAAAAATGATTAAGTTATAAGAAAAATGAGTTTGAATGCCGAAGATTCACAAGCTATTGTGATATGGATTATGTTAGATTCAACAGCAATCACCTTTCTAGCTTTTTAGCACTGCCATTTGGCAAAACTTTTAAGTAGTATTCTGGGGAAACCCTGGGATTCCTCACAAGCTTATCATGGCTTCCCTTAATGAGAAGATGAACCACAGTGGACGATCTTTATTGAAAAATAACCTGACCATCACTACTTAAATTTCCTTTTTAATTCACAGCAGCAGGGCATGCTGGAGGATACAGTTCAAAGAGCAACACAATGAAACCTAACCAGGTAATGGTTTATCACATAATCCTCTGCAGTATATCGGGCAGGCACACAGCAGTTCCTTGGCAGACAAGTTAATGTGGGAAAGGATCTTTCTCAAGGTAAAGCTTCTGAAAAACCACTGCCAGTTAGTAGAACAGTGGGTACTTTGACATTCAAGTAAACTAGCTACCACCACCCTTCAGCAAAGTTCTTTAAAATTAATATTATTGTAAATCACCTAGAGCTATTTAGATGGGGGGTTGGGAGGATATAAAAATATATTAAGTAGTTTTGAACTCTTGATATCTATGCAACTTTGAAAGTAGAAATAAGAACTTACTTGAAAATGGCCACTTTGTGGATGACTCTCTCCAAACCAGTCTCATTGTTTTCCTGTTAAAACATTTTACAACCCAATGTAGTAAGAAAAAACCCATATCCATTGCTAAGTATTAGTAGCAGTAGTACTATTCATAGTAAATTAAAAGCAAATCAAGTTTATTAGAAACTACACATATCTGTAGGTATTCAGAGAAAGCTACAAGTATTTGTCACTTAATACTAATGCAGCAAATAATCAAACATTATAAACAAACAATATGAGTAGTGGTGAAACGTAATTCCATATTTACACTGCCATTCAATGCAATCGAAATTTTCACAATTCAACATTTTCAAAGTCAACAGCACAACAAAAAGATAAGATATTCATTCTTACATGTTTCTGTAAAGCTCAGCAATTTTACAAAACCAATATCCTTAGCTGTCCTCGTAACAAAAAGTTGTCCTTTAAGGATATTTGGCACAATTCAGCTGTTGCATATGCCAAGGAAGCAAACTTAACTATCTTAATAGTTCTACCCATAAGTAAAGTACACAACTTTCTGTTTAATAGACTAAAGACAAACGTGCCTGTGCAAACACAACATAGGTACACCAATATGGTTTCCAGTGTGCATCATTATTCCCTATTGTTGTAGTGTTGAACATGCTCCTTGAACACAAAGCTGATGCATATGTGGAACTGGTGACAACGTTCAGTAAAGTGGGGACAACTGTGTACCTGTTAGTGAGAGCTCTTGTGCCACAAGTATGTGTCAAGTATAAGAGGAAAGAAAAACAACGGGGAAGCAAAGGAAGAAGCCACTCACATCCTTAGGTAAAGATGTTGCAATAGCACTGTGAGCCATTGGTTCAATGCAGAGTAGATGGATAATTTCTCTTATAGTAACATCATCTTTTGTCACATGGCTGACTCCTGGTACATATCTTTCTCCTGATTGGAAAAAGGAAAAAGTATCACACAATGGAATATGTATTTCATGCATTCCAGAGACTATATTGCAATACTGATAATTAGGACTGTGCATTGAAGCATCCAATTTGAGCCTGTTCAGGCCTGGGGCGGAGGATTATCCTTTGTGTTAGGACCGTAAAAAAAACACCCTGAAGTACTTATTGCTGCTGGTGGCTGCAGAGACAGCGGGGGTGGGGTGGGGCTGCAGCGGCTCCCCTTTCTCCTGCCAGCAACCCCACCCCTGGGTCTCCTGGGGTCATTTCAGCCCTGTTTAAATGCACAGCGGCCCTTTTTTTTGCCTCTGCGCATGTGTACAGGCCATTTGCGTGATCCCTGTGTGGTCACGCATATGGCCTGTACGCATGCACAGAGGCCAAAAAACCAAACTGGGAAACTGGTTTTGTGCACATTCCTAGGTTCCTCACATTTCTGCTGCTGGGGGACGCTCTTCCACAGGAAAGGGAGCCCGTGGTTCAAGCTAGGAAGATGCACAGACATTTAATACCTGTAGTTCCTCCCAAAGCTATTTATGTTCACTAAACTAAATAGTTTTCCAAAGGCAGCATGGAATCCTGCAAGAGACATGAGCAGGCCTCTGACCTCCATCACAGTGAGCTTTGAAGTAGATAAGGCAGAGAGCTCCAACCCCAGTCCCGCTAACTAGTTTATCACTTGTTCATTAAGTATTGGCATCAATTGAGCAATAATTTCTTTGCACGTCTGTTTCTCTTGTATCCCTTCTAGTGGCTCTGTGATGACATTTTGTTCTATTCTGCTTTTAATTTTGCCCCGATTACAGGATAAAAGCGATGTAGTGCCACATATGACTGAAAAGTAAAGGCAACTTTTACAAAGCCACACAACAATTTGGGCCACATTAACAAGTGAGGATTTTATTAAATATGCTATCTATGTGTGGTATCCACAATCTCCCTTGCTCCAGAAAAGAAGTCTTAGTCCAGAGTAAGGAATCTTTGGGAATAAGGCACTTTGTTCAGAGTAAAAGAAAGCTATGAAGGCCACGCATTAGATACATTAATACAGGCTGCACAACTTTGGCCCGTCAGATGATTTTGGACTACAAATCCATAATTCTCAGCCCCAGTGTCCAATATTAAGGGATTGACCTAATGGCACAGCGGGGAAATGACTTCACTAGCAAGCCAGAGGTTGCCAGTTCGAATCCCTGCTGGTATGTTTCCCAGACTATAGGAAACACCTATATCGGGCAGCAGCAATATAGGAAGATGCTGAAAGGCATCATCTCATACTGCGCGGGAGATGGCAATGGAAAACCCCTCCTGTATTCTACCAAAGACAACCACAGGACTCTGTAGTTGCCAGGAATCGACACCGACTCAAAGGCACACTTTACCTTTAGTCCAACATCTGCAGGAGGGCTGAAGCTGTGCAGCCCTGCTTTACTATCTTAAACAAATGTATTAGAGAATCTCTTTATACTACTTGTTCTTAAACAAATGGAAAAATAATCTTCAGTCCTCCAAATCAGAAGTGGATAGTTGTGCAATGGAAACAAAAATCCATCTGCTACTTTCAGTAGCAAATACCTATTAGAGACAGCAACAACTAAGCAATCAAACCTACTAGTTTGTTAGATATTTTTGTCCACAACGGAAGACAATCCTTTGGGGGTGGGGTAGACTTCATCTTTCTTATAAGCATTTTTTTCTTACCCACAATGTAAATAAGAACTTGAAGCATCTCTTCTATCAATGTGTTACATTGCTTGTTCAAATCCTGTAAGAGTTAAAAATAATAATAATTAGTAGAAAAACAGGTTGTTTACCTGTAACTGATTACACGGATCATGATCCATTAAGATCCATAAGAAATGGGGTGCTGCACCTGTGCAGGATCCTCGCGGGTAGAATGTCAACAGATCATTACCAGATCTTAAATTACAGGTGAGCAACCTGTTTATCTGGAAGTGATCTGTTGTCATTCATAGTAGTGGGTTCTGCACCTGCACAGGACCATTCAGGTGGAATTCATTAGCTCCTCCTGGCGCTTAGAACCGCCCCATGCTGAATGTCCATTATTTTTGGTGGTTCAACACCATTTCCCTCTCAATTCCGTGGGGGCCGCCCATTGAGTTGACAACAGTCAGCAGTATGTTAGGCAAGATTCTTTTTAAAATTAAATTGTTATATGCTTGATACAATGCGGGGCGGGGCGGGCGGGGGGCCCCGGCGGCAGATGGGAGGGAGAAAAAACGGTGGCGGGGCCCTTCTTGGCCGCCCGTCGTGCCTCTGTGGAGAGGGAGGAACGGGAACGGAGGAGGGCTGGAGAGTGTGGGCCGGAGGGAAGGGGACGAGAGGAGAGACCAGGGCAGGAGGAAGAAGGAGGGGGAAACAGCCAGCCCCAAAGCACCACACAGATGCTCTGTGCAGGGTTAGCTAGTTATAGAAAATTGATGTGAAGTTGACCTTGAGGTGTCCTGAGCCTTGTTACTCCCCGAGTGAGCTCCTCAACCATGTAGGGAAGCATCCGTGGTGATCCACACTGTTGGTGATGGTATCTGAAATGGAATCTCTGCAAGTTGTCTTGTATTGTCCACCACTTGAGAGAGATCAGTACAGGCTCTGGAATGGTCAGATGCATAAATGGACTCTGTACCTTGGGCCAGAAAGCAAAACAAACTATAGCTTTCGTTTTCGTAGCCGAAGACGAGCAAAATGGAAAGTTGACGTATGAGAGGCCATGAGGCTTAATAGTCTCTGGATGGTGTGCACCTTCTGTATTGGATTCATCCAGGAAGACTACATTAGCTCCACAATTTGTGGGCAGCGACCCAGAAGTATGAAAGCCCTCTTAGCATCTGCATTGAGTACTGCACCAGTGTGATCTATTCTTTTCACAGGTGTTAAATGAGATTTTTTCCAGTTGACCTAAATGTCCTTGAGAAGTGAGAGAACACATGAGATCTGTGAATGTAACTCACTTCTGCTTTTTGCTGCTAGAAGCCAATCATCCAGAAAATAAAATACTGGGTGCGTAGGTGTGCGACCACTCCTGCCATGCACTTGGCAAACAGCTGAAGTGCAGTTGATAGACTGAAGAGGACTCAATTGTATTGACAGATCTAGCTTGCCTACTGTGAAGTGCAATTATTTCCTGTGATTGTTTTGGATACCGATGTGGAAATATGCATCCTTCAAACCCAACGTTGCAAGTCATTCCTCTCTGTGAAGGAGAGGAATAATGCCTTGCAATGTTATGTGAAATTTGTGCACAGTGATAAACAGGTTGAACCAGCCTAAGTCCATAATGGCTCTGAAGCCCCATCCCACATGGGTATTTCAACACAGCAGGAATAGAAAAGCCTGTCCTTTGGTTTGTCCACACCCAGCAATCTGACGTTATGTGGTGCCATGCCAAAGCATGACTTGCCAGCTTGATGTTGGAAGCAGCATTGACGGAATAAGGTGGCAGCTGGTTGGTTAAAGCTGCATTGTTCGAGAGTGTCCCATCAACTGACACATGCATCCAATATGTTGCTTGGATTGCTCGACTGTCTTGGAGCTTGAGCCTCTATTTTTTTATTCTAAGGCTTGCACTGGAAGCACTGAAAAGATCTCCTGTAATCTTTCTTTTCTGCTTGACAGTAGGCATTCTGTTGCATATTATATGGGTGGTAATGAGAAGTACAATATGATGTTGACCCAGTGGTAAAGGTTTTTGCAGTGTATTTTCATTTTTCCCCATAGTGGCATCTGTGTCATCGCAGAATAGCCTCTTACTATCAAAGTGCAAATTTTCTATTTTGTCTTTCATGTCTGGTTGCAGACTGGTACAATGAAACCATGCATATCTGCACAAGCTAACTTCAGTAGCCAATGTTCTAAACTCAGTCTTGGCCAAGTTCTTGGCATTGCTTAGTTGTTGATGTGTAATCATGTAGTCTTAGCATAGATTTCTGCAAAGCACTTCTGAAACTCCTCAGGTGACCAGGAGGATTGTTCACAAAATAAGGATTCCCATAAATAAATGGCTATACTTTGACAAGCAGGCTGCATAAATTAGCAATTTTTAATACAAGACATGATGTTGAATAAGTCTTTCAGCCCCAAACATCCAGCTTACGCCCTTCCTCATCTGCTGGAGTTGTATGTCTTCTTCCAGAAGATTCAGATGTGGAGACAACCTATTACTAAAACATTCGGTAATGGATGTTTCACCACTCACTGACCTCTTTCTGTATTCTATACAGGCTCTCAAGGTGCTTGGATGTGGGAGTTGATGTCTGAAGAATATCCCAAGCCAATTGTGCTGCCTTGGAAATCATGGGCAACATTGGTAGGAAGACCAGTTCTGCAGCTGATGATGTTTTGATAAAATCAAACAGGATCACTGAGATCTCAATTCTTTTTTTAAAAGTTCTAAAACCTAGTGTAGATGCCATCTCTGCAATTTGCTCATTACAGGACCTTAAGTCTTTGGTAGGTGAAATAGAAGGAGTGGTGGGAACATCTGGGAGTGGATCGGGAGGATGTTCAGCTGAACCAGATGCTGTACTGGTGGAATCTGAAATCATAGTCATCAGAGAAAAAACAACTTCTGACTGAGTGATCAAGGGTGTTGCAATAGATGACGTGATAGGCATTGGCTGGGTAGCAGAATGAATATCTGCTGTTAATAAGCTTGTTTGGGTACCCACCCCTTACTAAGTTTGGGTGGAGGTGGTACAGGCGGAGCAGCAGGAAAAGCGAGTGGTTCTTCAAGTCCTGAAGAAGTCATTTGAGTGGCTTAGTCATTTGGACTAAGCTTGTTGACAGGTTTTCCAAAGTTTGTACTCATAATAATCGTATGCATGTCCACGAGACTCCACTCCATGATACTGACTAGCATCACCTCCATCTACTTTCTGAGAACAGATCTTGTGTGACCATGAAAAATCTTGGTGATCTGCAGGTGTTTTGAACATTCAGCTGCCATGCTGCTCATGGAGGTTTGTGAAAAGACAGGGCGCATAGGTGCTGAAACGCTGGGGTGGCTGTTGCACCCGGAAGCAAAGTGCAGACCATGACATTAATGGAGTTTTTGGTACCAAGAGAGGTACCTCTTTGATGTCCTGTTCCTCATCTAAACCTTGGCTCAGAAAGCCTTTGAATGTCGAGGCAGACAGTGTACTTCCATTAGAGTTTAGAAGTGTTAATAGGCTCTGTGCTGCCTTGGGATTGAGAGCAGCATCCATTTCCTCATCTTCAGCATCGAAATGTACGATTGTAGTGGAGAATGCTCTCTACATCAAGGTGTCTGTCCCCTTGGCAACAGAGACTGTTGTGGAGTCGGAGCAGGAGACAATGATTTCTCTTGTCATCAGTCAGTCAATGTTGCAGCCATTGCCTTTTTCTGGGTGGTCGTTACCGGCTCCCATGTCGTAAGGGGCACCCACACCATACCTGGTTTTAAGGGAAGTGGAGTTGTCGCTGCTGACTGCAATCCAGAAGGGGATGGTGTGGATGTTGTAGAGTGGCCAGTAGTGGTAGTTGTATTAGAGCCATTTTTGGAAGGGTGGTATAAAAATCAGTCAATCAATCAATCAAATAAATAAATCCCTTGTCCTGATGCTTTTTAGGGGTTGGCTCTCCTCCCTCCTCGTCAGAGGATTTGCACTTCTTCTTGTGCCTGTGTCGATGGGAGGATTCCTTCACTGGTGCCCTAAGCACTGGGTCAGCTGTCGAGATGGAGGCTCCCAATGTTGAGGGTTTAGACTGCATTTGGGATGCAACCCTCAATACCAACTTCAATACTGAATTTAATGTTGACCCTAATGGGGATGTTGCCGGAGATCGTGACATAGACATGCCTGGTCTTAAGGAGTCTTCATACCAGAGGCATAACTAGGGAAAACGGCGCCCGGGGCAAGCACTGAAATTGCGCCCCCCACCCGGCCGTGTCCCCCCAACATACATCTGACTGACACACATGTTTCAGAAAACTTTTATTTTAAAAATTTAAAAAATTACCAAGAATTTCAAAATGCACTACATACTTAGGTTTTTCCTCACAACAACCCTGTGAAGTTGGCTTGTATCTCAAACATCAGAATTATGATGCAATGATGATTATTATGATTATGATGCCCCTCCCTCACGCCCTGGTTCTGTTCCTGACTTTCCCTTGTGAGTGACTGCATTTTAACAAAACGAAAACCAAGGACTCCAAAGTAATTCGAGGGACTAGGGTGATAGTGCTAAAGACGCCTTATTCTCCCACTGTTAAAGAAAGACTCTCCTTTTCCAAAACCGCGCGCTATTTACACCAGAAAAGGTTTCAAATGGAGGAGGAAGCATTTATGCTTTGTTTTATGTTACGATTTCAAAGTTAGAAAAACTATAAAAGGGCCATTTTAGAGAAGCTATGCACTGCCTTAGTTGCAAATCCTGCTTTTTTGAGATTCCCTGCAATTGAATAAAGCGATAATATACACCTTTGCTATTTAAATTGGTTGGAGAGTATTTATGACAATAAAAAATGAAATGGCATTTCAGATGCAACATTGGTTGCCTAAGACCACTCAGATTTAACTAATCTTCATCATATTGACAAAAAGAGCAATTAAAATTAAAATCCATGACTAAAACCAAACCACTTTGGGGTTGTTTTTAATGAAAGGTGGTATATAAATTTAACAATAAATGTTTAGAAGTATATACTTTCACCCCCTGCCCAACCTACAATTAATTCCAGCTTATTTTCAAAGGGCTTCTAGTTTTATTTACAAATTGCTTGGCAGCACCAATGTTTAAGTAATCGCTAATTGCTCCTAATGATGGTTTTACTTATTGTTAAATTTATATACCACCTTTCATTAAAACATTCTCTGTTCATCTAATTTTCAGTCTGGTTAATTAAATCGGTGGAGGTTTATACTTTCCTGATGGGCTGAAACAGCTAATCCATTTTGATGATGACATATAATTAAATTAGCTTGCATTACATAGTGAAAAAGTCCAGGAAATGAGAGATGGGGGGATGTGGAACCCAAGGTGGCAAAAAATACAACTGGAAAACTTCCCCCTTCCCCTTCCCCTGGCAGCAGCAGGCAGAATGTAGCTGAGGAGAACAGCCCGCCCCTCCCCCTCCCCACTCCATTTCCCGACTGAGCTGGTGCAAGAGGAAATCTGTGCCAGTTAAGGGAATGAGTTGGACAAAGGAGATCAGGATGAAGTCCAAGGAGGACAAATGGTGCTCACAGCTGGCATGAAAGGGTGGCTGCTGACCAGCTAAGCAGCAGCAGCAGCAGCAACAGCAGCAAGCAAGATCTCCCAGATGGGTCGGGGGTTGGAGAGAGCACACCACACAGGCACGGTCTATGCAGTGCTCTCGGGCTGGGTTCGCAGGGGGACGTTGTTTGTTCCCAAGACTTTAAAATACAGACAGCTTGGCCTGCGCTGCGGGGGAGGGGGACTGCTTTGCAAAAAAAATTAAAAAAAAATTTCCGGCAAATCGGCGGGGGCACTTTTGGTGCCCCCCCTGCCCCCCTATAGTTACGCCTATGCTTCATACAGTGCCACTTTGTAATTGCAAAGGCTCATTCTTTCATGTCTGGTGTGAGAATGATAAGCAAATCCTGCCAGTTAGGGTTGAGATGTTCCCCCAAGCAGAGAAGGCAAAGAAAAACCCCATCAGTTGAAGCTTTCCTCTACACTTTTCCTAACGCTTAAACATTCTTTTGTAGGTCATAGGAAATATTCAGTAACAGTAAGCACCAAGGTCCTTTTGGTTCATTATAGAATAGTAAAGCAGTCCAAAGTCAAAGGCAGAAATAATATACAATTTTGTCAATGCCTGCAAAAATAGAGAGTAAGAACAACAACAGTCCGAGCTCAGGAAAATGTAAGCTATAGTTTAACTATTAAGTTTTTTTCACAGAAAAGATCCAATCCAAGGAGCTACGCCACCGAGGTACCAACGCTTTGGTGGTCAGAAAAGAACTGAGAGGGAAATGGTTCCGGATCGCCGAAAATAACGGACATTCAGCACATGCAAGGGGTGGTGCCATGAGTAGCTAACGAATTCCACCCAAATGATACTACATAGGCACAGAACCCACTATTATGAATGTCAATGGATCGTGATCCAGATCAATTGTTCTTGTGACAATATAGTTATGTGAGAAACTCAAGTCTGGGGTCAACTGAAGTTTGTAGTTGTACATTAAACTGACCAAAGCCTATTTTTAATAAAAACAGGTTGCTCACCTGTAACTGATGATCTGGTAGAGATCCGTCAACATCCATAAGAATGGGTTCTGCGCCTGCACAGGAATCCCTGTGGTAGCCATGCCTCAGCTTGTCGAGGCGTCCAAGCCCCACCCACACGCAGCGCGTGCTATTTAAGAGCGGGGCTGGGCGCCATGTTCCTCAGTTCTTTCGACGACCGCCGAGGAGGACGATCATCGCAGATGGACATCATGAGTGGAGACGAATAGATACGGTAAGTATAGTAAGCAGCACGCACACAGAGGAGCATCACTACTGCAGAGGGGAAGGATGGGAGGGTCTTATGGATGTCGACGGATCTCTACCAGATCATCAGTTACAGGTGAGCAACCTGTTTATCTGGATCGAGATCCGCCGACAGCCATAAGAATGGGTGTTTAGCAAGCTCCCCAAGGAGGGGGGTGCAGTAGTGCTATTGCAACACCCTTTTTAGGACACTTCTCCCAAAACTAGCCTCTGCAGCAGAGCGCACGTCTATGGCGTAATGCTCGACAAATGGGAGATTGGACGACCAGGTAGCTGCTTTGCATATGTCCAGGAAGCCAATCCCTGAGAGGTGTGCGGACGATGAAGCATAAGCCCTGGTAGAATGGGCTTTGATGGACTTCGGAGGTGCTTTATGCTGTATCTCATACGTGAGTACGATGAGGTTGACAAGCCATCTAGACAATCTTTGACGAGAAATTGGAGATCCCTTGGTAGCGCCCTGGTATGATACAAAGAGACGTGAAGAGACTCTAAAGTCCCTCGTACGAGCCATATAGAATAGAAGGGCTCTACGAACGTCCAGCGAATGCATGGACCTTTCCAGGGCCGATTGTGTGTTCCTAAAGAAGGTAGGTAGAATAATGTCCTGATTCAAGTGAAAATCGGAAACTACTTTCGGCAGAAAAGCGGGATCCAGTCGCATAGGCACCTTGTCCTCATGAAATTGAGTGTACGGGGAGTCAACTCTCAATGCGGTGAGCTCACTCACCCGATGTGCTGTCGTGATGGCAACCAGGAACGCGGTTTTCAAGGATAGCAATTTCAAAGACGTCGAGGCCAGAGGTTCGAAGGGTTTTTGCGTCAGCGAAGAAAGGACCAAAGACAGGCTCCAAGGTTCCACCGGCGGTCTTATTGGAGGATAGACATTGGAGAGGCCCTTCAGGAAGGCTTTGCTGAGGGGGTGTGAGAAGAGAGTAACACCGTCGCAGCCCGGGTGAAGGGATGATAGGGTGGCAAGGTGAACTTTGATAGAAACATTTGCCAAGCCCTGCGATTTAAGAGTGGACAAGTAGAGGAGTACTTGACGAACGGAGGCCCGTTTTGGCAGAAACCCATGGGATTTCGCATAAGCCTTAAATCGAAGCCATTTGCTGTGATAATTTCTCCTGGTTGACAATTTCCTTTGATTCAACAATATATCATCTAAAAGTTTATTCGCCAAGCCGTCAGACGGAGAGTGAGAACGTCTGGGTGGAGTACGAGGCCGTTGTCCTGCGAGAGGAGGTCCGCTTCTGGTGGGAAGCGATGGTAAAGATTTCCGGACAGTCTGCGTACTTGTGGAAACCATGGTTGTCTCGGCCACCATGGCGTCACGAGGATGCAGGGAGTTGGGTGTGCTAGAAGTCGAGCCACCACTCTGGCAATTAAGGGTTGAGGCGGAAACATGTAGGGCGTTTCTAGTGACCAGTCCATCTGAAAAGCATCCCCCAATGATAGTGGGTCGTGACCTGCTCTGGAACAGAAGCGAGCACACTTTTTGTTTGTTGAGGTCGCAAACAGGTCCACTAACGGACGAATCCACTGACGGAATAGTGGATTGATGTATCTTGGACTGATTTCCCATTCGTGGTGAGTGTCGTTCAGGAATACTCGACTGAGATTGTCCGCCAAGCTGTTCTCTAGGCCCTTGATGTGGGCTGTGAGAAGGTAAATTTTGTGGCGGATGCACCAGTGCCACATCTGGAGGGCTAGAGCGCACAAGCTCCGGGAGACCGTCCCGCCTTGGCGGTTTATGTATGCTTGCGCTGTCGTGTTGTCTAATTGTACTTGTACACAGCTGCCTTGCAACAGTGGTAGGAAGGACCGTAGAGCCAGAAAAACTGCCAGCAATTCTAGGAAGTTTATATGGAGTTGAGTTTGGTTGAGGGACCACTTGCCCTGCGTCCGGCGGCCTGCACAATGCGCTCCCCATCCTAGCAGGGAGGCATCCGTTGTTAGCCAGACTGTTGGGGAAGGAAGCCGGAAAGGTACTCCCTCCAGGAGGTTCCTGCGTTCCGTCCACCAGGAGAGAGATTGAAGTATGGGAGTAGGTATCAGTAGGCGTTTCTCTTGGTTGTGTCTTGCAGGGTGAAAAACTGAGAGGAACCAGAGCTGAAGCTTCCTCATTTTTAGACGGGCATAGTGAATCACCGCATTGCAGGAGGCCATAAGGCCCAATAATCGCTGGATGGAGCGTGCCGGCTGGGTCATACACGAAGCGATCAGTCCGAGAAAAAGAAATCGTCTCTGAAGAGAATACTGAGGTAACTTTCCGACGAAGAGGCGGCAGACCGAGGTCCACGCGCAAAGGCGGTCGGAGAAGAACTGAGGAACATGGCGCCCAGCCCCGCTCTTAAATAGCACGCGCTGCGTGTGGGCGGGGCTTGGACGCCTCGACAAGCTGAGGCATGGCTACCGCAGGGATACCTGCGCAGGCGCAGAACCCATTCTTATGGCTGTCGACGGATCTCGATCCAGATTTATAGATTCCGATTAAAAGACAACAGAAAAGCCAAAGTCGAATTTATTCTGCATGTCATGAAACTGCAGTGCCAGTCCAGTTTTATGATGTAGCCAAGTTACCACTGCAAAATGTCTAAGCCATTCCTTGAATGGCTAAGACATTTTCCAGAGCTTACTTGCATATTTGAGCAGATCACTTATGTTCTAGAACAATGATTCTCAAACTTGGGTCCTCAGGTGTTATTGGACTTCAACTCCCATAATCCCCAACCAAAGGCCACTGAGGCTGGGGATTATGGGAGTTGAAGTCCAATAACACCTGAGGACCCAAGTTTGAGAATCCCTGGTCTAGAAAGTCTGTATAATTTAACAATTTGCTGTGGATTTAAATTATGTAGCTAATGAACTTAATTGTAGAGTACTCTGTGTTCTGTACTTTTAGCAAAATATAACTGCATTAAAACAGATATCATGAAGATTCCAAATGATTATTTCCAACTGTGCAAATGAATAGGACAGGACTATTGTTTACCTGGTCTTTGGCAGGCATAATCTTCTTAAAGGCATCAAGCAGTTCATATCGTTGGAGTAGCAGCAAGAGGAAACTGTTTGGATCCATATATGCTGCCCCAATCTATCAGATATATTCAATTAAATAGTATTAAAGAAAGATAAAGGTGATAAAAAAACACTAAGGTATTATTTGGCAAAAAAAGTTCAAAAGGTTTTCACCTGAAGCAGGATTATATCTTTATCATACATTTCTTCTCTACATTTAACATCCTGATAATAAAACATCTGAAAAACAAGCAATACATTTGTAAAAGTTCAAGAATAAAGCATAATATTTCAAGTGGACCTCCTTCTTTGTTTTAATTTAGCAAAGATGTTTAATGCATCCCAGGGCATGGTATGAGGTCACATGACATAACCCTCTTGCTGAAGATGAGCTGCTGTATATCTGGTCAGGGCTTGCATGTGTGATCATCTGGGAACCCCATGTGCACTGCCTTGAGCTCTGTGACACAAGAAAGGTAGGCTGTGAGTGTCATTAATGCAATATCTCATTAGGTTATTTGGGCTGGGTGATCATCAATATGTGAATGACGCCCAGCTCTACCTTGTTATGTTTTCTGATTCCAGAGTGACAGTGGACATCCTAAACTGGTGTGTCGGTGGTGGTGAAAGACTGGATGTGAACTCACAAACTGAGATTTAATCCAGACAAAACAGGAGATACTTTTAGTCAGTAAGAGCTGATCAGGGAAATGGGGTTCATTCTGTTCTGAATAGATACTACTCCCTCTAGAAGCTCAGTCTAAGAGGGTGCTCCTGGAAATTCAGGGGGCAATTATGCCCAGGAGCACTTTTACGTAGCTTTGACTGACTCACTAGTTCTGACCTTCCCTAAAGCAAGTGGATCTGACCACTCACTCTCTTCTTCAGGCAATATGCCCCATCCTCCACTTCGCTTTCTGCTCTTCCTCCCAGTAAGCAAAGAGCAGAGTAGTATGCCATGACTGGGGAGAAAGAATGGCAAGAAGTGTACTCTATGAACCACTAGATTGCAGTGGGGGGTGGGGGGCACCATGCTGCACTTCAGGTGCTGGGGACCCTGGGCCAGTCCTATGGCAAATCCTTGTTTGGGGCTTATCTGACTTCCATTTTATAGTTCTTATCTTGTAATATGAGGAGTCACAAACATAATATCTACAATAAGGTTCACTCTTCCAATTTGCCTGCATTAAGCATACTGATAATTTGACTCCTATGGGAAACTTAGCACCACCTGTGAAGATGAACACTTATGGTTTAATTTGGAGAGTACCTGACTGATCAGAGATAGTCCATTCCGCCTCCACATTTCTGCAGCAACCTGAGCAACCAATGCTAAACAACGCAAAGGGTATTCTACCAGCAACTGCACTTGAAATTCTTCCTAAAAGCAGTAGCGGGAGGGAAAGGTTGGGTTAGGAAAACTCACATCCTGCATAAAATATTCAACCAGCAGATACAGTCACTATTTTTATTGGGGAAAACCACAATAGCAGGTTGGAGGAAGAATTTTTTAACTTCCTTCAACCTAAACCATACACTGCGCTAGCTTTATCATCCTAATATTTGGCTTCAATCATGCCCATCAACATATCCACTATAGACCTATGATCTTTCTTCCCAATGTAAACAAAGATAATTCAGTACAGCCCATTACTGATAGGTCACAGACATTTTTTGCCCCATCTCTCTATGTTTTGCAACCAACAACAAAAAGATGGACATTTTCCAGGCATTAACAGCTCATTACTATCTTTTTTTTTAAATTAGAAAAAGGAATAATATTTTAACATCTACAGCCAAATGATAACACACATTTTAGAGCACTGAAGAAAAATACAGGTTGAGTATCCCTTATTCAGACTGCTTGGGAGCAGAAGTGTTCTGGATTTTGGAGTATTTGCATAATGAGATATCTTGGGCACGGGATCCAAGTCTAAACACGAAAGGTTACTGTATTAATTCTTTTTTTAGGTTTTATGTAAAGTATAAAAACAAATAAGAATTCAATCACATTTTTTGAGAGCTATCTTCGGTACTACAAGATGCACCTCAAATATAATTTTGTGTTTAGAGGCTGGCCTCATAAAGATCGAAATTCATGCCAGACTTTTAATTATTTATTTTTGGTTGAGAGTCCACCTGTGTTTGGTGGGCCTAATTCCTCAGTTTCTATTGATAAATCCACAACCGCAGTGCTGCACTGTAGTTAGCAAAAAGCTTGCTACCCTAGGAATAGACCCTGAACAGCTGCTGGAGTTAGACTTGGTAAATGCTAAAAGAATAGTGAAATAGTGTTTGACAGATATTGAATTACAAAAAAACTGGGCTTCTTTAACAGAATTCTATAAAGGAGTAAGAACTAGATGGGATCTTCCACCACAGAATTATTTGTCCCATTTTACACTCAGCAAATTTCGGTGGGCATTTACAAGGGTGAGAACAAATTATTTTCCTTCTGCACTATTAGCCGGGAGATAGTGGTATTCACCTGGAAGAACGCTACTGTAGATGCAGCAGTGGGGAAATAGAATCTATTGAGCATATTCTATTATCCTGTAAAATACATAGGCAATCGAGGGAGCACTTAATTTTACCTTTGGTCTGTAAACAGATGGATCTATCTGCTGAACTTCTTGTTAAATTTCTACTTTCTGATGAAGATGTTTCAATTTTTAACTCCGTAGCTAAATTTTGCTATATTGCTTTTAAGATGTATAATGAGAATCTATAGAGTTTCTTATAAATTTGTTTCGCCTTTTGCATGTATGGATTGTTTGGTCTAGGATCGTAAATAAAACTTGACTTGATAAAAACAAGCATTGAATTTATGATAACTACAGGCCTTTTTGACATTTCCAACATTAACCTGTACTGTACCTTTACAAAACAGAGCAGGCACAAACAGAGCGCCAAAACAGACGCCAACAGAGCAGGTGCCAAACTGAGCAGGGAGTGGAGAAGGGGGGCTTTCCCTTTTCGCTCTTGCACCAAAGCAAGAACATCAAGAACATTAAAAGCTTCACAATAAAAACAGAGCCACAACTAGAGAGAATTACAGAAAAAACCTCTGTCACTAACAAGTAAGTTTTGACTGCATGCTTAAAAAGAAGGAAAATTGGGAATCTGCGAGTGAGTGAGCTGAGGCGTTTTGTTTTTCGTTTTTGTTTTGGCATGGTGTCCGGATTTTGGAGCATTCCGGATGTCTGGAGAAGGGATACTCAATCTGTACAAGGAAGGTGAGAACTCAAGATATTTATCATTCTAATATGTTCCAAATAAAACCCACTCCAAATGAGTTTTTCTTGCCCCATCTCTTAATATTTTTCAGTCAAGAACTGTTCACAGCAGAGCTTTGCAGATAAATATATTCTTTACGCATTCCCAGTTCATTACTATCCTTTCTAATGACTGGACTAGCACTGTGTGTATCCAGTGGAGATACTTACAGAAGAAACAAATTCCTGCAATTCAGAAATAACTCCGGTTTTGCTCAACTGTATGTGCAGACCTAAGAAACATAATATTAATAAGTGATATTCATAATAATCAAGGGAGCAATTCAAGTACAATCTCCACACATCCATGTTACCTATACAAGTCAAGAACTCTAAAATTTCTAAATTCATATATTGTAAAGTGAAGGATGGCCTACCAGTGTTTCCTGTAACAGAGATTCCCAGATGATGTTGACTACAATTCCCCAAATCCCCAGTCAAAGGCCATTGCTGCTGAAGATGTTGGGAGTTGTAGTCAACAATATCTCGGAATCTCTGTTACAGGAAACACTGGTGGCTTACTGTTGAGACCAGGTGAAGTGGTTATTACAGGCAGTGGAGTGACCACTTCCACTGACCACTAGATCAGTCTGCCTCACCCAGACTGGATCCAATAGCACCCCCCATAATATTTAGCTCCAGCTGCATTCACATGCACCTTCTGTCGTCAATGCCTTTCTTCAGCTGCTCCTTCCCTGCCACATCCTGCCCTCTACGTCTTCAAAAAGCAAAGGACGGGAAAGTTAAAACAGCAGGAAGCAATGAAGGGCTTTGTTGCCATCTGCCCTTTGAATAGCTGAATTGCCATCAGCTTTGTTGCCATCTGCCCTTTGAATAGGCAGAGTAAGCGGCACAGTAAGAAATAAGAACAGAAGTGGCTGGTCCAATCCTTACAAGCAAAATGGGCAACAAGGGATTGATGGCAACTTCTTATCCTCATGCTCTTGCAGAAGCTTGCAAGGGTCAGATCCTTGTGAGCCGTGAAAAGGGGCTGGGGCAACAAAAAGAGCTACCAGCTACCAGCCTCATCTCTTCAACCTGAGCCCCCTTTAATCCCTGCATGACTGAAATTAGGTGTCTATGGAGAAACAATGGAGGAGGAAAGCAGCTCAATAAGAGTGGCAAATGGAACTGGAATAGGGACTGAGCTGTGTCTCAGCCCCGATCAGTGAATCCTTCTGGTGTTGATTTTCTTCTTCTCTGAAGTTTAGCAGAAGCTGAATGGGGTTTAACTGGAAAATAAAACACTCAGAAATGGCAAGCAATAGGACATTTACCAGCAAGCATCCTGGACAACGGTAGATGTATGCTGACTGGATCTGCAGACACCTTGAAGCGCTTACTTTCCAAAGTATGGCCACATAAATGGATCACTATCTTGTCCCATGAACAGTTACTTGCACTACATCTCATTACTGCTGCATGGCACTCCTTGTAAGCTGTCAACAATAGCTCTTCCTAAAATAGACAATTGGTTGTAGTTTTTTTAAGTATACAGCTCACTCTTTATTTCTACAATTCAGTTGGGCTCAAAACACATTTCCAAGCCAATTTCTGTATTTTAAAACTGTCCTTGCAAGTGTCTGATTAGATAAAACAGTTTAGTATTTTGATTAATGATACAAAAAGTGTCATTGATATCTGAACTGTAAATTATCCTATAAGAATATGCATTGTTCAGTTTCATCTTAGTAGCAATTTTGCTACTTCTGCTTACAAGCAAAGACTTCAAGGCCAGTCTTAATGAACAAGCTGGCCTGGGTGCAGGGCATCTACTCCTCTAGTTCTCCCCCCACCCCTCGCCACCGCTTTCTCCCCAGTCAGAATATTAAGATCTGTACTCATAAGAGGGGACCTTTCAAAGAAATAAACAATTAAACTGACTATAACATTATTTTGTTACACACATTGGTGGGTTAAAGTTCAACAGCCAGTTCTGCCATGGCGTGGGGAGAGGAAATTGCTGTCAAGGAACCTCCAGATCTCTTAGGTCACTCCATATTATAAAAACAGTAGCACAATTTTGTTAAAACAGCTTACATCACAGGCACACCATTCCTGAAACATCAAGAGAATATTCTTCAGTTGCATCTGGATAGCAATGGCTGCTTCCCAGTCAGGATCAACTTCTATGTGCTGGCCAATTTGCCTCCTTATTTCCTCCATTCCCTGTAATGACATACCCCACACATAAAATATTAAAATATTAAACAAATCAGTATTTACATAACTAAATTCAGGCTAGCTTCAAGAAGATGTTATAGCCATGACCCTATACAAATATACATACAAGTCAGTGCCAACTAAATAAAGGCAAGTCACAGTTCCAGTTAAATGTGCTAACTGTCAGAATGTGTAAACAGAATGTGTAGCCTTTTGGTTGGAAGGAATAACTCATTCAGACATTCTGTTTAAGGAGAGTGTACTCAAGTACATTGTCCAAAGCGGAAACAGAAGTCCCACCCCACCACCACTGTCAAACATTCCTCTTCACTCCCCCTTCCACAGCACTCACACTTACAGTTGCTTGCAGCCTTCGTCTGTAGGCCAATTCCAACCAAGGGTTTAAGCATGATGGTGGGTGCTTCTGTGATTGGCAGATGTGCCATCACGCTTACAGCCTTCACCGCTTCAGATACTGTAAGCGTCTAAATGTGAGCACTGCAGAAGAGGCAGTGAGGAGGAATGATGGACAGCGGCAGCAGAATGGGACTTCTCTTTCCACTTGGATGGTGTACTCAAGTACACTGTTCTTAAATACAATACCTGAATGAGCTTCTGTTACCTGTACTTGTGTGCCTGTGAAACCCAGAGCTTTGTTGATTAATTTATGCCCATGAGAAAGCAGCAGACTGTCAAAAAACATGGAATCAGGATTGAATCCTAGTTTTGCATAATATTCCCTAACCTCCAACACACATGCTCCCCTCTCCCTTCATGCATGAGGGAGAAAACCTTCTGTTTCTGACCCTGGCGTAGAAAGAATCTGAATTTCAGGTTGCTCTGGGTCATCACGGAGAGACCACATTACTCCTCTGCCGATGCAGCTTCACTGGTTGCCAATAGGTTTCCGGGCAAAATACAAAGTGCTAGTTGTAACCTATAAAGCCCTAAATGGCTTAGACCCCGAGTATTTAAAAGAGCGTCTTCTTCACTATGACCCACACTGCCCAATGAGGTCCGTCTCCAGTTATCACCAGCTCGTCTGGTAGCTACACAGAGATGGGCCTTCTCAGTCACTGCCCCGAGATTGTGGAATGCACTCCCTGCTGAGATACGATCCTCCCCATCTCTGGCAATTTTTAAAAAACACCTGAAAACCTATCTTTTCACCCAAGCTTTCCCAGCTTTTTAAAATACAGGTTGCTTACCTGTAACTTAAGATACGGAAGTGATCCGTTGTAGTCATAAGGAATGGGTTCTGCGCCTGCGCAGTGACCTCGTGGGCTGATTGATTAGCTCCTCGCGACGCCCCCTTCCGCCTGCACATGCTGTGCTGTCGTTAAAAGAGGCAGTTGTGGCGTCCATTTTTCAGTTTCTCGCAGACCACCCAAGGTGACAATCCACAAGTTGAACTATAATTTAATTTTTCTTTTTTTAAAACTGCAGCAGGGATGGCCAGGAGGGACTTATGACTACAACGGATCACTTCCAGATCTTAAGTTACAGGTAAGCAACCTGTATCTCTAGATCGTGATCAGCCAGCTTTTCCTTTAGGAGGTGGGTGCAGTAAACCCTTGCTTATGTTAACACCCTTTTCAGTACGTTCCTCCTGAAATCTGCCTCTTTCGCCATCCTCAAATCTAATGCATAATGTTTGATTAACGGCAGTCGTGAAGACCAGGTGGCTGCCATGCAGATATCTGACATCATAATGCCAGACAAGTGGGCTGCGGATGTCGCGTAAGCCCTAGTTGAGTAAGCATGTACAGTCCTTGGTGGGGCAACACCCTGACACTTATACGCCATGTAAATAGTTTCCACTAACCAATGAGCTAGGCGTTGTCAATAAATTGGGCAGCCTTTACATTTCCCTTTGAACCCTATAAAGAGTCTCCTAGTCCTTCTCTAACTCTGTGTCCTTTGTAAATAAAACAAGAGGGTTCTCTGCACGTCCAAGGAATGAAGTGCTATCTCCAAGGGTGTTTCCACATTTTGAAAGAAGGTGGGCAATACAACTTCTATGTTAATATGGAAGTCCGTCACAATTTTTGTGCGAAAGCGCGGGTCCAATCTCAAGACCACCCTGTGAGGATAGAATTGAGTGTATGGTTTATCTACCCGGAGAGCCATTAGCTCACCCACCCGCTTCGCAGATGTGATTGCCACCAAGAAAGCGGTCTTTAATGTAAGCAGGCTGAGGGGTGTAGTTGCCAAAGGTTCAAATGGCCCTTCTGTCAATGCTGATAATACTAAGGATAAACTCCATTGCTCCACTGGCCACCGTATAGTTGGATATAAATTATTTAACCCCTTCATGAATCGCTTGCAGTCTGGATAAGAGAACACAATCGTCCCATCCCAACCCCCATGTTTTGCTGAAATGGCTGCCAAATGTATCTTGATGGACACATTAGCTAAGCCTTTAATTTTCAAGGAAGTTAGGTATAGCAATACGTCCCGAGGAGTGGCCCGCAAGGGTCTGACTCACCTATCCTTCATATAGGCTCTAAAGCGCTTCCACTTGCTAGCGTAATTCTTCCTTGTAGACTGCCTCCTACTGTTGAGTAGAATGTCCCTCATAGACCGATCCTCCAGGCTGTCACCTTTAATGTGTGGACCTTGGGGTGCAAGACCTTTCCTTGTTCTTTTTGCAATAGATCTGGTACTTGAGGGAATCTGAGATAGGTCTCCTGTGACAACTGTAGAAGCGGTGTGAACCATGGTTGGCGTGGGGCCACCACGGTGTCAGTAGAATGGAGATGGCTCTGTCCAGAATAATCTGCGCCAGTGTGCGACCTATCAGTGGTAGCGGTGGGAACAGATAAAGAAGTCCCACACTCCATGTGTGTTGGAACGCATCCCCCAGGGACCCTTCTCCAATGCCTGCACGCGAGCAATAGCTTGCACACTTCTTGTTGGCATGTGTTGCAAATAAGCCCATCGTGGGGAACCCCCAGGTGTCGAAAATCCTTCAGAGGTATGAAGTCTTTATCTCCCACTCGTGCCTCTGGCTGTAATCCACAGTTCTGCAGAGGCTGTCAGCCAAGTGATTGTCTACACCTCTTATATGGAGTGCAGTCGGGTAGATGTCATGGCAAACGCACCATTCCCATATTCGTCAAGCAAGAAGGCACAATGATATGGAGACTGTCCCACCTTGACGATTGATGTACGCAATTGCCGTCGTGTTGTCCAACGTTATTTGGACCACTGACCCCTGTAATTGAGGTTGGAATGCTTTCAAAGCTAGGAACACTGCCATCAGTTCCAGGTAATTGATATGTTGCCTGACTTGGAGATGCGTCCACATTCCTTGGACACAATGGCCGCTGCAATGTGCACTCCAACCCATCAACAACACATCCGTCGTTATCCAGTGATTCAGGGCCAATGGCTCGAATGGTACCCCCTATGTTAGATTGTCAGGCTCCATCCACCAATGCAAATTCCTCAAGACCACTTGCGGGATTTCCAAGCACATGTTTTGGCTGTCCATATTGGGACGGAAGTTGCGCAGATACCAGTGTTGCAATGTGCGCATGCGCAACCGTGTGTAGAGGACCATGGTGGCACAGGAGGCCATCAGGCCCAACAGCTTCTGAATCTGTACTGCTGGTTGCTGCAGGTTTTGCACAAATCTCTGAATAAGTGAATGAATCTGTTGAATGCGGCCTTGAAGCAAATAAGCCCTTTTCTTTTCAAAATCCAGCACTGCACCTATGAAATTTATTCGTTTCCTGGGAATGAGGCTTGACGTTTTCCAATTGATATTGATCCCCAGGTCCTTGAGCAGGTGGATAATGTGCCGAATTTGTTCGATCAGCAGTTCTTCGCTGTGGCTTACCAGGAACCAGTCGTCCAAGTATGGATAGACCATTATCCCCTACGTCCTCAGGTAGGCCACCCTGACTGCCACCATCTTGGTGAATACCCTCGGTGCTGTCAAGCGACCGAAGGGTAGAACCTGATATTGGTACATTTGATCCCCCACTGTGAACCGGAGATATTTGCGGTGATTTTCCTGGATGCCTACATGAAAGTAACCATCTTTCAGATCTAAAGTCGCTGTCCAAGTAGCCTGGGCCAAGAAAGGAAGAATAGCCTATAATGTTGTCATTCTGAATTTATTGGTCTGGATATAAAAGTAGAGACCTCGAAGGTCCATTACTGCCCTGATTCCGCCATCTTTCTTCGGAATCTGGAAGTACCGTGAGTAATAGCCCGATAGTCTGTTCGGCCACTGCACCTGAACAATCACTTCCTTCTCCAACAGCACCTTCACCTCCTCCTGCAGTATTTCTGTAGCTGCGGTGAATGCCAAACCGGAGAACAGCGGCTTGGCCTTGAACTCCAGTGCACAGCCTATTTGTACAATCCTCAACACCCAGTGGTCTGATGTTATATTGTGCCATGCTTGGGCATGGCTTGCCAGCTTGATGGTATTTCTGGCAACTACAGAACTGATAGTATGGGTCCTGGTATGACCAGCTTCCATGGGTGTTAAGGAGGCCGTGTTGTGGTTGAAGGACAGTGTTTGCAGTGGACGGACAGTCCTGTCAAAAGTTCTGTTTTGAGTTATCCTTATTTGGACGTGTAGTATTGCCTTTTGACTAAAGCCTTTAGACCGCTGGTAAGGTCTATACTGTCTTTTGAAGTCTCTTCTGTCCTGATATTTGAAGGGTCTTAGCGAGTGAAGGAGCAGCCCTTTGATGAGTTCCCCGTTTGACCTGAAGATGTCATGAAGGTACGTGCCGTGAATTTTGATTTATTTTTTTTAATGATTCAATTGTAGAATCTGTATCGTCATGAAAAAGGCCTTTCCCATCAAAAGCCAGACTTTCAACTCTTTCTCTAATGTCCTGTTGCAGTGACGTTGAACAAAGCCAGGTATGGCGGCACATGCTCACCGCTGTCACCATTGTGCATGACTGTCTCCACAAGATGATTAAAGGCACTCAACTGCTGTCTAGTTACTGCCGTTTTCTCATAGATCTCATTAAATTTCCATTGGAACTCTTCCGGTGTCATGGACGTAGAGTCTTGTAAAGGAGTCCCATAACAGGTGACTATAACGCGCCATGCAGGCAGCATAGTTTGTGATCCAAATAGCCAGGCTAGCTGTGGTATAGATCTTTCCACTCATCACATCAATTTTACGCCCTTCTTTATCCTCAGGTGTTGTATGACGGAGACCTCCCCGGGATGTTGATGCGTAGTCCACGACTGACGAATTGGGTGCTGGATGACGCAAAAGGTATATATTCTCTTCCTCACAAATTCTGTATAAGTTCTCTAAATGCTTTGAAGTAGGTGTGGAGATGTGTAAGGCTTCCCATGCTGTTTTGGCCGCCTTACTAATTGCTGGGATCATAGTAAGGGCCATTGGGTGGTGTGTTTTAGACCTGCCCATCATGTTATATACTGGATCTACAACATCAGTGTCTGGGGATTTTAGATCCATTCCTAGGGCCTCTGCAATATCCCGTATAAGGGCATGATATACTTTCAACTCATCTGTGGGAGAAGTAGAAAGTCTTGGTGGCACATCCGATGGTGGATCAGACCTCCTGCTGATGTCGTCAGAATCTGAACTTGCCGAAGATACTTCTTCCATGTTGCAGTCTCCCAGCGAAGAGGGTGGTTCTGAGGGTGGCGGGGTTGATTTTCATTTCCTCTTGCCCCCTGGTTTCTCTGGTGGCTTCACATATGGTTGGGGTGGTGCTGCCAGCAGTTGACTAGCAGGTTGCTCCAATACCTGCACTGGTTGTTCCAATACCCGCACTGGCTGCGGCACACAATGAAGTTGGTGTTGATGTTGATCCTGCCGCTGAGCCTGTTCAGGTATCTGCATGGCTCTCCAACGTAAATATTTAGCATAATCATCAGGCAATGTGTGGCGGAACCCACAGGTATGCTCTGGTTGCCTCTGAGGTGAGTATATTTCTTGTGGTTCCACTTGTGGTCTGGACGTGGAAGATCCTGATATAGACATGTGCTGGATTCGACATCGAGGGTTGTGTCGATGTCGTGGGTAGTACTGATGTTGATTGCTGTGTCAAGGGCAGCATCGATGTCGAAGGTTGTGTTGGCATGGATGGTGCCATCAATGTTGAAGGATGCAAGAAAGGTACATGTCCGTCTGATATAAGCTGCACATGTAGCAGTGAGTAAGGCGGCGTTTTAGGTGGGAGCCCAAGCTCATTCTCATCTGGCTCAATATCCAGCCCTGTACTTAGAAAGCCGTGGAAGGTCGATCCCGATGACGTACTTGATGCAGAGTCCATCAGGTCCCATAGGTCAGTATACTGCTCCCTGTCCTGTACATGTAACCCCGGTGTTGATGGAGACTGGTTCAGGTTCTGTGCTGGAGACAGTAAGCGAATAACTTTTCCTGTCAATACTGAGGTGATCAATATGTTGATGGGGCAGATTGTGTAACTCTCGTTGGTGTCAACATCAATGTACGAAGTTGAGCAGTAGACGATGTGGATGTGGTCTGCAGCGTATTACTAGGCATCGTTCGGGGGCTCGGCATCGAAGCACCACGAGCCTTAGAACTATGCAGAGCAACCGAGGCGGACTCGTCCAAATCGCCTTCAAATGTCTGCGCTGCTGTTGGGGAAGGGGTGCGATTTTTTTTTTATTGGCAGTGGCCCTGAATCCCCGGATGTTATTCTCTCGTGGCGCTCACATTCACGTTTGTGTTGCTTCCTGGAAACATCCTTCGGCCTCTTGAAGCCGTTCTCTCCAGGCTTTGCCAAATCCACCAACGCGGTTTTAGACTGCGTGCGCGCAGTTCCGCAGACATCAGGCTGCACCTCCGTAGCTACCTTCGACACCGTAGAGCTCGCTGTCGACATTGACGGCGTGGTTGGTGAAGTATTAGGACATGGTGTTGGCAGGCAGAGCGCCTCGTCATATAACGCAGCCCAAAGTTCAAGTGCCCTATTTTGTCTTGTTTGTTTGGAGAAAGAGCAACAAACTTTACAGGCTGTAGTGTTGTGCTCCTCTCCTAGATGCATCAGACAAGCTTTGTGATAATGGAAGCTGTGCACAGCATTTTACACACCACTTAAAAGTCTTCTTAACTTCCATCATATCAGTAGTCAAAGGTCAGTATCTTTCAGATACTGTATCTTTCAGATACTTTCAGAAAGAAAACGATCTTTCATTAGAACAAGTCCGTTACACAAATCCTGTCAGTTCACCGTTCTGAGTTCAAGTCTGTAAAATATCAGTCAAAACCAAAGCCCAATCCCGTAGTCCAAGCCCGTAGTCAGCAATAAGTACTAAATTAAGTTAAGCAATAACAAGGAGCTACAACAACGAGGTTTGAACGCTAAGGTGGTCAAAGAGAAACTGAAAAATGGACGCCCCAACCGCCTCTTTTAATGACTCGGCACAGCACATGCAGGTGGAAGGGGGCATTGAGAGGAGCTAATCAATCAGCCCATGAGGTCACTGCGCAGGCGCAGAACCCATTCCTTATGACCACACCGGATCACGATCTAGATTTATGTTTTTAATTTTATGGCTGTTTTTAAATTGTTGCATTGTTTTAACTTTTATATGTGTTTTAATTGTTTTTATGTTAACCGTCCAGAGACTAAAGTTTGGGCAAAGTCAGGATCAGAAGCAGAATCTTTCCTCCTCATATGCATGAAGGTGAGAGGGGAGCATGTGTGTGCACAAGGCAAGGGGATCTTGTGCAAAACAAGGATTCAGTAATGATGCCATGTTACATCGGAACCAGGTCAATATCATCACTGATTTCGTTTTAATTTTGGAATACACCAGCATTATCCTTCAAGTTAACATCTTTTGAGTAAGCTATTTTTCAAGGCCAAATGAGAAACACACAGAATATTCCATACCTGCATGCAAGTCAGAATCTTCAAGAAAGACCGGAATCCCTCCAAAAACTGTTCTCTCAATTTGTCGGTCCATACAGTAGGCTTGCTGATTAAAATGTATCTGTTGTAAAAGAAATAGCTCTTTTTAAAGATTAAGAAAACTAGACTTAATTCAAAACATTAGCTGTTAAGTTTGGGGTCTAGGTCAGGAATGTTATAGGTTTGACCAAATTCTGAAATTCTGTAGAGAAAACACTTTTACTGCTCTATTGACAACCTGGTTGAACTTTGGAAGAGCAGGTTGACTTTGAGCATTGATCTCACTTTCATAATTTTAAACACCACAATTGTCTCCAGTACAGAGAGATCTTAAACATGATGCAAGAGGATAAATCACCACAATGCAGGCATTGCTTACTTTATTTACTTTGTAGCATACAGTGTGCTCTGATAGTGTAATGACAATAGAATGACCCAATTACCTAATTGTCAATGATAGTTCCAAAGCAGCTAGAAACTGCTGCATGAGACTGAGTTAAGGAAGGCTTCCTAGACCCATGATACTGGGTTAGGTGGACTTCCTGTCCGACCAATCAATGCTTGGATCACATTTGCTTAATGCTGTAGTTATGCACTTGCAATAAAATTCAAATCAAATATATTTTTGTGAAGTACATTCTACTCAGTCACACAGATATTCTACTGTCTAATATGCAGAAAGCTAAAAGAGGGATAAGAAATATGTCTGACTGCTGAAGCACTTACTGTTCTCCATAAATAAGAATACTTACTTGAGATCACATATGACTGCATACACTCTGCTTATTTTCTCTTGGTTGTAACCTTGGAAATTGAACTTGCCATTTTTATCCAAATATTTTGGTAGTTCTTCAAGTAGCGTCTCTATTATGATAGTTATTACATTTTGCTCTTCAATGAGATGACGGGCCTGAGGAAGGGAAAAATGCATTTTTACAGCAAGAATCTCCATCAACTGCCTGCAAAAACACCAACGTTTGATCCAGTTTTCATGTTCCATAATTTTGCTGATGCCATAAAACGTATCTAATTAGTTTGCTAAACACAAAGTTGCTCAAGACCAGATTGGGTAAAGTTAGACAGTATTTGTCTCTTGTAAACAAAAGAGGAAAGCTTTGAGCAGTTGCGCAAAGCTTGTTGAACAACAAGATGAAAGAATTCCAAACTAAGTGGCATTACTAGCAAAATCAACAGTTCAACCATCCGGAGTCCTCAGGGCACTAAGTTCTGGCAAACTATAATAGGATACTTAGGGCCACTTAGAGCGAGGCATCGATGGCGGCTGACACGGAGTCGGAGCCGGGGACAACAAGACTGCTCAGTGTCGAGGCATCTCCAAAATTTGTAGGTTCGATGGCAAGAAGGTGAGAGATGAACTGTGGCTATGGTGCTCTTTGTGTTTGCTTTTCTTTGGTGGATGTTCCGGTGCTGGAGCCTTAGCCCTTTTCTTAGTGCTAGAGTGGGGGCCCACCGGCCTCTTAAATTCCGCCGCGGACCTCAAAGTCGAGGCAGTCAACATTAAAGCCTTTGATGCCTTGGCTGTCTTCGTCCCCACTGGGACTTTAGCCTGCATCTCCGATGCAGGTCCCGGCGTTGAGAAAGTCGCAGAAGTCTTTTTAGGCAGAAGAGCTTCCTCCATCAAATACACTTTTAAACATGCCTCGCAGTTTTTCAGCATCTGTCTGCTGAAGGTTACACATACGGAGCACTTAGCGGTATCATGAGCCTCTACCAAACAAAACAAACAGATGTCGTGGTCCGTCTGTAGAGGAGAGTATACCACGGCAGATGGAGCACCTTTTAAACGTAGTTTTCTCCTTACCAGATTTCTGTGCTGCACTCATCTGTAGTTTGGAGAGTTTTTGGAGATTTTCGGGTGGGTTGTCGTTCGTTCTGAGGTCAAAAGGGAGAGGCCGAGAACTTCATCAAATCAAAGGGGAAAATGAAAGTAGAATTGTTGTCCATTCCACGTCAGAAGGGGAGTCAGAGATTTTGTCAAGTCCCAAGGTTTATCGAAAAGAATAGCCAAATCCGTTCCTGTAGTCGATTTACAGATCGTAAATGAGTAGAGATTAACTTTCCGAGGATCAAACTGTTTCTGGGGACTGATCTGAATGGCGGTCAGCACAAAACTGAATAGGAGGACACCCAACTGACACTAGAGGGTACTGCAGTCATGTGTACAGGGCAGCTGTGAGCGTCGTAAGGAGCTAACGAATTCTAACCAAAGCTGATCTGCACAGGCGCAGAACCCACTGTTATGAATATCCAGAACCACTATCCACATCTGTAAAAATTGTGGGTATTTTAACTCCACCAACTCACATGTAGGATTATCACATGTTATGACCTATGTTGAGGTTTCATGTTAGCAGCTTTTATATAACTGTTTGCTCATGTGCATATTCAGACATTTCTATCATAATATAATTTGACAACTTTAGAAGGTCACCCTCAACCCATTGCTGAGTGGAAAAAGTCAGTGTTCTTCCTAAATCACTACTTCTGCAATTTGCACTTTTGCTTCAGTCTCCAGGGAAGGGTCCTGTTCTTCATTAAAGGAACCGACTATTTACAGTGTTGGGAAGGAAAGGGGTTTTGGATTTCCCTAGATTATAGCAAAGCCTGTTTTTACAGTTATAAAGGCTAGAAATGCTGGACATGACTGTTGATATTTTCCTTTTTCGGTAACAAAACCCGGAACATAGGTGATGTTCGCACCAAGGAAGAACATTTGTATCTTCTCATCTTCCCTCTGTCTTTCAGCATTCTGAGCAGAATGTAAGTATTGCCAGCAACACAAAGTGTCTGAGACACCCCAACAAAAGCTTGCTTGGGCAGTTTTCTGGGTACAGCATCATGGCTGAAGAAAGAATTATATAGATCCTGTAATTAATTCTTTTGTTTGATGTTTAATCCCTCCAGTGACTGTTGGTGGTATCTGCCTTGAATTTCATTTTAGATTGTGAGACCTTTGGGGACAGGTGGCCATCTACTTGATGTATTTTTCCCCCTATGTAAACCATTTTGAGAATTTTTGTTGATGAGCAGTATATAAATATTGTAGTAATAGTAGTAGTAGTCCTTAAATGTGTTGCTGTTTTCAGAGCACAGAATACTGACTAACTCTGAAGGGACAAGCAGCAGTGGCTCGATATCTGAGCTGGAACATATGACTGGGTGATTCATCATACTCAGACAATATACCCATCTGACTTGTGCTTAATTCAACTTGGTTATATTCAGGATTGTCAACAGTCATTTGCCCGATTGCCTGCAATAGATAACCATTGCCTCTGGCCAACTACATAGACATTTTACAAAACTTTCTGTATGTTGTAACTTTTTATGTTGTGGGGGACAAGCTCAGATTTTGTGAACATACTTGCAAGGCTTTTTCTCATTTCTACTGTATGATGCCCAACCAAATCATAAAGTAGTACAACTAGATACACTACCTAAACAGAATTCAAACTCCTCCTTATTTCGGGAAATGTTTTAAAATATGAGAGTAACCTACAGATACTGCAATAAAAGCCAGTACATAGTAGGTTTACGTATTTGGATGATTTGGCTATACATACCAATGTAGGGACAGTGAACATCTGAACGGAAAGCGCTGTCACAGAAATCTGCCTTTCATGATCATCACTGATGTATTCTTTTTGTAGCATTTTGTAATGCTGCAAAGACAATATTTGTTAAACGATTTATCCCACCTTTCAAGCTTCAAGGCATCACAAAGCAGTTTATAATTCAAACAACACAAAATACAACAGAAGATAAGAGGCAACTTAACATAGCAGTCCATCATCCCTGAAGACAAAAGCAAAGAGAATTATTGCTGTATAATCAGTGATAGCCTCAGCAAAGGCTTGGCAAAACAAGGTCTTTACAGTTCTTTTAAAATACACCAATAAGGGAGACTGATGTGTCTCCACAGCGAGACATTACACAAGTGTGGCAATATCACACAGAAGGCCATGTCTCTCGTCACCATCAAATGGGCCCAGGAAAATGGCAGGCCAGAGAGCTGGGCCTATGAGGCCGATATTGAAGAATATGAAGAAAAACTTGACTTGCTGGCTTGTGCATGCAACTGGAGATACGAGATAAAGCTTGCCTGACAACTGAATCCCCTCCCCTAGAAATGCAGCCTATCTTACTCAACTACCCAACTGTGGCTGCTGATGCCTTTTCCTTTCAACGTTTGGGATGGAGGACGACTCAGTTTCCTGGCTGAGACAGCAACAATCTGCTCCTCTGTTATGTGATTACATAAGAAGCTGCCTTTCTACCAAGTCAGACGGTTGGGTCCATCCAGCTCAGTATTGTCTACACAGACTGGCAGCAGTTTTGCCAACGTTGTAGACAGGAGTAACCATACCTGCTCCCCCCATCCCACCAGAAGTGACTAGCCAACCTGCCTCAAAAGGTAAATAGTATTGGAACTACTGACAATAAATGACACCATATCAAGACACTGCCCAACTGAACTAGCTCAAAACAAGAACATGAAAAGATAATTACACACATTTTCCAGTGCACAGTTATAGATATATTCTCATAATTCTATGTAATCCATATATTATTTTGTCCAAGGGTAACCTAACAAATGGTTAAGATGTGTCACAAGTGACCACTCTGTGTACTACATTCTTTAGATGAATGGCATCTCTGTTATATCACTACTCATGACTAAAAGGTATAAAGTATGGAACTTATTTGAATTGAAATGGTCTTAAATTGTTCCTAGAAGTAACTGGTTGACAGGGCATTTCGTACATGAGATCACAGTTTCAAAAACTTAAGATGATCTTGGTAATGTAAGACTGAAAGTCAGTATGAGAGGACTATTACCTTAACAAATTCCATGGCAAAACATTTTTTGTAATCCATTTCCATGAAAAAACTGCTGAAGATTAGTTCATGTAAGATCTTTCTTGCTCCTAGAAAATTCAACAGTTAATGGTTTTTCTCTAAATTTATCTGTTTTACAGAGACACATCAAAAGGAAAAAGCATACCATATCAAACGTTTTGTTTCAAAGTTAACAATGTACACTTTTCAAAATGCAATGCTCACACTAATGCAAAAAGTATTTATGAGGAGGTGCTACATATACAGGGATGATCTACACTAGGGAGCAATTTTTGGCCAGAATGCAGGATAATTATTTTCAATTAATACGTAGTTTGTTTAAAGCAGTGGCCTAGCCAGTGGAAGGACGGCCCGAATGTCCCTCCCGCTGGCAGACCCCACTCAAAGGGGGCATAGCCCGATTGCCCACCCTTGTGACATCACATACAAAGGGGGCGTGATGTCCAACGCGTAACGTCCATGCTCCAACAAGCCTGTTCGAGTTCTCTCGAGCTCATTTTCCAGCCAACATTTGCTGACTGGAAGCATTTATTTCTCTCTCTCTCTCCCTCGCTGGAGAAAGAGAAAGGGAAATAAAATCAGCCAACCAAATACTGGCTGGAAATGAGCTCAAGAGGGCTGGGGTGGGCCATCCTGCTATTGGGCCATGCCCCTGATATGCATGACATCACGTGCATGGAAGGCACTGGCAGCTCTTTTCATTGGCAGCCTGGGTTCTTGGAACCCTACCATGCAATGGTGGCTCCACCCCTGGTTTAAAGCATCCTAATGTGAGTAACATCCAGGGCAGCTTAATACACTACATCTTATTTATAAATCTTTTGTTAAATGCGTTATTGGAATCTGTTGTGGGATGGAAGAAACCTACTGGAAAATAGGGCAATGTAGTTAGGTTTATTGAAAAAAGAAAGTAGTACAGTGCTCCTGGATTCATGTATTCACCACAACCAACAGATACAAGAAAGAAGTCCTATACTGCTTTTATTTAAATGTCATCCTATCTATGTAACTATACCTACCCACTCTCCCCTTCAGGAAACTTACTCAATGAAACATGTACATAATGATATATGGTGCAGTTCCGACAGTATGTTTGCCTAGAATGTCACACTACTATAGCCATATGAATTGCTTATGCCAGCAAAGTCCAGCACCACCACTGTGAAGTCATTATGCAGATCAGAACTGGACTGAAGTGCTGTAGGAACATGACTGATGCATCTATTCAAAACTCTAAATCCAGCTCAAAGATTTTCAGCAAAGATTTCCCACAATCCAACATGGAAGCATGCTACTCAGTACCTCTGCAATGGTATTAACACAGTAATTAAAGTTAACATTAACAATGCAGCAATAAACTGACTTTTGGACTTGTCGAGACATTTTTCACTCTGCCCTGAAAAGACACTCAGCAAATACACTCCTCCCTTATTAACTTTTTATTTCATGGTTATCATAAAAACTGTTTTAATTCATACTAAATTCAAGAAGGGAAATATAGTTATAAAAGTTGACAAATCTTAGTTGTTCCAGATACTCTCATGAAAAATTTCCTTAAAATAAGCATATTAATTCTAAGTATTATAGAAATAAAATCTCAAAATATCATTCTATTGAAATATGTTATAGAAGAGCAAAAATTGATTAAATTTCTCTTAGTAATTCTTAATCTTGATCATTTCATGAAATCTAAATAATTCTCAATACACTTGATTTATTTACTATTTGTACTCATGCTGTTACAATGAAGTCATTCACAATTCCTTGATGTTTAGGATATACCATATTGAGTACAAATATAGATAACAAAGCATAGGGGGATGATTTACACAAACACAATTCAAACATACAAAGAGGGGTGAGAACCCTAATGTCAGTGAACGACATCCCAACGTGCTCTTGGAACATCTTTCAATCTCATGTAGGGGCTGTTCATCCGAATGGTCCCTAAACACATGCTCCAAATCTCTGTTTAAACAGGGTGGGGAGAGAACATTGCTGCCTTGTATGCTACTCCCTTGAGTTACAGAATTTGATATTTGATTATTAGGAGCATTTTTCGTTGATGGTTCATCATTTAATAAAGAGATAAATTGCTGTAGCCTCTCCCCTAATCTAAGTTCTTTAGCAAAGACTTAAAAACAACAATTAGTTCACTTCTATCAAAAGCTTTTTGAGTATTTACCTTTATAAAGTTTTGCATCCCAAAGCATCAACTTGCTTATAGGACAAGTCTTCTCTGAATAATTTTCTTCTTTTAGACATATTTGACAGAAGATTTGACGAAAATCACCTAAGACAGAAACATTATTCAAAGGGATCATTGGAATACTCATGGCCCACTTAATGCATCCTTTAGGACAACATGCTTATTCATAAATCTTCTAGTTAATATTCTCTGTTGAAACCATGTCCTCGTATTCACTCTGACGTGTGCGCACACGCATGTGCATGCACATACATTACCATTGATTGTAACTGCAAGGGTTAGAGAAAAACAGGTTGCTTAGCTGTAACAGGTGATCCATGTTCACTCACAAAATGGTTCTGCACCTGCACAACACCACCCATGGAAGAATTCAGTAGCTCCATGAAGTGCTCTTTGGCTCTGCCAAACCACACACATGGCGCAACCTTTATTTTCAGTGGGAGAGCACCTTCTCCTCAGTTCCTGATCAGCCGCTGAGATGAGCGAAGAATGTGGATGGATGTAATCAGGTAAGCCATTACTACTGTGGAACCTATCCTAGCAGTGGGGTAGACCAGGCAGGTGTTGTGAGTGAACATGGATCGCCAAAAGATCACCTGTTACAGGTAAGCAACCTTTTTGTCTTTGAGGTGATCCATGTTCCCTCACAAAATGTGTGATTAGTGAGCTCACCTGAATGATAGTGGGTACTAGCATAGAGTTAGAGCACCATTTTTAGAACGGCCCAACCAAAGCTGGCCTCCTCTGCTGAGTGAATATCCACAGCATAATGCTTCACAAATTGAAGATCTGAGTACCACATAGCTGCTTTGCAAATATCTGTCATACTTATGACCGACATGTGGGCTGCTGAAGTGGCCATATGTCTAGTTGAATGTGACTTGACTCTTGAGCGAGGCTTGACACTCTGTTTATTGTAGCATGTGAAGATAAATTCTACCAGCCAGTGTGAAAGCCTCTGTCTGGAGATAGGCTGTCCCTTCCCTCTCCCTTATAGGAGACGAACAGTTTATTGGACTGTCTGAATGACTTCATTTGGTCCATATAATAAAGCAAACAATTTCTGATATCCAAGGAGTGCATTGACTTTGAACCGAACTGCTGGTCCACAAACCAGTTTGTTAGAACTGGCCAGCAGGTTGATTCATGCTGTTGTACCAGTTCAGCCTGGTCAAAGAGCCCGTTTATTATTTTACAGCCAGTTCTTCATCACAACTGACATCTCTTACCAGATTCCCCTTTACAAGCATAGCCACCTGAACTAGGCTGAATCAGTTTGACTGCACAAACTGACCTGCTGGCCGGTTCTAATGAACCAGTTTGTGGACTGGCGGTTCAGTTCGAATTCAAACTGAACCACCCAGAAAGATTCTGTGCACACTCCCTAGTATTGGTGTTTTCAACTCTAAACCAAATGCTTTTAGCATTTCAGCCACCTGTATCCTGTAGGATTTTGTCTCTCCAGTAGATTAATTGGAGGATGGAACAGCAACATTATAGTCAGGAGAGGGATCTGGGGGATTTTCCATTTGAACCTATTCTCCCTCAGAAGAGATAATCATATCCACCATCAGTGCGTTCTCTCTCTTTCTCAGCTGATTTCTCTGGTGGCAGAGAGCAATGAACAATATCTAAATCAGGTTCAGTCCAGTGAGTATGACCAGTTTTTCCTTTTCAGGTAGTATATTAGGAACCCTAGGTATTTTCTAAAAGGAGAGTTATTAGTAGGTTTGGATGAGAGTCCCTGTTCTTTAAGGGTAGAAATCATTTCCAGATCACCTCTTAGTTTCATATACTTCCACATCCTGTAATCATCAAAGTTATATGGAAGCCCAGGTGATGGTAAATCAGTGTCTCTGTAGCTTCTGGCCTCTTATGTAGCTTGGGTCTAGAGCCCCTGGAGAGCTCCAATAGCCTACAGGTCACATCTTGGATGAATAATGTGGAGCAGGCACCTCTCTCTCCAGGACTAGGAGTGAAAACATCAAGGCATTACTCTCACAGGGGAAGCAGAGGGAGTCTTAGGGAGTGTAAGAACTTCTGACTCTAGTCCATGAATAGAGAATCATCTAAATGTAGAGCCTGATGGGGTGGTAGCTTTGGAACCCATTAGAGATTCTTTCTTAAAGTAGATTTTTCATGTACAATCAGAGATAACTCCCTAGTTGGATGTGCTTTGAAAACTGACACCCACCTTGCACAGTAGATGGGGATTGAGTGTGCAGGGAGTTCTTCAAGGTCGAGGTCGAAACTTACTCTGATGTAGCCAACACTGATGGCTAGTAGGCCAACATTGTCGTTTTGCAGTGCTTTGAGCTCAAGAGGCCTGGAGAGTCTCCTCTGATGTTTACGTTTCTTGTGTTATTGATGTCGATGATCTGTGCCAGTTGCTTCGGGCTTCTTAAACATTGAGTCCTCTTAATCACTTTCAGTTGGAGGTGATCCAACTGATTCAAGTCACTGATCTCGTGAAGCCCTCTGATGTCGACCTCAATCCCAAGGGTTTAGGATTGTCCAACAACCATGTCAATCAAATCGACAGTAATGGCGATCTCTCCATCGGTGCCAGGGGTCTCAATGTGGTCTCATACAAAACCACCCTTTGTAGCTTTGGAACTACAAAGTGGAGCTCCCTACTTTTTCACGTATGCTTTGAAAGAGACAAATCTTGTAGAAGCACATGTTGTGATGTTCGCCCAGGCAAATCAAGCACTCGCTGTGCCTGTCAAATGAAGGAAGCATCCCTCTACAAGTGGCACACTTTTTGACAAAAAATTTTTTAATACAGTCCATTAGAACAGTAGCCAAAACACAACGTCCAAAAGCCAGCAAGATCACGGACAGAACAAATTTTAAATGAAATCCAAAGGAGAAACCGAGAAACAGTCCATAGTCAAAGCCAGAATAATCTAATAAACTTCTTCTCACAGGAATTGAGTAACTAATGGAGCGAATTCTTCACAAAGTGAACACCACAGTGGTCAAGAAGTAACTGGGGAGAAGGTGCTCTCCCAAATAAAATAACAGTCATGTCACGCACACAATTTGGCAGAGCCAAAGAGTGACTCATGGAGCTATTGAATTCTTCTGTGGGGGTTACTGCACAGCTGCAGAGCACAATTTGTGAGGTAACATGGATCACCTCAAAGATGCTTCAGCATTTATAGAGGTACCAAGGTGCTGCCTTGCATTATCAAAGGTATTATTCCAAACCAGCTCTGAACCAATCAATACCAAGTTTTGGTAATTCGTATTTACCTCCCAACTCACCATAATGAATCAAATTATGCCAATCCCCTCCACAGTGTCAGCAATTTCAAAAAACACCCCATAATATATCCATAATATATGTTAAGTCCTCTAAGTGGATAGAGAAGTTAGCCCTCTAGATCCCTCCTTTCAGCCAAAGCTAAACAGAAACATTATCCTATCCATTCTACTTGGAAAGTGTGAATAAAAATAGCATTCCTGAAGTGCTTACGGCAAGGCTTCACTGAGGGACATGAAGCCAGTCACGGCTTCATCAGCTATCAGTGGTTAATTAGCACATATGTGGGAATGACAGGTATGAAGGAGACCTTATATAAATTCAGCAGGCCACAAAGCATAGAAGAATGCAGACAGGCTACCAAGTTACGACAAAAGCTCTAAGATGTGATGCACAGAGGGCCTCTGCTATTTTATCAGGGATGCAGAGAATGCCTTCACACATACAATAATTCTCAAGACTGCTTTAGAAGCCACTCAGCACTTCCCAACTGTCACTATTTATTGAAATGGCTTCTAACTGAACAAGATTAATACGATCTGAAGAGAAATGGCCAACATAAGCATTGTTGCCGCTGCCTCAGAAAAACCCAAACAAGCTAAGGATTATTCAAGTGAATGGGAGTGTTTCCCAATAGAGATGCAGTCCCTTTCCTTCCCCCTTCACACAGTCATGCTGTGACTTGGGCCAGCAGAATGCAACTATTGTGTCCTAGAGGATGAATCCACATTTGAGCACGCTTATAAAATACTCAGGGGTAAAATCGGGATAATTACAATGGCTTGAAATATACCAGGTAGTTTTTAACATGGAAATTATTGCAATAAAAAGATGTGCTTAGAAGAACAATGTTTCAAACAATTCTGCCTATTTTTATGACAAAAAAGGGAATCATTTAAAGATAATACTAATAAGAAAAGATTCAGAGGAGCCGTTGTCAAGACTTTAGCATACACATTGATTGATTGATTGATTGATTGAGTACCGTCAAGTCGGTGCTGACTCTTAGAGACCACATAGATAAATTCTGTCCAGGCATTTAACGTCTCTCAGTGATGCATTCATTGCTTTCGTAATAAAGTCCATCCACCTTGCTGCTGGTCGTCCTCTTCTCTTTCCTTCAACTTTTCCCAGAATTATGGACTTCAAGGGAGATGGGTTTTCACAATGTGTCCAAAGTACAATAGTTTGAGCCTGGTCATTTATGTCTCGAGTGAAAATTCTGGATTGATTCATTCTATGATCCACTGGTTTGTTTTCCTGACTGTCCATGGTATCCTCAAAAGTCTTCTACAGCACCAAAGTTCAAAAGCATCAATACTTTTTCTATCTTGCTTCTTCAAAGTCCAGCTTTCGCATCCATAGAGTGTCACAGGAAAAACCACTGTCCAAATGATTCTAATCTTTGTAGGTATAAACACGTTACGGCATCTAAATATCCTTTCCAAGACCTTCATTGCAACCCTACCCAGTGTTAGTCTGTGGAGTATTTCTTGATTGCTGGATCCTTTACTGTTGATGGTTGATCCTCAAAGGCAGAAGCTATCCACCACTTCAATGTCTTCATTGTCAATTCTGAGGCTGGTTGTTGTACCCATTGTCATTAGTTTAGTCTTCTTTACATTTAGTCGTGGTCCCATTTTTCCACTGTGCTCCTTGACTTTCAGTGCTAAAGCTTGCAGATCATACGCATTCTCAGCTATCAGAATGGTGTCATCAGCATAGCACAGGTTACTGATGTTTCTTCCTCCAACTTTAAAACCATGCTCATCTTCCAATCCAGCTTCTCTCAGTACATGTTCAGCATATCAGTTGAATAAAGAAGAAGAAAGTATACAGCCTTGTCTTTGCCCATCTGGAACCAGTCTGTTTCACCATGTTCTGTCTGGACTGTGGCTTCCTGTCCTGTGTATAAGTTTCTCATGAGAACAATGAGATGTTCTGGGATGCCCATTTTCCTAAGGATATTCCACAACTTGACATGGTCGACGCAATTGAAGGCTTTTCTGTAGTAAATAAAGCACATATTGACTTCTTTCTGGTATTCTTTGGCTTTCTCAATTATCCAGCGTGCATCAGCAATGATGTCTCTTGTTCCTCGGCCTTTTCTGAAACCAGCTTGAACATCCAGCATTTTCCTTTCCACGTAGGGCTCTAATCTGTGTTGGATGATCCTGAGCATTCGTTTGCTAACATGTTAAATTAAGGATATTGTGCGATGGTTTACGTAATCTATTAAGTCTCCTTTCTTTGCTATGGTATGTAGACTGTCCTCTTCCAATCTGCTGGCCACTGTGTCATTCTCCAAATTTGCTGCCATAGTTTGGTTAGAGTCTTGACTGATTCTTCTTCTGTTGCCTTCCATATTTCTGTAGTTATTCCATCAATTCCTGTAGCCTTCCGACTTGGTAAGGACCGGAGTGCTGATTTAACTTCAACTTCTTGTACTAGAGGTTCTTGCAAATAGGGAATATCTTCTAGAGTATCTTGAATGTTGATGTCCCTGCTGTACAGATTTTCAGTATACTCCTTTCATCTCTGATCTTCTCTGAATCAGTTACTATCTGTCCTTTGGCATCCCTTAACATACCAATTCGAGGATGGAACCTCCTTCTGAGTTCAGAGTTTTTGTGGAAAACATTCCTCGTTTTTCCGTGTTTATTTCCATCAAGGTCTTTACCGATGTCATTGTAGTACTACTCCTTGTCTCTTCTAAAAGCTTTCTGAAATTCCACATTAAGTTCCTTCATCCTTCTTGACTTTGGCTCTCTCCTCTTCTGGGCAATTTCCACCATCTATTCCAACATCCATTTTACTTTCTTCTGTTTCTTTGTCTCTGGCACTCTCTTTTCACATTCGTCCTTAACAACTTCTTTTTCTATTTCTATACCCCCCCTTCCAAAAATGGTTCAGGGCGGTTTACACACAGAAATAATAAATAAGATGGATCCCTGTCCCCAAAGGGCTCACAATCTAAAAGGAACATAAGATAGACACCAGCAACAGTCACTGAAGGTACTGTGCTGGGGGTGGATAGGGCCAGTGTATTTCATCCCACAATTCCTCTAGTTCCCTATCAATGAGGTTCAGAACTTCAAGGTAGTTCCTGATATTCTCCTTGAACATGGTGAGCACATTCTCAAGATCATATCATGGAAACTCAATAGCTTTGTTTCCCCAGTTCAGTTTGACTTGGAACTTGCACATGAGCAGTTCATGATCTGTTCCACAATTGGCCCCTGGCCATGTCTTTGCTGTTATAAAAACAGGTTGCTTACCTGTAACAGATGATCTGCTAGTGGTTCCATCATTCATAAATAGTGGGTTCTGCGCCTGCGCAGATCAGCTTCGGGTAGAATTCGTTAGCTCCTCGCGACGCCAGCAACCGCCTGTTGCACGTGACTGTAGTAGCCTCTAGTGGCGGTTGGGCATCTCTGCAATCAGTTTCTTGATGGCCGACATGGCTGTACGATGTTTCTGTTACAGTGGCTTGTCATTTCAGATGTGGGGACAGCAGGGAGGGCGTTATGAATGATGGAACCACTACCAGATCATCTGTTACAGGTAAGCAACCTGTTTATCTGGATAGTGGTTCCTTCATCCATAAATAGTGGGTGAATTACGAGCTACCCAACTGGTGGTGGGCATAATCTGCCAGTCACTGTAACACCCTCTTTAAAACTGCCCGTCCAAAGTCAGCAGCCTTTGCTGCTCTAATGTCCATAGTGTAGTGTTTCACAAACGTCTGATGTGATGACCACGTTGCCACCATGCAGATGTCAGCGAAACGAATGCCAGCCAAATGTGCAGCCGATGTGGCATAAGCTCTAGTAGAGTGTGCTTTAATTGTTCTTGGGGGGACTGACCCCTTGCTGGTCATACGCTAGTTTAATCAACTCCACCAACCAAAAGGAAAGTTTCTGCCGGGTTGGAGAACACCCTTTGAACTTTCCCTGTAAGTCTATAAACATCCGAGGTGTTTTACGTATAGCACTCGTGGCCTTCAAATAGAACAGAAGAGCCCGTCAGACGTCTAGCGAGTGCATGGCACGTTCAAGGGGAGATGTTGGATCCCTAAAAAAGGTAGGTAGTACAATATCGGCGTTCAGGTGAAAATCAGTCACCACTTTAGGCTGGAATTCAGGATCCAGGTGCATGACAACCCGTTCTGGATAAAATTTTGTATAGGGTTCGTCAGTACGCAGTGCACGCAGCTCACTTACTCGTCTGGCGGAGGTTACTGCCACTAAGAACAGAGTTTTAAGGTTCAAGTGTTTAAGAGATGCCTTAGCTAGCGGCTCAAAGGGCACCTCTGTCAGAGATGAAAGAACTAAGGAGAGGCTCCACTTCTCAGCTGGCTGCCGCACTGGAGGATACAGATTATTGATGCCTCTTTAAAAGTCCTTACAATGTGGATGGGTAAAGACCGTCTTGCCATCCCACCCATCGTGGTGCGCCGATATCGCCGCCATATGAACTTTAATAGACACATTTGCTAGTCCGCTCTGCTTCAGAGTAGTCAGGTAGAGAAGGACGGCTTTCAGACTCGCCTCCCTAGGGTCATAGCCTTTGGAGGCAGATTGTGCAGCGAACCTAGGCCATTTCGCTCTGTAGTTGCATCTCGTGGACTGCTTACGGGTATTTAGGAGGATCTTCCTCAGAAGCCTATCCTCCACGCTGTGAGATTCAGTACAGACAGGTTGGGGTGCACCACCCTGCCTTGATCTTGAGTGACTAGATCTGTCCACTGAGGGAGTCTCCTGTAATTCCCTCCCGATAGTCTGAGTAGCTGTGTGTACCACGGCTGCCTTGGCCACCATGATGCAATCACTACTGCTCTCGTTTGGTCGTGGAGCAACTTGGCCACCACCTGGGGCAGTAAGGGCATGGGTTGATAAGCATAAAATAGCTCCTGGCTCCAGAGATACTGAAAGGCATCGCCCTTGCTCAGTGATCCGACCCCCATCCATAAGCAGTAATGCTCGCACCTGCTGTTCTCGACGGTCGCAAACAGGTCCACCCTTGGCCTGCCCCAAGCTTTGAATAGTTGTTCCAGCACTTCCGGATGCAGTTCCCATTCATGCTGCTCCAACACTAGGTCCCTGCTTAGTGAGTCTGCTAGACAGTTCATGCTGCCCTTGATATGAATGGCTACGGGGTAAATCCCGAGCGGGATGCACCAGTTGCATAACTGCAGACTGAGTTCGCATAGAGACCTGGACACTGTCCCGCCTTGCTTGTTGACGTAAGCAATGGCTGTTGTATTGTCCATCTGTAACTGGATCGTCTTCCCGACCAGCTCTCCCTGAAAGGCGACCAGGGCTCTGAACGCAGCCAGCAGCTCGAGCAAGTTTATGTGCAGGAGTCTCTCTTTCGGAGTCCATACTTCTTGAGCTCTGTGGTGCAGCAAGTGCGCCCCCCAACCATGCATGGAGGCATCGGATGTCACTGTCAACGCGGGCTCCCGTGTGCGAAATTGAATGCCCTTGAGCATATTCGACTCTTTCGTCCATCAATTCAATGATTTTAAAACTTTCCGTGGAAGAGTCACCCGCTTGGACTGAGGTTCGGACCTTGGCTTGTAGGCTCTCAGAAACCAGAGCTGTAGCTTGCGCATCTGTAACCTCGTGTACAGGACTGTGGTGGTGCAGGACGCCATCAGACCCAACAGTACCTGTATTGTCTTTGCCTTTTGTACGGGATTCTCTTGACAACAGTAAATCAGGGCACGCAGACGGGAAAACCGAGCTACTGGGAGGAATGCCTTCTGGGCTGACATATCCAGGTCCGCGCCAATGTACTGCAGGCGCTTTGCCGGCTTGAGAAAGGATTTCTCCCAATTGATCTGTACCCCTAGGTTCTCCAGAAGGTTCGTCACCATGTCTATGTGCCTCAGCAACTGTTCCTTTGTCTCTGCTGTCAGAAGCCAATCGTCCAAGTACGGATAAATGGACACACCCTGTACTCTGAGATGGGCTATAATCACCGCCACACATTTTGTGAACATTCTGGGGGCGGTGACTAGCCCGAACGGAAGCACATTGTATTGGTAAATTTCGCTCCCCATGGTGAAGCGTAGGTACTTGCGATGATTCTGCTGAATGCCTATGTGAAAGTACGCATCCTTTAAGTTGAGCGTTGCAATCCAGTTCTCCCCATGGAGGAGTGGAAGGATGGCTTGCAATGTTGTCATTCTGAATTTTTGTACTTCGATGTACTGATTCAGGCCTTGCAGAGCCATTGTAAGTCTTATGCCCCCGTTGCGCATGGGGATTTGGAAGTAGTGGGAATAAAATCCCGTCTGACTGAAAGCCCACCTCACCAGTGATATTGCTCCCTTCAATAAGAGCTTCTGCAACTCTTCCCTCAATATTGGTGTTTCCGGAGTATATTTCACTCCCAGGAACGGTGGGTATTCCTTGAACTGCAACGCATATCCCATTGAAACTATGCGTAGGACCCACTGATCCAATGTTATATGGTGCCATGCTTGGGCATGGCTTGCCAGTTTGATGGTTATTCTGGCGGTGTTCAAGGAGATGGTGTTCCTGGTACTCAAATGCTTGATCTTGGTTAGAAGAGGTACTTTGCTTGGTGCTGGTGTGCTCAGCAGAAGATCAAAGCTGCTGCTTTGCTTGTGGAGTCCTCTTACTCTGAGAAGTTTGGTTTGCCATATTCCTCGGGTAATAGGGTTGTCTGTTGCTATTGTCGAAATGTTGGTAAGGCCTTTTGAAGTCCCTCCTGTCAGAACGACGATAGGAACCCTGACGAGCTTGATACTGCCCGTATTGGGTATACTGGTTGTAAGGTCTGTTTTTTCCAGTATATTTGGAATTAGTGAAAGACCGAGCTGTAATTCGAGATTTCTTCCACTGCTCCATGTTATCCGTTTTGTCAGAGAAGAGACCAGCACCATCGAATGGCAGTGTCTCAATCCAATCCTTCATGTCCTGTTGGAGACCTGTTGCACGCAACCAGGCATGTCTTCTTAGAATAATAGAAGTAGTCAGAGTCAGAGACTCGGATTCAGCTAGGTGCTTAGCATTCGCCAATTGTTGGTGGGTGGCCGCAGTCGTCTTTACAAATATTGCCTCGAACCTCTTGACAAACTCCCCCGGCTCCAGCACCGCGTGCTGATCATACAAAGCCTCCCAGAGGAAATGCGTAAATCTTGCCTGACAAGCTACATAATTAGCGATCTTGATAGACAAGCATGCGGTCGAATAAGTCCGCCTGCCAAGCATGTCCAGCTTGCAGCCTTCTTTGTCTGCCGGTGCTGTATGTCGCTTGCCACCTATAGTTGTTGTTGCACGATCTACCACCAGAGAATTTGGAGCGGGATGGTGCACTAGGTAAACGTTGTCGTCTTCTTGAATACGATATAGAGACTCCAGTCGCTTGGAAGTAGGTGTTGAAGTCTGCAATACCTCCCAAGCCGACTTAGCAGCCCTTGAAATATGTGGCAGCATGGGCAGGTAAACCGGCTGGAGGCCCGCAGCGGCCCACATCATATTATAAACGGGGTCCTCCAGGTCAGTTGTTTTTTCCTTGAGGTGTAGACCCAGTACTCGAGCCATTTCAGCTACCCGCTGATGGTAACCTTTCATTTCTTCATTTGGAGAAATCGATGGTATTGCTGCCACATCCGAGTCCGGATCCGGGAGTGAAGGAGTCTCTGGGTTTTCGGGATCACCCTCAGTTGAGTCTGAGGTATAGTCCTCCTCAATATCATCATCCTCATCGTCTTCTCTAGACGACACCGGTGAGTTGCCTACAGCTGTAGAGGTCACTCTAACCGGTCCCTTAACTGTCTGTGTTGCTGCCTGGTGGCAAACAGAGCGCAACGGCTGTGTAGACGCAAGTGGCACATCAGTTTGTAACGAAATTGATCGCTGTGCTGGCAGCGTGAGTCTGGGAGGTAAATATGCCTGAAGCGATGCCGTACGTTGAGTGGGTCTCGGTACAGAGGCTTGGACGGCCGTCTCCACCCGCTGCACAGGAATCATTGGTTGCACTGCAGTTTGTACAGCTATTTCAGTTCTTGCAGCTTGCATGACAGTTTGCACAGCCGCCTCTGTGCTATGCACCCTTATGGGGGGGTACGTCCTCTTTCCTCTAGCCATCTCTTGTAAAGGGAGTATTCCTCACGAGTTATTGTAATCGAATCTCCCCAACCATCTCTGGGTAGGAGACCCATAACAGGTGTAGCCTTCGCTGACAGAGAGGGTGTCTTTGGAATATGCAGAGCATTATAGTCACCCTCACTGAAACCAGTAAAGGTGTAGGCAGAAGGTGTACTCTCCTCTGAATTAAGCATGCGCGTCAGCCTGCTACCGGGAGAAAGCTCCCTCTGCCCTGGTGTGGTCACAGGGGACATTCCAGATGTTGGCAATTGTATAACCCTTGAATTTTCTTCTTCATAGGGCACAACACTGAGGTTGACGTCGGGCACGATGTCGATGTCTGGTACAATATCGAGTTCGGTGTCAAGAATAACTGCTATTGTTGATTCCAGAGCAGCACAGTCTGTAGATGCCAGCCTCGATGCCGAGTGTTGTCGGTGTCGAGGAGTTGGTATCGAAGGCGCCGCCATCTCTTGTTTTTTCTCCTTCGACGCCGAGTGATCTCGATGTCGAGACAGTGGAGTCAGTGGAGACTGATGAGGTGTCGGTGCCGGGGATAAGGAAGCTGCTCACCGTCGAGGGATGACATAGTTCTGCAGACCAGAAGGTGAGGGAGTGTGCTCCGCAACCGGCACTAGCTGCTTCTGTTTCTTAGGAGGCGGCTCCTGTTTCGAAAGCTTCTCCTTGTGTTTTCTCTTGTGGCGTTCCTCTGGTTGCTTAAAGGGGGCTGACGCGGATGAGGTCGAAGCCCTCGATGTGGAGGCCCTCTCGGTCGATTTCGAGGAACCAGCCTCCTTCAGGGTTTTAGACTGCCCTTCCGGAGCAGGACCCGGCACAGTATTCTCTGTAGCCCTTTTAGGCGCCAGAGACTCCTCAAGCAAATACACCCTAAGGCGTGCTGCACGATTCTTCAAAGTCTGCTTGCTAAAAGTAATGCAGACTGAGCAGGCATTTGTGTCATGCCACTCTCCTAAGCAGAACAAGCAGAGGGCATGGCCGTCCGTCGAAGGAATCTTCCTGAGGCAGTTAGTGCACCGCTTAAAGGTTGTCTTGTCCCTCCCAGACTTCCCCGAGCCATCTGTCTTACGAGATCTCTCGGTCATTTCCAAAGAATAGTCGTCCATTCCGTTGTCAAAGGGAAAAATCCAAGACTGCAACAAATCCAAAGGGGTGTCCGTGAGGGAAGCAGAGTCCATTCCGTCGTCAGAGGGGGAAATCAGAGATCGCAACAAATCCAAAGGAGTGTCCGTGAGGGAAGCTGAGTCCATATGCAAATTTCAAGCCAAAATAATCCGAAATAACCAAGTCCAAAGGAGTATACGTAAGAGTAGTCAAAGTCCGTTTTCCAAGTTCAGAAGTCCAAATAAATGATAAACAAACTTTCTTCGAGGAGCAACTATCTCCGAGAACTGAACGCAATGGCGGTCAGAAAGAAATTGATTGCAGAGACGCCCAACCGCCACTAGAGGCTACTACAGTCACATGCGACAGGCGGTTGCTGGCGTCGCGAGGAGCTAATGAATTCTACCCAAAGCTGATCTGCGCAGGCGCAGAACCCACTATTTATGGATGATGGAACCACTATTCAGATCTGAGCTCTTCCACCTCCTTGCACCAATAATGTAACCAATTTGATTTCTGTGTACTCCATCTGGTGATGTCCATGTGTATAGGCGCCGCTTTGGTTGTTTGAAGAATGTGTTAGCAATGAAAAAATAACTGGCTTGGCAAAAACTAATGAGTAGTTCTCCTGCTTCATTTCTGTTTCCTAGGCCATATAGTCTCCAACCACCAGCAGCATATCGTGCTTGCATGTTCTGTCGATTTCAGACTGAACTTGAACATTACACACATCAACTTCCTCTTCTTCTGCATCAGTCGTTGGGGCATAAACCTGAAGAACAGTCATGTTAAACGGCTGTCCACAAAATCTCATTGATATTAATTGGCCACTGACTGCATTGTACCAAAGTACTGTCATTGCTATATCCTTCCTGACTATGAAAGCAACACCATTCCTTCTTTGGTTTTCGTGTCTGAAAACAGTATGGTTTTCTGACTGAATGTGTCCCATCCCAGTCCATTTTAATCACTGATGCCCAGGATGTCAATCTGTAGTCGATTCATTTCATCTTCCATTGTGTCAAACCTTTCCACAGTTATGCTTCTTATGTTCCACATTCCCATTGTAATTCTATCTTTGCAGCTTCGGATTTTATTTTCCCGCAAGGCAACATCAACCACTAGACGTCCAAAATGCTTTAATCTAACCGTGTCATAAACACCATCGGTACTCTGAAAGATTTTCACCTCTTCCTCAGTAGCATGTTGTATACCATCCAACTTGAGGGGCCCATCATCCAGCACTACATCGACTATCATTCTATTCTGTCTATCCATGTGGTTTTATTGGTAAAATACAGGAGTGGTTTACCATTACCTTCTCCTACACAGTATGAAATGATGCCTTTGTCAATGTCACTAAAGTAACCATCCTTCCTATATCGCCACTGCAAAATATAGGTGCCTGCTTGCCAGGGCTGTCCTTAGAAAGCACTGGCGGAGTGCAAGGCCTAGGGCAAATCAGTCAATGTGGGGGCCCCTAGCAGTTAATTATAATGTGGCGCAGTGGTAAAAAAAACTGCCCCCCTGTAACCAGAAGGTTACAAGTTCGATCCTGACCAGGGGCTCAAGGTTGACTCAGCCTTCCATCCTTCCGAGGTCGGTAAAATGAGTACCCAGAATGTTGGGGGCAATATGCTAAATATGCTAAATCATTGTAAACCGCTTAGAGAGCTCCGGCTATAAAGCGGTATATAAATGTAAGTGCTATTGCTAAGTGCTATTGCTAATGGGGGTTAAAAGAGTGGGACCTGGGGCGGTCACCCTGCTTGCCATGCCCTAAGGATATCCCTGCTGCTTGCTTTAGCTGGGCAGCTGGGATGTCCTTCGCGCTTTGGGTGATTATTCATGCTTTGGTTATTATTGATAAGTAATAATGTTTTACTTATTTCTCTATGTAAACCGCTTTGGAAACTTTTGTTAAAAAGTGGTATATAAATATTTTTTGTTGTTGACCCTACTAGGAATATACCTCCCAGCGTACTTCGTTCATCCCTCCCAGGAACACACACACCCCGCCATGATAAGGCAGCATAGCAGGACTTGTGGGGGGAGTATATGCATATTGTCCACAAATACTTACTTGAATAGCTCATAAGTTTATTCAACCAAGTGCCAAGATGCAAAGCAAATTTCTGATGAGCCATAATGTCAGCATGAAGAACCTTCACATTAAGAGGACCTTGGGAAACACTGTTTGAATGTTTCTAGAAAACAAAAAAATCTGAATATTAAGCAGTTATTTGATCCTCCCAATTTTGTTATTGTCATATTCACTAACAAGCCCATTTCTTCTTCAAAGCAATACAAACCAAGGGAACCTGAACATCCAGAGAGCTCAAGTACAGTGATCAAGAAAAAAGGTGTAGGATCAGAAACCTTTGAAAGGAGCTAAAGTGTTTTAAAATGTGAAGGTATTTTTAAATGAGAGGCTGACATTCTGACTAATGAAGCACATGCACACAACTCCCCCGTCCCTCTACATGCACATCATTGTGCAAGTCGGTGAAACTTTCCCACTCTGCCCACACTTTCAGAAGTGCTCTGGAAGAGAGGCAACATGACCTTGACTTCAGCAATGTGTTTCCTCACTTCCAGAACATGGTCAGAGCAAGGCCGTTTCTCCCACTTGCGCAACAGCGCATGTGTAGAGGGATGGGGGGTGCATGGCATGCAACCATCAGTTGCATTCCCATTTTACTCCATTACATGTGCTTTGCTTCCTCTTCCAGAGCGCTAACCCTCAGCAAAGTGTCTCCTCTCTTCTAGAGCGGAGACATTTTGCCTGCTCATGCAACAGCATACATGTAGGGCAACTTAGCGAGTTGGATGTGCTTTATTAGTCGTGTTCCATTACATATGTGCACTTTTTATTGTTTTTTATTTTATTTAAAATATTTATATACAACCCAAAACTTGCATCTCTGGGTGGTTTACAATTAAAATCATATAAAACATTAAATTAACAATTAAAATCACTTAAAAGATTAAACATATTTAAAACCCAGTATCAAAATTATTTAAAACTATAAATCTAATTAAAAGCCTGGGTGAATAAATGTGTCTCCAGTGCCTTTTTAAAAGGCTGACAGATGGCTCTTCTTTCAACAGGGAGTGCATTTCAAAGTAAAGGGGCTGCAATGGAGAGGGCCCATTCCCAAGTAGCTGCTAGCAGGCAAGAGCAGGCTTTAGAGAAGAGAGCTTGCAGTGGCAAGCATGACCCACCCTGGCTGCATATGAAAGGGAGACTTGATGTGTTAGCACTGTGAGATATTCCCCTCAGGGGATGGACCCACTCTGGGAAGAACAGAAGGTTCCACGTTCCCTCCCTGGCATCTTCAGGACAGGGCTGAGAGAGATTCCTGCCTGCAACCTTGGAGAAGCTGCTGCCAGTCTGCATAGACAATACTGAGCTAGATGGACCTATGGTCTGGCTCTGTATATGGCAGCTTACTATGTTCCTATGTTCATTAGTCAGACTAACTATGTTGTTAGTCAGAGAAAATAGTTATTCAATAAACGTGGCTTTTAAAAATCACCAAAACAAAATTTACCTCTATTTCTTCTTTTGCTTCCTGACAAGCAACATTTGAACCCATCTTAACAGCCTTCCGACCCTGTTTGTTTAACACACAAAGAGGCATAATTAGGTCAGTTGGCTGATGGAATGGATATTGTTCAGTATGGGAACAAAAGCAAGGTTAATGTTTAAGGGGGCTCTAGATAGTGAGAAAAATGAAACTGGAACAGACACTCAATGCTTTATAACGGACTAATTTTAATATGAATAAAGCTTTTGTTAAAAATATATTAATAACCATGCTATTATCAGATATACAAGAGAATGAGCAATTTCAACTAAATAGGCTTCAGAGAGCAGTTCCACACTAGGATCCTGCAACGCTCCCATAGGATTGCTGTTCCACAGTTAACAGAAGCAGAATTGTAATTGTGGTTCCATACAGCACTTAATATACTATTGTATCACCATGAACAACCTGCAATGACAGTCCCAGGTGCAAAGGGGTTGGGGGGGGACCAAAGCTTGCTATTTAAGTAATCAGTTTAGGGTTTGTGGAGGCGTTTTTGTGTTTTTTAAAATTATTTGTTATACGCACAATTCTCGTTTTCCATACCAACTAATTTTTTTTAAAATATTGTAAATGCCAGGCAAAGGCAAAGGCAGAAGCACAACAGCTGAACTTGCAAGCATCTTCAGGTTTTTAAAGTCCGAAAAACCCCATCCCTCATTCCTTCTCCAGAATCAGGAGAAAATGGGGTGGGGGGAGCAATGAGACATAATCTCTTGCACAGAGCAAAGACAGCCAGAGAAAATCTCCCTCTCTCGCCTTGTGTATCCTGCGGCTCTATGAAAGCACAGAAGATGTCTTCTGACCTAGGCTCCAGAAAATGGGGATGGAGGATTTATCTGACTGATTTGAAAAGAAACCCCCAAACTGCTTGCCAGATCAGCTGATATGCTTTTGCCTCCACCTGCAAGAATTCCCTCCCACATGCTACACTGAGTTCAATACTTGCCCCCATTATGATCTAGAAGCTGGGGGAAGATGAGAAATGGGATCCCTCAAATCCATAAATCAATGGGAAGTAGGCAGAGAAGAGGACAAAAACATTAATCTAAGCACTCTTTATGCCTAGAATTATTGTTGTGGGGAGTGGGTGGAGAATGAAGCACGGGATCCTCAGGACGATAAAGCTACTGTATGGCCCAGTTTTCCACATGGATTCATTTCTAATCAAGATATATCTCCCAAATTTATAGATGTTTTCCTATACCTGTGAATGCTTCCCACATGAACATGGGCATTTCATGTAACTACTAGCAAACACAGAATCACGACAGAAAATACCATAGTCAACATTTCAGGAATCTAATCGAACAATAATATATCCAGGAGAAGTGCAATACCAGTGGTTATGACAGTGGCAATGCCCCACTTCTGTTGGCAAGATACTTTTCCACAAGGTGCACATTACATACAGTGGGAAACATCCAGACATTTAGCAGAGCAGTGCTTTGTCAGCAGAAGCTCTTTCAGATGCAAGACGCTGCCATTAACAGAGCATCACTCCACTAAAAATCTGGATGCTGCTCAGTAACAGAAGAATTGGCTCTGTGTCAACTGGACTGTGTCAACGTGGCAAGCTTCTAGCAGAAATAGTGCATACTACTAACCTCTTTATCTACAGCAGTAGAGAACAACTGGGCCTCTCCAACATCAGAGCCAAGAGTTTTTTGTAGACTATAGATAACATGATCATAAGAATGATGCTCATCATTGTAAAGGACACAGTAGTATTTGTCGATCATTTCTCTACTGGGAAGAACCGAAGACATCATTTGAAGATGAAAAACAAAAAGAAAACACTCCAGCATAGATCTTAGCAACATAAGTAGTACAGGCAAATAAACAGAAGTGCGGGAAACAGCCAGTCTGAGAAAACTGGAAGAATTCGTCAATATTCTTTGATTCAAATAAATCCAAATTCTCATTTTAAAACTAGAACAGCCCATAAAGACTATTCAAAGTTTACTATTACATTCTTATAAAACTGATCAGTATCATAGAATTACTATTACATTCTTGGAAGATTGATCAGTATCCAATGACAAAGCATTCTGAAAGTTAATGGCTATAGGAACCTTTATTTAGACATAGACAAGGAAAAACTGTGATGAAACCAGGCACCTGTACCACATTGTCATACTTAATTCAGCAACCCCTCATGTTCCCCAGTGTCTGTTCTACTTCTGCTTCACCTACTGTATTACTGTTTTCAGGAACAGACATGCTTCTTCCTCAACTTAGCCCTTTTCTTCCATTTAGAAAGATTACACTAAACATGCTATTCCTCCCCCTCCCTGATCCAGCAACCAGTAACAGAACTGTTTCTGAGAGTAATTATCCTACTTCTTCCATAGGCAGACTGGTCTTGCAAGAATTCAAGGTACAGTTATAATTCCTTCCCTTTTTTCAAATTGCAAATGATTCCTAAAACCTCACATTTGTTCTTTTACAGCTGAATATGATTTTTTTTCCTATTGAAAGACACAGTTTCACACAAAAGTTTTGTAACTTAGGATAGAAGTAGGCATTATGTTGGCAAATGCATGATCCTAGTTCTGCCTTTCATGATATAATGGAAATGTGGGGGTGGGACACTTAGCCTCTCCTTTATCTGCTGATTTCCCCCTGTAAATGCCTCTCAGAGCCTGTTTTTCATTGAGGCAGGTTCACTTCCTGTTTCAGAGGATATAGCTGGTGGGGCATTCAAGGGTTAAATACGTCCTTCATCTGCCAATTCTCATGACCTTATGTGTTCATCCCCCAACTCCCATGTTAAACATTATTGGGAAAATATAGTGTTATGAAGCTAGGTTTCTCTTCTAAGTCAAATTCCTTTCCCCCCCCCATGAAATTGTGCATCTACACCAGTGTTCATATCAGTATAACACAGAAATAGAAAGTGTGGGTATTTTCAGCACTACATCCTAACAATCACATAAATAATCCATTATCTTTAAGACTTTAACAATTCATTATCTTTAAGAATTGTTGTAGTATGATTAAATAAGTATATTAGAAACTTGCTGACTCCAAACTGAAGAATATTTAAATTATCTGGCAATACTATAGAATGCTCCCACTTATGACCTAATTTTGGTTTTCTTTGCTAAGTAATTAAGTCTGTCTATTTAATCCCAATGGAATGTTGCACAATTATTTACTATAAAATCCTAGTTATGAACTTGTAAGGAAGGCAAGTAAAGAACTAGGTGTCGGCTCCGACACATCACTTACCTGGTCATGAGCTCTGGAGGCAATTCTTTTTCTTTTTCCCAAACAGTCATATCCACAATGTATTTTATTACTGAAGGGAAGATTTTCCTTGCTTGTGCTATTAGCTCTTCATTCAACCGGCATTCAGAGTTCTACAGAAGGCAAAAAACCGGGGGGGGGGGGGCGAAAGCAGTAAAAAGCTGCTTCCCCGGACAGCATGGCTGCTAGCTCCTCCGCTCACTGCCATTCTCCCTCCCTGGCACAGCCCCAAAAAGTGTGCTCCCCACTCCTTTACCAAGCTGCTGGCTTGGGGACAGCTCGGTTCTGGCCTCCACGCATGCCCAGACTCCATTCGCATGCGGTCTGCACATGCTCGGACGCCATTCACATGGCCATTTGAGCAGCTGCTTACCCAGCAGCCAGGTAAGCAAATTTTTACCTCTCTCACTGCCCCTGCCCAGCCACCCCATACCTTTTGAAGGGCCTGCATACCCCTGTTCTTCTAAAGAGAATCTTCACTAGATTCCCCTTTACAAGTACATTAGCCACCAAACTGCCCAAATCAGTTCGATCAAATGGACCAGATGGTTTGAAAGAACTGGTTCAGAGCAATGTGGTTCAGTTTGAATTGATTCAGATTTGAACAGAAACACATTTTTTGGTTCATGCACACCCCTAACTGATATTTTGAATATCAGTGCAATACTAATATTTTGATGTTAACAGCCATTGCAGACACTTATTTGATGGCACAAGTGTTAGGAGTGGTTCCAACTAGGGGTGTGTATGAACCATTTGATTGCAAACTGGGCCGGGTTCGACAGTTCGATTGCGAACCAGACCAAAGGCAGTCCAGCCCACAACCTAACCTAACCAAACCCAGTCTGCGGCTGACCATTTCAAGGGACTATGTTTGTAAAAGGGAACCCAGTGAAGATTCCCATTTACAAGCAAAGGGGTGGGAGAATCTTGAAAAGCCTTCTAAAGGGTGGCCACGGTGGGGATGGTGAGAGGGTGCCTTTAAAAGTAGATTAGGGTTCTTGCCAGCCTGACAGCTGCCGCCACCACCAAACCCTCGGCGCAACCCAAGTGCACAGCGCTCCCTCCAGCAACCTGCCCACGTAGCAGCACACCGCTGCTACACCACTTCTTGGTCGGTTGCTAGAGGGAGCACCATGCACTTGGGCTGAGCCAATGGAGCTTCAAGGAACAGCAACAGCCACTGCTGGGCTGTTAAGAACCTCAAACTACTTTTAAAGGTGCCCTCTTGCATCCCCCCAACTGTCCTTTAGAAGACTTCAGGGATTCCCCCACCCCTTTGCTTTCTAACAGGAATCTTCACCGGATTCCCCTTTACAAGTATAGCCCCTTGAGCCACTGAACGAGAGCAATCTAAAGGACTCGACTGCCTGAATGATTCAACCAAACCTGTTCGCGAACCAGCGGTTTGGTTCGAATTTGGTCCAAATTCTAACCGAACCACAAAACTCGGTCATGTACACCTCTAGCTCCAACAGCCTCCAGTGAAATAATGCATATGCACATATTAGCAACAGATACACTGTGATTACATTACTCAGATTCAGGTGACCTCACCTCTACCAGGAATACAGAGAGGATGAAGAAAACCTCCTGAAATGCAAATGTCTTGCTCATTTTCTTCCTAAAGTGCTACCTGACTAAGGAAAGGTGTGCGATGCAGTATCTACCCAAAAGCCAAGTGGGGAAGTTCTCGAAGAACAAGAATTCTAAAGGGGCAAGGGGGACACAACAGTCTTATTTTAGATCATTAAATGTGCAGGTCATTTAATTAATACCACTTTCTCTCTGCTGGTGGCAGATTTTTTTTAAAAAAAATTAAACAATTTTTTAAAGAAATTTAAAAAAAATTTAAAAATGGAGGGAATTAGGACAGAGATGGAGGGAAGAAAAAGGCTAGTTGGTGAAGTCTAGAAACTTGGAACTTCAGCCTGTTTGGATTTGTCCTAGCACAGCTTGGACAGCCCATTCCATTACAGTGGTTTTACGACATTTGTTTTTCCATTTATAAACCAGTAGAATTGTTACCTCTTCTGTAGTGCCTATTGCTCCACGCTCGTGATTTGTACATAGTGGTCCAGCCTTCCATGCTTCTGTATCCCCACAATCACAAAACCCTCCTCCAGTGGAACTGTGCATCTGAAACAAATGACATCATCAGTACAATGATACCCAATGTGTTCATTTAGGTAGTCAATGCATGCTCCTAGTCATGCCATTTTGAATGACAGAAAATGCAATTATATCGTCAAAGATTATAATACAAGAAGACTCACTGCACATATAATATCCCTAGTTACTGAGAGAATTGGGACCAAGAGGAAGAGGAGGAAAATGTTAATTGGTGAGGTGTATATATAGGCAGTATAGAAATATGATAAATCAATAAATATTCAGTATTGTTTTAAACCGGAAAGGAAAAGAAAAAATGCAACTCAAGTTTCATATGGATATCCAGTGATGTGGTATTTATACCTACTACATCACTATCTTTAGTATACTTTGGCAGGTGGGTGAGGGGAGTACAACACTCCGGTAACAAACATTTTTAGACACAAACAGCATCACAACAGCTGCAACCTATGCACCTCTAATTCTGAAGCAAGTCTTACTGAAAACAATGAGCCCTAATTCATAAATGACTGTGCTCCACAAAGCTACTATAGATGTGTTCAGATCCTTGGGGATGACCAGTGGATTTTTCACTTTTTAGCCTACTTTCCTTAAGGAAATTAAGTTTATGAGATCACCTGGCATTCTTCATGTGTGTCCAGCCCCGCCATCAACTTCACAATGCTTGAACCACATCGGGTACAGTTGTAGAGGCACACTGGGACACCTCAATGGTTTAGTTTGTGATGATGTCATCCCACCGATTCAAGATGGCAGACACGTAAACGTTTGAGGTGCAAGAGGACTAACTTGTGAACTGCCTAGCCAATTTGAACCAAATTTGAAAGAGGTAGGGACACATAGTGATGGCTAAACAGTGTAGTTCGTGATGTCATCCACCCTAATTCAAGATGGTGGATATGTGAACATTTTAGGCTGAAGTGGGCTAATTTGTGAGGATGGTAATTATCAATTAAGATTATACAGAAAAGAAAGTAGGCAGATTCATTCTTATCACAACAGCTTGATTCTTTGAACAAAAAGCACCAGTCAGATAGGTTTTAGGCTTGGACTGCTAAAGGTTTATTAAGAAGCCTGAATTAGTTTATTTCCTAAAATCCAGATCTCCCAAGTGCCAAGGTAATAGCTTAACACATAAACCAATCATTCATTTCCTTACTTTTTAAATTAAACATCATGCTCTACTCTTATAACATTTATTTGTTAACACATTACAGCAATAAATATGTTAACTCAGAAGCATACAATTGCTACCTTGTAACGGTGATTCTTGTGAATGCTGTTCTGGAAACAATCCATGCAAAGTACACAAGTTGGATCAATTGCACAGTCCCTATAACAAAAATAAGAAGCTGGTATTATTGTATAGTCACCAATTCCTTAAACCCCACAAAGCTTCCATATTCCAGTATGGTTACCAGAAAATATCTGACAGACACTGGCCGATATCTGAACTCTGTGTGTGTGTGTGTGTGTGTGTGTGTGTGTGTGTGTGTGTGTGTGTGTGTGTAGGGTCTGCAGCCTTCACACAACTACTCCAGGCCTCTTGCAATTATGCTGTTACACAAGAGCACTAGCACTTCTGTACACTCCAGGAGTACTCTACAGTAGCAGAAAGGAACATTGGTCTTACCGTGAAGGGTTCTTTTTCCTGGTGGTAGGAGAGCCTCAGACAGGGTTATGTAGTGCGCATGCCTGACACAGAACTGGATCATGTGACTCTTTGTGGGCATGTTAGCCCCCAGTTCCAGGGTTGTTGAGCGAGGAACCTATGAGTCTTAGAGAGAGCTAAGGAGACATGTAAACTATAACATGAGAATCTTGGAAGACAAACACAAGACCAGTGCAAACATGTTAGAGAAAATTGGGAAGAAAGACACAGCTACGTAATACAGGGAGATGAGTAAGTAACAGTAGTGGAAACCAAGACAATAACGTCTAAACACCCTGAGAACCGTCTGATATATCCCAAAGGGCTCCCCTCCCTAGAGCAGAGAGCTTGTCATGAAAAAGGAGGAAGGATCCCCATCAGGGTGGGGCTGAGGCTCTCCTACCACCAGGAAAAAGAACCCTTCACGGTAAGACCAATGTTCCTTTTTCCCCTGTGGTAGGAGAGCCTCAGACAGGGACGTGCCCAAGCTACAGACTACGGTCCCTGGGTCGGGTATGATACAATTATAGAACCTGTTGCAACACCGTTCGGCCAAAGGCCACCTGGCGTTCGTTAAAGCCTGAGATTTTATAATGTTTAATGAACGGTGAGGCCGACGACCATGTGGCTGCTCTGCAGATTTCAGATAGCGGGATGTGTGCAGCGAACGCCGCTGATGTGGCAGCACTCCTGGTCGAATGGGCGGATACCCCACCAGGAGGAGGTAAGTGTAGGGACGCATATGCCATTAGAATGCAGGCACGAATCCAGCTAGCTAAGGTATTCCCTGATACCCTGTTCCCCAAGGTTCGTGGATAAAAGGACACGAACAAGGCATCAGACCTTCTAATATCCTTGGTCCTCCTTATGTAAAAGCGAATCGCTCTGCGCACATCCAATTTGTGCCAAAGCTTTTCCTTCCTATGTACAGGTGAAGGGCAGAAAGAGGGCAGAACCAGTATTTGTGACCTGTGAAACAGGGAATTTACTTTTGGGAGAAAAGTCTCATCCAGCCTGAGAATGACCGCATCATCTTGAAACGAGCAGAACTCCTTTCTGGCCGAAAGTGCTGCCAGCTCAGACACCCGACGGGCCGAGGTGACCGCCACCAGAAACAGGTCCTTATAGGATAAGATTTTCAATGGAATAGAAGACATTGGCTTGAAAGGAGCCCTGGTCAATGCATTCAGAACCTTGTTGAGGTTCCACGATGGAAATCATTTGACAGGCGGAGGAGCTAGATTATTGGCTCCCCAAAGGAATCTTGTAATGTGCGGATGAATAGCATGTTGGGCACCTGATGAAAGGTCCAGAACAGTTGCCAATGCTGACACTTGGTGACGTAACGTGGAAGGACAGAGATGCAGCTTCAGACCCTCCTGAAGGAAACCTAGGACCTCGGGGACCCCAGATGCGATGGGGTCCACTTTGTGTTGATTGGCCCATCTAAGAAAGGCCGACCATGTAGCCTGGTATATCAGATGTGTGGAGGACCGCCTGGATGCCAAAATTGTTTGCTGCATGGCCCTCGAATACGCTATGGCCTCCAATTTCGAGCGCTCAACCTCCAGGCGGAGAGGTTGAACCATTGAGGATCCTGGTGTAGGAGCGGTCCCTGGTGGAGGAGATCTCGGCGATGTGGAAGGAACCAAGGACCGTTGGCAGCCAGTTCGACTACGGTGGAGAACCAGGCTCTGCGAGGCCAAGACGGTACCACGAGAATGATGTCTGCCTTCTCCTGAATCGCTTTCCGAATTGTCTTCATGATAACTGGTATCGGCGGGAAAGCGTACAGCAGTCCTGGCGGCCATGCAGAGTGGAGGGCGTCCGTGTCCTCTGCTCGAGGAGATATATCTGGTGAAGTAGCGTGGAACCTGGTAGTTCTGGTCCGAGGCGAACAGGTCCACCAGTGGTTGTCCGAATCGCATGGTTATCAGGCTGAAAACCTCTGGGTGGATGGATCATTCTCCTGGGTCCAGAGTCCTGCGGCTCAGCCAGTCCGCTAGGCAGTTTTTCTCTCCTTTTAGATGCTCTGCTGAAATTGACAGTAGGTTGAGCTCCGCCCACTGGAATAATAGATTGGTTTCCTCCATCAGCATCCGAGATCGGGTGCCCCCTTGTCGATTTATGTGGGCCTTCACCGTCACATTGTCTGTTCTTATCAGTACGTGCTGGCAGGAGAGGACGGTCTGAAAACTGAGTAGTGCCAGGCGAACCGCCCTCAGTTCCAGCCAATTGATGGGATGTCGAGCATCCTCCCATCACCAGGAGCCCTGGGTGACTCGATTGCGGCAGTGAGCTCCCCAGCCGGAGAGGCTCGCATCTGTAGTTAGTATTACTCGAGGAGGTTCTTCCAATGGATGTCCCTGGCTCATCGCTGGTGACAGCCACCATAGGAACGACTTCCGGACAAGCCGGGGAACTGAGATCCTTGTCCTGTTGCCGGCCATGATGTGCTCCTGCCAGGGGAGAAGCAGCCACTGCAGGGGCCGGGAGTGCCACCTGGCCCACGGTGTGCACCCGAGACAGGTTATCATGGAGCCTAGGACCTGGGAAAGTGTCATGACGTCCTGTGTCTTCCTGCAGAGAAGAGGGGAGAGCTGCTGTTCGATTCGCAACCTCCGTTCCAGGGGCAAGGAAACTGTACCCACAGCAGTATCGAAGAGTGCTCCCAAGTGGACTAATTGCTGGCAGGGATTGAGGTGGCTCTTCTGGATATTGACCACAAATCCGTGGTCCTCTAGCGCCCTCAGTGAAATGTTCACATCCTGGTCCCTGGTCCTTGCTCTCACAAGCAAATCGTCTAAATAAGTGTGCATATGTACACCCCTGAGACGTAGATGGGACACCAGTGACAGCACGACCTTGGAGAACACCCTCGGTGCTGATGACAGGCCGAAGGGAAGTGCCTGGTATTGGAAGTGGTTTCCATCGTATATGAATCAAAGATGTCTGCGAGAGTGAATTCTTATAGGGATATGTAGATATGCCTCTGACAAAGCTACTGCTGCAAGGAAGTCCCCGGGTTGCACATCCTCCTTTATAGTGTGTAGTGGCTCCATTCGGAACTTTCTCTTTTGAACAAAATGGTTGAATGCTTTCAAATCCAAAACGGCTCGCCATGAGCCGTCTTTCTTCGGCACCAGAAAAAGAATGGAGTATGTGCCTTGAAAAAGTTGCGAAGGAGGGACCGGTTCTATTGCCTTCATCTGGAGTAGATGATGTATCGCCTGCAGCATCCGTAGATGTTTGCCCGGGTCGGCCAACCTCGGGGTTGGGATAAATCTTTGATGTGGTCTTGCAGATAGTTCGATGTCGTAACCGTTGGATACCACTTCGAGCACCCATTCGTCGGTGGCTGTGGACATCCACGTGGGCACGAAGTCCGACAGCCTTCCCCCAACGGGAGTGGCGTCATTGTTTCTTATAATTGGTACTTTGATTGGCAGTCTTGTGGGCGAAGGATCTCGAGTTGCCCCTGAATCGTTGTCTCCAGGAGTATCGGTTCGATCCTCTGAACGAATTTGACCGAGTTTGACTGGAGGAATAACTCTGGTTGTATGGGGTGAATTGTTGGTTAAATTGTTGTCTGTAAGGACGAAAGGAACGTGAGGCACCGCAAAAAAAAAACCTAGAGTATTTGCGGGAAGTTGGCATCACCTTTTTCTTATCCCACGAATCCACCAAAACGGGGTCTAAGGCTGGGCCAAAGAGATTCTCACCCGTGAATGGTGCTGAAATCAGTGCCAGTTTGGACTTATAGTCCACATTCCATGATTTAATCCATAGGGCTCTGCAAATCGCCACCCCTGCTACCATGGCCCTTGATGACTGCTGAATATTGTCTAAGCTTGAATCGGCCATTAGGGCTGCCGCCTTGGCCAATTTATTAATGTCCTGGCAAAGCTTGGGCTGGTCCGCGGGTACCATTTTAACAAGGTCTTTTGTCCAGAGCAATGAAGCCCTGGCAAAGATGAAGTTAGTGGTAGCTATCCTAATAGCAGAGGCGGTCACCTCGTGTACTTTGAGTAAGGACTCGCAGCGCCTATCCTCCTGCGTCTTTAACTGTTCTTGCCCCTCAGCCTGTACAACTGTCCCAGACACCAGCTGTGCCACCGGTGGATCGACCCTGGGAATGGCCAACAACTTGGCGATATCAGTAACCACTGAGTAGTGCTTTTTAGGAATGTTACCTATCTGTTTGGCGGCTGTGGGGCGTTGCCATTCAGTGCATAACACCCTCTTAAATAGGGGAGGGAAGGGGACCGCTGGACTCACCGCCTCTGATGAGGGAAACACCTGCTGGTCCAAAGTGGAGGTAGCACCCTCCTGTTCTGGAGGGGTAGCATCATTGATGGCACGCTTTGCCTTTGTGAGCAATACCTCAAAATCTGCTGAGGAAAACAATCTGGCATTGTTAGGGATCGGGGGGGGGCTACTTCCTCTTCCGACAGTTCACCCTCTCCCTTGTCCGAGTCAGGTAACTGTGGCGAGGGCTCCTCAGATGACGAACGCGACCCTACAGGTGAGGAGGGTTGTCTAGGAGGCACATTAGGAGCCATATTAGGAACCGTATTCGCAGGAATTATGGGCTGCGGAGGAGGGGGCACAGTTGGTACAGGAGGCAAAGTTGGTACAAGGGGGCCCGGTTGTTTGGGTCTCTTATTTTTTCTTGTCGTACTGGAGCCCGAAGAAGACGCGGAGGAGTGTCTGTGCCTCCTTTTATGTCTCTGTGCCAAAGGTCTGGGAAGGAATGCCCCAAGCTCTGATAGGGGTATAGCGCGTCACCTGGGGCTGGAATCAGGGGAAGAGGAGGATAGCCATTCAGAACTGCGCCTGTTGGATCGCTGTCTGTGACCTAACCTAGGTCCAGGTAAGGGCGGCATAGCAGTAGCACCAATGTCATGAGCAGTCTGATTAATGGGGTCTAGAGGAGCGGTAGGATTGCCAGTCACGCCTACCTCAGGACGCATAGCCACAAATTCCCTCACAAAAAATTCTTTCAGCCATTGGGTGGTTTCAGGGGAGAAGGGATCCCTATTAACAGTAACCCCCTGCACCATTGCAGAAGGTGCGCGGGAACGGTCAGGCATTAGTGGTACAGAAGACTGCGCTGCAACTTCCACTTGCAGCCTATTAGCACTCTCCATTTCGTGCATGATGGTATTATCTGCAACATTAGCCGGTATATCGCCCACCGGGCACCGACCTTTCAATTCATTTTTTAATTGCTTTTTGCGAGAGTCCTTAGTTCGGGTGCCATTCCCCGGTACTTTAGACTTGGAGCGGCGGCAAACCGCTTGTATAAAAAGCCGCTCGCTATGTCTCTCCGCTTTTGCTAGGGACTCCTTTCTTTTTCTCTTCTTTTTGGCGCCCTGTTCCCCCAGATGCTTTGACTTTTTTGCAGCCTTAGAGGGAACTAGACCCGAAGTAGATGCTATCCCAGCCAGCACCACCGGTGCAGCCATAGAGGGGAGTGTAGCCACAGAAGGGGGAGATTGATCGACCGCCATTTGAGCGGGAATCAGAGCGGCGGAGTGATCTGGCCGCGCATTGCCCAGGGACTGCGGCAATACCGAAGCTTCCAATAGGGACCCCTGAAGCAGTTCTTCGGCATGCGAAATGTCCATTAGGACGTTAGTAAAAGGTTTAACTTAAGCAAAAACGTTTAAATTTAGAGCCGAATCAATGCCAAAACAAACGAAAAAAGCTATTGTTATGGAACTCACTTTTGTAGCCGAAAGCAGAACTAGCTCTCTTCCCCCCTTCGCACACTTGAAAGGAAGGAGTACAGGCGGATTAAGCAGCCGAGAATCGGGCTGCTAAGGATCAGAAATGAGCGATAGAATGATGAATAGAATGAAGCAAAGTACTACTAACGAAGCGCTCTCTCAAAAACTGTCTTGTCCCGAGCGAGACAGAACTGGAACTGGGGGCTAACACGCCCACAAAGAGTCACATGATCCAGTTCTGTCTCGGGCATGCACACTACATAATCCTGTCTGAGGCTCTCCTACCACCAGGGGAAAATGTTACAGACCCTGAGTGACTTATTTCTGCTCTTATAGAGCACTCCTGGAGTATGGGCAGAAGTATCAGAGTGCAAACACAAGTAGACTAGGGCAGTCCCCACTACATCCCCACAGATCCTGCTAACCAGGGGTCAAGAAATGTTGGCTCTGTTCACCAGCCAGTCAAAAATTTTACTTGTCAAGCTATGGTTGGTACATTATTCATCAGGATTTTTTTCATTCATCAGGCATCTTTTTTCCACTCATCACAGGCAAGTAGACTAGCGGATTTCCTGAGCCCTGCTGCTAACATATGTATTTCACTAGTCAGGATGTGAGCCACTGTATGCACTTTCAGCCACCCTCTGAAAGTAAACCCAATACACATTCATAGTTATTTTGAGACTTGCTAGAAGGTTACATTATTAACATGAGAGTTAAATGTTTTCATATAGTTTCTCTATACTGTTCTAAATACTCATCAACATACATTACAAGATACATTAATTCTCAAAATTAACGTTTATAGGCTTTTACATTTCCCCCCTTTTACTTTGAAAAGAAAGCCAATCCTCCCCTACTACTACTTCAGCAAAACCCCTATGTAAAAATTACCTTACTGATGCCCTCAGAAAACACAAATGTATTTATTTCAGTGATTTATGAAGCACCAGAGTTCATGTCACAGTAAACTATTGACAATAAAAGTCTTATTATTCACCTGCAGGAATATGTTGTCTCGCCAGCTTTGAACACTTTCCCACAGAGTTGAGCGGTGCCACTCTGTCTTAGTTTCTCCAGACAGACATTTGGATCTTCCCCAAACAAATGCCATTCCAAAGGATAAAGTATAGTCATCTGAGCCATTGCCTCCTCCTTCTCCGGCAAGGGATCCATTTCCGACAAATAAATGTTTGGAACAACTCTTGCCAAATGTTGAAAAAAGGCAGTGCGAAAGTCTACCTTTTCATCCAGCCACTGCAACAATGAGAAAGAATATAATAGATAGTAAAATAGTAAGGAAACACAAAGTTAACACTCAGAGTTAACTTTTTGCACACCAGAGATATATATTTCTGTGGGGAAAAGCAAACAAATTAGTTATTTCTGAATGACATAACACATTCCAAAGGGCAATTTTAAGATGGGCAGTGTTTTGTTGGGCAGTGGCTTTCAACTGTCTTTGCTAATGATATGAACCTCCAGTCTTCCTGGTAGTTCTGCCATTCTGTTACTGTATTCCTGCTTCTAAGGGCCTTGGCTGTTATACTTTCTTGGCTAACTGCTTTTGCAGTTAGTTTTGTTTTTTTTCTATTCATGTTAAAAACTGCAAACTACTATATCAGCAGCAACCATGAAAAAGAAAGCCACATCATGGTCACCAACACAACACGCTGCAGGTTTATCAATTACCTCAGAGTTGAGCAGTTATAGGCCTGTCTCCAACCTCCCTGGCTGGACAAGTTAATTGAGAGGGTGGTGGCCTCTCAGCTCCAGGCGGTCTTCGAGGAAACTGATTATCTAGACCCATTTCAAACTGGTTTTCGGATGGGCTATGCAGTGGAGACTGCCTTGGTCGGCCTGATGGATGATCTCCAATTGGGAATTGACAGAGGAAGTGTGACTCTGTTGGTCCTCTTGGACCTCTCAGCGGCTTTCGATACTATCGACCATAGTATCCTTCTGAAATGTCTGAGGCGGTTGGGGGTGGGAGGCACTGTTTTACAGTGGTTCCGCTCCTACCTCTCGGACAGGTTCCAGATGGTGTTGATTGGAGATTGTTGATCTTCGAAATCTGAGCTTAAGTATGGTGTCCCTCAAGGCTCCATACTCTCTCCAATGCTTTTTAACATCTACATGAAACTGCTGGGAGAAATCATCAGGGGATTTGGAGCTGGGTGTTATCAGTATGCTGATGACACCCAGATCTACTTCTCCGTGTCAACTTCTTCAGGAGCTGGCATATCCTCCCTAAATGCCTGCCTGGAAGCAGTAATGGGCTGGATGAGGGAGAATACTGAATCCAGATAAGACGGAGATACTTATTGTGTGGGGTCAGAACTCTAGAAACGATTTTGATCTACCTGTTCTGGATGGGGTCACACTTCCCCAGAAGGAACAGGTCCGCAATCTGGGAGTACTCCTGAATCCACACCTCTCCTTGGTTTCTCAGGTTGAGGCGGTGGCCAGGGGTGCTTTCTATCAGCTTCGGCTGATATGCCAGCTGCGTCCGTTTCTCGAGATCAATGACCTCAAAACAGTGGTACATTTGTAGGTAACCTCCAGACTGGACTTCTATAATGTGCTCTACGTGGGGCTGCCTTTATACATAGTCCAGAAACTTCCGTTGGTTCAGAATGCAGCAGCCAGGTTGGTCTCCGGGTGATCTTGGAGAAACCACATTACTCCTTTACTGATGGAGCTACACTGGCTGCCGATAGGTTTCCGGGCAAAATATAAAGTGCTAGTTATAACTTATAAAGCCCTGAATGGCTTAGGTTCTGGGTATTTAAGAGAACGTCTTCACTACGAACCCCACTGCGGTCTGAGGAGGTCCATCCCCAGCTACCGCCAACTCGTTTGGTGGTCACACAGAGACGGGCCTTCTTGGTTGCTACCCCGAGATTGTGAAATGCGCTCGCTGCTGAGTTATGATCCTCCCTATCTCTGGCTATTTTTTAAAAAACATTTGAACCCCCCCCCCTTTTTTTAACCCGAGCTTTCTCAGGTTTTTAATTTTAAAATATTGTTTGTTTAATTTTATGCTGTTTAAATTATTGCATTTTTTAAAAACTTTATATGTGTTATATGTTGAACTGTTTTAACATTTATATTATATTATTATTATTACATTTATATCCCGCTCTTCCTCCAAGAAGCACAGAGCAGTGTACTACATACTTGAGTTTTTCTTTCACAACAACCCTGTGAAGTAGGTTAGGCTAAGAAAGAAGTGACTGGCCCAGAGTCACCCAGCAAGTATCATGGCTGAATGGGGATTTGAACTCGGGTCTCCCTGGTCCTAGTTTAGCACTCTAACCAATACATCACGCTGGCTCTCTAATTATTGTTGGCCACCCAGAGACGTAAGTTCGGGCGTGGTATAAATTTGATACATCGATAAATAAATTTTACCTCACTGGATCAAGCCACAATGAGAGTATTAGACAGGCAAGGTACAAGATATTTTGTAAGCCATTTTTAGGTATTAGTCTTATAGAGTGAAATAACGAGCCTTTAATTCTGTCATCTTATGCTTATGATTATTTACACATACACACAGAGTATTCTATGGCTACACATGGCATATGTATTCTATATAGTAATTTAGCATAATTGCAATCTTTCCCCTGTCCCTTCTTTCCTCAAATTTCCATTTTTTGAAAGTTTGATAAAGACTTTGTCACCAAAGGATCAAAAAGGAAGAGTGATGACTGTTGAACTACCAATGTCTAACCAAACCAAGGCCAAAAACTTCACTAAATCAACAACTTATTTTGAATATCTGAGGATGCAGGCAATAAGAGGCTATGTATGCTGGCAGGATGAGAGGATGAAAGGAGAACATCTAAGGATCATCTGAAGATCCAAGCCTGGGCAGGTGGCATCAGAGTTGTCACAAATATAAGCTTTGATGGATGTGAGGGGCTAACCCCAAGAGCAGTCAAGGACCCAGACCCAACTCAGAGGGCAGGTCCAGATGATGTATCTTCTCCAACACTGCAGCATCTCCACACTCCAACATCATGCACTTCATCTTCTCATCAAATCCTAGCATCAGTAATCGTCAGGAGAGACTTTGAAATGGCCATTCAAGATATCCCTGCACCTTTGATAAAGAATATTTATCTGCTCCACTTCCGCTCTTCCCTTCCCCTTCCTCCCTTCCATTGTTAGGTAAACTGCTTATATTAGAGTTAGGTTTGCCTAACTCTTTGTTTGCCTTATATCCTTATCCTAACCTGATATCTACTGCACCTTTTTAAATTTATTTCCTCAAGTAAAATTATACAAGACAATTCCTGTTTGATTACGAACATAAGAACAGCCCTGCTGGATCAGGCACAAGGCCCATCTAGTCCAGCATCCTGTTTCGCACAGTTGGCCACCAGATGCCGCTGGAAGCCACAGGAAGAAGTTGAGGGCATGCCCTCTCTCCTGCTGTTACTCCCCTGCAACTGGTACTCAGAGGAATCCTGCCTTTGAGGCTGGAGGTGGCCCACAGTCCTCCGACTAGTAGCCATTGATAGACCTCTCCTCCATGAAGTTATCCAAACCCCTCTTAAAGCCATCCAGGTTGTTGGCTGTCACCACATCCTGTGGCAGAGAATTCCACAAGTGCATTATGTGTTGTGTGAAAAGGTACTTCCGTTTGTTGGTCCCAGATTTCCTGGCAATCAATTTCATGGGATGACCCCTGGTTCTAGAGTTATGGGAGAGGAAGAAGAATTTCTCTCTATCCACTTTCTCTACATCATGCATGATTTTATAGACCTCTATCATGTCTCCCCGCAGTCATCTTTTTTTCTAAACTAAAAAGCCCCAGCTATTGTAGTCTTGCCTCATAAGAAAGGTGCTCTAGGCCTCTGATAATCTTGGTTGCCCTCTTCTGCACCTTTCCCAGTTCTACAATGTCCTTTTTTAGATGTGGTGACCAGAATTGTACACAGTACTCCAAGTGTGGTCGCACCATAGTTTTGTATAAGGGTATTATAATATTAGCCGTTTTATTTTCAATCCCCTTCCTAATGATCTCTAGCATGGAATTGGCCTTTTTCACAGTTGCCGCACATTGAGTCAACACTTTCAACGAGCTGTCCACCACAACCCCAAGATCCCTCTCCTGGTCAGTCACCCACAGCTCAGATCCCATCAGCGTATACTTGACGTTGGGGTTTTTCATCACAATGTGCATCACCTTACACTTGCCAACACTGAACCGCATTTGCCACTTTGTCGTCTGGAGAGATCCTTTTGGAGCTCCTCACAATCCATTTTGGATTTCACTACCTGGAAGAGTTTGGTATCATCTGCAAATCTGGCCACCTCGCTGCTTACCCCTGTTTCTAGATCATTTATGAATAAATTAAAAAGTACCGGTCCCAGTACAGATCCCTGGGGGACCCCAATTTACACTTCCTTCCATTGTGAATCTTTCTGATTGATTGTATCTCCTCACACATCCAGAGATAGAACTTTTGCTAAGGGGTTTTTTATTTTATTTTTATTTATCATTTTTATATTGCCTGATATGTACATCTGTAGGCTTTTTAATTAACTGATATAAAACAGCAAACACAGTTAAAATGTCACAAGATAAATAAAAATAATCTCATAAGATATAAACAAATGAAATAGTTTAAAATTAAAAATTTTAAACTATTCATTGTTTAAATTATTTTTTAGGTAAACAGAGTATATGAAATTCAGGGTACATTGGTACACTAGTCTAATAGTGCACTGGTACACTGATACACTAACTCATAAACTCCATATTGATCTGTGGAAACATTAACTAGGATTAGGCCAGGTACATAAGTCTTCCCAGAGGAAGCGAGCCCTGTGCCTTAAAGGAATAGGATTGGTTGGTGAAGAGAACACTCTAGGAGGTGGCTACAATCCAAGCAACTAGCTGGTAACGTCCTCCAGGCACCCCTCCTTGGTACAGGAAAGCCTCCCCGAGGAGAGTAGATAAGTCCGACAGTCTGAGGAGAGGCGCCAACCATTTCGGGGTCAGATTGGAGCTTGGAAACAGAAGGTAAAAAGTAGAACCTCTTTGACCATAACACTATAAGGCTTTGACTCTAAAAAAATACAGGAAGACTAGGGGAACTGGCACCAGTGAGAGATGCTTACAGCCTAGAGCAACTACATTTTACAGCTGCTCTGGGCTAGTGTCTCTGTGAACAGCTGCCAATCTGAGTGCAGGTTTGAATGTAACACAGAACCAAGTTACATTAACTTAGTTTATGTAAGTTAAGTTAGACTAACTTAGATACACAAGTTAAGTTAGACTAAATCTTAACTTAGATACACAAGCCAACTTCAAACCTAAGGTTCAGATCTTGGTTGGACCTCCAACACACACACAACCCCCATATGGCACATGGAAGTAGGCGCTCCAAACATCAGGCAATAATTACTCTTTCTGGCGGAGGGGACACCATTGTACCAGATGGGGAAAGTGCTGGAACTCCCAAGCATCTCCATGTACCCTCCCAGAATCCAATGTGGACCCTCCCCCATGTGACTTCTCACCCTCCCCAGCACAGCTACAAGAGATCCCCCCCTGCCCCGGAAGAAAAAAAATTACTGCTTGGCTCTGGGAGGGTCTACCTCCATGCACCGCAGGGGTGGTTGGGTGGGCAGGTAGGTAGAGTGTTGGAGGTCCTGACAGATTGACTGTATTGTTACCAAACTGCCCCGAGGTGCTGGCTAGAAACAACAATGATTTTGACTTAAAAGTGGGGAAATTAGCTTGGGTCGGGGAGCAGTTCAGGTCCAGTATCGATTTAAGCAACTTTGGTGTATTTAGAAAGTATGAGGAAATGTAAGTGCAGTTTAAAATCTTTATTAAAAAGGTAAAAACAAGCGAGTCCACAGAAGGCAAAAGGTTAGTTAAGCAAAGCAATTCAATTATTTAGCTAAATGAGAATCTTGGTAGAGGCTTGTAATACTAGGCTCGAGTCCTGAATAGGAGCCTACTTAAAGGCTTGCAATACCAAGTGCCCAGAGAGTGGGGAGAGAAGCCGACAAAGAGGCAAGGGGGCTTAGAGACAGACAGCTGGAAAGTTAGTATTACCTATCCTTCCTGGGCACACCCAACTGTGCGATGGCTGAGCAGACGTGCCTCCTCTTGAGTAAAGTATAGGGTAGAAGCGGGACTAAAGAGAAGGGAGCAGCAGCCACAGCTCGTAGCATGTGCAAGTCCATAGGACTGCAGGGTCCAGAGTCCGAGACCATGGTTAGGGTACTTATAGTCAAAAACATGCCCTGAGGCAACTATTGACTCAGTCAGGTGGCTATCCCGCCCAGAGGGCAAGGAGTTGCTGTGCAGGACCATTGTTACATGGACTTAGTCACTTTAGGGGGGTCCTTCTGGACAAAAGGCAAGAGGAAGCTATACAAATGTGGCAGTGTGAGGTGAACGGGCTATGGGGTTTTTTTTACTATCAGAGATTGTGATATCTCCAGATGCAACTATGCATATCTTTTATTTGTTTATGAGCATCTCTCCCTTACGTTCGTTAATAAAGTCACCAGCTTTAATAGGATGGGAAGTAGCCATTTCAATGGTCTTGCTAAGAAGCATTCCATATGTTATCTATAGGCGGGAGGATCTCCTCCCAAGCCAATTTGCTTTAATAGGTCTATTGGCTGGCTTCCTCGTGAGGGAGGGGCATCCTGTGTCCCATTTCCATCTGTTAACATTTTAACCTAGGGGCACGCTGCTAGCCTCAGCCTGTTGCTTAATGACCAATTTTTGCCAAAGAGCAAGGTAAAAAGTTCAAAGGAACTACAATCTCGTAATCCTATGCTGGGAGTGCATTGAGAGGGGGATGCTCCTTGTGCTATGCCAAAACATGGCTTTCTGGCAACAGTATATGTTTGGTAAACACACTCACATGATAATCCAAACAAAAAATCAAGTTCAAAGTACATCTAACTGGCTATGCAGCTCAAACCGAAACCAAAACTAACATTCTTAATTCATCTTGAGCTGCAAATTTAAAAACTAAAATTTTTTGTAAGCCTACTTTCCTTAAGGAAAGTAAGCTTATAAGATCACCCAGCTCTCACTCTCTGTCTCTGTCTCTGTCTCTGTCTCTGTCTCTGTCTCTGTCTCTGTCTCTGTCTCTGTCTCTGTCTCTGTCTCTGTCTCTGTCTCTGTCTCAACTTCACAATGCCTGGAGCATATGAACCAAATTTGCTACAGCTATAGGGGCACATGTGGACACTTCAATAGAAGAGTTTGTTATGTCATCCACTCCAATTCAAGATGGCGGACACGTGAACGTTTTAGGTGCAAGTGGGAACCTATTTGGACCAAATTTGAACAGTTGTAGGGAAACCACAAAGGCATCGTTTGTGATTATGTCCATCCACCCTGATTCAAGATGACAGACAGTGAACGTTTGAGGCACAAGCGAAATGAGGAACTTAATTGTCATTTCCCCTTCTGGCTGTCCTGCCAGCAATTTGACCTTAGAAAGCAATGCCAACCACCCACAGACCTCATCTTGTTCCTTTGTAATGCCAGATCAGTCCTAAATAAACCTGGAATCATCCATGATCTGATTCTGGATTAAGGGGCCAACCTGGTATGTATCACAGAGACTTGGTTGGGGGATGCTGGCAGCCAGGTCTGGTCCTAGCTTCTAAATTATGGTAAACCTAAATATAATGGTGCACATGTTAAGACAGATAATGGCTTATCTCATGATCTTAGATTAGTGCGGACATTTAGGGATCTAAATGTTTCAGTGGGAGGGAGGGAATTTCTAAAGTCAGATATGTGGCCTGGAAATTTCTCCCCTATTTTACTTTTTCATGGCAAGTCTTCCATTCCTAAAATTTCATTGTTCAACATCCAGACTAACATTGCACATGTGCAGCAGAACAAGTTCCAGAGCACCATCAGGATATATATGGGTGAAGTACAGCAGGCTTCAGAAGGTAGGTAAGATTGGCAAAAATCCCCTTTTCCTCTGCTCAAATGACAATACAGTGTAAATCTCTTATCAAAGAGCCCACATGACTACAACTGGGTTGTATATGGTGTTCAGTCTTGCAAATAAGTCAACAAAAGTGAGCAGGCCACCTGAACACATATTAGCCATTAATGGAACATGAAAGGCCACATGAAAAAAGCAAACGAGCCCTCTTGCTATTTACAAAAACCTCCTTACCTAATTGTCTACAATCAATTCAACCTCCTAGAGCCATCTGGCAAACATCGTGCCACACTCACTAAATGATCGGGCATGTTGTACTGTACAACCAGGGCTTGAAAGAGGGATGGACAGAACAAAATGTTAAGCAAGCAAGCAAATGAGTTACAAGAACATTACCTTATCATATTTTTCATTTTAAAAGCTCACTGAGCCAGCTGCCCAACAGATGACAAACTCTTCCACTTAAATTTTTCCCACTTCTTGGAAGCAGTTTCTAACATTTAATCACATAGAAATGTAGATTTTAAAAACCCTAAAGAAATCCCATTTAAGTTCTCAAAGTTCATTCAGCATTACTTGACATCAGCGACAACTATCTTGTTTTTTTTCCTACAAAATCTATGTTATTCAAGTGTGTCTTCAGAGAAATCAACATCAACACACAGAACCCTGATACGGTTTCTTACACAAAGGTAACTGAGGACTAGTACTTATTTAAATACTGTGGAAAATCTACAGGCCCTTTCCTGACCTGTCACTATGCATCTCCAATGGCCAACATCCAGACTAACTTTCCACTGACTTGCCGGTTTTTCCCTTTGTGAGAGAAGCGGGGAGAAGAGTCACATTCACCCCTCACCCTTCCCTCTGAAGACTCTTGTGCCTCCTGAAGCTACCTACCTGAGGGTACCCTGACACTCAGGGACATCATTTTGCAAGGTATAACTGGCTGCAAGGGGAGATTGCCAAAAATAAAATCCCTCCCCCTTATGCATAGAAAAGCCTAGCATGTCTGTGGAAGGTTGGTCTGGTTATCAGCCAACATTTGAAAGTCTACATTTGAAAGTCTATGTACCCATCAACTTTATCAACATATGCTACCACACATTTACATATACATAGTAAAGTTATCCTCATCATTCTTCAGGATAATGCAAACAATCAAGCTACCACAGGGAAAGAGTTCACCCCAAAGTAATAATCTGTAGGGGCTCATTCTTTCCTCCTTGTTCTTATCCTGATCAACTCAGGACAATGCTCTCATATGATATCTATCTGTTCCCATTTGTCTGACCACTCTACTTCCATTGCTTTTCGAGGCTCCCTCCCTTACACCCATGTGATATCCAACACAGCTGAATCATCCCTGTTCTGTCCACTATTTTATTTTAAATTCTCCCACCTCCCCAGGGTCTTGTGGCAACTACCACCATTTCCACACTGGTAGCCACCAAATCCAGGGCAAGTATGTATTTACCAGACTGACTTTTACTAAACTAAAAACCAGTATTTTACCATCTGGGGAAACTAACCACAATCTAGGCATTCTATTCCCCAGTCTATTCTATTCCCCAGTCTACGCCCTGATACAAAATGATGGTGCAGCCACACCTGGAGTACTGCGTACAATTCTGGTCACCACATCTGGACATTGTAGAACTGGGAAAGGTGCAGAAGAGGGAAACCAAGATGATCAGGGGCCTAGAGTGCCTTTCTTATGAGGCAAGGCAACAACACCTGAGGCTTTTTAGTTTAGAAAAAAGATGACTGCAGGGAGACATGATAAAGGTCTATAAAATCATGCATGGTGTGGAGAAAGTGGATAGAGAGACATTCTTCTCCCTCTCACATAACACTAGAACCAGGGGCCATCCCATGAAATTGATTGCCAAGCAATCTGGGACCAACAAACGGAAGTACTTTTTTTACACAACACATAATCCACTTGTGGAATTCTCTGCCACAAGATGTGATGACAGCCAACAACCTGGATGGCTTTAAGAGGGGTTTGGATAACTCCATGGAGGAGAGGTCTATCATCTGCTATTAGCTGGAGGGCTATAGGCCACCTCCAGCCTCAAAGGCAGGATTCCTCTGAGTACCAGTTGCAGGGGAGTAACAGCAGGAGAGAGGGCATGCCCTCAACTCCTGCCTGTGGCTTCCAGCAGCATCTGGTGGGCCACTGTGTGAAAGAGGATGCTGGACTAGATGGGCCTTGGGCTGATCCAGCAGGGCTATTCTTATGTTCTTATTTAATTTTGTCCTATCACTACAAACCACACAGTTGTAGACCACAGTGAGTTCATTTTTAATTACATATTCTAATTGTGACTGTATAAAGCAAGATATTAAAGATTAAACTCAGGTTTGTATGCAAAAATAAAATATAAATGTTAATATGCATAGTTTACACATTGAATCACTAACTGCCTACATTTGATTTTTTTAAACTTACTACTGCCGGTGTAGTGTAGTGGTTCAAGTGCTGGACTAGGACCAGGGAGACCCTAGTTCAAATCCCCATTCAGCCATGATACTTGCTGGGTGACTCTGGGCCAGTCACTTCTCTCTCAGCCTAACCTACTTCACCGCGTTGTTGTGAGGAGAAACTTAAGTATGTAGTACACCACTCTGGGCTCCTTGGAGGAAGAGTGGGATATTATATTTATTATTATTATTGTTATTAATTTGATTTCTATGCCGCCTTTCCAAAAATAGCTAAGGGCGCTTTACACAGAGAAATAAATAAATAAGATGGATCCCTGTCCCCAAAGGGCTCACAATCTAAAAGAAACATGACACCAGCAACAGTCACTGGAGTACTGTGCTGGGGGTGGATAGGGCCAGTTACTCTCCCCGCTGCTAAATAAAGAGAATCACCATGTTAAAAGGTGGCTCTTGGCCAAGTTAGCAAATGTTAAAAAAAGTAGTAGTAGTAGTAGTAGTAGTAGTAATAATAATAATAATAATACTGAAAAACCTTACCAACAAAAATCAAACTTATAAAGCAACACAAGATTATCTCTCCGGTAACCTCAAATTTATATTACATCATATTAATACATTGTATTTATTAGTACTTCTTTATTTCCACAGCATTTTACAATGTCTTTTCTAATATTGCTGCTTTTCCACACACTTAAATTCAGGGTCAATTTCTATTCAGGTAAATACAGTAATTCAGGATTTCTTAACCTTGGACCCCCAGATGTTATTGGACTACAACTCTCATCATCTAAGCCACAAAGGCCATGTCTGGGGATGATGGAGTTGTAGTCCAACAACATCTGGGGGCCCAAAGTTAAGAAACCCTGCAGTAACTTGTTTCTAGGTATTTGAGACATACTTTCTATTATGATGCTTCCTTTAACTAGAACAGTAAGCCACAGTAACTGCCTTCTGTCAAGCCGCTTTCCTCAAAATTTGCTTTTCTGCACCACCATTTCATAGGAAGGTAGACTATTTATCCATTTTATTTTCCCTTTAACCTACTGTCATCAAGGCAGTGTGCATGCACATGTATTCAGAGTGGGGCCTTCCTGCTTCATCCTGAGCGGAATCTAAAATTAACTGAGCGGACATTAATGAATTTATGGGCACGAACACGTGTGCATGCCTTCAAGGGAACACCGCTCCCCACCCCCACCCCACCGGCTACAACCGCCCTCCACAGTTTATTCCTACTTCTGCTTGGCTTCCTTTTCTAAGTTTTCTCCCTTCTGTCTATTTCTACACTGTGAGCTCCCTGGGAATGGACACATCATTTCATTCTTTGTAAAGCACCAGGCACACAGATGGTGTAATTCATAATGGTGGGGTGGGGGAGAGACAGCAGAGAAAAGACAACAATTGGCCTAAGTTTGTTATGACTAAGTCTCATTGAAATTAATGGGATTTAAGTTAGTCATGACTTATTTGTCTCATTTATTTCAATGGTGCTTAGTTGTGACTGGATATTGTCCAATGTATCCTTGTCTTGGCAATTTGTTTACAACTTAAAATATTTTAAGAAACAGATTTAACGTGTAATGTAATTATATTTAGCAAAATAAAAGTTATTGTTTTCCCACAGCGTTGCTTTAATTTAAAATCAAATGCTGTGCTTGAGTTGGCCTGGCCCTCTCCAACCCCAGCACAGCATCCCTCCAATGGCTGTTGTTGGTGTCTACCTTAGGTTTCTTTTTAGATTGTGAGCCTTTTAGGACAGGGCATCATCCTATTTATTAGTCATCTTCTTTCTATGTAAACCGTTCTGGAAGTTTTTGTTGAAAAGCAGTATATAAATCTTAGTAATAGTAGTAGTAATGTACATCAATTAATTTAAATCACAATTTAAATCGCTTCAAGGACTCTATTTTAATTATTCAGATTACTAGTCAGGAAGATTCTATTTAATTATCATTTTCTAGTGAAAGTACATTCTTGTTGTCTAATATAATCTTAATGCATATTCAGAGATAGATGTACATTTCATTTCTAGAAGTAGTAGTAGGTACACACTTCTTATAGTGCTGTTTCATTCAGGCAACCAGGCCTTGCATTTCTTTGTTGCACTGTTTGCATTTTGCACACATACCTGTCTTTCCCACAGGTACAGTCACTTCACTGAAATATTCCCAGATGGGGTCTCTTTTACAGCCTGCTGCCATTATAGGTGTTCCCCTTCTACAATGGAGGATACACTCAGAAAAAGTTTCCTCAAAACTAGCGATATGCACAAACTGAGGTCCAAGCACTAGTTCGGTGCCAAACCAGTTCGGAGCCGTGGGGTGGGGAGCGACAAGCAAGATCTTCTTTTCTTTTTAAAGAGAGCAGGTCCTTACCTGCTCTCTGCCACCACATGTAGCTTCATGCTGCAGCACTGCTTGCCTCAAGTACCCATGCACAGCACCAGCATGCACATGGCATCTGCCATTGCATAGCTGGCACCAAACCAGCGTATGAATCTCGGTCCATGCACATCCCTAAAGACTTCATTAACATGTTCTATTCACTTTTGTTTTCACTTTCTATTCCCCTCTCCTATCCCTTGCATTTATATCCAGACTCCTCCTCACTCAGATCTACTCTATCCTCCCAATATTCATTTATTGATGTTCATTGTTTTTGCACTTTTAAAGAACAAGAGGGGCAAGGGCTTGACTGTGTGTGTCCGCGCCACATATACACCACCTGCAGAATAGGATTGATCAGGTCTGTTATCTCTCGTCCACTGTTCCCTCTAAGACTTGGATTCTGTGGATGCTAAAAGAAGCCTGTAGTTTGTGCAAAATTCTCTCAGGCACTGGTTTTGAGATTTATAGTCATGAACCCCACCACCCATTGAGATCATCAGGAGAGACGAGCCTTCTCCACTGCTGCCTCGGGGCTCTGGAATGCACTCCCTAGTGAATTAAGATCCTCCCTATCTCTGACAGCTTTTTAAAAGTCTTTAAAAATGCATCTGTTCACCCAGGCTTTTAATTAATATTGTTTTAATGGTTTTAATGCTGTTTGAAAATATTGTTTAAAATTTTTTAGATTATTGTAATTTTTTAAACTTTTTGTTTTTGTTTTAACTAATGTTTTACTTTCTGTTTTTGTTTTGCTGTAAACCGCCCAGAGACATAAGTTTGGGGCGGTATAAAAATATGTTAAATAAATAAAGTAAGTAAATTAATTAACATGGCCCTAAGCACTTATCTACAGGACTGCCTACTCGCTTTATTTATTTACCACCAAACTGTAACATTTCATGGTGGTTTGTTTCCAGCAAAAACAGATGAAAACTATTTATAAAAATTATTTTTAAAATTAAATAATTTATAAAATTTTATAAAAATTGTTTTAATTATTTCCATGTGTGTGACAGTTATGTGGGCACACTGCCTTGACACTGCTGCCCAGAACAAAACTCTTTCCACTCATTCATGATAAAAATTAGAGGAAACACTACTCTCTCATCCAGTGTTCCCTGTAACAGGAATTCCCTGATGTTGTTTACTACAACTCCCATAATCCTCTGCCAAAGACCGCTGGGAATTGTAGTCAACAATATCTGGGAACTCCTGTTACAGGGAACATTTCTCTCATCCCCATATACTGCTGTTAACATGTTCATAGAATATAACTAGAAATGATGATTAATATTCATTATGATATCTTTGATCCAAGTTCTTTTTTAATTAATTAAAAAAATAAAATCTAATTTACATTTTTAAAAATCCAATTGAAATTTTAAAAATCCATTTTTAAAATATATTTTTTTAAATCACCTATTTTTATCAACCCTGAACATAAGAACGTAAGAACAGCCCTGCTGGATCAGGCCCAAGGCCCATCTAGTCCAGCATCCTCTTTCACACAGTGGCCCACCAGATGCCGCTGGAAGCCTACAGGCAGGAGTTGAGGGCATGCCCTCTCTCCTGCTGCTATTCCCTTGCAACTGGTACTAGGGGTGTGTCCGAACCGGTCCGGCGGCCATTCTATAGAATGGCCGAACTGCCGGACCGGTTCTGCCCTGGTTGGTCCGGGTGGGGGGGTATTGCTTTAAGGGCGGGAGGGCTTGTTTACCCCTCCCGCGCCTCTTTGCCCCTGCCAGTGGCCGTAATCTACTGTAAAATTGGGGCGCTGGAAACCAGCCGCCCCAGCTTCCGCCGCGCCCCCCCCCCCCCGCGAGCAGATTAGAGAGAAAAAGGCTACTGCCTACAAGGAAAGGCTACTGCCGCCCTGCCGCCCCCCCACCCGCCGCCCCCCCACGAGTGCTCACCAAGTTAGAAGAACTTAGAGAGGAGCTCGCGAACAGAGCTCCTCTCTTATCGAAGCCTCCGGCCCAACCGGGGCCTTGGGCGCGTGCGCACGCGCGCTAGAGCTCTTTACCCTATAGAGCTTTTGCCGGAGGCCCGGTCTACCCGCCAGGAGGAAGGGCGGCAGTAGCCTTTCCTTGTAGGCAGTAGCCTTTTTTTCTCTAATCTGCTCGCGGGGGAGGGGGCGGCGGAAGCGGCGGAAGCGGCGGCGGCTGGGGCGGCTGGTTTCCAGCGCCCCAGTTTTACAGTAGATTACGGCCACTGGCGGGGGCAAAGAGGCGCGGGAGGGGTAAACAAGCCCTCCCCGCCCTAAAAGATAGTCTCCCCTTTGGTGCTGGTCCGGACTGCTCCGGACCATGCACATCACTAACTGGTACTCAGAGGCATCCTGCCTCTGAGGCTGCAAGTGGCCTATAGCCCTCCAGCTAGTAGCCGATGATAGACCTCTCCTCCATGGAATTATCCAAACCCCTCTTAAAGCCATCCAGGTTGCTGGCTGTCATCACATCTTGTGGCAGAGAATTCCACAAGTGGATTGTGTGTTGTGTGAAAAAGTACTTCCATTTGTTGGTCCTAGATTTCCTGGCAATCCATTTCATGGGATGACCCCTGGTTCTAGTGTTATGGGAGAGGGAGAAGAATTTCTCTCTATCCACTTTCTCCACACCATGCATGATTTTATAGACCTCTATCATGTCTCCCTGCAGTCATCTTTTTTCTAAACTAAAAAGCCGCAGGTGTTTTTAATTGAACTAGAACTAAAAACCCTAGTTTCCCAAAATGCTTTAACAAGATTAACAGAATTATCCTAAGCATATTTTATAATCATATCCTAAGTAAGTACCAACAAGTTCAATAGGACCTACTCTTTAGTAAGTATGTTTAGGATTCTGGCCTAATAATAAATCCACCAAGCTGAATCAGAACAAGAAAAGCAAAAAGTTACATCCACTTTGGACTGAGCCTGCCTCTTACCTATCTCAACTTTGTAATAATAATCTCCATTCTGTTTACTCATCCTAGATTATAGTTCACTCATATAAATACTTCTTTTAATTGGCAGTGCCAGTAAATACCTTGAACTACTTGCTCAACTTGAGAAATAAAATTGCTTCCTTTAAACATAAAGTTCTTCTCAAGGCAATTTGAGGTTTAGCGTTCCAAAGGCAGTCTCAGAACATCTATGTGCTCCGTGTTTGTGTGTGTGTGTGTGTGTGTGTGTGTGTGTGGTGTGAGAAATTAAATTTAACAAATCTAATCTACCTAAAAACACGAGTCCCTGTTCCAACGTTCACACAGTTAAGAAGCAAGGGCATTACATCTCTCCCCCAGTCCCAATTTTTGCAAGCCATTTAAAGTGAAGGTTTGACAGCATGCACGCTGTGTTGTTCTCCATACAGGTGTCCACTCCCACTTAATAGAGGCGCAAGGCTTAATCATTTGCCGGACGGCAACCAATAATGGGGAGCCAACCACACCGAGCACGGCAGGAAAAGACCTTCGAGGCAAGCAACCTTGTTATGGGGTGTGCATGAATATTAATGTTCTCTTCCTCCTCCTTCCTCTGCAAACGGTCAGGAGAGGTATATGGAGCTCCCCGCATAGCCTGCATAGCCCCTTCGAGCCCACAGAGTTGTCTTAGCCCGAGAAGAGCAGCACCGCGGCCATTACTCAGCTCAGGTACTAGCCGCACGCGTTAGTTCGAAGAAGACCCCAAGGAGGAAGTGGAATCTCACCCCAGCCAACTCCGGGGGCTTCCGAGGAGCAGCACCGCTCATCCCAGCCATCCCGCTTGCTCCGTCGCCTCCGTCCGCCATCTTAGGGAAACTGCTGCCAGTCTCCAAGCTAAGCCCCACCACCACAGCACAGCCCAACCGGAAACCAGCTGTGGGGGAGGGTGGGTTTTATAAAAACTTGACCCAACGCCCAGCCCCAAAACCCAGGCGAAACGGTCCTTGCCGGAACGTGAGCATGCGCGGGTGACGTGCGCATGCTCAGAACACCGTCTAACACTTGAACTGATCTGCAGGGGATATTCTGGAGGCTGTCTCTAGAACACACAGGAGGTTGGGGCGGGCAGCGTGGGGTGAAGTGGATCGTGTATAAAAATGGGAGGATGTTCACGTTTTTGCTTTCATCAGGAATCTAGTACGGGGAGTACCCCCACCAAGATCCATCAGAGCTGCAGTCTTACGTGCACGTGGGGGGTGGGGGAGTGGAGAAGTCCCATTTAACTTCGTGTGCTTACTTCCGGCTAAACAAATACATTGAAAGATCGGAGTACAGTTTTTAAGCAAATACTACCATGAGAAGTAGTACCCTAAATAGTAACAGATAAATATAGTTTATTATTCTCACTTTTTAACAAAAAAAATGCAAAGGGTTTTTAGTTTCTGAAGAAAAACCTGGACTCCTGTGGAAATTCGTGGCTATTATTTCCACCAATGGGAAACTGAAACTAAGAGATGATAATTGCCCAAGGACACTGAGCCTATAGTAGACACTGAGCTTGAAGGAAGGGCTGCCAATCTCAAATTAAGCCCTGCATTCTGCTCTACAGGTTTAGACTCTCTTGTCAATTTCACGTTATTAAATCTCATAAAGGTAAAGTTGTGCCCTTGAGTCGGTGTCGACTCCTGGCAACCACAGAGCCATGTGGTTTTCTCTGGTAGAATACAGGAGGGGTTTACCATTGCCTCCCTCTGTCATCAGCGTGAGATGATGCTTTTCAGCACCTTCCTCCTATATCGCTGCTGCCCGATATAGATGTTTCCCATAGTCCGGGAAACATACCAGTGGGGATTCGAACACCAGACTTTTCGGGTATGTTCAAAACAAGAGAAGAAGAGAAATGGTAGATACACTGTTCAGTAAGGATGGCAAAATGTTAAAGTGTGCTAAAGAGAAGGCAGAACTGCATAACTAGAGGAACATTGTGCAATCTTATTAAGCCTGAAGCATGGTTTTATGCAATTACTATTTAGATGGAATTGAGGGATGGGAAAAGGTTAAAGGTGAGGTGGTAGACTCTGGGAGCTCATCATACTGCAATTTTTTATTTTATTTTTAAGAGCATTTAAATACTAACCTTTTCTATTTAAAATTGATTGGTTGGTTGGTTGGTTGGTTGATTAAGTGCCGTAAAGTCAGAGTCAACTCTTAGCGACCACATACAGGTGAAACTCGGAAAATTAGAATATCTTGCAAAAGTCCATTAATTTCAGTAATGCAAATTAAAAGGTGAAACTGATATATGAGACAGACGCATTACATGCAAAGCGAGATAAGTCAAGCCTTAATTTGTTATAATTGTGATGATCATGGCGTACAGCTCATGAAAACCCCAAATCCACAATCCCAGAAAATTAGAATATTACATGGAATCAAGAAGACAAGGATTGAAGAATAGAACAATATCGGACCTCTGAAAAGTATACAGTGTACTGTGCTTGATTGGCCAGCAAACTCGCCTGACCTGACCCCATAGAGAATCTATGGGGCATTGCCAAGAGAAGGATGAGAGACATGAGACCAAACAATGTGGAAGAGCTGCATTGCCGCTAATGAAGCATCCTGGTCTTCCATAATACCTCATCAGTGCCATAGGCTGATAGCATCCATGCCACGCCGCATTGAGGCAGTAATTGCTGCAAAAGGGGCCCAAACCAAGTACTGAATACATATGCATGCTTATACTTTTCAGAGGTCCGATATTGTTCTATTCTACAATCCTTGTCTTCTTGGTTCCATGTAATATTCTAATTTTCTGGGATTGTGGATTTGGGGTTTTCATGAGCTGTATGCCATGATCATCACAATTATAACAAATTAAGGCTTGACTTATCTCGCTTTGCATGTAATGCGTCTGTCTCATATATCAGTTTCACCTTTTAATTTGCATTACTGAAATTAATGGACTTTTGCACGATATTCTAATTTTCCGAGTTTCACCTGTAGATAGATTCTCTCCAGGATGATTTGTCTTCATCTTGGCCTTTAAGGTTTCTCAGTGGTGCATTCATTGCTGTCATAATCAAATACATCCACCTTTCTGCTGGTTGTCCGCTTCTTCTCTTCCCTTCAACTTTCCCTAGCATTATGGACTTCTCAAAGGAGCTGAGTCTTTGCATAATGTGTCTGAAGTATGATAGTTTGAGCTTGGTTATATGTGCCTCGAGTGAAAATTCTGGATTGATTTGTTCAATGATCCATTGGTATGTTTTCCTGGCTGTCCATGGTATCCTCAAAAGTCTTCTCCAGGACCAAAGTTTTAAAGTGTCAATACTTTTTCTACCTTGCTTCTTCAAAGTCCAGCATCCATAGAGTGTCACGGGGGAAACTATTGTTAACCGCCCAGAGACGAAAGTTTGGGAAGGTGTACAAATTTGATAAATAAAAAAAATAAAATAAAATAAATAAAACCATTATCTGAACAATTGTAATCTTTGTAGGTGTAGACACGTCACGACATCTAAATATCCTTTCCAAGGCCTTCATTGCAACTCTACCAAGTGCTAGTCTGCGGCATAATATCAAATAACTTGATATTAAATTTGATTCATGGAATCAGTCATGTGAAAGAATACTAATTCAGCTAGTGATTTGGTAGATGAGTTGATAGACATAAAGTAGGCTGGGAATGGCTGTGATTATTCACTGGGTGGAGGTTGGTCTGTCCAAAAGCAGGCACAAGACGTGCTAAAGCAAATAGAAGAAGACATGCATATATACTCCACCTATATACTCCACCTACAGACATATCCATTCCAAACGTTTACCAAAGCTACCACTGGGCCATGCCTAATAATTATTTCTGCAGACGTCTTTGAGTGTAGATCACTAATAAATAGTTGTGCTGGCATAGCAACAGGAACATAGGAAGCTGCCATATACTGAGTCAGACCATTGGTCTATCTAGCTCAGTATTGTCCTCACAGACTGGCAGCAGCTTCTCCAAGGTTGCAGACAGGAATTTCTCTCAGTCTTATTTTGGAGAAACCAAGGAGGGAATTTGAAACCTTCTTCTCTTCCCAGAGTGACTCCATCCCCTGAGGGGAATATCTTACAGTGCTCTCATTTCTAGTCTCCCATTCATATGCAACCAGGGTGGACCCTGCTTAGCTAAGGGGACTAGTCATGCTTGCTACCACAAAACAAGCTCCCACAAGACCAGCTCCCACAAGACCAGCAATATATGTAGACTGGAGAGAAACAAGGTACACAAACACATTCTCTCTCTCTAGAAAAGCACTTTATTATTAAATAAGGTGTAATAATGCACCTGAAAAGTAGGCAACATTCTTTATGTCCTATCTTAAACCTCACTATCTTAAAAACATTTGCTGGGTCCTTGGAAGCAGGCAAGAAACCATTTAGTGTTTTCAAAGGAGAAAAGAGAAGAAAGAAAGAAAAAATAGTCAAATTTATCCGATGGTTCTAAAGATGCTACAGGTTCTGTTTTCACAAGGACCACTGAATTCAGCCAGCAGAAGGCAGTCCGCTGTAAGCACTTTCGATTGTCAATACTGAAATGGCATCACCAAACAAAAAAACCCCACCATCTCCATGTCACTGTTAAAGACACAGAGCAAATGAGATGTCAAATTGCAACCATTGCTGACAAGCAGGGAAAGTAATTCTCACATGGTTCCCTCAATTGGATATAATTGAATACCGAGTACAGACCTGCAGCTAGCTGGTGGCATGGTGTGTACAGTGGGTATAGGAAAGAATCACCCCCTTTGATAGACCATAAATTCTGGTTCCCTTACATCCTGAAATGAAAACACAAAGAAAATTCCCTTCACCAGCTGTACTTATCCAATGCAACCTATAACATCCAACTGAAAAACATCACAATTACAGTCCAGAAAAAGTGTCAGAAATAAAAAACAAGAATTACTGAGATTGAAAAAGGATCACCCCCCCAATGTCAATATTTTGTTGAACCACCTTTTGCTTTAATAACAGCCTTGAGTTTGTTGGGATACTTCTCTATCAACCTTGCACATCTAGACGGAGCAATATTTGCCCACTCCTCCATACAGAACTGTTCAAGTTCGGTCACATTGGATGGTAGGTGTTGGTGGACTGCTATCTTCAAATCTCTCCACAGATTTTCTATGGGATTTAGGTCTGGGCTCTGACTGGGCCACATGAGGACGTTCACTTTTTTCTCCTTCAGCCACTGTGTGGTCAATTTTGCTGTGTGCTTCGGATCATTGTCATGTTGAAAGGTGAATCTTCTGCCCATCCTCAACTGTCTGGCAGAGGGTAGCAGGTTTTCTTCCAGAATCTGACGGTATTTTGCCCCATCCATTTTTCCTTCTACCCTAACGAAGGCCCCAGTCCCTGAGGCAGAGAAACACCCCCACAACAGGTTGCTGCCACCTCCATGCTTCACTGTAGGTATGGTGTGTTGTGGATGGTGAGCTGCGTTGGATTTACGCCAAGTGTACTGTTTGGTGTTGAGGCCAAATAGTTCAATCTTGGTCTCATCTGACCATAAGACCTTTTTCCATTTGGCATCAGAATCTTCAAAGTGCCTTCTGGCAAAGCTCAAACGAGCTTTAATGTGGCCTTTCTTGAGAAGTGGCTTTCTCCTTGCGACCCTCCTGAACAAGCCACATCTGTGGAGCGCTCGTGAAATTGTTGTCACATGCACAGAACAACCACTCATTGCCATGAAGTCCTTTAACTCCTTCAGAGTGGCCATTGGCCTCTTGGTAACCTCTCTTACCAGTTTCCTCCTTGCTCTTCCATCCAGTTTGGAGGGCCGACCGGATCCAGGGAGGATAGCAGTCCACCAACACCTACCATCCAATGTGACCGAACTTGAACAGTTCTGTATGGAGAAGTGGGCAAATATTGCTCCATCTAGATGTGCAAGGTTGATAGAGAAGTATCCCAACAGACTCAAGGCTGTTATTAAAGCAAAAGGTGGTTCAACAAAATATTGACATTGGGGGGGTGATCCTTTTTCAATCTCAGTAATTCTTGTTTTTTGTCTCTGACACTTTTTCTGGACTGTAATTGTGATGTTTTTCAGTTGGATGTTATAGGTTGCATTGGATAAGTACAGCTGGTGAAGGGAATTTTCTTTGTGTTTTCATTTCAGGATGTAAGGGAACCAGAATTTAAGGTCTATCAAAGGGGGTGATTCTTTCCTATACCCACTGTACCTGCCACACCAAAAAAATTATCTTCCCTCCCTAGCTTCACTACTGTTTTCACTGAACATTTTATAACCTGACTTCTGACTTAACCTAATCCCTGACTTCTGCAATCCCGACACCACCACCACCACCCCCAATTTTTTTTGAGACTGGTTACAGGCCTGATTGAATAGTCCTTTCTATTATAATTCTTAAGACTACCTTGGATTTCTAGCACTTTGGAAGTGCATAGAAAAATGCTTTCTTTCCTAACCAAGGATCACCAGCCTTCTGCTAATACCTTTGCACTTAAAATTGAAAAATTAAAATTCCACCTTTTTTCTTTCTTTTGTTGCCTTTGTTTTATGGCTTTCACACCATCCCAGATGGATCAGATGAAGTGAACTTTTGCCACAAAAGTTTATGCTACAATAAATGTTTGTCTTTAGAGTGCCACAAGATACATTGTTGTTCCCAGCAATTAGGGCTACTATACTAGTCTTCAAGTGGGCTTTGGCACCCTTAAAAGCTTTATCCAGCAACAACTCAGGATACTGTGGGTTACATTCCAGAGGACCCCATGAATAACAGTTAGGATTTTGACCTACTGATTCTTCCAAAACATCAACCCTCCAAAAGCATGACAGGATGTATTTGAAACTCACAGGAGTTTCAAAAGCAGTTTGTGATAGGCCTACTGTTTTGAGAAAACAGTCAGAAGTAATGCTGTTCACCTCAAGTAGCTCTCTGGATTGTACCTGTGGAGTGCACACTCATACTTTCTCCACTTGTTGCAGCATTACTAGGGATGATGGAGCAAATCTTCCTGTGTGGGTTTCAGACTTGCTGACACTGAACAAGAAGCAGATACTATACACCTACAGATAATTGGTAGGCAAGAGGATGCGGAGTGGGAGTTGTTTATGAGTTCATTCCTTAACCTTCCTGACCAGCACTCAGTAACCACCTTTAGTGTTGCTAAATTTTGTTCCATGGCATGTAGAGTTCAACATGAGTTAACCTTAAATTTTAATTAATCTGTGGTTGTACAATCTTAGCATTTAGTTTAGCAACCTAAACTAAGTGTTGTTTTTGCTGGTTTTTTTATACTGCCTACTCTTCAGTTGTGTGAATTGTTTTATGTGTTCAGCTGGTCAAAGACCGAAGCAAAATATCGATTGATTTATTCCTTAACCTTCTGCTTCTTCTTTATCTACTGTAGCTTACCGGCGAAGCGGAACCTAATTAGTCTCACCTCCGACTTAAATCCTATTTCCTTCTCCTCGCGAGTTCTTTATAGAGATAGGAAAACACTAGAGTGATACACAACCTGATGTTCTGTTTGGTGGACTGTTCTTCCTCCATCCCCTCAGGGGGGAAAAACTGTAGGAAGAAAACGATGCATATCCAGCGTTTCTCAGAGCTGTGATTGGAAAGCAGGCATGTCCCGCTGCCCAATCCAACAAACAAAAACAAAAAAATACTTTGCAAAAAGATGGCTTTGCGCTCTTTCTAATTCGGATCTCATTCTGTGTGGAAAATGTAAATTATTTGAGTTGGGTTTTTTTAATACAACATGTTAAAGCTCAAGGTGTCTGCATGTAACCGAGCGCAGCATCTGAAGTAGGAGGAGGAGCGATATTACTAGAATGACTTTTCCTTCAACCTACGGAGTGTTCCATTCTATGGGGGATTTTTAGCTAGCCTCAGCCCCACCTTTGACCTGCAATAGTAACAGTGGACTACGTTGCAGGGCTGTCGTAAGCTTTTTCTCAGCCTCAGCATCCCACCCTTCATTTTGAAGACAACATTTCAAGAGGAGGACCCCATGAATAACTGTTAGGTTTTGACCTACTGATTTTTCTGATATATTGGCACAAGAATTTGCTGATATTGGCGCAAGGATTTGCACTGGCAGGTTGACGGTTAAACGTTTGCAAAAAAATTAAAAAAAAAATAAAAAAAAGCAAGGTCGCATTTCTCACATGAAACAGGCCCTGAAATATAAATTGCAGGAAACTGCTGTTTTGTGGCCGGGGAGGAACGAGTTGTTGAGAATCCACAGCTATGTTACAATACAGGATTTCTGCATTCTTTTCTATGGGCGGGGGAAAATGGCTCCTCCAATGCAAACCTGGAAACTCCCTTTCCAGATAATGAGGTTGGCTATCTGGTATATGTGAGCCTGCTAAACTGTCGCGTAAACGCTTCCTGCCTTTTAAAGAGACAGACGTGGAAGCGAAGGGGGAAGTCGGCGGTGCGCCGCCTGCCTGGCAGAGCCGGTGACGGTTAGTGCGCGCCCGTGGCATGGATGGATGTTTCTCAGGCAGACGAAAATGCTGAGGCTGACGACCGGGTTGCTTGCCGCCGCCGCTCTGATTGCAGTGCTAGTGGACTGGTACAGCCCTTCGGGGCAACAGCAGCAGCCGCCGCTGGTGCAAGCCCGCTCCTTCTCTCTTGATCCAGTACCTGGACCCGAGGCCAACAACCTCTTCTGGATAGTTCAGGCGAGTCGAGGCGGGACCAAGCTTAGACAGACTGTGAATGAATTCAGTGATTTTCGGGTAGAAATCGGGCGCCCGTGGAAGAGAGGAAGAACCCCGCTGCATCATTACTTTTGGTTAAACGATAATATGAACTAATGTTCTGTATATCTACATACACACACACTTCATAGAGAGAGAGAGAGAGAGAGAGAGAGAGAGAGAGAGCTCCTTTAGCATTAGATCTCGGCTTGTGAGAAACATGTCTTTCTTTTTCTCAAAATCTGGGAAACGTTGGAAAGGAATATTGACTAAACATCTGATTAGGAAAATGCAGATTATTGCTGTGGGGTAAATAAAGTGGCAAATGGTTAGTTTTTCTGCCGACTGAAAGCAGGCAATCATGTTAATTCATTGAGTTAATTCTAGATTCACCTGGCCATACTTGCAACAAATCGAAGAGGCAGGGGCATTACTATAATAGGGCAAGGGGAGACAGTTGTCTGGGGGCCCACTGCCTTGGGGAGCCCCCCAGAGGCAAGTCACATGACTGACTCCCCCAGCCACGCACCCACCTGGGCTTCCTTCAGTTGTATTCATCCTCCAAAACTGATGTGAGTGTTAAGACCTGGAACTACCAGAACAGCATGTCTTTCTCTAGTACCATTAAATGGCTTGCATCATCGTCCAACCTTGCTACGCCCCTGGAAGAGGTTAATGTACCACACCAAGCCTATAGTAATGTGCAGTGCTCTGGTGAATATATCAGGAATGGCAGTGCAGGCCCCTATGATTGGATAATGATAGGGCAGCCAGTTTTTCTTTTAACAAATAGGCTGTGCTAATTTCCATTTTAACATACGTTTAAAGCTGCTATATTTCTTGTTTTTAGTCTGGTGAAATGTCTATAGTTACTGGTTGTGAAATTAAATTATTAATACTTCAAGCCCTACTCTATTTCAACAGTAATTGCTTTATCAAAATATTTATCAAAATATTTGGGGCGGTTTCTATGAATACTTTGTCAACTATTCCGTTCTTTGGTCACTCTTTCAGCCAGGGCTGTCCTTAGGGCATGGCAAGCAGGGCAACCACCCCGGGGCCCTGCTCTTTTAACCCCCATTAGAATTAATTGGAAGGCACTTGCGGATTTGCCCCAGGCCCCCCACCCACCCGGGCTCTCTAAGGTCAGTCCTGCTTTCAGCCTCCTATTTGTTTTCTGCTTGCAGGTATCAGATTTGCACATCAGTAAGTTTCTGGATCCCAAACGAGCTCCTGAATTTGAAAAGTTCTGCACTGAAACAATTCCTATAATTCAACCAGCTCTTGTTTTAGCAACAGGTGAGTTGTCTCCTTCTTCCCATCCTTGCCTCCCAACCTTAACTTCCACCGAAGTCTGGGGCTCTAAGGCCATTAATAATGCTCGTTAGAGCTGGAACGGAAAGAAAAAATTATAGTATTTTCACCAAATAAGGGAACTCAACATATAGCTGGATTCTGCTAATAACAAAAGTCCTCATCTCCACTAATTTCCCATTCACAAAGTCTGACCATATTGCTTCAATCTTGCCTGGATTCAACTTCATTTCATTTTCACCTACCCAGTTACCTCATGTATACACCCTCTTGAATCTTAACATCTGCCAGCAACAGGGGCGTAACTACAAGTCTTGTAACTACAAGTCAAGGTTGACTCAGCCTTCCATCCTTCCGAGGTCGGTAAAATGAGTACCCAGAATGTTGGGGGCAATATGCTAAATCATTGTAAACCGCTTAGAGAGCTCCGGCTATAAAGCGGTATATAAATGTAAGTGCTACTGCTATTGCTACTATTAGGCAAGGGGAGGCGGCTGCCTGGGGTCCCCCAAGCCTCGAGGCCCCCCCCCAGGCAAGTCACATGACTATATATTGTGAAGTGTGTGTGTATCAGTGAGGGGCCCATTTTAAAATTTTGTCTCTGGGCCCACTCCAGCCTTGTTACGCCCCTGGCCAGCAAAGCCCTGTTACAGGTCCCCTCCCTTCTGAGGTGATATGGGTGATGCCCTGTCTGGAACACTTTGCCTGTTTTCTTTCCTCCTTGTGTTTAGGAGTTCATTTTCAGAACATTTTAATTGCTTAATTGTTTTTACCTCATCCTGTTGTTTTAGCTTGTGGTTTGCTTATGTTTTAATATGTTTATTCTAAGAATTTTATCTTGCTGTATGCTGCTTCAGGGACTATGTTTGGTCAGGAAGTGGGGTGAGGAAAAAGACAGGGAGTAAATGAGAATACAGGACCAGACTGGATGAAAAAGTGGTGGGTAACTGCACTGCACTTGAAATCTTCCCAGTCTCAAATAGGGGCTTTCTATAAATAGGACCCATCCACCCCAGTCCTGCTGTGCTGACTCATCATGGCGGGGGGAGGGGTTTGTTCCTGGGAGGGATGAGTGAAGTACACCAGGAGATATACTCTCAGTAGGTCACCCAAGGTGCAAAGGTCATCCCAGCTACCCAGCTAAAGCAAGCAGGCACCTATATTGGGCAGCAGCGAAATAGGAAGGACTTTAGCGGCAATGACAAACACATTATTTCATACTGTGCAGGAGAAGGCAATGATAAACCACTCTTCTATTTTACCAAGAAAACCACATGGATAGACAAAACAGAATGATAGTTGATGTAGTGCCGGATGTTGGGACCCTCTGGTCAGATGGTACTCAACATGCTAGTGAGGAAGAACTGAGGATCTCTCAGAGTACTGATGGTGTTTATGACACGGTTAGGCTAAAGCCATTTGGACGTCTAGCGGTTGATTTTGCCATGTGAGAAAAGCAAATCTGCTCTGACAGCTGCCTACACTATGTGCATCATTTTCTTTGTCCAGATAGGAACCATGCTCTACACACACACCCACACACACCCCTATCAATGAAAACAACTCAGCCCTTATTAATCTCATCCTTCGACTAGCAGCAGGAAGCATAGTAGCAGGCCTATTGATCTCACTAACAATCCAACCAATCAAAACTACAATAACCATGTCTACTATAACAAAATTCTCCACAATAATTGTGGAACATAAGAAGCATGGATATGGGAAAGCTCGACACAGTGAATGATTAAATGAATCAACTACAGACTGACACCTTGAGCATCAGCAAATTAAAATAGACTGGAATTGGATACTTTCAGTCAGAAAATCATACTGTTTACTACTCAAGACACAAAAAACAAAGAAGGAATGGTGTTGCTTTCATAGGAAGGATATAGCAATGACAGAACTTGGGTACAATGCAGTCAGCGATCAACTAATATCAATTAGATTTTGTGGACAATCCTTTAACATGACAGTTTTTCAAGTCTATGCCCTAACGACTGATCCAGAAGAAGAGGAAGCTGATGAGTATTATGCTCAAGTACAGACTGAAACTGACAGAACATGCAAGCAAGATGTGATGCTGGTGGTTGGAGACTGCAATGCCAAAGTTGGAAAAGGTAAGGAGGAAAATATAGCTGGACTGTATGGCCTGGGAAACAGAAATGAAGCAGGAGAACAACTTATTAGTTTTCTGCCTAGCCAATGATCTCTTCATTGCTAACACATTATTCAAACAACCAAAGCGGTGCATATACACATGGACATCACCAGATCGAGTACACAGAAATCGAATTGATTACATTATTGGTGCAAGGAGGTGGAAGAGCTCAGTTATAAGAGCAAAGACATGGCCAGGGGCCAATTGTGGAACAGATCATGAACTGCTCATGTGCAAGTTCCAAGTCAAACTGAAGTGGGGAAACAAAGCTATCCAGTTTCCATGATATGATCTTGTGAATGTACCCACAATTTTCAAGGAGAACATCAGAAACCACTTTGAAGTTCTGAACCTCATTGATAGGGAACCAGAGGACCTGTGGGATGAAATCAAAGAAGTTAAGGGAGAATGTGAAAAGAGACTGCCAAACACCAAGAAACGGAAGAAAGCAAAATGGATGTCAGAACGGACAGTGGAAATTGCCCAGAAGAAGAGAGAAGCCAAAGTCAAGAAAGATAAAAGACCTCAGGGATCTGTACTGGGACCAGTGCTTTTTAATTTATTCATAAATGATCTAGAAGTAGGGATAAGCAGCGAGGTAGCCAAATTTGCAGATGATACCAAACTCTTTTGGGTAGTGAAATCCCAAACGGTTTGTGAGGAGCTCCAAAAGGATCTCTCCAAACTGGGTGAGTGGGCGACAAAGTGGCAAATGCGGTTCAGTGTTGGCAAGTGTAAGGTGATGCACATTGGGATGAAAAACCCCAACGTCAAGTATACGCTGATGGGATCTGAGCTGTGGGTGACTGACCAGGAGAGGGATCTTGGGGTCGTGGTGTGCAGCTCGTTGAAAGTGTCGACTCAATGTGCAGCAGCTGTGAAAAAGGCCAATTCCATGCTAGTGATCATTAGGAAGGGAATTGAAAATAAAACGGCTAATATTATAATGTCCTTATACAACTTGGAGTACTGTGTACAATTCTGGTCACCACATCTAAAAAAGGACATTGTAGAACTGGGAAAGGTGCAGAAGAGGGCAACCAAGATGATCAGGGGCCTAGAGCACCTTTCTTATGAGGCAAGACTACAACACCTGGGGCTTTTTAGTTTAGAAAAAAGACGATTGCGGGGAGACATGATAGAGGTCTATAAAATCATGCATGGTGTGAAGAAAGTGGATAGAGAGAAATTCTTCTCCCTCTCCCATAACTCTAGAACCAGGGGTCATCCCATGAAATTGATTGCCGGGTAATTTAGGACTAGGAAACGGAAGTATTTTTTCATACATTGCATAATCCGCTTGTGGAATTCTCTGTCACAAGATGTGGTGACAGCCAACAACCTGGATGGCTTTAAGAGGGGTTTGGATAACTCCATGGAGGAGAGGTCTATCATCGGCTACTAGCTAGAGGGCTATAGGCCACCTCCAGCCTCAAAGGCAGGATGCCTCTGAGTACCAGTTGCAGGGGAGTAGCAGCAGGAGAGAGGGCATGCCCTCAACTCCTGCCTGTAGGCTTCCAGCGGCATCTGGTGGGCCACTGTGTGAAAGAGGATGCTGGACTAGATGGGCCTAGGCCTGATCCAGCAGGGCTGTTCTTATGTTATGTTCTTAAGGAACTTAATAGGGAATTTCACAAAGCTGTAAGAAGAGACAAGGAGCAGTACTACATTGACCTAGAGGATGGAAATAGATAACGGGAAAACAAGGAAAGTTTTCCAAAAAATATCTGAACTTAGGAGGTTCCAACCTTGAACTGGTATGTTAAGGGATTATTTAATTTATTATTATTTCTTGTTTACACAGTCAGATGTTATTGACTGGTTTGTTTTATCCAGACATCGAGTCTTTCCCAAGGACCTGGGATGCCAGAATTTTATTGTCAGTTGTTATAGATATTGTTGCAGAATATAGGCTGTTCCCAGTAAAGCTGCTTTTTGTAACTGTCTGATGGTGATTTCTGTGGCCCCTATGGTGCTGAGGTGCTCTTCAAGGTCTTTTGGAATTGCACCCAGGGCGCCAATTACCACTGGGATTATTTTGGTCTTTTTCTGCCACAGCCTTTCAATTTCAGTTTGTAGATCTTTGTATTTGGTGATTTTTTCTATTTCTTTTTCTTCTATTCTGCTATCCCCTGGTATTGCTATGTCAATTATTTTGACTTGTTTTTCTTTCTTCTCGACTACAGTTATATCTGGTGTATTATGTGGCAGATGTTTGTCTGTTTGTAGTTGGAAGTCCCATAATATTTTTACATCTTCATTTTCTACCACTTTTTCAGTTTTATGGTCCCACCAATTTTTGGCTACAGGTAGCTTGTATTTTTTGCAGATGTTCCAGTGTATCATCCCTGCTACCTTGTCATGCCTTTGTTTGTAGTCACTCTGTGCGATCTTTTTACAACAGCTAATTAGGTGGTCCACGGTTTCATCTGCTTCTTTACAAAGGCGGCACTTGCTGTTTGTGGTTGACTTTTCTACTTTTGCTCTTATTGCATTTGTTCTTAGTGCCTGTTCTTGCGCAGCCAGTATTAAACCCTCTGTTTCTTTCTTCAAGTTGCCATTCTTAAGCCATTGCCAGGTCTTGGTGATGTCTGATTTTCCACTTATATTGTGCAAATATTGACCATGCAGGGGCTTATTTCTCCATTTTTCTGCTCGGTTCTTGACTTGTTCTTTCTTGTAAGCCTGCTTTGTTTCTTTGGTGTTGAATAGTTTCTCGTTCCTGACCATTTGAAGTGCATCTTCTTCACTGTCCTTGATATATTCTTCAAGGCCTCTTTTCTCCTCCTCTACTTTTTGATGGACTTGCAGCATTCCTCTTCCACCTGAGCTGCGAGGGAGGTATAGCCTATCGACATCACTGCGGGGGTGCAGAGCATGATTGATGGTCATGATTTTCCTGGTCTTGTGATCCAGAGTCTCTAGCTCTGCCTGGGTCCAGTCTATTATTCCTGCAGTATATCTGATAACAGGTATAGCCCAGGTGTTTATGGCTTGTATGGTGTTCTCGCCATTGAGTTTGGACTTGAGGATTTTTCTAACTCTCCTGATGTATTCACTTCCAATTTTTCTTTTAACTTCAATGTGTGCGATGTTATCAGCCTGGAGAATGCCCAAGTATTTGTAAGGTTCTTTCTCTTCCAGGTTCTTGATCTTGCTTCCATTGGGCAGTTCTATTCCTTCTGTTTTTCTTATTTTCCCTCTGTTCATTATTAATGCAGCACACTTGTCTAGTCCAAACTCCATTGCTATTTCGCTACTGAATATATGGACAGTGCTTAGCAGTGATTCGATTTCTGACGGGGACTTTCCATACAACTTCAGATCGTCCATGTACAGCAGATGGTTGATTTGACTTGATGTTTTAGACGTTTGGTATCCGAGGCCTGTTTTGTTTAGTATTTGTGAAAGTGGAGGCATGGCGATTACAAACAACAGAGGGGATAGTGAGTCCCCTTGGAAAATGCCTCTTCTAATGCTAACCTGTCCAAGTGTCTCACCATTGATTGTTAAATGTGTACTCCACATGCTCATTGCTTTTTAAAAATAAATATGAATGTTTTTGCTGACACCAGTTGTTTCTAAACATTTTAGTATCCATGTGTGAGGCAATGAATCAAAGGCTTTCGTGTAGTCAATCCGTGCAACACTTAGATTTGTTTTTCTTCTCTTGCAATTTTCTAAAATCATTTTGTCAATCAGCAGCTGGTCTTTTGTGCCTCTGGTGTTCGGGCAATTTCCTTTCTGTTCAACTGGAAGCTGTTTGTTAGTTAATAAGTGTTGCATGACTTCATCTGCTATTATTCCAGTTAATAATTTGAACACGGTTGGCAGGCAGGTTATCGGTCTATAATTACTTGAAACTGCACCTTTTGCTGGGTCTTTCATGATGAGATGAGTTTTCCCAGTTGTTAGCCATTGTTCAATATCACCTCCTTGCAAAATGTGATTGAACTGTTTTGATAGTTGTTTATGAAGGCTTGTTAGGTGTTTAAGCCAAAAGCCATGCAGTTCATCGTTGCCTGGAGCAGTCCAATTTTTAATTTTCTTTGCTCTTTCACTTATTAATTCTGGTGTTATTATTAGATCTTGCATTTGTTGGTTACATTTTTTCACCTCTTTCATCCAGCCTGCTTTTTTATTATAATCTATTGGATTGTCCCATAATTTCCCCCAGAATTACACTGTGTCTTCTTTATTTGGTGTTTCTAGGTTTCTTGCAATTTCTCCTTCTATGCTTTGGTAGAAACGTCTCTGATTCGACTGGAATTGGAGATTCTGCCTGTGTTGTGTAATTCTGGCTTCATACCTGCTAATCTTCTTTGACACTGCTGTTATTTGCTGCTTTATTATTTCCAGGACTTCTCTAATTTTCCTTGAATCTAGATGGTATTTTTGGATCAGATACTGTTTGGTGTTTGCATTCTTCAGCTTCTTGTCTTTCATATCTTTCAATTTACTAGCATCTGATCTAAGCCTGGCGATTTTATTTTCTAATCTAACCTTCCATTTAGGTGATGTACTGCTTTCTTTTTTGACAGGTCCACTGATCTTATATCCGAGCTCTTGTGTTGTTATTGTTGCTGCACTGTGCATTAGTTGGTTTGTTTCTTGCAAATTCTTGGTTGTTATCTCTGCAAGTGCAGCATTGACATCTTTTAATGCCTGAGCGAGTTGTTTTTTGGCAACTGTTTTTAGAGCTGGAAGTCGAACTCTGGTGGTTGTTTGGTTCATGTGTTCAGTTATTTTTTGCTTTAGTTCTTGTTGCTTTTCTGTTAAACGGCATTTGGGTTTTCGAGGTGAAGGCAAAGGGGTGGTTGCCCGGTTTTGATTTTGAAACAGTTCAGTAACAGTGGCATCCTCGATTTCCAACACCTCCTCCATCTGCACCTGAGCAACTTCTTCCATTGGTGGTAATTCTTCTTCCATATCTTGAGCCTGTGTTGCTCTTTGCAGTTCTTCCAGCTCAACTCCTGTGAATACTTTATTTCTTATTATGAATCTTCTCTGGTCTGCTAGCCTTTGTTCTGTGATTTCTGTATCTGGATGCTTCTCTTTCCAAATTTGGTACATTCTTTTTAAATAACCTCTTCTAGTTGGACTAGACTTGTAATAGCAGATCATTATTTCCTTGTTGGCATTTTTCGTATATTTTTTTCGGTTAAGCGACGTTTCTTCCAGTAACTTTGCTGTCTTCAGCCCTGGTTGCTCAACTGAAGATCCTGAGTCCTGTTGCCCACTTCCCACCAGATGTCCAGGGACTATAGCACCTGGCGCGGTCCTTGTTGACCCGGGCGACGACCGATCCGGTATAGATTTATTAAAGTTACGTCTCACCATATTGTTGATGGGAGAGGCACTCTTTGTCTGGCTCCTCTGGTGAGACCTGTCCAGTATGGTTGGACCTCTGGCATAGCTCTCACCTTCCTCAGAGCACACAAGCCCCACAACCACGCCAAGGTAGTGCCTCACTGGGGGAAGGGATTATTATTATTATTATTATTATTATTATTATTATTAAAAATTATACCCCGCCCCTCCAGTGCGGTACTGCTCTGGGCAGCTCACAACAATAAGATAGACACAATATAGACACAAGATACAATAAAAACAATATAATTAACTAAATTAAACAAGAAAAGAAAAAAAGAATAAGAAAAAAATTGTCAGATTAAAAACCAAAATCATTAGGTTCAAAATAAAAAAGAAAATTATAAAAAGGTAAAGAAGCTATAAAACCTACCAGCTATAACAAAAAAATAATAATGGAGCATTAAAAAGCCTCCTTAAAAAGGTGTGTGTTAAGATTTTTTAAAAAACACTGAGGATACCAAAAGACAGATAGTAAGAGAGATGGAAGGAGTATACTGAAAATCTATAGAGGAGGGTCGTCAACATCCAAGATACTCTAGAAGATATTCCCTACTTGCAAGAACCTCTAGTACAGGAAGTTGAAGTTAGATCAGCACACCGGTCATTACCAAATCGGCTGCCTACAGGAATTGATTGGAAAGCTACAGAAATATGGCAGGCAACACAAGAAGAATCAGTCAAGGCTCTAAGCAAACTATGCCAGCGAATCTGGAGAACAACACATGGCTAACAAAGTGGAAGAGGTCAGCCTACATACCCATACCAAAGAAAGGAGACTTAACAAATTGTGCAAACCATCGCACAATATCCTTAATATCACATGCTAGCAAAAGAATGCTCAGGATTATCCAATGCAGATTAGAGCCCTACGTGGCAAGGGAAATGTTCAAGCTGGTTTCAGAAAAGGCAGAGGAACAAGAGACATTATTGTTGATGCACACTGGATAACTGAGAAAGCCAAAGAATACCAGAAATAAGTCAATATGTGCTCTATTGACTACAGAAAAGCCTTCAATTGCGTCGACCATGTCAAGTTGTGGAATATCCTTAGGAAAATGTGTGTCCCAGAACATCTCATTGTTCTCATGAGAAAGCTATACACAAGACAAAAAGCCACAGTCCAGACGGAACATGGTGAAACAGACTGGTTCCAGATCGGCAAAGGGCAGGAGTAAGACAAGGCTGTATACTTTCTCCTTCTTTATTCAATTTATATGTTGAACATATACTGAGAGAAGCTGGATTGGAAGAAGATCCAATGATCCGGCTGAACGGCTTAGGTACAGGTTACCTTCTTCAGTCTGATCCCCACCACACACTAAGATCGTCTGAGAAGGTCCGGATCCAGTTGCCACCAGCTTGTCTGGTGGCGACCCAGAGGCGGGCCTTCTCTGTAGCCGCTCCTGGACTGTGGAATGCGCTCCCTGCAGACATCCATAATTTGAATTCTTTATTGGAATTTAGGAGAGCCCTAAAGACCTACTTGTTTGGCCTGGCCTTCCAGTGCTCTTAAATTGTTAAAGGGTCTTTGATGTTTGTGAACTGCCCTGAGTTATTTTGTAAGGGTGGTCTAAAAATCAATCAAACAAACAAACAATTTGCAGATTCTAGTAATGAAAGTCAAGGAGCAGAGTGAAAAAATGAGACCATGCCTAAAGAAGACTAAACAAATGACAACGGGTACAGCAACCAGCCTCTGAATTGATAATGAAGACATCGAAGTGGTGGATAGCTTCTGCCTTTTAGGATCGACCATCAACAGTAAAGGATCCAGCAGTCAAGAAATAGACCACAGGCTAGCACTTAGTAGGGTTGTAATGAAAGCCTTGGAAGCTTTTGAAGAAGCAAAATAGAGTATTGACACTTTTGAATTTTGGTGCTGGAGAAGACTTTTGAGGATACCATGGACACAGCCAAGAAAACAAACAAATGGATAATAAACAAATCAATCCAGAATTTTAACTTGAGGCACAAATGACTAGGCTCAAACTATCACACATTATGTGAAAACCCAGCTCCCTTGAGAAGTCCATAATGCTGGGAAAAGTTGAAGAAAGAGAAGAAGAGGACGACCTGCATCAAGCTGGATGGACTCAATTATGACAGCAATGAATGCACCACTGAGAAACCCTAAAGGCCAAGTTGAAGACAGATCATCCTGGAGAGAATCTGTCAATGTGGTCACTAAGAGTCGACACCGACTTGATAGCAATCAATCAATCAATCAGTCAGTCAATCAGATGGGAGTGGGACCCCCCAGAAAAACCAGCCCTAGGATAATAATGCCCTGGGCAAGCAGTATCTTCAGCACACACTCAATCGGTGTGTCCAAATTGTGTTGCTTGTGCAGGTTTCCAAAATCTAGTTGTGTATCAGGCCCAAGTACTATTCCCAGGCTTTCCAAACAGTGCCCATAAAAATTGCTCAGAGCTGCATCTCTCTAATTTGCTGCTTTGCTGCCAGCGCTCTGCTGCTCTAGTTCTGGGATTTGGCTTAAATGTCACAATCTGCCTGCACCTTCTCTGTCAGTCTTCTTCCTTCTCTCTAAATCTTTCTCTCTGTCCTTTTTCTAATCTCTCTCTCTCTCTCTCTCTCTCTCTCTCTCTCTCTCTCTCTCTCTCTCTCTCTCTTTGCCATAAGAAACATTAGGCAGAGAAATCTATTTCCTGCTTTTGCTCTTCCTAGCTCACTACAAACAATGTACACAACAAACAGCAAGCCACCAAACTCAGCTTCAGGTAGGCACGCCCAGATCACCTACTCCTAAGGTGGTCCTGTCCACAGCAAAAGTCCTAGAGATAAAAAGACAATGGTTTACTATTCCTTGCTAACCTTAAAAGTGTATTAAAAGTGTACTAGTAAAGAGACCACCATTAAGATAGTACTTATTCCTTCGAGCTCACAACTAGACATCATGGCAGTGAGCTGAGAGGAATGGCCGTTCCTGTGCATCCACTCAGAAAGCTTACTATGGTGCTGGGCAAGGAAGGAGTAGAAGTGAATGGTTCACCAAGCTTTCCACAACCTCTTGCTCATCTTGCAGTATCCTGAATGGCAGGCTCAGACCAAGGGATATGCAGGATATGGCAGGTCTGTGAACAGACACACATTAGTCCCCTCCAAGGAGTTCTTTATTAGTGGATTTTGGGCTGGAGGGTGGAGGCTTTACTCCCACTGCATAGGTCTCCACAAGTGCAACACTTAGTGTTGGATAAGGGTCAGGTTTTATCCCCAAGTGCAGTACTTTGGGAGATTCCCCCCCCCCCCGTGGCAGCCATTAAAGCAGAAAGTAAAGAAGTTCTCTCATCAGCATTTTAGGGGTGAAGACTGATTATTCCTTCCCTGGTGGCCCAATGTCTTGGGGCAGGTTCTTCCCACCGTCAGAGCCTTTTTTGATTAGAGCAAGTTCACTTTGTGTCCTGGAAGTCAAATGGGAGACTCCAATTTCTATAGGGGGGAAATGTGCACTATTATCCTAGGATGTAGTGAGGTGGACAAAATATGTGTACTGTTCCAGACATTGCTGGTCCCAGAGTCTGAGGTTGCAATAAGTTTTCCACATGCAAGCCTGACTGTGTTCCATAATGCAGTTTGACATACTGCACATTGAGCTGTGCATCCATCCTACTTCTGTGCCAGCCAAGAGCCAATCTATGCAGCTTTGAAAGGTGGAAGCCCATGCATAGCTTTGCCTCTGAAGCTATGCATGGGCTGAACTCATGGACTCTTGGCTCACTGGAAGCAGCGAGCTGTGCATCCCTCTTGGGTCTGTGGCTCACTGCACAGTATGTCAGTCACTGTTCCTCAAAATTCAGTGCACGTGAATGAAAACTTATCCCACACTACCTAAATAAAGATGCCCTTTTTAAAAATAACCCAACCCTGGGTTCTGAGTCCTGACCATCCTGGAATGTCTGTAAAAGTTACTGGCTTTTAAATATATATGATAATAAAAGGGAATTTCTGATTACAGCAATAAACCTGATGTATCAGGTTCCTAGGGAGGCTAACTTTATTACCAGTATTTTGTACATGTTGCATTCCTTTAGCATGCACTTCTTATATGTGCTATGTGAGCCTTCTCTGTTTGTTAACAGGTGATTTGACAGATGCCAAAACAAAGGATAAACTTGGGTCTGACCAAATTGAGGTGGAGTGGCAAACTTACCAGACAATCCTGAAGAGATCTAAAGTAATGGAAAAAACCAAATGGATAGACATAAAAGGGAATCATGGTAAGAGCGATGTGACGTCTAGGAGATTCCCAACAGTTCTCAAATGCTGTCTAGATATAAACAAAATAATGGGCCAATGACTAACTTTTGTCTTTCTTCTGAACAATTCTTCCTAATTTGCTTGGACCATTCTTCTTTTTCAGAGCACCTTCTATCAACAAGATATAGAACTATAGACACACACACTACATTCCATCCCATCCTTAAAATAACATTCATGTCTCTGAGGTATCTTTTTGCCCAGAGAGATTTGAATTCTGAACTAAGAGTTTCCTGGAATCAGTATTGTGACAAAACACAGATCTCCATCTTAACTCAAGAATGCCTGATACTTCCCCTCCACTCCACTCCATCCTGAGTGCTCTGAATATTCTCCCCAGAAGTATGCCGTCCACAGTGCTGAAAACTTCACTAATTCTAGCTGCCGTGTGCACAGCCAGGGTGTGGGGTGGGATGAGCCAAACAGGCCTCCCCCAACCCTGTGGCAGCGGCGGTGGGCAGAGCAGGAGCGGCCTCTGGGTCTGACTGTTCAGCCCAGGGGCCTTGAGAACTGTGAGGCGCTCTGATGCGCCTGTGCAGTTAGAATAGAGTGTTGCAACCCTGTGACATTATGGGCTTAAACCCATTTTTCCTGCTTGGCTCACCACCACCCCCTACACCCTGGCCATGCACATGATGGCTAGAATTAGTGAAGTTTTCTGTGCCAGGGTTCAGCACCATGGGGCAGCGGCGGAGCAATCATAGGGTGGGATGGTGGCAGGAGGCCCCACTTGACCATGGAGGCCATGGACCAGGGCCCCAAGGTCTGGGGGTAAGAGCGCCTCTGGCTGTCTGTCTCTGGAAGAGTGAGAAAGCCTTCCCCACTTTAATCACTATGAAAAGGGGGCCCAGTACAAAATGACACCATTTTGTCACCAGTACAGTCATGAGTTGACAGTAACCAGGCATCATGTCAGCAGCTGCTGCTAGTGTCCCAAAGGAGATTAATGCTCTCTCAGCCAAAGACCTGCCTAACACTAGACTAAGGTAAAACTCAGTGCTAGTTAGTTAGTTAGTTAGTGTTGTTGAATTTTATTTTGAATTCCTGCGTGCTTTTCTTTACTCCCAGTTTCTCAATTTCCCCCTATTCCTTGTTCTATGTGCAACCCTTATTTAGATTATACATTTTACATACGTAGATGTGGCTTCAGTCTGGTTTAAAAGGTTCTGGAGGGCTACTTGCAAAACTCTTCCCCATATGCCTCATAAGGTCATGTGCTACTGATGAGTTTTTATTTATTTGTTTGTTTAATTTATATACCACCCTTCCAAAAATTATATTTTAGATTAATATCTTGTTGTTTAGACCTGGGTTGTGTGGACACTGGATATACAGTGCCTATAGGTCCCTAGCCAGACAGTTCTAGGTTGCTGAAGCCATTCTAAGCCTGGTCAGTGGCTTTAGAACAGTCTTCAACTGGTCACAGCCTACCTTGAAGGAGCGGCATGCTCCTAGGGATCAGAGCAATCTCTACTGAGTAAGGCTGCCAACATTTCATTGCCTGAATACAGGACACAAGTGGGGGGGAAGGCATTGGGTGGGCCAGCCAGCTGGAGGTGCAGATGTTCTGCGCCCAGCCCAGCTAGTTTTTATTATTTTATTTTAAACTAGCTGGCCCGGTGCAAAACATCTGTGCCCTAGATCTTCCAGTCTCTGACCCCTCCCCTTGGCTCCTGCTCTTCCTCGGCAGCAATTGCCCACTTCAGCCCATCTCCTGCCCTCTCTCTTCCCATCGTTGTTGCCCTCCCTCCTCCACTGCCCTCCTGCTCTTCCTCGGCTGAGTGTGGACAAAGCATTTAAGCCTCTGACACTGGAGATTGCCATGAAGGTGCTCACTGCCCCTAAGATGCCCACTCCGGCCGCTGCCATCATGCTGCCCCAGTTCTCTCTTGCCACGCATGTGCTTAGCTCTGCGTGGGCGGGGCTTGCCACTTATGACCTTAGTGTAATATACAGAGAGATAAGCCACTGCTCAGCAAAGAACTGTTACAATGGCAGTGGGTGGTGGGTAGCAGAGAGAAGGAGATGGAGAGTATGTGCTGAGTGAAATTGTGACAGTTATTGCTGCCACAACAAAAAGTGGGGGGGCGGGGGGCACTTGATGCTCTGCCTTGGGCACACTGCGGTCTTGGACAGTTGGGGACCACTCCCTGCCTCAGAGACGTATTTAGCATCTCTGATATGCAGGTATGAGTCTACCCCTAGCTGTTTTTACCAACCAAGATGGGAATATGTCCAGTGCACAGTTGTAATTTGTAAGCTGCCTGTCCACATCTTCAGGCAAGAGTCTAAAATATGTCCATCACAATTGGACCAGACATAACATTAGTAACATCTACCCCTGGCTCTGCCATAACAGCAGCATCTAACCTAAATCAGAGTAAATGCACATGATTTTATCCGCAAAGTGTTTTGCAAATTGATTACAGCAGGCCCTGGAGGGTCACTCAGCTGAACTTTCTTGTTGTCGTCAGTCCCTGATTAAATCCCCTGTCCACCTAGTTCCAGAATGGAAAGCAGAAGCAGGTGAAAGTGGCAATGGTGACTCTTTGCTGTTTCCTCCTCCTCTTCTTCACAGATAATTGGTATTCTTATGACCTCTCTGAAGAGAGAGGGGCCAGTTCCTGCTTGAAAAGCAGCAGCAGTGAAGGTAGCAATGATGACTTATCATCTTGCTATTTTCTCCTTCTCATAGGTGTGTCATGTATCCAGGGATGGATTAAACCTTTTGCCGCCCCCACTGCCGCAGCTGTATGGCCTTTGCTGCCAAGATCCTGCTGTGCAGCGGTGGTTTTTAGAAGAAAAGCGGGGGGGGGGACGAATTTCCCATTGCCCTCAAAGAGGAGCAGCAAAATTTGAGGAGCAGCAAAATTGACCACTCCTCAAATTTTGCCGCCATAGGCGAGTGCCTACTTTACCTCTCCTTAAATCCACCACTGCATGTATCAGCATTTGCTTTTCAGAGCAGAGATTGTTGTCTAGATCAGAATGGAACAAAGCTTTCAGAATGGCTTTTCTGCTTCTTTCTCAAGCTCCTAACTGTCTTAACCCGAACAATAGTTTCTCAATCCTGAGTTCAGTTTGAAATATCCTTTAACATGGATGGCATTTTTATTGCAGATACGTTCAATATTCCAAGCTTGGAGAATGTCCATAATTACTACAGGTATGTCAGTGTGCCATTGTGAATTCCGCCATCGCATAAGGTAAATAGATTATGAGGCTGTTCTCACAAACAGCCAAGACTGGGCTAGGGTAGCTATGCCTAGGCTTGACTGCCCATGACAACTTGCGGGAGCCGACTGGCTCCTGGCAGTGCCTCGGTGGCAAACCCACCCAGGAAGACCACCCTTTAAATGGAGTGTTTATTTGACCGTGTTGGCTCCAGCTCCTTGAAGCCAGTGCTGACACACTGATGGATCCCCACAATGCACTGTGACACGCGCTGTGCATTGTGGGATTTCTGGGGACTGGGATGACTCATCCCGGCCTCTGCACTCCCTGGGGCAGCAGCAGACCATCTGGGTGTGCAATGCACGCACCCAGACAGTCCTCAGCAATCGTCTGTGGGGAAGGCGGGCTTCTGCAGTCTTCCCCACCCACTACTACAGCTGCCCAGTCATGAGAACGACCTCTTTGTGGTGAATGGAGAAATTTTGTTCAAACAATATGCATAATACAAGGAAAAGCAACTTTATTAAAGCAGCCTTGCAAATAAATGTTGTGGTGACCCACAATGTTGAGGCACATTCATCCGCTGTGTTCTTTGGCTCATCTGCATTACTTGGCCCTCCCTGCTGCTACCATTATGATAGTCTATGCTGCTTGCTTGCTTTTGTTTTAGCCCATTTTGACCAGAACAGGGGAAACCCAAGTTGTACATGTAATCGGCTCAGTACCTTCTTGATTTAATGATGGGGCAGTGCTGAGTTGAGGACAGATGCAGTTCTGCCTTTCCTCCTTTTAGCCTCACAGGGCTGCTAGTAGAATCTATGTCAATTTAATTGCTTTTCTTGTCTGTCCTTTTTCTGTTGGCAATATTCCCACCTTGTTTTGACAGGAAATATTCTGCTTGGCAGAAGGATGGCTCTTTCCATTACATCCACCACACGCCTTTTGGCAAATATTCTTTCATCTGTGTAGATGCAACCCTCACTCCAGGCCCCAAGAGACCTTACAACTTCTTTGGGATTTTAAATAAGGTAATGTAAGTGGCCTTGCACTGCAGCAGCGGTCTGTAATTTTGAGAGCAATAGAGGAGTTCTTTGCCTCATGACACTGAATTAGAATTTGGATTTCTGTGAGCCCCTTTAAAGGTGTAACACATCCCTTCTGTCTTCATATTATTCTTTTGGTTCTGTGTGTTTTGGGTGTAGACTCAGAATCCTCATTTTTTATTATTTCTTCACCAGCATAACCTGATTATAAAAATATAACAGCAAATCCAACAGCAGACTCTCAAACATAAATTGCCATCTCCAGACTCCATGCTCCAAACTCCCTCTTGAACATTTTACCAGCTTTCCTACAAGCTGCTTGTATTTCCCCCCTTTTCAAACTCCCTGTGTCATTGCCTCTGAAGTGCTACATAATACACAACACAGTCCTAAGTATATTTGTCCAGACATAAGCCCCCCACATTTACTAGAGAGTATGTCCCATTGAACAGTATGAGAATTGCTTTTGAGTAGACAGTCTGACTACATACAGTTTGCATGAATAATGATACTTTTAGGTGTTTGAAAATATTGTTTTATTTATGTACTACATTTATATAAGCCCTATTCAGACATGTGAGGTGCGAGGAAGGATACTGTACTTGTGTACAGCATCTCAGAGCGTGCCTGCAAGTACCACCACTCCACTCTGGGAAGCATTGCCTCCCTCCCCCACTTTATGGCATTTATCCAAAGAGGCAAATGCTGTAAGTGTGATAACAGCTAGGGATGTGCCTGAACCAGAAGTGCCGAACTGGCTCGGGTGCCCACATTGGGGGGCGGGGTGGGGATTGGGTCCTTTAAAAAGCAGGTAAGCAGGTCCTTCCCTGCTCCTTTGTCACCCCACTGCTTTTCTGGGTGTGGCGCTCACTTTTCAAAAGGCTGCGCATGCCTGCAGCATTGCATGCGCAGCAGCCATGTGTGCGCCAACGCCACACGCAGGCTGCTGGGAGCAGCTCTACAGCTACATTTGAAAAGCGAGCACTGTGCCCGGAAAGTGGTAGAGTGGGGGAAGAGCAGGTAAGGAACTGCATACCTGCTTTTTAAATGACCCAATCCCCACCTCAACATTCAGTCAAGGAACTGAATGGTGAACAAGTATGATGGGAATATTTTGTGTTTAAAGAACAGAAATTATGTCCCTAAAGTAATTTTCATTATCTATTTGTATCAGAAGCAAAACCTTGTTCCTGAAACAAAATATTCTTTCTCACACTCTCAGCATGCATGATACTTTTAAAGATCGCTCAAATATTTTGTCTTAAGCATTTAAAGGAAAAAAGGGTGCATGCCTCATTTTAAATGAACCTTGCCACTTGACTGCAGAACAACTTAAAAAGTGTTTAAATCCACAATCAAGAGAATAATTCCATGGCCAACAGGTCTTTGGACCATGTGGGTTACACAGAAGCCTCCTATCCAGTACTGAAAATCATTTTTGAAGCTACAAAAGCAATTTTGAAATATGCAATGGGAAATGTCCACTCTTCTAAGAGAAAACAAGTAGATCTAAGTAGGACTAATGGAGCCTACCTACCACTTATTTTAGCATCAAAGTCGGATTTGTATTGGAGTATAAACATAGGAGTACTAAAGGAGTGTTGCTGATCAGTTGCATGGCTGCCATCTTGTTTCAAGATGGCAGTAGAAATACCTGTGTCAAGATACTCTGGAACTCCCTCTAATGTCATGTGATTTTGGTTTGTATTATACTGTACATGCATTAATTCTGTAGGGATGGTGCTTATAGTTTGAGTAGCCACAATGTTGTTTCAAGATGGCAGATGAAAGTAAAAATATTTCTTAGGATCTCCAAGGACTCCCTCCCATGTACTATACATTTGTATTAGATTGTAAACACAAAAGTTATTAAGGCTGAATGCACACATACACCATGATCTCGTAAGCCTTCTTCCCTATTAAAAAGTAGGCTAAAAATGAAAAAAATTTCATTGTTTTCCAAAATGTGACCTACATGATATATTAATTTGTTTTTTCAAAACCAGACAGTTTGGTTTTGCCATTAAATCTCACATTAAGAAACAGTTCAGGAGTATCCACCACAGTACACAAGTAATTGTGGAGCAATTATAGATACATATCTTACAGCCCAATCAAAGTCTCACTGGGTTCAGTGGGGTTAACTCTCCAGTTTGTGTGATTACAATTGCAGCCTTAATATTCTAGACTTAATATTCATTCATTTAATGTTTAATTATTTAATTCTCTATGATTAAAATATTATTGCAGAGCTGTTTGGAAATCAAGGCTGCAATCCTAAGTACACTAAGTACACTTACTTAAGGAATAAGTCTGGGTAACTAATATGCTACTAAAACTCTAGCAATTATCTTTCCATTCTAGAATAAAATGCAAGAGCTGTCTTCATTGGCTAAAGAAGGTCATGGCAGTAACCACACCATTTGGTTTGGTCATTATCCCACCTCCTCAATAATCTCTCCATCTCCAGGAATACGAACAGCAATGCGGTAATATGTCTTTTCTTTGGTAAAAATGCATTTGTCATATACCTGCTGTAGTAACTGTTAATGCTTGTCCAATTGTTGTCAGTTGTGTTTCTTCTTCAAGATCAATAATAGCCATAATATTTTTATTAGCTCTGCCACAGCCTATTTGTGTGGGCACTACCATACTATGCATGGTCTGATGCCAGTCCTGCATACCCGGCACCATCATGGCACTTTAGAACTGGAGTTGGGAGACTGGATGGTTAATAGAAAGTAAGTAAGTTTCCATTTCAAAGGTAATACTAACAATGAGCTTTGGTAATTTATAGTGCAATTATTATAGGAATATGAAGTCAATGCAAAAATAATTTAATCGGTTTGTACTGGAAGCATCTTTGTCATCTGCTTGCACTAAATCATAGTATACATGCAACATCTTAGAACTGGAGCTTTCAAAATGTGAGGCAGCATCCTTAGGGATGCTTAAATATAGATGAGAGAGATGGGAGTAGATCCCAGAGGATCAAAAGGATGTTCACATGGCTGTGGAGGATGGGCGGTGGGGAGGTAGGAGAGCACCTCCCTTCTCCCCAGATGATCCAGCGGCGATCATAGCCGTGTGGTGTTCTGGAGGCTGGTGTAAAGCACCCCGGCCTCCAGATATCCCACAACGCACAGCATGACAAGCATGGTGCATTGAGGGATTCCCCCATGTGTCAGGCTCTCTAGGTGCTTGACTCCATGTATGCTTGGGCTGCATGCAGCCCGAGCATCCGCATGACTGGAGAACTGGGTAAAACCCCAGGCAAATTCCAGGTTACCTGGGGCGGCAGTGCCAGGATCAGCCTTGATCCCAACACCTCACATGAGCAGCCCTACCCAGAAAGGGCTACCCAAGCCTGGGTAGGGCTGCTCATGTGAACAGCCTCCAAGTGTAATGGTACTCCTGAGTACCCATGTGACCCTATTCAAATTATTTGACAGGTTTCTTGTTTTTTTGTGTTACCTTTCTCTGGACCGTAGAGCATGTTGAGGACCCATCATGAAGGCTTATTCCTTCCTTGTTTCTTTTCTAGCTGTCCCTAAAACTAGGATAAGATTAGGCCTTGACAATGGAAGTTCTGCCTGTTAATTAACTTTGGGGAAGCTGCAAGAGTTTTGTATTTTTTGCTGATTTGAGAAGGCTTGCTAAAACACAGTTTGATCATTCTTGCCTTAGAATAAAGTCTAGGGAGCCTTCTGTTATTTCAACTAGTTAGAATGCAGCTTCTGATCAAGTCAAGAAAGAGACTGCCTAGTTTCAAGGCAAAATCTGGAGAAATCCATTATTGTTCTCACCTTGGCAGGGAGTCCAGCTAAAGTCTCAGGACAGTCTGAAGATTTGCAGTGTGTGTGTGGCGTCTCAAGCTAACAAGTGATAGTTATGGTCCCAGTGGTTTCTTGTCATCAATGATGTGATGGCAGGTATTTGCCTGTGATGCTTGCACACGCATATTTTAGACAATACTTCACATTGGAATAAAAATTAGAACAAGAATTTTATAGGAGCAATATATTGTTTGTGCACTTTGGGAACTGATCTCTCTCTCAAAAAAAGAAGCATTTTCTTAAGGGAAGATATCTAGATCCTGTACAATTGAAACCCTTTGACAATCCAAAACCTTTTGACATGACTGGGTCATTTAAGAGCATTAACCATTCATGGAATATAATAATAATGAGAATTAGCTATCCTACAAATACTACAGGATGGTTAAATATGTATCCCACCCTAACTTGAAAAAATTGAGCAGATATGTTTAGAAACAGAATCAGAATATTTGGTATTTTCATTCTGTTTTCTGTTAACTTTATCAGAAACTCAATATGGTGAAATTTAAAAATGTGTTTAGTATACAGAATTGCTGCTGTTGCAACATCAGTGTTGGTACTTAAGTTGTATACCACCTTAAGTGGCGCAGCCAGTAAATGCTTGACTAACCGATACTATATCAGGCAGCAGCGATATAGGAAGATACTGAAAGGCATCATCTCATACTGCACGGGAGGAAGCAATGGTAAACTCCTCCTGTATTCTACCAAAGAAAACCACAGGGCTCTGTGGGCGCGAGGAGTTGAAATTGACTTGATGGCACACTTCACTGTACCTTTACTTAAGTTATAATTTGTCTTGGACTGCTCTATTATTATTATTTTTATTTTTAACATTTATATCCCGCTCTTCCTCCAAGGAGCCCAGAGTGGTGTACTACATACTTGAGTTTCTCTTTCACAACAACCCTGTGACGTAGGTTAGGCTGAGAGAGAAGTGACTGGCCCAGAGTCACCCAGCTAGTTTCATGGCTGAATGGGGATTTGAACTTGGGTCTCCCCAGTCCTAGTCCAGCACTCTAACCACTACACCACGCTGGCTCTATTCTGGCTCACTTTATGAAATAGTTCAATTGGTAGTTATACTAACTATTGATAAAGGAGACTGGCTGGTACAAGAAATAAAATCACGTCAATAACTTTTAGTTTCCAGAGAAACAGACTCATCTAAATTAAATTAAATAAGAGAATGGGGAAATCAGTAAAGTGTGTCACCACATAATGTAAATCTTCTGTCATTAGAATGTTCAGTATTAACTACAAAGATGTTTTAATAATTGAACATCAGGTACCGGATTCTTGCTTTTGATCATGATCTCTTCAGCTTTGTTGACCTGAGATTTGAAGAATGGCCTGTAGTTCTTATCACCAATCCCAAACCATTCCTTTATAGTAGCTCTGCTCATGAACCTCTACAGAGAATCCTTCATTCTACTCATATAAGGTAACCAGTTGAGTTTTGAAATTCATACAAAATTTCTTAAGTAACTGTTCTCTTGTGCATATGTGACTGTCTGCATATTTATATGTTGCCACAATGAATGCTTCAAGAATCAAATGAAAATTTCAGTCGGGCTTTAGGCCTGGCTATGGGCAGGGGTCAAGAAGTGTTGGCTCAGTTCACCAGCCAGTCAAATTATTTTACTTGTCAGATGGTTCCTTGAGCTATATTGCTATAGAGATTCTTTTGGATCTTTCCGCGGCTTTCAATACCATTGACCATGGTATCCTTCTGGATTGCCTGAGGGGGTTGGAATTGGGTGCCACTGTTTTACAGTGGTTCCGCTCCTACCTCTCTGGTAGATTCCAAATGGTGTTGCTTGGAGACGGTTGCTCTGCAAAGTGAGAACTGAAATATGGAGTTCCACAAGGCTCCATACTGTCTCCAATGCTCTTTAACATCTACATGAAACTGCTGGGAGAGATAATCAGGAGGTTTGGTGCTGGGTGTTATCAATATGCTGATGACACCCAGATTTACTTTTCCATGTCAATCTCATCAGGAAATGGCATATCTTCCCTAAATGCCTGCTTGGAGTCGGTAATGGGCTGGATGAGGGATAACAAACTGAAGTTGAATCCAAAGAAAACGGAGGTACTGACTGTGCGGGGTCGGGACCCAAGAGATGGTTTCGATCTGCCTGTTCTGGATGGGGTTACACTCCCCCTGAAAGATCAGCTGAGTAGACTGAGAGTGCTCCTGGACCCAAAACATTCCCTGGTTTCTCAAGTTGAGGAGGTGGCCAAGAGTGCTTTTTATCAACTTCGGCTGATTCGTCAGCTACGTCCATTTCTAGAGGTGGATGACCTTAAAACAGTGGTACATATGCTGGTAACTTCCAGACTTGACTACTGTAATGCGCTCTATGTGGGGCTGCCTTTGTATGTAGTCTGGAAACTACAATTGGTACAGAATGCGGCGGCCAGATTGGTCTCTGGGACAACACAAAGGGACTATATAACACCAGTTTTGAAAGAACTGCACTGGTTGCTGATATGTTTCCGGGTAAAATACAAAGTGCTGGTTATTGCCTATAAAGCCCTTAATGGCTTGGGACCAGGCTATTTAAGAGAGCGCCTCCTCTGTCATGCACCCACCTGCCTTGTACGATCTTCTGGAGAGGTCCGGTTGCAGTCGCCACCAGCTCATCTGGTGGCGACTCAGGAACGGGCTTTCTCTGTGGCTGCCCCAGAGCTTTGGATTATGCTCCCTGCGGAACTAAGAGCATCTCATTTTATGTTTGTTTTCAGGAACACCCACAAGACTTTCCTGTTTTCCCAAGCTTTTAATTAGAATTTTCGTAATTTGTTTTATATTGTTTTTATCGTGTTTTATATATATTAACCTGTGATTTTAATGTTGGGATTTGTACACCACCTAGAGAGATTTATATATCAGGTGGTATAAAAATATGATAGATAGATAGATAATACATTGCTCTTCAGGATTTTTCTCACTTGTCAGGCATTATTTTTCACTCAAGTACTAGTAGATTTGCTGGGCCCTGCATATGGGATTGAAATCACCTTGGTCACCCCACGAGATACACAGAGAGATGGTGGGGTGCGGTACAACCCTTCTCAGTTGCTTTTGATAGCATCAACCACAGTATTATCCTTCTGGATAATCTCACTGGGATAGAACTGTTGCAACATCAGTGTTGGTACTTAAGTTGTGATTGTCTTGGACTGTCACTATTTTACAGTGTCTCTAGTCCTTCCTGACAGGTCATACCCAGAAAGTAGTTTTGAGAGACTGTTAATGAAACTGTCCTGGGGTGATTGAACACCCCTAAATTTGCATTCAGGCTTCAGTGGGGAAAATTAGCTCAGAGGACAGTTCCATGTAAGATTAAATATGCACAAAATTGTGGGCCCAGGAAATAACGCTGAGTGCAGAGTAGCCTTGGCAGAAAGTTAACCTGCTTTAGTTACCTTCTGTGGTCTACTTAGGGTGTCCCAACATAGGGAGGGTGTGCATCTGCTCCCCTTTCCAATTTGCTTGTTAGGAGCAAAATCTAGGGGCGACTGGCCCACTGTCAACTAAGTGACTTGTCCCCATGTGCCACAGACTGAGAACTCACGCTGCTGTGAGGCTCTTAAGCATGTCAAGAGTGAGAGCTCCAAGCCTGGAGACTCAGACACAAATGAGGGGGCTCCTGGGAGCCGACAGAAAAGCATTGCTAGTAAGACTTTCACTCTGACTCATGACTCCTGACTTTTGGGTCCCAGAGGGCTCCATTCTATCCCCATGCTATTCAGCATTTACATCAAACGTCTGATGGAGATCATCCAGAGGATTGGGCTACAGTGTAATCTATGTGTGGTTGACACCAGGAAGCTCTAACTTCTAGATCTTTGAGATAAGATGTCCCCTCACAACCTGGGTTCTGCGCCTGCGCAGTAAGTCCGGTGGAAGAGTCTCAAGCTCCAAAAGGCATTCTTCAGCTTTGCCGAATTGCACGCATGGCACATCTTGTTATTTTCGGCGGGAGAACACCTTTCTCCTCAGTTCCTTCTCGACCACCACGCTGCATGGTTTGGAAGGTTGTTGTTCTGTTGCTCCTCATTCCTCACTTGTTTTTCTCTGGTACCTATACTTTTGGACTGTTTTTTCAGCTATTCTTTCTCTGCTTTGATTTGGACTTGTTCTTTCGGTAACGTATCGGCTTGACTCAGACTTTTTTGAACTACTCTTTTTTTTGTCTTGACTTGCTCACTGTTTTCAACATCAAAAGCTTTTCTTCTAATCTTGGTGCGCCATTCTCTCCTAATGGACATTAAGAAAACATTCAAGTAGTGTGCTTCCTGTGGGAACAGGAAACTTCCCAAACAGGAAGCCCCCACATGGCATAGCTTGTAAGAATGGACAGTTTGTTATGGACAGTGCTGTGCCTCCATTTAAAGCGCCTGCAGGCTCCAGCTGCCCTGAATGTGCACAAAACACTTTATGCACATTCCTAATGGATTCTACGTCAAAGAATTCTGCACATAAATTATCTGGAACTCCTGACGGTGTTCCATGACTTGAAGTCCTTCCTGACTCTTCTAAAACATCAGATTGTCCACGTTTTGCTGGACAACATCACAGCAATGGCATACCTAAACTGCCAAAGGAGGGGACTGTCTCCCACTCCCTATGCAACCTATCACACCAGATATGGACCTGAAGCCTAGAACACTGCATCCACCCGATTGTATTGCACATCAAAGGGTGATGCCCTGAACAATGTCCTGGTGGATGCCCTGAACAGGGATCTTACCTTGAGCCATCAACATGAATGGGAACTGAATTGTGATGTCCTCCATGCCATCTTCCTCTCCTGGGGGACACTGAGAATACGTGACAGGACAGGACAAGAAGTGCATTCTGTATTGCTATCAAGCGGGTCTGGGGCTGAATCTCCATTTGAACCACTTTTTCTACTTCATTCAAGCATCTTTCTTTGAAGGTTGCCTTCCTTGTGTCTATTTGGTCAGCAAGAAGGGTCAGTAAATTGACAACTCTTTGCTCTGACTCTCCCTAGATGACATTCTACCCCAATAAGGTAGTGCTTTGGACTGACTCTTCTTTCACCCCTAAAGTGGTTTGCAGTTTTCATTTGAACGACATTATTTTACCTACCTCTTTTCAGAACCCTTCAACACCACTTGAAAGGCTATGTACTCCCTTGACATCCAGAGGTATTTGCTTTATTACCTAGACATAATAAAACCTTTTAGAAAGATGAACCTACCTTTTCTTGCCTTCGAAGAGAATAATAAGGGCTGTCCTGTTTCTAGGCAGAAACTTGCTCATTGAGCTCATTTTTCTTTGCAACCGACAGCAGGGTCTTAAGCCCCCGTCTAAAATAAGGGCTTACTCTACTAGGGCCATGGCAACATCTGTGGCCCGTGTGTCCGGCATCAGCATGAAGGACAACTATGCAGTGGATATCTGCTCCGCAGCGGAGGCCAACTTTGGTCAGGTGGTTCTTAAGAAAATACTATCATCCACCACCATCAGGAGGAGCTAGCTAATCACCCAGGTTGTCAGGGAACATGGATCACCTCAAAGATAAGCAGGTTGCTTACCTGTAACAGGTGATCTTTCTGGTGATCCATGTTCAGTCACAACACCTGCCTGGCAGATGTTATATGCACTTACCTGACTCTATCTGATCTTCCACCTTTCTCAGTGCTGCAGCCAATCAGGAACTGAGGAGAAAGGCACTCTCCCGCTGAAAATAACAGACATGCCACATGCATGATTTGGCAGAGCCAAAGAGTGCCTCTTGGAGCTTGGAAATCTTCCGCCGGGCTTACTGCGCAGGTGCAGAACCCAGGTTGTGAGTGAACATGGATCGCCAGAAAGATCACCTGTTACTAGGGTTGCCAACTGTCCCTCATTACGCGGGACGTCCCTCATTTCAGGGATGAAATGTTGGTCACTAAAGGGACAGCATTTGTCCCTCATTTTGATGGCAGGGCAAGCAGCTTCTTATTTTGAGAAGTTTTTGGTTGAAAATGTTCTGAATAACAACAATGCTGGCATTATTCAGTAGCATATAATTCAATTATATATATTTCAGTGATACTAAGGCTCTTGATTACCACTGCATACACAACCCGGCCCCTGCCAGCAAGACCCCTAGCCTCCCCAAACCTGTGTCCCTCATTCTGACAATGAAATGTTGGCAACACTACCTGTTACAGAGAAGCAAACTTTTTTTCTGCTAACTACTGTATCTATCCAAATAGAAGATGATTCTGAATTTAAGACGACCCCATTAAAAGTAGGGGTTAAATATAGGTTATGCCTGCATTTACTCAAAAGAAATAGGACTCTGAATTTAAGATTACTTCCCAATTTCTAATATCAAAAAAACCTGGTCTTGGATTCAGGTAAATACAGTACTCCCAGGGAGGTAGTAGAAACCCTGAACCAGAACTTGAAGTTCTTATTTGGATGAGGGCAAACAAAATAAAATTTAATCCAGACAAGACATACATGCTGTTAGCTGGAAATCTAGATGGCAGTTTTCAACTAGACAGAGTTTCACTCCTTCTGAAGATGCAGGTGCAAAGTTTGGAGATATTCTTGGACCCAGATATCCAAGTGGTGGCAGTTGTAAAGGGGAGGGATTCCTGTTGCCTCAGGAACTCACCGACTTCTAGAGAAATATCACCTCATCACTGGGCCTGTACTCTAGGCACTGCAAGTCTATAACCTCTGACTAGAGTCAATTACAGTCTTACCAGCTGTTATCACTTAAAGATAGCTGCATCTTGCTTCTGGGCTGTAGAGGCTTTTCCAGAGGGTTCTCATACTAGAGGCAAGCCACAATCATGTATCAGTTCTGCAGCAGTTCTTGTATGTATCTCACTCTTCTTTCCCCAAGCCTCTTCCAGATTGAGCTTCCTCCCTCTGGAGGCAGTGGAAGAGGAGAGGATTTCCTCCAAGGATCTTTTCTTCCTGTTTCCTGCTTCTCTTCCCAACCTCCACTGTCGGTGGTTTGCAAGGAGGTTTGAAGACATGGGCTTGGCTTTCTGATAGCGGTTGCTAGGAGTCTTTATCAGCTTTGGCTGATCCACCAACTGTGGCCCCAGGGGCGGAGCCACCATTGGGTGAACGAGTTCAAAGAACCTGGGTAGCCACCAATCAGGGGCCAGCCGGGTTCAGACACGGCCCCAGACACAACCCCTCGCGGCCCCAGACATGACCCCTGTGTCTGGCATCAGATGCGGGGGTGTGATTTCACTCCCAAACAGGGCCATGTGGCCCCGTTTGCAAGCGAAATCGGCCAACACTGCGTTTGCTCCTGAAAGGGGTCGTGCGGCCTCATTCAGAAGTTAGATCAGCCAGCGCTGCATTTGCAGCGCAGCCGAATAAGCTCTCCCTGCCTTTAAAAGGCAGGGAGAGTTACTTCGGCTGTGCTGCGAATGCAGCGCTGGCCGATTTCGCTCCTGAATGGGACCGCACAGCCCCGTTGGGGAGCGGAGCCACACCCCCTGCATCTGACATCAGCCACAGGGGGCGTGGCTGGGGGGCCACGGCGGCAGCAAAACACAGCCACTGCTTGACTCCCTCCATGCCTGTGTGGCCCTATCTAAAGAAGTCAGATCTGTCTTCAGTTATCCATGTGCTGGTTACATCCAGACTTGATGTAATGCACTCTACATAGGGTTGCTCTTGAAGATGATTCATAAACTTCAGTTAGTTCAAAAATGCAGCTGCCGGTTGATGGGTATGTGATGATTTGAACATATATCTGTTCAATCTGATGTTATGCCATCAATGTGCTGGTTGTCAGTCCATTTCCAGGCCCAATTCAAAGTGCTAGTTAAGACCTTTAAGCCACGGACTAATTTACCTTAAAGACTACCTGCATTCATATTAATCTATCTGGGCCCTAAAACTATCATATCAGGCTCTGCTCTTTGAACCACTGTCAATACAGATATGATCAGTGGAAATTAGGGACAAGGCTTTTTCCACTGTGGCACCACATTTATGGAATTCTTTGCCTGGTGAAGTACATCAGGCCTTCGCATTTGCTGTTTTTAAGCAGGCCCTCAAAACATGTTTATTCCATTCTACTTTTAACTGATTTTGGCCTTTTCCAGCTTGTATTGCTAGATTTTATGCTGCCATCTTAATTGTTATTTATTTCATGTTTTGAGAAAAATTATTTCATGCTACTGCTTTGGGGAAATATATATCTTAACAAGTGATATAAAATATTTAATAATGCATTGGAAAAGACTGTTAAGCAGGGCAGTTTGTGGTGTATATGATTTGTATATATGACTTGTGTTGTACCCAAGAAAGGTGAGCTTGGTTACCCATTTCTTGATAAATTTGCTAATCGTATATTAGAATAGTTCTTTATCTAAAACCCAATTTTAAAAATTAGCATCAAATTCTATATTAAAGCACATTCCAGTGTCTGAGTCCAAACAATGTCATATTCTCCCCCAAATATCTCTTCACCCTCCCATCAAGACAATCAGGAGATAAGGCAGGGGTGGGCAAACATGGCCCTCCAGTTGTTGCTGAACTACAACTCCCATCATCCCTCACTATTGGCCACTGTGGCTGAGGATGATGGGAAAGCACCAACAAAATAATTGTTACAACCATGTATGATGAAAAGTAACATAGGGAATTTTTATTTTAAGCTTAATGATGGTGATATCCTCTTAACAAGTTCCACAATATACTGGTTTATTTCTTCCGCTTAGAATTTTGGCCTTTTCTCCTTCTCCTATCAAGTTTGTCAAGGTCAGTATTGATGGGGTTCATCTGGGGAATGCTGTTCATGTGTCTAAACCTCTCTACATACTGAAATGGAACCCCCAACTCTACAGTCAAGGATTTCATCAGATAAATGTGACTGTTCAGGTGAGCTTTCTGCAGCTTATTAATATTTTATCATTCAGTAAACTGGTGAAAAATGGTAAGCAGTTGTATTTAAGAGCATTCCTAACCACGGGTGGAGCCACCGTTGGGTGAATGGGTTCAAAGAACCCAGGCAACTGCCAGGGTCTGACATCAGACACGGGGAGCGTTATTTCGCTCCCAAATGAGGGCTACGCGGCAGAGAAAGCCATTCCACCTGCACTGCCAACACAGCACAGGCCAATCTGCCTCCCAAACAGGTCCACGTAACCCCGTTTGGGAGGGAGATCGGCCCAGCCAGGGTGGCTCTCCCAGCCTTTAAAGGCAGGGAGAGTTGCTCTGGCTGGGCCAATGGCTTATGTGAACAAAAAGGTCTTTACCTGGCATCTAAAAGAACAAAGTGATTAAGCCAGGCAAACCTCACTGGGGAAGCTATTCCATAAATGGGATCCAATATCCGAAAAGGCCCTCTCCCTGGTAACCACCCGCCTCACCTCTTTTGGCAGGGGCACCTGGAGGAGGGCCTCTGAAGAAGATCTTAAGGTACGGACAGGGACATATGGGGCAAGGCACTCTCTCAGGTAACCCGTTTCCAAGCCATTTAGGGCTTTAAAGGTTCAAACCAGCACTTTGAATTGGGCCTGGAAATGGACTGGGAGCCAGTGCAGCTGACAAAGAACTGGTGTCCCAGTTAATAATCCTGTAGCCCCATTTTGTACCAGCTGCATTTTTCGGATTGTTTTCAAAGGCCGCCCCATGTACAATGCATTGCAGTAATCTAAGCTACAATGGAACAGGCTTGAGAACTGCTAGACTAGAGGCACCAGCGGCAAGCTAATCTCCAATTCCAGTGGTGTTTCAGAGTGTGCCCCTTTCTCCTGTAAGAGCAAATGCAGTCATTATATGTTAAAAACAAAGCAGGGGACATTGTGAGGACAAATACTTGGGACATTGTTTCCATGAGGGCAAAACCTACCCCATCACCACTGGCATTAGGTGATCAGGCCCTCTCTGATTGAGACTTCGGGCTCATTCATATAAATGAGACTGACTTCTGCACACAATCTACCCACATATACTCTGATGGGTATTTTGCGGATAATAATCATAGTTGTTTTGTTAAAATCTAAGTTTTCTTTGTGTTCTTATTTTAGGATACCAGTGGTAAGAGTGCTACTCAACTTCACACATTTGCTATGGAAGAAAATCTCTCTCTCAAATTTGACCTCCTGCCATCTTGGGTTCTTCTTACTGATCATTATATATGGGTTAGTATTACCAGAAGTCAGTCAGACAGATAGATGTGCATGTGTGTGTGTTTTTACATACGTATGTATGTATGTGTAAATATGTGTATTTGTGTGTATGCATGCATACTTACACATAATATTAGAGGAGATTGACAACTGTTAAATAGAGGAATTTATAAGTAGACTCTTTCCACTTCTGTCTTTGTCAGCAACTGCTGGTTTTAAAAGATATGCTGTTTAGTTGCTTTTTCTATATTCTTTCAAAGTTTTGCAAGTCGTTTTCTTACTTATCACATATATGTGTTGGTTGTGCATTGCCTAATTTTTGTCCCCTAAAGACCAAGCCATGCATCTTTGTACACTTTTGTGAAACTTCAGCTTTGCATCCTAAAGTTCCTTTCCATCCTAATTCTGATTTGATTAGACATACAAAAACATATACTTACACTTAATTGTTTTGCTCATGTAATAGCAACACATGCACATATTATATGCAGATTATGGGTCCGTATCTTGCACGTATGTGGCCAAAAAGGCTAGGGGTATGAAGCAAAAAGGGACCCAAAAATTATGGAAGAGGCTGTTCAGATTGTTTGTACTCATGAGACCTTTGACATTACTGTACCATTTTAGAATGCATGTGTGTGTGCAGAGGGTGTTACTTTTTTGAAAGCATCCTCATATGTGTTCTGAGGTGGTATAGTTGCACAAGTAGACTGTGCCACTTAATAATTACATGTTTGAATACGCTCTTATACAACTATGCTTTGGGTTTATTTAGTTTTCCTTTATGCCTCTATACTTGCACCAACTTCCCACATGGAATAATATTTCCACCTGGATTCATGTTATCCCCACATGTACTCCAAACCAGCTGAGCATCCCAACATGGTGAAAATTCTCGTTTATAACTTAAGGGGGGAAATTAAGAGTAAAGAAGAGTAGTCAGCTCTCATACATTGTTACAGGATTTTATTTATTTATTTAAAAACCTTTGTAGACCACTGTTTTGACAGTCCATAGTTGTTAAAAATGTGAAACATCTTAACATCCATTAAAGTAAAAGGATAATGCAAAAAATAAAACTGCATTACAGAACAGCCACAAGAACCTTAATTCAACTCCTCCAAATACGGGCTGGAAAAGAAACATTTTACATCCTTTCCAGAACCCTTATGGCATTATCTCACATACAGTCAAACACACATATTGACACTAATGTCAACATCATTTATAGATCTGTCCTTTGCTGTGAATGTTTTCTGATTTTTAGCCTTGATTGTCTGGTGGTACTTAAAGTAATTCCTTATTGTTTTCAATAATTTCCAAAAGCTAGTAAAGCAGTTTCTTATTTCGTTTGTACAGGAGACGCTCATTATCCATAGTTTCGCAGATCTCGGTTCCATGTATCCACAGATGGGTCTTAGACCCAATTTCTTTACCCACGGCATGAAATATTTATTTATGTATCATATTAAATTTTAATGTTTTGTTCACTGAGATTGTTTTTATCTGTTTTATGAATTTTAGCTGTTTTATATTGTTTTTGCATTTGTTTTAACTTTGTACACTGCCTAGAGATGTCTATCAGGCAGTATAGAAATATGATAAAATTAAATATTTATATACTGCCTGATATGTGCATCTCTAGGCAGTGTACATAATTTAAAACACCACAAATACAAAATAGAGTTAAAAAAAACAATTTCACAGAATAAAAAGTTAAAACAATCTCATAGGATTAAAAAAAAACCCAATTAAACAGTTTAAAATTAACCTCTGTTAAAATCCTGAGAAAACAGGTATGTATTGAGGGTCTTCCTAAAAGCAAACAGAGAAGGAAATGCTCTTATTTTGACAGGTAGCATATTCCAAAGCCCCAGGGCAGCCACAAAAAAGGCCCGGTCCTGAATCTCCACCAAATGAGCTGGTGGCAATTGTAATCGGACCTCTCCAGATGATTTTAATAGGTGGCAAGGTTCCTGACAGAGAAGGTGCTCTCTTAAGTATCCTAGACCCAAGCAGTTGAGGGCTTAATAGGTAATAATCAACACTTTGTATTTCACTATGAAACACAGCAGCCAGTGCAGTTCTTTTAAAACTGGTGTTACATGGTCCCTTTGGGTTGATGTGGAGATCAGTCTGGCTGCCCCATTCTGTACCAATTGTAATTTCTGGACTATGTACAAAGGCAGCCCTGTGTAAAGTGCATTACAGTAGTCGAGCCTGGAGGATACCAGTATATGCACCACCGTTTTGAGGTCATTTACCTCCAGAAATAGGTGCAGCTAGCGTATCAGTCGAAGCTGATAAAAAGCACTCCTGGCCACTGCCTTAACCTGAGAAACCAGGGAGAGCTTTGGGTGCAGGAGCACTCCTAAGCTACATACCTGATTTTTCAGGGGGAGTATAACCCCTCCCAGAACAGGCAGATCGAAACCATCTCTTGGGTCCCAACCCCGCACAGTCAGTACCTCCGTTTTCTTTGGATTCAGCTTCAGTTTGTTATCCTTCATCAAGCCCATTACCGCCTCCAGGCAAGCATTTAGGAAATATACCAATATAGGCAATTTCCGCCTATCTGTGATTCCTGAGTGGCTGGAAATGACTTCTGATGTCATTTCTGGATGCCATTTTAAAGCACAGAGCCATTTTGTGGCTCCTTTTTCTTTTTAAAAAGATTGAAACAAAACATAGGAGGATTTGGGGACATTCCTGGAGACCAAGGTACTATGCTTTTCTGCCCCTCCCTGCCTTTTTAGTGGTGTTTTAAGCTGAAGGAACCCAATCCCCATAGGGTTAAAGTCTCTTTATTCATGGTTTTGTTATCTGCAGTAATTGGCGGGAACTGAACCCCGGAGAATAACAAGAGCCACCTCTATTGATGTCTGTTTTAGGTTTAGTAGGGATTTTATGCTTTTCTTCTTCTTTTTCAGATTCGAGTGGTGTTTGCATTAGTGGCTGTAGTTCAAATTGCTTTGCTGGTTATGTACCGGTATCTAAGGAGCCCAACACTTCAAGGTAAGAACAGTTTTTAAATTTATGCTAACTTTGATGTTCTCTTCCCCTCTCAACTTCCTTTCACTTCTCCATTAAGTTAATGCTTGAAGTTAAACAAATACACAGATGTGAGCTTGCAATTAGGTATCTCAAGTTAGCTCTCAGCTAAGTTAGATTTAATAAACTGTTTAGGCCTGAGACTGGTTACAATTGGAAACAATTTTTGAAAGGGAACTATTTTTAAAATATGATGTTTGTTCACATGATCATTTTGAGGCAGGTAGGAGCCCAGGCAAGATGTTTCCCTGTATGCAACGCACAGGCATCACTTTATCTTGGCTCTGACAATCTGTGTCAGATTGGGAGATAAGGGAGAGGAGAGCTGGTCAAGTGGTAGCAAGCATGACTTGTCCCCATAGCTAAGCAGGATCTGCCCTGATTGCATCTGAATGGGAGACTTGATGTGTGAGCACTGCAAGATATTCCCCTCAGGGGATGAAGCCGCACTAGGAAGAGCAGAAGGTTTCAAGTTCCCTCCCTGGCTTCTCCAAGATAGGGCTGGGAGAGATTTCTGCCTGCAACCTTGGAGAAGCCGCTGCCAGTCTGTGAAGACAATACTGAGCTAGATAGACCAATGGTCTGACTCAGTATATGGCAGTTTCCTATGTTCCTAATCCAGCAAACACACAAGCATGGCTGGTGAGAGTTCCATTGGTGAAACTGGCAGCTGCAAGTCCCACCCCTCCATGGGAGGTTCTCCAAGAGTGTGTATGTATGCCTTCTCAGCATGCTTTGCACTGCCAGCAGCCTGGAAAAGCTTCATGATGTCAGTGGCTGCCCTCCCATTAGCCATGAAGGAGCAAGATGTGGACACAGCACTGCCAAAACTGTGCCCACATCTACTTTGATCATAGAGTGTGCTTTGCAGGCTAGCACATCCACTGATGGTAGCCACCCCTACCACTAGTACTACTACTACTACGATGAAAGTTTTTATACTGCTTTTCGGCAAAAGTTCCCAAAGTGGTTTACATAGACAAATAAACCTAAATAAAGATAAAGATGGATCCCTGTCCCGAAAGAGCTTACAATCTACAAAGAAACATGAGATAGACACCAGCAACAGCCGTTGGAGCGATGCTGTGCTGGGGTTGGATGTTGGACACACCGGGGTCCACTGTGTGCACAGCTCTCTATGTTTTCTCTATGTGGGTGGGGTGGGATGTGGGGTGCTGGATGCTAGGCTGGGTAGAAAAGATGCGAGGGTTCTCACAATTAAAAGATCTGGCTGAGAGGGCTCTTCACCCTCTGTTAAAATCTGGGTAGCTCTGCTGGAAGCTACTGGGGCTGGGAATGGGTTCTGACAATACCACCTCCTACCTAATCTTAACGGTTGTGTGAACCAGCTTATAGAAATACATATGTATTTTGTCCCATACCTACCTCAGTCGGTACATACTTGCCCAAATGTGAAAAGCTTACATTTTCCCCAAGGATTGATTATCAGCTGCAAGCTTTGAAAAGCCTCTGGAGAAAGTTTCCAAAATCTCACTATGATCATTAATACATCTGTGTCCCATTTCTAATTGCACTGGTTACTAATTATGTGTTGGATCTATGCCATGATAGGGATAGCCTAACCTACTTCACAGGGTTGTTGTGAGGAGAAAATTAAGTATGTAGTACAGCGCTCTGGGCTCCTTGGAGGAAGAGCAGGATATAAATGTAAAAAATAAAAATAAATAATAAAAATAATAACCTCAGATTTTTATTGGTGGGGACTATCAATAACTGTGTGCTGGTTTAGATTTCTAGTTTCAACCCCAGCTCCACCAAATCAAATTACAATATCGATTCCTCAGCTAGTTACTTCTTGGAAATAACTTTTTAGAAGTTCTCTAGCTTTTGCTTCCTTTTTGGCCAAATATATATGGAATTTTTAGTTATTCTGCAGCTTCTTTTGCTATGGAATGCTATTGGCCCCTATCTTGGCACCAAAAGCTGGGCCGATTAGCAGTTTATAGAATGGTAATGATTCTGTGAGATATTACAGTTGTCTTCATTACTGTCAGAGAAGCTGAGCCGTGGGCAGCAGTCACTAGGGATGAAAGTCCAATGCCAGGATTGGGAGAACTAAGAGTATGCCAGGAATCAAACCAGATAAATGGTCAGGACAGGAGCCAAGAGTCAGGAACAAGCCAAGGTCTCTTAAGTAAGTACCCTGTAAAGTATGCACTTATCAATCAAGCCTGGTAGAAGATCACAAGCTAGAGGGCCTAGACAGGAACAGAGTGTCAGGAGCAAGCCAAGGGTCAGAACTAAGTTTCTTTCAGGTCAGAGACAGAAGCCAGAAAAACCAGCAACCGCCAGCCAAATCAATCAAAATGAAAACATTTTAAGCAGGGGCATAGCTACCGTTGGGCAACCAGGTTCAAAGAACCCAGGCCGCCTCTCCTCAGGGGCCACGCCTTGCGGCCCTCACACCCCCCGTGTCTGACGTCAGGCGCGGGGGAGGGGTGGTGGTTTAGCTCCCAAGCAGGGCCGCACAGCCCCATTTGAGAGCTGGATGGCCAGCACTGCACTCAGAGCACGGCCAGGAGAGGCTCTCCCTGCTTTTAAGGCAAGGAGAGCTGCTCCTGGTCGCGCTCCGAACACAGCACTGGTCTGGATCTAACTACCATGCAGGCTGAATCTAACTACCATGTGGCCACGTTCGGGAGCCAGACTATGCCCACCGCATCTGACATCAGATGTGGGGGTATGGCTAACCCCCATGTCCAACATCTGATGTGGGGGTGTGGCTAATCCCCACTTCTGACTTGATGTAGGGGGCGGGGCGAGCAGGGCCGCTGTGGTGGCCGAACATGGGCCTCCACTGGCCTGGCTCCGCTACTGATTTTAAGCTCTTGTTAGAAGATGCCAAGTGTGGGGGCTTCCTCAAGAAGGGAATTGCAATGCCACCTTGTCTTTGGTACCTGCCAATTGTATCTCTCAATGAAATTAACTTGATGTTTAACTTTGATGCTGTAAAAAAAAAATACAACTTCTTAAAAAGGCACTCCATGAGTAGTTTCAGTGGTAATAAGCACATTGCCCATTAGGATTATTATTCTGTCTATATTATTATTCAATTTTAGGACCTCCAGGCATGGCGATGCGAGTTTCTCTTTCTCTCCACATCCTGAGTAAAACAAACTTCTTCTATTACTCATTTTTGCTGCTAAGTTTGTACACTGTACTAGGTAAGATGCAAGTAACACTTTATTGGCTGTGCCCATTATGTTTTTAACTGAACTCTGGCTTTGAATTTAGTTAAAAACATACTGCTTATAAAGAACTCTAAATTAAAAAAAAAAAAAAAGGCAAGCAGTGTTATAGTCTGTGAAACTTTTTAAATAATTCTACCTGAACTTGGGGCAACAGCATGTGGACTTCACCTTGCAAGACATAGTATACCAGGCAATTGCATGCTGAATTTCAAAATATCAGACCATAAGAACAGCCCTGCTGGAACAGGCCGAAGGCCAATCTAGTCCAACATCCTGTTTCCCACAGTGGCCTACCAGATGCCTCTGAGAAACTCACAGGCAAGAGCTGAGTCATGCCCCCTCTCCTTCTGTTGTTCCCCTGCAACTGGTGTTTAGAGGCATCTTGCCTCGAAGCTGGAGATGGCCTATAACCATCAGACTATTAGCCATTGATATCCTTGTCTGGCAAGTTAGATTTTTCTGATCACCATTGGTTTTAAGTGATGATCTCAGAGTATTTGTTTATTTTAACCCCACTCTTCAGCCAAAAAGTCTCCCAGAGTGGCTTGTATTTTTTATTTTTTTTAAAGCAGCAAATCGTTACAACAATAAAAGATGGTTTTGGAGGGCAGATTCTGCTTTGATGGCTGCTTCTTCTCTTCCTGCTCTCTGAACAGTTGGTAATTGTAACTTGCCTCTGTGAGGCGAGGAAGCCTTAGCTGAATTAGTAGTATCAGATCGAAATGGAGATCATTACTGCCTGCTCATCTTTCTTCCACTCCACATATTTAATGCTACTGAAATGCATCCAACTATGCCGTGTGCCAATAGAAAAACACCTGTATTGCACAACACTGTTATCTGTCTGACAGTCAAACTCCCATTCCCTTCTAAGCTAAACAGTGCAAAAACCTTAGGAGCTTTTCAGCCCTTATTACTATTTACTGTTGCTATTTAGCACTTACATATGGCACTTCTAGTTTAGCAAAGTGCTTTGTGGTCTTCAATTGACACCCAAACTAAGTAAAGGACACATTAAATTTGGTTCCTCAGGAATAATTTAGTCAAGATGTCAGCTTTTGTGTTTTCCCTGCTACTACTATATTTATATACCGCTTTTCAGCAAAAGTTCTCAAAGCAGTTTACACAGAAGAACAAACCATAACTAAGCAACCCTGATGTGTAAGGCACTATTACTCCCCTGTTATAGAAGAGGACCGAGACTTGCCAATTAAGTCCTTGTCAGAGGTGAGATGCAAGCCCAGGTGTTCAGATCCAAATCCAGCTTTCTAGCTGCTGGCCGTTAAGAAATGTCTATTTGAGAAGAGCAGTTTTAATTAAGCTCCATCTGTGCTAAAATCCCTACACACGTAATAGCTTACTACTTATCAGATGGCATTGTGTAATATTTATTATCACTTGAGAATTTTTAGGAATGGCTTATCAGGTTAGCTATTTCTGTCTCAGTAATTAGGCAGCTGCTATCTGAGGCAAAACTTTTATTGCATTATAATCTGATTGTAACTTTTCCCCCCTATAGGACCCTGGTTTATTGGAGAAATAATAGATGGTCACACAGGCCTCTGTTTTTCTTTTGGGATAACTGTTGGTGGCCAATTCTTAGAAGGCAGTATAACTTTTTTGATTGGAATACTGCAGGTAAGTGTTTCAATACAATAGTTGACAAATAGCTTTTAGCTTGAAATGTTTCCAAATGTACAAGTGTTTGGCAGAAAATGTTGTAATAGTGATCAGCACAATTATTTGTTTTGCCAGTAGTTGGAATGTGATAAGTTGTAATACTTGTAGTAGATTGTATGGGTTTGACCAGTTAATTCAGTACAAATCTTTAATGAGAGCCAACGTAGTATAGTGGTTAGAGTGCTGGACTAGGACCGGGGAGACCCGAGTTCAAATCCCCATTCAGCCATGATACTAGCTGGGTGACTCTGGGCCAGTCACTTCTCTCTCAGCCTAGCCTACTTCACAGGGCTGTTGTGAAAGAGAAATTTAAGTATGTAGTACACTACTCTGGGCTCCTTGGAGAAAGAGCGGGATATAATGTAGTAATAATAATAAATAATAATAATGGTAATTGGCACAGTAATAGACTAAGAGGCTGATAAGGCTACTGTGCTCTTTGATCTTAGAAAACAGTTTAACTGAAACCTGAGGTGACTTGTTGACACCACAGGAGATCTGTTACTGCAGCTTTTCATCTTTCTATGCTTACATGAAAACAAGTTTATGTAGTTGATCACACAGGAGAAACCTTTGTAATTATAGCCTACTATTACCTCCAGAATATTGAGAACAGTTGAAAGCTAACTCATATGGCTGTTGAAAAGTTGTCTGGACTATAGTTGTGTCTGTCTATATTTTTTTTTAATCTTTGGAGATTTTAGAGTTTCTTGGAATACTTCTCAAGTGCTTTAGACAAAAAATAGTAAACAGCAACAAAGCTTATCACCATTACCCACTTAGCAGTAATATCATCACCATTGTATAGATGTTTGTTTAAATTATTGCCCTGTGATTGCCCAAACTTTGTCAGGTTTCCCCCCCACTACTTGATGAAGTTTTCAAGCACTGTAGTAAGGCATTCACCGGAAATGCTGTACAGAACTACAGGACTCTCTTGCAAAGAATAAACTGTGGCAGGACAATACTTGGAAATTTAGAATCTGGATAAAAGTCGCATTTTTAATTCGCATTTGAAAGGAACATTTTCTACCTGCCACCAGATTTTGCTGCCTTCCAAGGTTATCCTGCCCTTTTAGTTGTTCTCCGTTACCAGTGATTTCTAAATGAGACTAAGACTTGGATGTACGGGTGCAGAACTCTGTGAGTGGATTCATAGACCAGTTCCTGTAACAACTTTGTGTGTTCTTTTCCACAATCCAACGTATCCTGTACCTACCTTGAGAAAATAGCAGACTTGTTTGTGTTAATTTCTTTCAGGTGCTCTTTTTTAACCTACCTTTGATGGCATATCTGTGTTGGTGCCTGTTACTGCGTTGCCAAGGGCACTCCTTTCTCTCCCACCTGCGGAATGTCAAATGGTATCAGACTGTGCCTATCCACCTAATTATGGCAGTCCTATTTTGCTGGCAAGTCTTCTCCTGCTACTTTTTGCTGCAGACATATGGAATTCTGGCTTTTTTCCTCTCTCCGTTGAGAACTTGGGTTGTGGGGTTTACCTTATTTCTGACCTACAGAACTTGGACGCTGAAGTCTTCTGTGCTGAGAGCCATTACTGTGAAGATGAAAAACTATCAAAGCTCTTAATGGCTCCTCTTCAAGCAGCTGAAGTACCCTTTCACTCGGTTTGTTAAGTGGTGAAGCTGTGAATATGACTCACATTGCCTGCCTCATGAGTTGCTTCCTTATGATATTTGTTAATGAAGGCCTGTTTTGAATGGCTGTTTTTTTCATGCTAATCAGTTTCAGCTGGGACATAGTAATCGGTTGTGATTGCTTTTACTTTTTCCTGTTTACATATGATGAAAAACACGTAAATCGTGTAGCACTTGTGACTTGATTTTGAACAGTATGGAGGATGTATATTGCAAATAATGCTGTTCAGTGGTAATGGGTACGGATACAATCTGGATATGACCCATCAAAACTGGTCATATTTTCCTTTTTATTTCTTTTCCTTAGAACCCATCCCATACACTTTCAAAACAGATTTTGAAATTCCCTTGGGTTTCAAAAGTGTGTTATTATGTAGCATTGGGACTGCCGTTGGAAAAACAAGTCCAAAGTTGTGCTAGTCGCACCAAATCACATGCTCAGTTTTCTGAATTGTTAAATCTGAAGTGTTTTATGCATGTCTATTTTTCATATCAGCAACTAGTTTGCTATGGAGTGTGCCTGACTTGTACGGCCATGTATGGTCATAATTAATGGCTTACGTATGACGTAGCACTCCATAGATGCAAGAGTGGGGTGTACACACTGCTTCCAAGCCACTGAATAGCCCATCCTTGCGGCTTGCGAATGCAGAGCTGTTCCATGTCTCCTAAAGAGTGTTCCATCGCTGCTGCATTGCTACTTGAATTATTCCTAATGGTGCACTCTTTTGGATGCATGGAACAGCCCCAGATTTGCAAGTAGTGAGGATGGGGTGTTCAGTGGCTCAGAAGCAGTGTCCATTCCTCACACTTAGATCTGTGGGGTGCTGCACAGTAAGCCGCTGAGATTAAGATGTATAGTATCTGCACATCACATAGTCTCAATCCTGTAATATGTGAACTGAACTATACCTCTGTGTGTGCATGTACACACCAAAAGAATGCAGTAACCACAAATACTGTGTCGTTCATCTTGTTCCAAGAAGGACAGAAAACACAAGTGTAAATTCATGCTGTTGTTAATTTAAACTTAAGTTAATGTAGCAAATGTAGAACTACACTTAATAGGAAATATAGCACTACTACTAAAAAGTCAGCGCCATATCTATATTTCCCCCTTTCATAATAATTACCCTGCTTCCACCACACCTCATTCACTACTGCTGTCATATGTTGATTGTTTTCTGTGCCTCTGCCAGCAGTAGTGAATGAAGTGTAGTAGAGGCAGTGATTAGGGATGTGCACAAACAGAGGTTCGTGCACTGGTTCGGTGCCAAGCCCAAGAACTGGCGTGTGGTGCCAGCACACATGGCATCTGTGCATGTGCAGGCACCATTTGCATTGTCAGCAGCACCATGCTGACAATGCACACAGGTGCTTGGGACAAGTGCTGCCGCAGCAGGAAGCTGAATGTGGCAGATCCTGCTCCTCTCTCCATGGCACTGAACCAGTTCAGATGAGGTCAGAACCAGTAGTGAATGATGTGTGGCAGAAGCAGGGAATAGGGATGTGCACGAATCAAGCTTTGTGCACTGGTTTGGTGCCAAACCCAAGAACCTGTATCTAGGAGGGAAATGCACAGCATGTGGACATCGGAACAAGAGGTATGTTGTGCAGCATGTTACAGAAGGGGCCATTTCAGGCAGTGGTACTGTGTTCTGTAATGTGTAGTTTCTTAAGAATTCCTCTCACTTGAATATTAATCTTTTCTAACTTAAGAAGTTTATATTTCAAATTACTTGGAAGACAATATATAAATTAAAGTTGAGTGATACACCAACTATGCTGCTAAATGTACATATAGTTAGATATATAAATTAGTTTTGCAGGATCATGCGATATTTGCTAGGCTGAGCAAATACTTACATGACAGGAATGTAAAGGTCCTATGGGATGCAGGAGCAAGCCACAAGCACTTGGAACATTATGTATGACTGACCGTGTATGTATGTGCGTGTGCACGCACGCTTGTATATGAGTATAAGCCGCCTCTGCATTCATCTTTTGTCCTATAGTAGATGAACTGCATAAGTGAAGTGTATTTGCCTATGAATATATGTACATAAACCCTAAAGTGCAACCTAATTGCAAAATATAAATTAATAAAATAAGGATGTGTGTGGAACTCACTCAACTGTTATAGTTGCTATGTTGTTTTTGCATCTTCATCTCTGATCTTTTGATGTTCTCACTTGAGGATGAGAGTCTAAACAGTTATCTGAGTACTGGGAAAAGGATCTACATAATATTTCAACCCTCATCTTATTTATTTATGGCATTGCTATCCTGCTCTTCCTCCAAGGAGTTCAGAGCAGCATACATGGTTCCACCACCCTATTTTTACCCTCACAACAAGGGTAGACTGAGAAAAAGAATGACTGGCCCAAGGCCACTCTGAACTTCATTAATGAGCAGAGATTTGAACTAGGGATATGCTGAAATGCAATTCAGCTTCCAGATCGCTAGCACAACCCCTTTTAAAACGAGGGATTCTACAGCCTCTTTAACAAGGAGAGTAGTTCCATACCTTCTCCTACTCTGCTTGCTGCCCGTTCTGTAATTCTGGCGCTTCTCCCTGATATCTTTGTGCGCCGATGGGGTGTCTCCCAGCTGCCCCTACACATGATGCTGGCATGCACATGGCCTTTGTGCTTGGAAGAGGTCACTTGCATGGTCAGCAACCACGCAATTACTGCAGTGGTCACACACACATTTGGGTTGCTACTATCTACACAAACACATTAAATTGCAATAATAAAGTTTGCTTGCTGTGTAGTCTTATTTTGTAAATATATTACCTGCTTTCCATATGCCAGTGTGTATATGCCAGTGTGAAGGAAGCATAACGAAACAGCAAGATGACTGCTTGTATACCTACATGGACTATTTGACATGCAGAAAGAGGGCATGCAGGAAAATAAAATATTTTTAAAATAGGTTTAATAGCTGTATTATGATTCAGAAAAGTCACTACTTTGTTGCCCCCATTTCTAAGGTACACTACAACAGTGTGGCACAGTGACAATTTTGTTTTAAAAAGTAGTGTTCAGTCACTAGAGACTAAAGGTGCAGCATTCAAGATTGTGCTCCAGTTGAAAATAAGCTTTACAGAATCATTTACTGCATTAAGGCAACATATGCAGGAAGAAATACACAGGATATACTTAAAGGAGAAACCTGGTTAGAGTTACTATGTGTAAATTCCAGGCCTTATGAAGGATATTAGCAATCTAAGTTTATATTCTTTCAGTTTTGAAAATATAAGTGAATCTTCTACAAGCTCTGCACACAATTGCAAAGTACAGAATTCTGTTTAACACTAGTTAAACATATTAACATTGATACCTATACCAAGGAGAACCCTGTGCCTAGTTCGTGCAAACAGAAGATGCTTTGTCTTCATCGTGGACATCTTGGAAACAGTACAGAGATTTATTCTACTCTGAAATGAACACTATCTGTTTTCCAATGTTGCCCCCACTCATCATAGACTGGAAAGCAGCTACAAGAGAACGAAAAATAAAATAAAAGTGAATCTGTACCTCTTTTTCTTTCCTTTTTTTAAAGTATGAAAGCATTATTAATGGACTTAACAGGAAATCTACTACTAAAACCCATACTTATAAAATACCCAGATCAATGTTGTGCCTGGAGGTTGAATGTAAGCTTGAATACAAATATAAATGAAGTACATGGTAAATTACTGCTTTCCGTAGAATTAGATAACATGGTTGCTTTTCCTTCGTTATACAATCAGCCCAGGGGAAGTAAGGTGGGAAAAGTAGGAGCTGCACACCCCTCATATTTGGACTGACACATTTGTCTGCAGTAGAGGATAACTTGGATGCCTAGGTGTTTCAGATAGGCAAACTGAACAGAAGACATTAGCCTAACAGCGTAAGCAAAATGCCGTCAACGTCCAGCTCCATTTACATGGTACATTTGAGGGCATCTGTGCGCATTTTGCTCTCTAGCAATATATCTTTAGATAGACAGATGATTCTCTGCGGCACACCCGTGGCTATTCCCATGCCTGGCAGCTCTCATGAGAGTTCACAAGCAGAAGGAGGCTGTGGCACCGTGGTGATTGGGCAGTGGGGATTCCATATGCAGATAGAGAGGAGGACCCTGTGATGGTTTAAGGGCAGTTGGAATGCAACTGTTACTGGTCAGAAGATGTTCTTGATTGTAGAGGAGAGGAATCTCTATATATAAAAGGATAGTGGGCAAGGGTCTGCGAAGAGAGGGGTTGTGGGGGAGGGAAGAGTCCCTTTAGAAAAAGGAGACTGCCACTGTGTGAATTAGATAAGGTAACAAGATTTGTTAACTCAGGAAGGAAGGGGAGAGAGAAGGGAGGGGAAGGAAGACAGAGGGGAAGAGCGAGTGGAGGAGGGATGAGGGGAGCAATCAAGTACTAGCGCACAGGTGCTCTGCATGGGTTAAGCTAGTATAATATAATCTCACATCTTTTGACAAAATCATTCACACATCCTTTAGGACTGGCTAAGTCAGTTGAGAGCTGAAGGCTCTGTTTTGCGATGGTTGCAATCTGGCTGATATTAGAGGGTAGCACTGGTCAACAGTTGATCAACCCCATGGGTTTTTTCTTTAGAAAACTGCAAGTTTTATCTTGTCCCTAAGCTTTAACATCTAGGTGTAAGCACTAAGGCAGATCACGCACCAGTCTGTGTCATATTAATATGCTGATGATCCCCAGCTACATGCTTCTATTTCATGTAATTGAGGAGTCCCCAAATACAGTTACTTGCTGAATTAGAGTTAACAAACGAAACCCCACCCAGACAGACAAATGGTAGGCTAACTGAAGTCCAAGCTCTATGTATTGTTAAATGTGTCATTGTCTATATGTGGATAAGGTTCTCATGTGGCTGCTACCTTAAAGTGAAGATAAGCTGAGACATTTAATGTCACATCTAGTTTGGCCTTAAACGAGGAGGGGAGAATGGATTTCCCTGATAGAGGTCATACTCCCCTGAAGAGGGAGCAAGTTGCAGTTCGGGGTGCTCTAGAACCTGTTTCGTTACTGGACTTTCAGATGGCAGTTCTTCCTACCATCTTAGGTTACTGTGCTGGCTTGCTGTATCCCTTTCTCCTGAGATCAGGATTTGGCTTCTGTTACCCAGGCTTTGGTAACCTCCCCCGCTAGATTACTGCAATGTGATTTATGGTGGACTGCCCATGAAAACTGTTCATAAGCTACAACTAGCACGGAATGCCGTGGCTATCTTCTGACACAAATGGACCACATAGTTATGAATTTGACTGCACCAGCTGACTATTTGGTTCCACACACCTTTCAAAAATAATACTTAGCAATGTTATTGGGATATTTGTCTCACACCTCCTCTGTTGGCATTAAGGCAGATGCTGAAAATCTATCCCCACCACACATGTAAGTGGTATAGGAGCTGTTTTTGTTTCATTGCTATATTTCATTGCAAGATCAGGTAAGTGTTTCCAGAAGGGAAAAGAGGAGGAGGGTTGATCTTGTGGTGGCAAGCATGAGTTGCCCCTTTTGCTAAGCAGGTTCCACCCTGGTTTGCATGTGTGAGCACTATAAGTTATTCCCCTTAGGGGACAGGGCCACTCTGGGAAGAGCATCTGCTTACTTGCATGCAGAAAGTTCCAAGTTCCCTCCCTGGCATCTCCAGATAGGGCTGGGAGAGACTCCTGCTTATAACGTTGGAGAAGCCACTGCCAGTCTGAGTAAACAATACTGAGCTAGATGGACCAATGGTCTGACTTGGTATAAGGCTATGTTCCTATGTAAGTTTTTCAGTGTATTAATAGACTAATTTTTTTAAGCTCAGCTCACAAAACAATATCAGATTGTATGGCTTTTTTAAGAAGAGAAAGAGGGCTGTTCACTTTTATGGTTTTAGTTCCTGAGTAACTGGAGAGACTTGTTCCTATGGTGTCCCTCCTTATTTAGTGTTATTGTTGCAGTTGTTCAATATCTATACTAAGAAACTGCAGCTGATGTAGTTTATTGTTCAATATCTATACTAGGAAAGATCATCTGGAGCACTGAGTTGCGTGAAATCAATATGCTGATCAATCAAGCTCTCCGTTTCTTTATCTAAGCATCCAGAAAAGCAATTGTTTCAGCCCACAAACAGTGTCTGGGATCTGTAAGTGAAGGGATGAGAAACTGACAAGAGCTAATGCTGGTGCATTACCCCAATGCTTTTAAATAAGTCATGGTGCCTGCTTTGGGTAGAGCTCCAGCACAGTGGGTTTCTAGCCTTGGAATTCTTCTGCACCCTGCTTTGCTCCTTAAAAACTGCAGCTGTGGCCACCATGACTACCTTTTATCAGGTAAATCTGTGGTGTAGGCTCCAACCATTTTGGAGCAGAAGGATCTTACCCTATTGCTTCACACTATTGCAACGCCTGTGAAGATAGAATACTTAAAAGAAGCTGCAGCTGATGTAGCTTGTCTTCTGATGAATACGGGATGGCAAATCTATTCAGTCTGTTTTGTGGCAACAATATTTATTTATTTAGCAAATTTATATACCATCCCATATAAAAAATGTCCCTAGGCAGCTCACAATATTAAAAAATTAACATAATTAAAACCATTTAAAATACAATAAAAACTCTAAAACTGAAGCTATACAACTCTAAAATCGTAAAACTATAAACCAGAAGCCTGACTAAACAGGTTTGTTTTTATGTCCTTGTTAAAAACATTCAGCGAAGGGGAAACACTAATTTCATTAGGAAGCACATTCCAGAGGCCTGGAGCAACTCTAGAAAAGGCCGGTTTTTGCGTTGCCACCAACCGAGCTGGTGGCAACCACAACTGGACCTCCCCAAATGATCTCAACAGGCGGTGGGGTTGATGAAGAAAGCCGTGTTCTCTTAAGTACCTCAGACCAAGTAGTTTAGGGCTTCATAGATAATAACCAGTAGTTTGTATTATGCCTGGAAACTTATTGAGGTGCTTCTGTGGGGAGAGCGGGCTTCACAGACGAGCAGACACTCATAGCTGGGCGGCTGGATCGGCCACCCTCACGACTGCCAGCTCCGTCATGGAGCCAGCAGGGACTGCGGGGATCGGGGGCCCCTGGAAACTCCAGGATGCCCCACGTGAGTGTGCGAGGCATCCTGGAGAGACCCCCGAGCCCGGGAGACTGCTTGCAGCGTTCCAGCCGGGGGTCTACTCATGTGTCGCCATGCGCTGCAGCGGCACACGAGCAATGAAATGAGATGAACGGAGTGCTCACTCCATTAACCTCATTTAAGGGGAGGGTGGTTTAGGCAGGCTAGCCATCTTGGTAGCACGAGGCTTGCCTGCAAGCCTGGTGGTTCCCACGACCACTGGAAAGCAGGCTAAGCTCCCTTAGCCCACTTTCCAGTGACTGTGGGAACAGCTTCATTGGCAGCCAGTGTAGTTCTTTTTAAATGGGTGTAATACGATCTCTTCAGGCAACCCTGGAGACCATGATGGCTTCTGCATTCTGTACTAACTGCAGTTTCCAAACTGCGTACAAAGGCAGCCCAACATAAAGCGCATTGTAGTAGTCAAGCCTGGATGTTACCAGCATACACACCACTGTTTTAAGGTCATTTATCTCCAGAAATGAACATAGCTGACATATCAGCCAAAGCTGATAGAAAGCACTCCTGGCCACTGCTACAACCTGAGAAATAAGGGAGAGATTTGGGTCTAGAAGTACTTGGAGACAGTATGGAGCCTTGTGGGACTCCATACCAGAGCTCTTGTTTGAAGAGTCTTCAAGCTACACCATCTGGAACTTACCCAAGAGGTAGGAGAGGAACCACTGTAAAGCTGTGCCTCCCACTCCCAACCCCTTCAGGCACCCCAGAAGGATACCATGGTCGATCGTATTAAAAAACCGCTGAGAGATCCAAAAGGATCAAAAGAGTCACACTCCCCCTGTCAATTCCTAATTGGAGACCAACCAACAGGCCGACCAAGGCCATCTCAATCCCATAGGCTGCCCGAAAGTCAGTTTGAAATGGGTCCAGATAATCTGCTTCCTCCAAGATAGCCTGGAGTAGAGATGCCATCACCCTCTCAATCACCTTGCCCAACCATGGGAGATTGGAGATAGGCCTATAATTGCCCAGTTCTGAGGGATCAAATGCAAGCCTCTTCAAGAGTGGTCTAATAATTGCCTCACTGAAACAAGGAGGCATCCTGCCCTCTCTCAGAGAAGCACTAATGATCCTGTCCAATACTGGCTGCTTCAGCTCCTCAGGACCAAATTCCCACTGCTAGTGCTTTAAATTCTTCCATGGTCCAGGACCAGCATGCCTCTCACTCAAGAAACCCTCATGCTAATTAAGATCTTTTGATAAATATCTGTTCCATTTATCCTATGTAAGGTAAAATCAACAGCTAGAAACAGGGCCTGTGCCACAATTACCCAGAGGCTCTGGAATAACTTCCCTATGGGGCTCAATATAAAGTCCTCCCTTCTGGAGTTCTGAAACAACTACAAGCCCCACCTGTTTTGAATGGCTTTTGGAGGCTGATTTGCGTGCTCTAGATAATACTTTTTGGCTGCTGTGTTTTTAAATCCAGCTATAGTTCTATTATGTTTTTATATAAACTGCCTTGAACATGGGAAATGCCATATGTAAACAGCACAATGCAATCCTATACACAATAACTTAGGAGTAAGCCCCACTGAGCTCAATGAGACTTATTTCCAGATAAAGATGCATAAGACTGAACTGTTAAAATATGTCTTCCAATGACCCTCATATAAATAAAGCACAATATTTCACAGTTAAACATGGGGAAATATTTCACAGTTAAGCATTCTACTTCCCAACTACCCAAAATCCATTTTTGTCAGCTTGTGCAGTGACAGCCAATATTTACAGATTTCAAGGTATGATGCAAATATTTGAACTTCAATATTTTCATCCATTAAAAGCGCACCTTCTTTTATCTTTTTATTTTAAAAAGGACCAGGTAATGCACACAAGCATTCAGTCAAATCAATACCCAGGAAATTGAAAAGGGGGAGAAAGACTTCATATACCAATACAATAGAACATGCTGGTTCATTTTAGGGATAATCAGGTAAAACTGGCACTGTAATCAGGGCTGTCCTTAAGGCAAGGCAAGCATAGTGACCACTCCAGGCCTCGCTCTTTTAACCCCCATTAAAATTAACTGGAAGGTGGCCCCGCACAGGCTGATTTGCCTCAGGCCCCACAGCCCACCAGAGCTCGCAAAGGATGGTCTGGACTCTAATCTACAAACCAGTTAAGCTAAAATAGATGGCCTGCAGCAGAAGCTGATAATGCATCTTTTGTTCAGTTTAGGGCCCACTTGTACACAATCACCTCCCACCACCACCCACAAAACTAAAAATATGTCCATAGATATAGTCTATTAAGATTTGTATGGTTATATTCTCTTTTGCGAGTTAATATGTTAACCTGAAAAGCTCATTTAAAACATGTAATGAAAATGGATTACAAAAATTACTTATTGCTTAATATCTGGTACAATATTTGGATTTAAGCAACTTTTGGTTCCACAGACAGCTATTAAGATGTTTCAACACAACATTAGATTGTTTAAACTGAAATAGCTAAAATAAGAAGAAATAATGAAGTTACTATGGCATGCTGAGGACAGGCAACACCTTACCTCCAATGTTTTCCAAGCCTTTCACTTCAGTCTCTCTGACCTGTCAAAAAAAGATCAAAGTGTTTCTTTTATTCTCCTGTTTTGTTTCCTAAATGTGTTCATAAGGTTTTCAGTTAAGAGGATATGAATGTGGTTAATTAAGAAGTTAACTTGAAGTGGTTAATCAAAATAAGTACTCTGAACCACATCTAATCTTCTTGATTAAATAGTTATCTTGCCCAATTAGACATCTTTGAAAAAGCTTCTATTCTCATTGTAGACAGAACTCAACAAGTTATTCATGGAGATACAAAGACACCTGCACAAATGATGACCCATCAGGTTTTTAACCTACCTTCAGTTTTCCCTCTTTGATCCACTGGCAGAGCTGCATAGTACTAGCTTGAAATTTCTCCATGTAGTTCAAAACGAGAAATCTTTCCCTGTGACAGAGTGGAATGGAAATGTCATTGATTAGATAGTGATGATTGTAAAGGAGTTCAAGAAGGGCCATTTGATACTGAATTTTGTGTGGAAAGGGGAAGTAAAGGTAAAGTCAAGTCAATTTCAACTCCTGGTGCCCACAGAGCCCTGTGGTTTTCTTTGGTAGAATACAGGAGAGGTTTACCACTGCCTCCTTCAGTATGAGATGCAGTATGAGATGATGCCTTTCAGCATCTTCCTATATCGCTGCTGCCCAATATAGGTATATACCATTGGGGATTTGGAACCGGCAACCTTCTACTTGTTAGTCAAGCATTTCCCCACTGCACCATTAGGTGGCTTCAGAAAGGAGAAGTACAGTATTGTTATTGCTAGTTACTAGTTCAGAATAGCAGATTAGCTGTTGTTTTTAGCCCTTACAATATATTAATCCTTTCAGTGCAATCCTAGGAACATAGGAAGCTGCCATATACCGAGTCAGACCATTGGTCTATCTAGCTCAGTATTGTCCACAAACTGGCAGCAGCTTCTCCAAGGCTGCAGACAGGAATCTCTCTCAGCCCTATTTTGGAGAAGCCAGGGCAGGAATCTGAAACCTTCTGCTCTTCCCAGAGCAGCTCCATTCCCTGAGGGGAATATCTTACAGTGCTTACACTTCTAGTCTCCCATTCATAGGCAACCAGGGCAGACCCTGCTTAGCTAAGGGAACAAGTCATGCTTGCTAGCACAAGACCAGCTCTCCTTCCCACTTACAATCATTACATTTTCCTATTACAATCTTATGTAGGTTTACTCAGAAGTAAGTCCCACTGTGTTCAGTGGGGCTTACTTCCAACAAAGTATTCAGCCTTACTTAGGAGTAAGTCCCACTGATCACAGAGGGACTTCCTTCTAAATAGACATGCACAGGATTATAATAAGCGTACCGTAACAGGTATGAATCAGGAAAACAAAATTTGCAACAGAGAGAAAGTATGCAGGCTGCCATCTTTGTCATGGATTGAAGCAGAGAATATTAAGGTGATCTGCTGCACACACAGGCAAGAATGTCTTTTTAAGAAGAGTGAGCAATGCTGATTCAATTGGTCAAAAGTATTTAAAAGTATGAAGTTGCAAATGCACCTGAAAGTATATGGTAGCCTATATTCACAATCAGGGTCTACCAATGTCTGTGAATATGGAAAAGCCAAGCAAGGCTTGAAGCTAAGTGTGATCAAACCTTGGAGACTGAGCTATAGCTGAGTTGCAGAGCAAACACTTAACATACAGAAGGTCCCAGGTTCAGTTCTTGACATTTCTAAGTAAAGCTTGGAAGGGCTCCTACCTGAACGCCTGGAGAGCCATTGCCAGTCAGTCCACTAGATGGCGGAATGGTCTATCAGCACAAAGCAGTCTCATAAGAACCTCTTTGTCCCTCCAGAAGCCACACGTGATGGCGTGACTTTTAACTCTTACTGTGACTTCCTCAGTGGCTGCTGATAAGCATGGACTCTGAACAGGAAACACCTGCCTTACTGTTGCAGTAAACCCATATAGGTATGCATTCCTGTTCCTTGCCTCACTTTTGTTCTTATCTTGCTTTTTTAATTTTCTTGTCTACCACATTCCTGCCTAATATTTCAGTCTCCTGTTCACTCCCTAACTTTACACACACTCAGCTCTTCTGGATAGCAGATGGCCACAAACAATGCACAGGTTCGCCATCTAATACCCTTTCATTCTGCAGTTCATATACCTGGAATCAATTCTTAGCAGGGGCGTAACTAGGTTGGAGTGGGCCCTGAGACAAGATTCTTAAATGCCACCCCCCCCCCCCGCCGTCACCGCTTACCTCTCCTTCCTCTGGCTGGATGTCTCTGCTAACGATCCCAACTAGTTGCAAGGTATAGATAACACGAAAGCAGAACCAACTAATACAACAGATTTGTGATGGCGTGTTGATACCAATTGCTGTTTGAATCACAATTATCTCCCCCGCTGGCCCGCTCCATTAACAAGCCTTAAATGGTGTTTGCTCATCAAGAGAACCAGAACCTGGGAGCACAGGCGGAGGAGGTGGCGGCGGCATCACTGGGGGGGGGGGAGAGGCAGCCCCCCCTGCCCCAGACAAGAGGCGCCCCGCAATTAAAGTTGCGATGAACATACTCCTAAGCAGACATGTCTGCGATGACACTGCCAGAGTTCTTGTTAGAAAAGAAAGCAAGCCTTCACGGATCCCCGAGACGGGATTACTCCATCATCATATACAGAGCAGCAGCACAGTTGCTTCGTGCTTTTGAGTACTACCTTAACTCACAAATTGGAGGAGCCTGTAGCTCATTCGCCTGATGCTATCCTAACACGCAGAATATCAGAGCCCAAACAAGCCTCGTGGGGCGTTACTACCGCCAACAGATAGGATAGCCCTTCACCAGGCTCCGCTCAACACCGACCTGAGCCAAAGGCTAGTCGCCCTAAGCCTCAGCAACGCCCACAAGAACACTGACAGGAAGAACGAGACAGAGAAACCCAACCGAAGCCCTGCCTCCAGGATATCTCTCTGTGGCCCGCTTCTCACTCAAGGTCCCCTGAAGCCGAGGCTAGCTAGTCATTGCCTGATATATTTTTCCTCTCTTTAACGAAGCCTCTACCTCAAAGAAAGCCACTCCGCCCTCTTCCTCTCTCCCACTCTGAGAGGCTTTCTCTGCTGCCAGTCGCTTTTGAGTCCCGTCTCCTGGCTGAGCTGAGAGCTGGGAATTGGGCGGGGCTAAGGTTAGGCTTAGCCGAGACCCTGCGAGTTTATCTGGCTTCTCTGCACGGAGCAGAGAACCTGCCGTGAGCTTTCCAGGGCTGCCTCCTCGGCGGCGGAAGATCAGGTAGGCGCTGGGTGGGGGGGAGCCTCTGAGGGGCCCCCCCAAGGCGGGGGGCCCCGAGACAACGGCCTCCCCCTGCCTAATTGTAGTTACGCCCCTGATTCTTAGCATGTATATAGCACTTTGAGTGCTGGAAGCAGTACACACATTTCTTCATTGACTAGAGTTCCATATTAGCTGCCCCTTCATTCATAGAGTTCAAGCACTTGAGTCAGTGTGGTGTAGAGGACCAGAGAGATCCAGACTCAGCCATGAAGTTCACTAGGTGACCATTAAGCAGCTACTCCCTCAGCCAAGCCCACCTCACAGGGTTGCTGTGAAGATAAAATGGGAGGAACTATGTACGTTGCCATCATCTCCCTGGAGGAAGGACAGGATAAATATTTTATTCTTTCCAGTGTACATACTTCCTCACCAATGATCTTAGCTAGATTTTGTAAAATACCTAATTGATATCTATATCCAAGTAAATATAAAAGTGTCCTGTTTTCATAATGATGTTGAAGCATGAAGATCTAGAAAATGTTTAGAATCCCCTTAGAGTGGGGATTCTCAAGACTGGGCTCCCAGATGCTGTTGGACTAGAACTCCTCTCATCCCCAGTTCCGTTGGCCTTTGGGATTATAGAAATTGTAGGCCAACAACTCTGTCTGGGGACCCAAGGTTGGGAACCCCTGCCTTACAAGCAAAAGCCTTAGCAACAGGTCCCAGAAGCTGTGACTTCTGTATTCAGATCAGGTGGTAACTAGAAGATATACCTGGTTATATTCTGCTTCTTCCTTATTTCTTCCATGGCAGGAGGTAGAGGGGGAGGATAAGGCACATCCTTGTTGTACTGGGAGATCTGGCCACATAAGATAATATGGCTATTTGGCTTCATCTGTTGGAGACAAAATAGAATGAAGGTCACTACTTTTCTACCTAACCACAAATCTTTCTGTTACATGATGTACATAAGCAATTTTATATTTTGCCCCTACAAAATATGGGCTACCCCTCAGGGTAAGTGTTCTTAGAAACAAAAATCTGATGGATGGAAAACAGGATTGGCCAACAATGCACTTTTGAACAACACACTTAATATATACTATTAATAGAGTAATAATTTGTCACACACTACCTTCAAGGAAACTCCTATATGGATTCTTTTCCCCCCAGGAAAACCTTCACAAGTTACAGAGGATTTGGGAACATATTATATGGTGCATATTCAGTTCACACTGGGCTCTGGCCAGTCTTATTAGACCTCCCATGATTTGAGTGCACTCTAGAAAATACCCTGAATTCCCCAGAAACTATGTATTACAGTGACAGATTTAGATTGGTGAGCAAACTATCTTGAAGAGAGGTTTGAATATCACTGCTAATCGTCTCCTAGAGGAACCCCTGACTAGCTTCCACAGAATCCCAAGGTTCCTCAGAACACAGTTTCAAAATCCATTTAACAGAGTATTAAATGGCAAACAGTTAAATGTGCCAATTAAGAGAACAGTCCAAAGGAACAGTGTGTGTTTATTATGTGTTATGAAACAGAGCTAAAAAAAACATTCAGTTCATCTGGCCTACATTCTGTTACAAGCACCAGAACTGTACTCCTGTTTTTTACTCTTCTAAATGAAAAGATAGGAGTGAATTTTTATTTAATCTATCCTCAGGTGAACCAGCCCAAGGGAGGGTGGGAACAAAAGAAAGCTTCTTTCCAATCATAGAATGTATGCCACAAAACATTGGAAGCTTTTTCTTAAAGATGACTAAAAACCTGGTATTCCATGAAATACCAGCATAACACAGAAGGGTAGGGATAGGCTGGCCATTATTTTGATTTATTCATACTAAAGTATGTATGAATAGACTTTACCAATGTACTCTATGCACTTGATATAATTAAAGTCCAGCCTACCTCAGTGTGCAAAAATGTTGTTGGGAGTTTGACCTTTTTGTGGCAAAATCTAAGAAATGTGTTCTGAATCTTTGGAAGTTTCTTAATTATTGTTTAATTTAAGCCTCATAATTCCACATTCTCAGGAACCTATATCTAGATGAGCTGCAGGATTACAACTTCCAACGAAATAAAAGAGACATTCCTTTAAAGCAAAGATTCAGGAAATGAATTGGCATTGATGCGGGAGATTGCCTTGCAGTTCTTGGTCACTTTCTAAATATGTCTAGAGAAGTGCTTCTATATAGGACTGTGGCAGGAGAGGGAATATGACTGCACAGCCTCCAAGGAACAAACTATAAGCCAACCCAAGAATGAGAAAGAAGTCCTCCTCCTCCTCACCAGTACAAAAATATTGCAGTGGATTCTCAAAAAAAACATCCCCATAACAAAAGCATTAATTGAAGGAAGATGCAAATACTGTAATCAACAAATGGAAAATAAACGTGCACAAATATCTGTAAGCTTTCCCCATGGGGGAAATAGCAGCTTTGGGAGCATGGGATAATTTTCTTGTCCAGTGCCCACAATCCCAATCCAAATCCCCAACTCAACTATGGAAGATTCAAGCATAGATCTTCCACTAGCATGTCTAGTTGCACCCTCATTCACTGAACTATCAGGGCAGAAACCTGTAGTGCTGGTTTCTAACACGCTTAAGAGCTGTGTGCCCAATGGCTGATGGGAAACACTGCTTCCTGCAAATGTAAGCTTTGCAGTAAGGGATGGGAAGCCATGAAAAGGGAGTTGGAGTTGGATATTTGCATTGTTCATGTCAGTTTAAAATTATCTGAAAGCTTAAGAAAGAAACTTTATTTCCTTCCATAGCATTCAAGAAATTTCACAAGTACATCACAACCAAGTTGCTGCTTCGGCAAGGTTGTAGAGAACAAACTCACTTTATCTACCAGTCAGATGAATTTATAGTAAACTGCAACTACGGATGTGCACGGGCCTCTGGACAGGTCTGAACAGTCAGTGGTTTGGCCAGTTTGAAAGTGGCGGTGAGGGGAAAACCTTTAAAGGCGGAGGAAGATCACTTATCCCCACCCCCGCTGCATTTCCTCCACCAGTGCTCTCTTGAAAACCAGGCCAGCAGGACGGCAGCGTACCTCTCTGCTGCCCCATTCCCTCCTCGGTCTGGAAGTGACCAGAAGTACCCCACAAGTGTACGCACATTGCTACTTCCAGTCACTTCCGGAACAAGGAGGGAACAGGGTGGCAGGGTGGTACGCTGCCGCCCTGCCGGACTGCTTTTTAAGAGAGCACCGGCGGGGTAAATGCAGTGGGCGGCGGGGGGAGTGCACTCTTCCCCACCCTCAAAAGGTGTGTGTCCCCCGCCTTCGAACTGGCCCCTGCCAGTTCCATACATATCCCTAAGTGCCACCAGCATGTGCAGAATCTTGAGTACTGAAAGGGAAAACACAAGATGGATACCATGCATACTCACATGACTTATCACTGCATCACTGATGTCTCCACCAACATTGTCAAAGTATATATCCACTCCAGCTGGGCAAAGCTCACGTAGCCGTTGTGCCACATTCTCTTTCTTATAATTGATAGCTCCATCAAATCCCATTTCTGAGACCAAAATGGAGCATTTTTCATCTGTGCCACAGATGCCAACCACCCTGGAACAGCCCTCGAGGACACCTATCTTTCAAAGAATCACAAATAAAACCAACTACAGTTTGTCCATTTTTAGCATTAAATGTTGGGGGCAATATGCTAAATCATTGTAAACCGCTTAGAGAGCTCCGGCTATAAAGCGGTATATAAATGTAAGTGCTACAAGTTGGTGATGGTTTGTTTTTTTAAATCTAGTTTACCTTGATTGTTCTGTCACTAACAAACTACTTTACTCCTTCCTTCTCTCTATCAGTTTTTATCCTTTTATTTCTCTATATAGTCTTCATAGGAGGCTGACAATCAAATTAACAAATGAAAATAGATAGTGCATCTGCAGTAAAATCAGCCTGCTTTCACCCATTTGCCAATGGGTTGCAATTGGAAAGAAATCTGCATCAGTCTCTTTCCTTCAGGTCAGGCATAAATACACTTAATTCACACAAGTTGAGTTCTTCTTGGTTCACCTGCAAGATCACTGACATGAGTGTGACCTGACTAAGATTATGTAGAGACACTGACTGTTTGTATCAGTGTATCACTGTATCTCCACAGGGGCTAGGTCAGATAACCAGCACCTCTATATGATCCTGATTAGGTTAGGAGTCTAATTGGGTTATGGGCCTATGGTCCCACATCAGTAATCACAAGGGAGCAAAAAAGCACCTTACCTGGGCCACTATTTCTCAGTTCTCCATTTGCAAAAAGGATGTATGGAACATGCTGTTAGTTAGCCACAAGTCTTACTCTTAGGTTACTCCAGCAATATGGGAGTAACAAGGGTAACATGAGAAGCCTGAGACCATGTGGGAGGTCACACTGTAGCTTAGCATGCACTCCTTCTGTGTGGTCCTGGGTTTCTCATCGTACACCAGTGGAATAGAAAGGAGTGCCTACACTGTGGGATAATCTTAATATCAGAATGTGGGGGATGAACAGTAAACACTTCCAACTGCAGCTAATATGGCCTATCTCAAAAGGTAAATCCTAAGGGTCAAAGGCTAATCTTAAACCTGCTTACCTGCCCAGCCAATGAACCACAGGCCCCAGCAGCTCCACTGACAACCATGGTTTGATTAGCACCTGAAGACACATGTCCTTTCTCTCTTATTCCTAGCAAAGCTGTTAACCCAGTCAAGCCAGCAGCACCCAAAAAATAGGAAAGCTGTCCACCAACAAGCTGTGGATCAATCTGAACAGACACAGAAATTGTTTAAATATCTAACATACCCTGCAGTAAACAACCCACTCCTTTCCCCAGTAATGACTCACTCAGATCCCTTGCTTGTCCCATCAACATATTTTCAGATGGATTTATGGCACTGCTGGAGCACCAGTCTAACCTGCTTCCACTCTTGACTTTCCTCCTGCTGTCCGATATTCTGTTGCCATCCCCTCCCAAATGGGCCCAGTTTTTCTTTTTTGGAAATCCTCTTTTAGCCTGTGCCTTTTGTTTTAGTGGCATATATCACCAAAAAAAATCCACCCTGAAACTGCACATGCTCTTGGGATGTATCCCTGCTAGGCCTGGATCAAACAAAGAAGCATGCAGTACTGTCCCATAGGAGACAGGCCATTCTAATTCCTTTCGGTGATGTCACAAGCTTGTTCTACCCCCAGTCCCTTGCACTCAAGTTTTTACCAGGGAAGTAGTAGCAGAGCTGTGTGCAGAACAAGAAGTTCCTAGATGCTTATAAGGAGACCTGTGCACCAGCAGAAATATCAGATTAAATGCCAATCTGATGACAATATGGAACAACATATCAGGGAGGCCAATAGGGCCTCCCCAACCCTATCATTATCAGTGTTGCATCAGCATTGACTAGTTAATCCTTATCAGAAGCCGACTTGGAGAGAAAGTCTCTCCAAGCTAGAGTTGCCATGCCCCCTGAAATTCCAAGTTTCACCCAGATTTTAGGCATCTCACCCAGATTGCTTAGCCCACCCAGATTCGCCCGGATTCCAGCTTTCATTAAATAAAATTTAAAAGCTAAGCTCTTGCCCTTGTAGAAGTGGAGTTATAGAGCAAAACGTGCAGTCACTATTCTGCTCAAAAATTATTTTCACGCCAGTTTACATAATATGCAAATTAGGCACCCGGATCTGGAAAGCCAGAATATAGCAACCCTACTCCAAGCCAGCTCCAGATTTGGATTTAAAGGACTGCACCCCCCCCATATTGGGGGGTGGGAGGCCAAGGTAATCCTCCAGGAAGCATCCATTGGCCCAGTTTGTGCTTCCTGAGAAATTACTGTTGCCCCTCTACTCAGAGGTGCTGTGCTTAAAAACCAGGCTGGAAAGCAGCTTGGACAGTTCCCAACTTGGACTTCAAGTATCGTACCCGTAAAATCAGAGGGGGAAGGTGGGGGGGACCAGTTGGTGCTTTCTGGGGGGGTTCCTTCCCCCCCCACCTTGATTTCAGGGGTGTAGTCCTTAAAACCAGCCCCGAGTCAGCTTGGAGAGAGACTCTTCAAGCAGCTAGGCTGTCCCCACCTATTACTATTAGAAGGGGAAAATTTCTGATAGGACCACAAGGATTTTAGTCAGAATTCCAACTATCTGAGTTCCCTGCTGCCCTACTGGAAATCCTTCTGATAATGGTCATATTGGTCCGATATTCCTATTGAACCGATACAACTGCATAGCCCTATAAGGAAAGCACAGAAGGGCACGCCTTTGAACAAGTAGGCTGTGGCCTTGTGAAGAGCTCTGATGATTCCAATGAGATGGCTCTACACACTGTGTGCAAGCAAACCACCTTAGGTCTTATGAGTTCTACTAAATGTAGAACTCCTACCGATCTTATCAGGGCAATCAAACAGATGTGATTAAAACCTCCTTCCTGTATGTAAGAGTGCTACCTTCTCAAGTTGCTTTCCATTTAGAATGGCCTTTGTCTGCCAGGGCCAGCTGAAGCAAGATACAAAGTCTCCAACAACAAGATGTGGATCTCTGCTTTCTTCCACAACACCAATTCCTCCACCATCAGTGACTTCAGACACCTTCCAAGGCAGGATGTAATCAGAACCAGAGTCTTCATTCATACGGCACCGCTGCAGGGAGGGGGGAAGGCATTGAGGAGAGAAAGTCCTTTAAAAGGCAGCACATAGTTACCCCAAATATCTGTTAACAACAACAAAATCTGGTTACCCATTCTGAAATGTGTATATCCATCTTCAGTCGACTGAATACCAGGATATATTATTTTCCTGTACAGTATTAACAACATACTTGTGTATGTGTGCACACGCACACATGAAGTGAATATAAGATTATAAAAAGAGGAACAGTATCATTCAGTCCTTCTTTAACTAAAAGGCTATTCTTCTGTTAATCGATAAACAACCAGGATTTCTTTACTCTGAGGAATCAAACACAACTTATCTACAAATACTTATATCCAGCCAATCCTGCGCTGGATTCTCAGCTACAACAGTACAGAATGTCAGAATTCTGTCACTGTAGAATGAACTAATTAATAACTGCTTGTATAGCAATAGACAAATATCTATCTTTATTAGAATGTTTTCTTTAGGAAATGATTAGCACACAAAAGCTTCCATTTATCTATGAAATAGAGCCCACAAGGCTGCAAAATATCCCCTGGTCACATATATATATCAGAAAAGATACCCAAAATTAATAGGTTACTGGGTTGTGAAAGGAGAGCAAAACCAAAAAAATCACTCTCTCAAAGTGTTTCTGTGCTTTGATGTAATGCCAAACTTGTTACAGATTATAATCACCTTTGTCAGGGGCTATCTTAAAGCAACAAATCATCTGAACAGTTTTGAAGATCCACTAGACTTCTTCTTCAAAAAAACAATTTCCTGAAAGAATGGAAGAAGTTCTAGTGGAATTTCAAAGCTTGTTCAGATGATTTAGTGCTCTACAACAGCCCCTGACACACATTGGGTATTACAATAAGGTATAGAGGCATTTTGAGAAAGGTTCTCTCACTCTCTGCTTTTCTTCTCTGATTGGGTGCTCCCTTGTTATTTGTGCTTACCAGGCTGTAACCCCTCCTCTGTTTGCAGTAGGGCAAATATATGGAGGCAATCAGACAAAAGTCGCAGAGAAGGAATGAGTGGAAGCAGTCACAGTTACAAAATCTCCCACTTAGTTGAAGCTGCTAAGACAAATGCTCATTCTTCAAATGGCAACCTGGCAATTCTATATAGAAAGGAAACAAGAACTAGATACAACAAGGTGGCAGTAGTGGTAGATATGGACTCCAATCAAGCAATATTATTTTGAATCAAATTTTTGATTACTTTTAAATGGTTTCAACTAAGGGGTTGGGATGGGGAAGTGGTGTCCTTGGGATGAACAGCTGAGGGGAGAGGTGTTGGGATAGTTGTAGTTGGTTCTGTTGTGCTTGTTGTAGCCTGTAAATTTATCTTGAATGAATAAAAAGAGACAAACCAATACAATTTTTGTTCTGCCTTACACAGAACAAAAAGTTCCAATCATGGCTACTACAAGGGCTCTGGGACAAACATTTTCTTTTGAGAATTCCCCTTTTTGAGCTAAAAAGTGAAAAATCCTTCTGGGAAAAGGTGGTGGCAGCATACCAATAAGATCTGGGGGCTCTAGGGGTGCAAAAGTGCCAGCTGTTTCCTCAAGCTGTCCTTTACCCAATGTATGAACCAGAAGTATACATGCAATCCGTATACATATATTTGCTTGGATTCCTGCAGTCATGTCACCTTCAGAAGGGAAATAATCACCAAATTACTTTTGATACTCAACAAGAGGTTTGGAAGCTTGTATGAACCACAATGCAGAAACTAAAGAAAAAAGTCCCAAATGTGCACACAAATCAGATCCTGAGCATACATCAATCTTTGACAATCTTCTATTCAGATTAAATGTTATGGCTGGCCAACTCTCAGGATGTATGTGGTAAACATACCACATACCACTGACTTACCATATAGGGGTCCACAGACAGATACAGGGTACGAACTTTGACTTGACCCTCGGCAATTGTATCTGGTAGGGTGACCTCCTCCATACGGAAGTTGTCTGCAGCTGGCACTCCATTTATGCCTACATAAGAACATAAGCTGGTGGCCATCACTACATCCTATGGCAGAGAATTCCATATATTGTATCTATAATTATGCACTGTATGAAAAAGTACTTTCTTTTGTTGGTCCTAAATTTCCGGGCCTTCAGTTTCATGGGATGGCCTCTGGTTCTAGTCTTGAGAGCGAGGGAGAAAAATTTATCTGGCCACTCTCTCTACTCCATGCATAATTTTATATGCTTCTATCATGTCTCTCTGTAACCACCTCTTTTCCAAACTAAAAGGCTCCAGATGCTAAGCCTTACCTCATAAGGAAAGTGCTCGAGGTCCCTGGTCATCCTGGTTGCCCTCTTCTGCACCTTTTCTACAGTGTCCTTCTTAAGATATGGTGGAAAGGACTATATGCAGTACTCCAAATGTGGCCACACCATAGATTTGTATAAGGGCATTATAATATTAGCATTTTTATTTTCAATCTCCTTTATTTTCATTCTCCACAAGAGCTGGTCTTGTGGTAGCAAGCATGACTTGTCCCCTTAGTTAAGCAGAGTCTGCCCTGATTGCATATGAATGGGAGAGTAGAAGTGTGAGCACTGTAAGATATTCCCCTCAGGGGATGGAGCCACTCTGGGAAAAAAAGAAGGTTTCAAGTTCCCTCTCTGGCTTCTCCAAGATAGGGCTGAGAGAGATTCCTGCCAGCAACCTTGAAGAAGCCACCACCAGTCTGTGAAGACAATACTGAGCTAGATAGACCAATGGTCTGACTCAGTATATGGCAGCTTCCTATGTTCCTAATGGCCCCTAGCATGGAATTGGCCTTTTTCATAACTGCTACACATGCTCCGAGTCACGGATGACCATGACTCCAATATCTCTTTTCTGGACAGTCACTGACGGCTCAGTGTATAGCTTAAGATGGGTTTTTTTTTGCCCCAATATGCATCACTTTACATTTCCTTACACTGAACTGCATTTGCCATTTTGTAACATTTTTTGACTAGAATTAGTCAAATTATAGATTTAATTGATACTATTTAACCCTCAGACAGAGGCTACAGTGGTTAAATTGTTTGGTGTGTGTGTGTTTTTTAATTTGCCACACCAGAGTTCAAATTAATGATCTCTTCTGCAAAAGTATAAAGCAAAGGTGCCCAATCAGAGGCTCTCCAGCGGAATACTCATCGTCCCCACCTACAATGAATTGCAGTTGGGGTTGATGGGAGCTCTAGTCCAACATCAGCTGGAGAGCCTCCGATTAGCCACCCCTGGTATAGATTATTTCTTTACTATCTCCTTTGTGGAAACTACATATCCCGAGGCTTCTCCCACTCCACTCTTCCTAATCTTTCCATTTCCATGATCTTCCCATCATACCCATCCAGCATGTTTCTGCATTTGCCATTCATCCTGCCTACCCTGCCCAAACAAAAACACTGGGCCAGTTCAGAAAAATATGGTCCTCACTCCACTACGCGTGAATGTGATTAAGGCAGGGATGTACCAAGAACACGCCTACCCCAACATTAAAGGATGTGCCTCAGTATGTCCTCTAATTGTGCGTGAGGGGTGACAATCTGAATTACCTCTCTACATGTGCTGCAAAACCCTGTTTAAATAGTGTGTAGAGGAGTGGATGATCATCCCTCACACACGCTTAAAGGACATGCCATGATCACATCAAAATGTCCTTTCATGATATTGGGGTGGGCGTGTTTGTTCACAATCTAAAAACACAAAAATTAAAATAGTTCAAAAACAGTTTAAAACGCCAAAACTTTAAACTTTATAAACTAAAAGCCTGACTAAACAGGGATGTTCTCAAGTCCTTCTTTAAAATCATCTAGAGAAGGGGAGGCTCTAATTTCATTAGGTAGTGTGTTCCAAAGCCTGGGGCAACCCTAGAAAAGGCCTAGTTCCGAGTCACCACCAATCGAGCCAGTGGAAACTGCAACTGGACCTCCCCAGATTATCTTAAGGCAGTAGGGTTCATGAAGAAGGTATTCTCTTAAATACCTTGGACCCAAGCCATTCAAGGCATTATAGATAATAACCAGCAGCTTGTATTTCGCCTAGAAACCTATTGGCATACAGTGTCATTCTTCTAAAATGGGAGTCATATGATCTCTTCAGGTAACCCCTGCTAACTTGGCAAAGAGGCACCTTTTAACGTGGTGATTCTCTTTATTTAGCAGGGGGAGAGTAACTGGCCCTATCCACCCCCAGTACAGTACCTCCAGTGTCTGTTGCTGATGTCTATCTTATGTTTTTGTTTTTTTAATGGATCCTTTGGGGACAGGGGTACATTTTATTTATTTATTATTTCTGTGTGTAAACTGCCCTAAGCCATTTTTGGAAGGGTGGTATAGAAATCAAACAAACAACAACAACAACCACCCAGAGACCAACTTGGCTGCTGCATTCTGTACCAACTGCAGTTTCTAAACTATATACAAAGGCAGCCCAACATAGAGCACATTGCAGTAGTAAAGTCAAGATGTTAAAAGCATATGCACCACTGTTTTAAGGTTGTTTATCTCCAGAAATGGACATCGCTCGCACATCAGCCAAAGCTGATAGAAAAGCCCTCCTAGCCACTGCCTCAAACTGAGACCAGGAAGAGGCTTGGGTCCAGAAGTACTCCAAGACGACATACTTGCTCTTTTGGGGGGGAGTGTAACCCTATCCAGAACAGGTAGATCTAAGTCAGTTCCTAAGTTTCAACCTCCCACAATGAGTCCCACAATGAGTATCTTGTTTGGATTCAGTCTCAGTTTGTTCTCCCTCATCCAACCCATTACCACCTCCAGGTAAGCATTTAGGGAAGTTAGGCCATTTCCTGATGAAGTTGACATGGAGAAATAGATATGGGTTTCATCAACATATTGATAACACCCTGCACCAAATCTCTTTCAGCAGTTTCATGTAGATTTTAAAAAGCACTGGAGACAGAATGGTACCCTGTGGAACCCCATACATGAGTTCTCATTTTAAAGAGCAACCATCTCCAAGTGACACCACCTGTAACCTACCCAAGAGGTAGGAGTGGAACCAGCAAAGCAAAGCAGTGCCTCCCAGTCCCTTAAGGTGCTCCAAGAGGATACCATGGTTGATGGTATCAAAAGCCGCTGAGAGGTCCAAAAGGATCAACAGAGTCACACTCCCCCTGTCAATTCCCAATTGGAGATCATCCAACAAGCCAACCAAGGCCATCTCAACCCCATAGCCTGCCTGAAAGCCAGTCTGAAAAAGGTCCAGATAAGCTGCTTCTTTCAAGACTGCCTGGAGCTGAGTCACTTTGCCCAACCACGGGAGGTTGGAGACAGGCCTATAATTGCCTAATTCTGAGGGATCCAATGCAGGTTTCTTCAACAATTGTCTAACAATTGCCTCCTTGAGACAAGGAGGCATCCTGCCCTCCCTCAGAGAAACATTAATGAACTTAACAAGACCCTCTCCAATAACCTCCCTGCTAGATTGCATAAGCCATGTAGGGCAAGGATCCAGAGAAGAGATAGTAAAGTGAAGTGTCCCAAGCAGTTTGTCCACATCCTCAGTAGTCACAATCTGAAATTGATCCAATTTAGTCATACAAGAGGAGCTGTTGGACAACTCCACAGTAGGCTCTGCAGTAACTGTAGAATCTAGTTCAGCTAGAATAGGAGAGATTTTATCTGCAAAAAATTCATGTAAAACATCACAACAGATAATTGGTGGGTCCAAATTCTCATTCAAAAGAGATGGGGCATGTACTAGCCCTCTCACTCACAACCCTAGACAACTCCACTGGACATGAGCTTGCAGAAGAAATGTAGGCAGAAAAGAACTGCTTCTTTGTTGCGTGCACTACCCGAACACAGATCTTTAAATGTGCTCTGTGTTGTAATCTGTTTAATTCGAGAGAAGACTTTCTCCATTTGAGCTCTAGCCATCTACCTAGCCACTTCAAGTTCTTGTGTATATCAAGCAGCTAATTTAGAAACAGGTAGGAGAGGGTGCTTAGGGGGAAACATGTCTACCACCTTTGTAAGTTCATTATTCCAAGTCTGAACCAGTGCATCGACAATCGTAGGCAAAACCAACCTTAAAGCCTTCCAAGGCTTCTTGGAATCCTATTGGATCCAAAAGACTTTTCAGACAGACCATCCTAATAAGTCCTTCACCCCTGCAGAGGAGGGTTGTGGCTGTGATTCCAACCTTAACCAGATGGTGGTCCATCCATGACAATGGGGAAATCACAGGAGTTCCAAACAAAGAACACCATCCCGATCAGAGCAAAAAACCAAATCGAGAATGTGACCAGCAACATGTGTTGGTCCTGAGATCATTTGGGATAGGCCCATGGTTGTCATGGGCCTCCTGAACTAATCCTTAACTCCTGAACTGATCCTGACAAGTTGGTTCCAAAGTGAACATTAAAGTCCACCAGAATTCTCAATCTGGGAGACTACAACACAAACTCCGCAACCAAATCTTGATTAGGTAGACATAAATAAAACACATTTTACCTTTTAAATTAGGATGAGCTTGGCTGCTCCTACTTATTTTTTCAAACCTGGGTTTGATGTTTGAGACTGCCAATCTAAATTCAGGCTCCAAGTTATTTCTACCGGTTATTTACTTGTTCGAGCAGCAACTGCTGAAAACCCTGATTCACACAAGTAGGAATCAAGCAAAGGGAGTCAATATTTTCATGGCTTTCTTACTTAATTCTTTGTACTCAGCTTGCATACTAAGACAACATTCAGGAAGAAACATTGTTGAGAACATAAAGTGAACAGCCATTCCAACTTCTCTGAGGCTTGGGGAGGTGGACAGCAGGGTAGGCACTGAAAACCACCTGGATGTTCCACGGCTTATAAAACCAAGGGCAGCACAACAATGGCACTTCTTTGGCCACTCACTAGGACGTGATTTCTAGCAAGTGTCTCCCAAGAGGGAACTCTCCCTGGCCCATCAGTCAAAGAAGACCCACTGTTGTGCCTTCCCTTGGATTTGTGAGGTGTCAAACGTTTTTTGGCTTCTGTCTCTGTCTACCTCCTATCATCCCTGACCATCTCCACACATGTCCTGTGAGGTCCCTGCCCCCCTGATAGCTCCCTCCTAAGTTGTTTGGGGACCCCTTTTAAGTTGTTTGGGACTCCCCAGGGGGTCCTGGCCCCAGTTTGAGAACCCCTGCAGTAGAACATACTGTCAGTAAACTGCTAAAGACTGAGCTGTAAAGTCGATTAGACCATCTTCATCTTAAAATACTATGCTAAGCTATAACTTATAAAACTACTTCTAAACTGAGCAGCGTCCAAAATGGATCCCTATGTGCAAAGATTCTAACAAGAATCTGCAAGTTCTTTGCAGGTTTCAGATCTGGCTTTGATAATTATTTAAAGATATCTTCTAGCAACCTCAACCATGTAAACGTAAAAAGATAAGGCTCAAGGATGTCCAACAGCGTTACAAGCCTGAGGGGAAAGAGATATTGACAACTGGCCAAAAGCAAATATGCAATCATCTCAAAGTCCATGCTTCAAACTTAAGATCAGGTTTATGCCACTAAACTTTTACCTATAGTTATTGCTAGGAATCACTTGCGTATGTACAGCTCATATAACTTAAAACACACATTTACTTTGGACAGCTTCCTCACCCCATGCTTCATATGCCAGTGTGGTATAGTGGTTAGAGTGCTGGACTAGGACCGGGGAGACCCAAGTTCAAATCCCCATTCAGCCATAAAACTAGCTGGGTGACTCTGCGCCAGTCACTTCTCTCTCAGCCTAACCTACTTCACAGGGTTGTTGTGAAAGAGAAACTCAAGTATGTAGTACACCGCTCTGGGCTCCTTGGAGGAAGAGCGGGATATAAATGTAATAATAATAATAATAATATGAGGATACTGATTAAAGCTATTGCTTATGCTGTTTTGCTCTTGTACAAATAGACAAACATTAATTCTCACATCTAGTATTCAGGGAGAGGAGGTCTCCTGTGTGTGTCTTGTAGAAAACCTGCATAGACAGATAAAACTTTTTACCACAGGCCAAACTCAACAGCTTTCTGCAGAAAGCTGGCTTCTTTCTGCATTTTCCCTTTCCTCCTTGTGATTTTATGCAACCACACCAAACTCACTTCTGCACTCCATCAAGTAGATACATACCAGGGCGTGAGTTCAACACCACTCTTCGTATAATCATTAGCCCTCCAGCTGGAAAACTGCATAAGATCTTAGCTTCCCTGTAAAGTAGAAGTTCCACATTGACAAGGCTTTTTTTAAAAAAGAGGACTAGGGTGAAACTAACATTTAAGAGTAATTAAATGTAAGAAAGCAAGTGGAGGGAAGTTAAATTCCTCATCTGCCTTGGAGAACAACACATCCTCTGACTGCAAGTCATGGAAACATAAGAATACAGAAATGCCAGAGCTCCATGTAGAAAACATCCAGCAGAACATTGTGCTTTTTTCTCCTTGAGTACTTGCAGGTATGTTGATGGGAAACAAATTAGCAAACACAGAAGGTGAACAACAGATTGGGAAAGCACAGAATGTAGAAGAAAGTGGGAAACAGCTAGAAGTGCTAAAATATGTGAACAAAAACCGTACAAACAAAAATTCATGTTAAAAATAATTTTAACATAAATTTTAGCACTTTGCCATGTGTCAGAGACTGTTCTGGCAACGAGACTCAACTGTATCACTTTTGAAAAGCATTTGCAACCTTGCCTTTTCTAGAAGAATGGGATTTCAATTGGCAGAAGTCAGAGTTCTCCACAAAACTTCTGCTAAAAGGAAATTAGTTTCCAACAGTAATGACCATGCTAGTAATAGATCTTCCAGCATGCAGACCACATACAGATAGATCACACTGACATAATAGAAACTTACTTAGTTTATTCAGAATAAAGATTTAAACACCCGTTCTGCAAACCGTTATGAATGGGAATAACTTGATTCATACACACTACACTATAAATTAGCCCATCTGTTCTTGTTGTGCTATGTTAGGTGTTCAAAACGGATTAAAACCTCCTTGCTCATGTGGAAATGATGTTGATGGGTTTCACTAACCATCCCAATATAGGTAAAATAGGATTCCTTCAATATTGGCATGATATTCTAAATATTGTATTTTATTTCAATATCTGACACTTTAGAGAGACAAAGGTGCAGCTGAAGCTATGCTTTTGTTTTTAAGGGGTAGAAAATTGATATAAATGCATAACTGCACTGCATGTACTGCCTTCCAAATGCTGACAATCTCAGCAGCTTGTTCAAAGGAGGAGCAGAAGTGACTGGAAACCCAATCATTGGAACAGCAGTAACACAAAGTGTCACAGAGCATTCAGACCATGAAACCTTTGAAAGCAATATGCTGTCATGCAAGGACTGGGCATTCACCTTTGGATTATGTAAGTTCTATTTTTAGGGAGATGTTAGGCTAAAATTAGAACTACACGGCATTTCTGATAGTGGTTTTTAGAAGTTGTGGGAAACAAATACAACAGATTCAATTATGATGACCTTAACAGCAAATACAGAATGTAAATGAGTTTTAATTAGTACACTTTAAAATCACATGCAGACAACAAGATATGTTCGTATTACAAGTGTCATGAAAGAATGCCAAGATAATTTGACTTTTTAATTTATGATCAACATTAGCAAATAATCACATTATCCAGTGAAGAGCTTCATATGTTTTGGTGTGTGTGTTTAAAGTGACATCTTATTTAATTTGCGTGGTTGAGGTTCAATCATTCTAACAAATGTACATTTGTTGCAAGGTGGGAACTGAACAAGATAATTAACTGCTTCCTTGTTTACCCTATGATGCAATATGGGGAGTGGGTGGGAAGTGATTTAAGAGTGCCATATGAGGGAATCCACTCATGTTTCAGGCTTGACCTATATATTAAGGCTGTAGTCCTATGCACACTGACTTGCAAGTAAGTCCCAAGGAAGAAAGTACGTATTTCCCAGTAAATGCACAGAATTGTGCTACATGTTTCTAGTGAAAACAATTAACAGAGCAATCCTATGCACAGGATTTCAGATAAAATGGGAGTACTACTAGGATATGCTTGCCACAAAACACGTTTCTTTGTTTTAAAATAAGTTACTGTTTCACCCATATTGATAGCATTGCTATTATTATGCTTATTATTATTGTTGTTGTGTGAGCAATAAAATAACTGCTCTTAATGTCCACGACTTCTTTTACAATTTAATCTTTTATTCAAGAGCAGGGCTTGCTGAGAATCTTGCCTTCCTAAAGCAGCATCCCTTTAACTTAATATCTCTCTCCCTCAGCTCTTGATAACCTTTTTGGACCTAGAGATTAGTGAATTACAAAGTTTACAGCACAGCAGCTTCTAGCCCATATTGCGCCAGAGGCCAGAGTACAATTCAAGCAGTCATCTCTGAAAGTTTTAATTCACTTCCTGCACAAAAGGACAGGAGCTTGCTCAAGAAGACTTGCAATTCAGGCTGATAGACAGCCTTTTCAGAGCACATGTGCTCTGGCCATTTTTTAATGTTTAAAATTTACAATACAATAAAAACATAGGACATAAACAAAACACAAAAGTTACAAAATGACAGCAAATAAAATCAATTTACCTGTAACATGCACAGCATAAACATCAATTAAGTACATTACAGAAGAGGAGTATTTTCACAACCTTTTTAAATGAATACAGCTACAGAAGTGGCCTTGGGTGGGGCGTATCCCTAGAGAAATAATGCCATTAAAAATACATAAAGACAGATCACTGTAGTGAGGAAAGGGGGAGCACCCTGCTACTATTACCTCCCTCTCCACCCACAACCCCACAATGCAATTGCATGGAACTATGGTGTTTAAAAAGGACCATCCCTTTAAGGAGCTGTGATCTTGGGCGGGGGTGGGGAATAGATGCACTGCCCACTGTATTTGGAGCTTTGGAAGTTCGCAACACTTTTAAGCAATCACTTGGTCCAATACAAGTTACTATTTTGCTTATTATGGGCCTTTTATTCCAGAACGACAGCCTTTGAGAAAACTTCCAACCGTTTATTTGTTTCAGGCATTTTCTCCAGTGTGTGGAAAGTGTGACTTTGCTTCTCTCAAGTGCAAATCCTAGTGTATTGCTTCATAAGACAAGCAGAATACTGCATCATCATCATCATTAAAAAAAACCAAAACCCAACCAAAAACACACACACACGCACAAACGGAGCTATGCATTTCAGCCACATCACAAGTGCATCCGGAACTAATGTGAAACGCTGTAAAGCAGGACCTTTCTCCTACATGTTTTGTCGATAGCAGTTGGTAAGAACGTCTGGAGGCACACCTATCTACTGCAGTCTAAGTACAAGTACAGAAGAATGCTAGGAAAACATGATGGAATTTGTTCTAGGGAAACGCTTAGTCCACATTCGTCATTGAGTTAAGAGAGTTCAATATCATATTCTCGAAGTTCTATCAGAACATGTCATCCACTTTCCTGACCACTCCTACTTATGCAGTACGCACAGAAGCACAACAGGATCCCAGTCCTATTACACAGTGTTGCAACAGATTTTGTTAGGGGAGTTGTCTAGATTAACTTCCCCCTTCTTCACCTTGGCTTCTGCGGTTTTAACAGCAGGAGAACGTGTAACAAGTTACGCTTTTCTCATCACAGCATCAGGAAAAGCTTCACCTGCTAAATATATACCTCTCAGGCAGCTCTTGCCATGCAGTTGTTAAAGGGACAGGGACCCTTTTAGGAAAGGCGGAGGAATACATGTTTAGCTCCCTAGCTTAGTCAGAGACCAACCTCATCAGCAACGGAAGTTGCATTATTGCACACTTTAGATAGAACTTACTTAAGCGAGGGGTGCAAGGAAGCTGAATACTCATGTTGGGAAGTGGGGGAAGAAGTGGGGGGAGAGCATGAAAAGAGTCTTGCAGCAGACTCTGTTTCTCCCAGACAACAGTTTACTAGTCAGTACTGTACTCACCCTGGCTCGCGTCTCGCCTGTTCTCTGCGCGAGCCTGGTAGCAGAGTCAGAGAGTAGCATAAAAGCTCGAGGACCCCTCAGCGTTCGCCTACCCTGCCTCTTAAAAGGGTAAGGCAGGAATTCTCAGAGCCTCTTAAAAGGGTAATGCAAGAAGGACTTTCAGCCTGAAACCATGTAAGTTTATTCCGAAGCAAGGCCCATTGTGTTCAGGGGGGCTTGTTGTCAAGTGTTCCTGGGACTGCAACCTTCCATTACTTCATGTCGGAAACAGTGGAGGTTTATGTCTTTAATGCTGCAATCCTAGGCAAGGACACACACTTCTCTACGACCAAGCCCCGGTAGAAAAATATTAGGTAATCCAGCCTGTCGGAAAACGTGCCTTTTGACGTGGAAGCCCTGCCCTTTAATTTCGAATGAGTAATAGGAAGGAAGGCGTCTTGAATTGTTGTGTGATGTGTGAAGTGCATTCTGTGCATGCTCAGCAGCATTCTTTTTTATTCAGTCATTTGTTCCAGGGCTAATCCTGCAAGGTTTGGAACAGGTTATTGGGATAAAGAGCCTTGGTGCAAATTAAACCGTGCTTCATAAGGAACCTCATCTGTGTTATTCTTTACCGTTAGGGTATTTCCAGACGGAGTATTTACTCTGCAATTATCACATCTTACTCATTCACAAGGAGTTCACATAACATTGGCATCCCTTTGTTGTCTGCCTGTATTTTCCCATGTTCTCACATTTACTTACACATAAAATTTGATTTTTTTCAGAACAGCAGTAGAACACAGCACAATGAACATATGTGTGGATTGCTGTTAGCACAACTGTTCTTTCTGTCTCTTTGAGAGGTTCTTACCCAGATACAAGAGGAGTAGAAGGGTCAGTCTACAATGTCCCAAAAATACACTATGGGCCAGTGTAGATTATACCAGCTCCCAGCACATGTGAAGAGGGAGAGAATACGCCAAGATCACACCCACCCTGAATGTCTCTGAAGGGAATTTTAAACAGGTTTGGGGCATGTGTAGAGGAGCTGTTCAGATTATTATTGTTCTTCTCACATGATTGAAGGATGCCCCTGTAGTGAGTTGGGATGTCCATCCTTCAGTGATGTCAGGGCAGGTGTGCTCTCAGTGCATTCCTGGCTTCTTCCTGTGTGCTGAGTCCTGCTGGGCTGGTATCATCTGAATAAGCCCTAAATGTACTGCACTGTGAAAGGGAAGCTGCAATTCCACATATGACTACACATGGAAAAGCAATAACTGGCTGGCTCTACAAGAAGCTCATGGAAGTGCCTTTCATAAATAAATACAAATGATAATTACATCTTCATGAATGCATCTTAATTAGTACAATGCTTAGTTAATGTATCACCTCATCCTCCCCCAGTCCTCTGTGAGTACTAGTTAATGCAGCATCTAGTATAACTTTAACATTGTCATCACTGACCAAAAAATTTAATTCTTTACTCAGACCAGCACATTTTAGGTCTGCCAAGGGAATGCTTTCATTCCTATAGGATCCAATCTGCATGTCCACTTGTTTGACTTGCCAGAGGGCCACATGGCGGGATGATCTATGCTGGCATCTTTCCTGTAGCACACCTGGGCCACCTGTGTGCTATCATATTTCTTCATTTGGCTATTAACATAGATCTTACACATACATCATTCTGTACTTCTCTGCATTACATAACAGCTACTGTTTCTTTGTTAGTTTATGCGGTCAACCAGTACTCTGCATGCTAGAGACCATAGCAGGCATGATAGCTCAGTTAGTTATACTTATTGTAATCGGTAGTTTGTTATAGAGTAACAACTACTTGCCTCCAGAATGCTGGTTTTAGTACACTATTGGCCAAGATAGATGTAACTCAACTTTTAAAGTTTATTTGTACAATAATTTATGTGTACAGAATAAAATGTGTTAAATACTCATTATGCATCTATTTAACTTTCAGTACAGTCACTTACCATCTAATTTTCTGTTATTTTCCCCCCACCAATTGCGCTGAATGCTGCTCTTTCTTTAGCAATACATGCAGTGCAGTACTATGCATTTTTACTCAAAGTCCTACATTCAATGAAACCTAATCCCTAATCAATTAGGTTAGGATTGCAGCCTTAATGTATATTATGTTTTAATTTCTGGCATGCAGTAGCTCTTAGATATTTTCTGCATAGCAATAATCAGAACATAGAAGAGTCCTATATAATCACTGCATATACTGCTGTACTGTAAAACTCACCATAAATTTGATAGTTCACTTTCTACCTTTCTTCTTCCAAGAGCCAAGAAGTTTGTATAGATGTGAAGGGAAGAACTATTCAAGAGATGTTGTTGGTAGAATGGGGGAGGGTAAGCTTCTCAACAAGGTTTAGTTGCCGGCTCTGAAAAAATGTCTAGGGCTAGGACTAGACCAGTCCACATGTTGCTATTTATAAAATAATAATACATTATTTATTATTATTATTATTATTATTATTATTATTTAATTAATTAATTAATATATGTATAATACTATAAATGATGCAACCTGTACATGATGGTTTACATGTAGAGAGACTTCTTGGCATAATGTATTTTTATTTAAAAATGCCAACAATGAGAAAGGCCCATAGGTTCCCAGTATAGCTATAGAATTTAAACACCTCTAGTTGTACTTAATAATAGAAAGGCTCATTAATCATATTAAGGCAATGAAAAGACAGGCTGAGCCAAGCACTGTGTACTATCTCACATTCTTTAACTTAATAGGACTTATTTCTGTGCAATTATGATCAAACTTGTTCTGTGAAGCTGCAATCCTATACATGCTGCCTTGGGAGCAAGTCCCACTGAAAACAGGAAAGGGTCTTGGTGTGCATGTGGTTAGCAGATGTTCAGCTCCTGTTAATAGTTATGTGCTCCAACAACTCACTTGCACAAGTGGTGGGAGAGGTAGCAGTCACTACAAGCATGGCCATCATGTGCCTTCAGAAATTTTGCTTTCTCTCCTTTAAAAATCCAGAAGTTGTGACATATGAATGTGTGGTATATCTGGCAGAGTGTAATGTTGCTGCCTCCAAGAAAGAAAGAGGTACCACTGACAAGTTTCTCAGCAGTATCCATGTCTTTCTGAGATGTCACAGCTACTACATTATATAAGTGTAGCATTGTAATTTACAGTCTTCTGAAAAAGGTCCCCAGGTCAGCATCAGTAATAGTGCAACTGCCAAGGGCTTGCTGCTGGTGTCGGATTCCTCCACTTCTGCACCCATAGCCTTTGTGTTGTGATGACAGTGACTCTCTTGAGGTCTACCCAACTAGGAAGTGGCCCATAGAAGGCAATTTGCCAAGGGGCTCTTGAAACATGGAGCTGGCCCTGCTGTTCCCATTGTAGAGATGAGGAACTCCAGCTGCAGTAGAACAAAGTGGGAGTATTGCATCAGCTCAGAAGAAAAGGGAAGAGTGTCATTTGCTGATCAATCTGCTCTGGCTTTTTGTAGGAGCCAAATAGTTTATCTTCTTACCCAACATAATCCCCCTGAAGGTTACAAGAGGTAGTAATGTAATATAGCATACTCTAATTTACAGCTGCTAACTTCTAGAACAGTACATTTAATGTGTTGATAATATGTTTTTGTTTGCTGAAGTGTTCTTTTTGATTTAGCAAATGTCAGATTTTACCTGAGGAAGGAATACATGTGGAATGAACATTATTACTGTTCGTTTGAGAGAATCATGGTCTGGCAAACACTCAAACCTTTCAGATCATAGCAACAGAGAGAACAGCATGGCAACAACAGCTGCTGCAATGAAAAGAAAAAGCAGACGTGGGTTTAGGAGAAATAATTTTAAGAAATTGATAGGCTGTCAGCAAGGAAGCTTTGCAAGAATGAACACCAGTAACACAATTTACTGTAAGTAATACAATCCTTGGTTTATCTCTTAAAGTTAAATAATAAATACGTTAGAATGAGTATAGCCATGCTGGAGTGACTTTAACGTAGGCTGTTCAAATAGATGCAAGTTTTGTCTTTATTTAAGGATCTGGCACTTAGGTGTGGAGTTAAACGCAAGCTATTTTTTAAAACTAATGTTTAATATACTATCTCTCTTCTGGATAATACTTGCTAATAATGGTTAATAATAACAACAACTGTATAATAATATGCTATCTCCCCTCTGGTAATAATTTGTACTCCAAAGGTTTTTAGGACAGAAAAAGGTAAAGGTAAAGTGTGCTGTTGAGTCAATGTTGACTCCTGGTGACCACAGAGCCTTATGGTTGTCTTAGGGAGAATACAGGAGGGGTTTATCATTGCCATCTCCCATGCAGTATGAGATGATGCCTTTCAGCATCTTCCTATATCACTGCTGCCTGATATAGGTGTTTCCCATAGTCTGGGAAACCTACCAGATGGGATTCGAACCGGCAACCTCTGGCTTGATAATCAAGTCATTTCCCCGCTGTGCTATTAGGTGGCTACAGGACAGAAATAGTGCAACATTATTCAGGGATCACGTATACCTGGCAATATTGCAGTGTGCCATACTGTACTTGATCTCAAACTCATATTGTTGCTTTAGAGACTTCATTTGTCATCATTTCCTTCCTTGTCCTTAACTTCTTCCCTGCTCAAGCTCCTGGTACATGTTTGCTTTTGTTATATTGCTGCCTTTCAGGGATGTGCATGAGCCGTTTGTACAGGTGGGGCAGGGAGTAGTTCCCTTAAGGAGTAGGTAAGCCAGTCTTTACCTGCCCCACTAGTGCCCTGTTGCTTTTCCGGGTGCGGTACTCGCTCAAGCAAAGGCTGCATGCAGCTGTGGTGCTGTTCCCTGCAGGTTGTGTGTGGCGCCCATGTGTGCTGGCCATGTGCATGCTGATACCATGTGTGCACAGCCTGAGGGAACAGCACCGCAGCTGCACACGGCCTTGCACACTCAGAAAAGCGACAGGGTGGCAGTGGAGCAGGTAAGGACCTGCTTACCTGCTCCTTAAGGGAACTGCTTCCTGCCTGCACAAATGGCTCATACACATCCCTAGTTTCCACTGCTAGCCCAATCCGTGTACTTTCAATGCAAACATTATCAATGCTGCCCTTCAGACATTATGGTCTACATGTATTTTCCTCCATGGAAATTATCTCCTTATATTAACCACCAGCATAGCAGAATTATGCTGTGTGAGCCTATAGTTACTGTGCTGGATTTACAGGCAAGGCAATAAGTTCAAGTCTTTTGCTATGTGGCTTATTTGGGTAAGTTACTTTTATTAGATAAGTTATAACTGTAGTAAAGGTAAAGTGTGCCGTCGAGTCGGTGTCAATAACAGTAGTACAGAGACTTATCATAATGCAACCATGTATTGCTTGCAACTCTCTGGGAAGGCCCAGGGCAGACAAAAATTAAGCAAAATTGTACTTGATAATAATTATATCATTAATCTGAGAACTGTCTGACTACTATTCTGTCTGGGCCTAGGACTTTCCCTGTCCACTTACATTGCCTATCTCATCCTGAGGCAAGCTGTCCTGGACCTAACTCTTAAAGAAGCAGTACACAACAATTTTATCCTATTCCCATCAGTTATGTTTACTGTCTCACTGCTAAAACAATTATTATTCCTTTTTGTGGGGGTCAGATTCCCTTATTTGAAGGAATACCCTCTATTTTAACATTTTAAAATTTTTATTCTAGGATATATGCTCGATAAAATACTCTGGATATTCCAGCCCTCTAGTACTTATAAAAACAGATTTCACAACTCTGAGAAGCCCAATATTTGTAAATTTTATATTGAGGCAGAAAATATTCCTGTTTGGCTCAATTACGTGGACTGTTAGAAGACAACTGTTATTTGGATGGGTTTAGGCCCTTGCCACTATTGAAATATCAAAAAGAGAAAGAAGAAAGTAATATAGAAATCTATTTGATACATTGGATGGTTCTCCTTTACAATACTTGTTTAATTATTTTGTACATTTGTAGGTCTGATTGTGGTGGACGTGTAAATTTTGTGCTAAAACCTAAAGATACAATGAAGACACAAGTATTCTTATGGCTATTGTGTCTTGATTACTGTGAATGAGTCTGCCCTGTGATTCTGCCTTAAATTATTGCCTGGTGACAGTCTGGTATTTGATACAAGAATGTGATTGTTTCTTAGTGCAAACAACACATTAGATTGAGTACATAACAAGAAAAAACAAAACCAGGGCCAATTCACTAAACAGTAGCCATGGAGGTTGGTGTTCTGGATTGGACCACAGCTGGAGCAAAGGACTGGAACCCCTTTCCCTTATGCCATGGACAGTCTGTATTCCCTCTGATCCCTCCATCACTTCTAATAAGGAAACAAGTAGTTCTGGTAAGAATTAATCTGCCTACTTTATTTTCACTATCCCTACAACTGGAGTAAAACCACCAAATGGCGGAGCGGGAAAATGCTTGACTAACAAGCAGAAGGTTTCTGGTTCGAAACCCCGCTGGTACTATATCAGGCAGCAACAATATAAGAAGATGCTGAAAGGCATCGTCTCATACTACATGGGAGGAGGCAATGGTAAACCCCTCCTGTATCCTACCAAAAGAAAACCGTAGGGCTCTGTGGGTGCTAGGAGTCGAAATCGACTTGATGGCACTCTTGACCTTACAACTGGAGTAAATTTGATCCAAATAGGTAGGCAGTTCACAGGTTAGCCCAATTGTGCCTCAAACATTCACGTGCCCACTATCTTGAATTGGGGTGGATGATATCATCACAAATGATGTGTTAGTGGTTTCCCTACAACAGTACAAAATCTGGTCCAAATTGGTTCCCACTTGCACCTCAAATGTTAACACGTCTGCCATCTTGAATTGGGGTGGATGACATCATCACAAACTATGCTGTTGAGGTGTCCCTACAGCTGTAGCAAATTTGGTTCAAATTGGTTAGGCGGTTCATAAGTTAGCTGTCTTGTGCCTCAAATGTTAATGTGTCCACCATCTTGAATTGGGGTGGATTGCATGATAACAAACTATGCTGTTGAGGTGTCCCTTTGTGTTCTTCACTACAACTGCACAAAATTTGGTCCAAATTGGTTAGGCAGTCCACAAGTTAGCCCACTTGCACCTCAAACATTCACGCATCCACCATCTTTAATCAGGATGGATGACATCATTACAAACTATGCCCTTGAGCCACCCATGTGTGTATTTGCTGTAGCAAATTTGGTTCATATCAGTTAGGTGGTTCACAAGTTAGCCCACTTGGGTCTCAAAGGTTTACATATCCACCATCCTGGATAGGGGTGGATGACATCATCACAAACTATGCCGCTGAGATGTGTCCCTACAATTGTACTCGATTTGGTTCATCTTGGTCCAGGCATTGAGAAGTTGATAGGGGGACACACACATACAATGCCAGGAGATCTCATAAGCTTACTTTCCTTAAGGAAAGTAGGCTAAAATAAACAAACTGAAAAGCTGGCCAGTTATGTGCTGAAATGAGGTATCCTTTGGTCCTTAATGGCTGTGAATCTGTCCTGGATGGATAAGTAAGTCTCCTGCAGGGGTTGAGTCTATGGGTGCTTGCTTGGCAGCCTGTGTGTTTTTGCAGTTCACAGTTAGAATGGGCAGAAAGAGACTGAGATCTGAGTTTGCTGAAAGTAAACTTGGGGTGTAGGCAGGGTCTGGAGATCTGATGCAGGGTAGTGGGTGGGTCTTCTGCTATGCAATGTTGTTTCTTTGCCTACATGTATGTTCTGCTTGTAATATTTTAATATGCAGATATTTCTATATATTTCTCCATTGTGAAGGAAACTAAACCTGGCAGTTCTGTACCTGGAACTGGTCCCTAAAGAAAGATATTATCGTATCCAATTCCAGTACAACTATGCAAGAGAGGGATTTCCTTCACTCTTAACATTGTTAGGGAATGGGAGGATGTAGTCCCAACAAAAAATAAAGCTAATGATTTGAACCCTGCATATGAGGTTGGGACCGCAATGGACACATCCTAATGTGGGTTGCACCATCGCTGCGTTTTTTAAAACATCTACTGTATTTGTTTTTAGTGAAGAAAACAGATGGAGAGAAAGAGAACAGCATGAGAAAGGCAAGCAGGTTACCTATATGTTTTGCAGTAGGGCAGCCAGTAGCTTGAGGGGATGTTACCCAAGAAAACAGTGCAGTGGAAGGAGTTACCCACTCTCCTGTGCCATGTTTCTGATCTGAATTAAGCAGGATGTCTTGTCCTGTAGCTGTCTTAGGTTTGTTTGGTTTGGCTTAAACTGTGGATGTTCCTATTTTTGGGAGTTCCGTTTAGTGGATCTCCCACATTGCATCTAATGGCTTAAAGAAACATAAAGATAGGAAGCAGTGAGCCCACATTGCAAGCGGGGTTTAAAGATGGATTACAACCACCCTAAGAAGGCCTGGTAGTGGTGGTGAAGATGAATGAGCCATAGCTAGCTATGATCAGTGTGGAGTTTTTGGTTAACCCATTCCTTGATCCAGGCCAGCTTTTGAATGGGTTTTTAGTTATTTGTAAGGAGCACTGAAAAGCAGTTTGCGCTTGCCTCTCTGTACATAATATTTCATCATTAAACTATTAATATTCCTGATTCCAGTCCACTGCCTTGTTCTTGCAAACGACAGCTCTTTCCCTTGGATTCTACAATCAGGAAAGAATGTCAGGGTGCCATTGTGACCATCTCCAATATATTATCCTACAAAACTGAAAATGTTATTGATATAGAAATAAGAAATGTGGGTCTCTGTGTTGATCACCCTAGCAGCACATGAACACCCTTTTTCACAAAATAATGTGTCTTTCTGGAAAGATCTGGTCTGAATTTCTGAATCTATTTTTAGTGTAAAAGCAAAATTATTTGTTTTTGTAGCGGGGAGGGAGGGGGGAGTGACTGAATAATTATGTTTTTTGTATTGATGAACATTGATTGTACAAAAAGAAAAATATGTTGTGAACATGTCTGCATATGTAATGTTAAAAAAACTAATAAGAAACAGTCATGTACTTCAAAAACAGATTGTGAGCCCTTTGGGGACAGGGATCCAGCTTATCTTAACTTATCTATTTATTTATTAAACTTATACCCTGCCCAAACTTATGTCTCTGGGCGTATAAATTCAATTTATTTATTTATTATTTTTCTGTGTAAACTGCCCTAAGCCACTTTTAGAAGGGTGGTATAGAAATTGAATTTATTATTATTATTATTATTATTATTATTATTATTTCTTGTTTACACAGTCAGACAGGTGTTATTGACTGGTTTGTTTTATCCAGACATCGAGTCCTTCACAAGGACCTGGGACGGCTGAATTTTATTGTCAGTTGTTATAGATATTGTTGCAGAATATAGGCTGTTCCCAGTAAAGCTGCTTTTTGTAACGGGCTGATGGTGATTTCTGTGGCCCCTATGGTGTTGAGGTGCTCTTCAAGGTCTTTTGGAACTGCACCCAGGGCGCCAATGACCACTGGGATTATTTGGGTCTTTTTCTACCACAGCCTTTCAATTTCAATTTGTAGATCTTTGTATTTGGTGATTTTTTCTATTTCTTTTTCTTCTATTCTGCTATCCCCTGGTATTGCTATGTCGATTATTTTGACTTGTTTTTCTTTCTTCTCGACTACAGTTATATCTGGTGTATTGTGTGGCAGATGTTTGTCTGTTTGTAGTCGGAAGTCCCATTATATTTTTACATCTTCATTTTCTACAACTTTTTCAATTTTATGGTCCCACCAATTTTTGGCTACAGGTAGCTTGTATTTTTTTGCAGATGTTCCAGTGTATCATCCCTCCTACCTTGTCATGCCTTTGTTTGTAGTCAGTCTGTGTGCAATCTTTTTACAACAGCTGATTAGGTGGTCCATTGTTTCAACTGCTTCTTTACAAAGGCGGCACTTGCTGTTTGTGGTTGACTTTTCTACTTTTGCTCTTATTGCATTTGTTCTTAGTGCCTGTTCTTGTGCAGCCAGTATTAAATCCTCTGTTTCTTTCTTCAAGTTGCCATTCTTAAGCCATTGCCAGGTCTTAGTGATGTCTGATTTTTCCACTTATATTGTGCAAATATTGACCATGCAGGGGCTTATTTCTCAATTTTTCTGCTCAGTTCTTGACTTGTTCTTTCTTGTAGGCCTGGTTTCTTTCATTGGTGTTGAATAGTTTTGCATTATTGACCATTTGAAGTGCATCTTCTTCACTGTCCTGATATATTCTTCAAGGCCTCTTTTCTCCTCCTCTACTGTTTGATGGACTTGCAGCATTCCTCTTCCACCTGAACTGCGAGGGAGGTATAGCCTATCTACATCACTGCGGGGGTGCAGAGCATGATTGATGGTCATTATTTTCCTGGTCTTACGATCCAGCGTCTCTAGCTCTGCCTGGGTCCAGTCTGTTATTCCTGCAGTATATCTGATAACAGGTATAGCCCAGGTGTTTATGGCTTGTATGGTGTTCCCGCCATTGAGTTTGGACTTGAGGATTTTTCTAACTCTCCTGATGTATTCACTTCCAGTTTTTCTTTTAACTTCAGTGTGTGCAATGTTATCAGCCTGGAGAATGCCCAAGTATTTGTAATGTTCTTTCTCTTCCAGGTTCTTGATCTTGCTTCCATTGGGCAGTTCTATTCCTTCTGTTTTTCTTATTTCCCCTCTGTTCATTATTAATGCAGCACACTTGTCTAGTCCAAACTCCATTGCTATATCGCTACTGAATATACGGACAGTGCTTAGCAGTGATTCGATTTCTGACTGGGACTTTCCATACAACTTCAGATTGTCCATGTACAGCAGATGGTACATGTTTTTCTTGATGTTTTAGATGTTTGGTATCCAAGGCCTCTTTTTCGTTTAGTATTTGTGAAAGTGGGGTCATGGCGATTACAAACAACAGAGGGGATGGTGAGTCCCCTTGGAAAATGCCTCTTCTAATGCTAACCTGTCCAAGTGTCTCGCCATTGATTGTTAACTGTGTACTCCACATGCTCATTGCTTTTTTTATAAATATCTGAATGTTTTTGCTGACACCAGTTGTTTCTAAACATTTTTGTATCCATGTGTGAGGCAATGAATCGAAGGCTTTCTTGTAGTCAATCCATGCAACACTTAGATTTGTTTTTCTTCTCTTGCAATTTCCTAAAATCATTTTGTCAATCAGCAGCTGGTCTTTTGTGCCTCTGGTGTTCGGGCAATTTCCTTTCTGTTCAACTGGAAGCTGTTCGTTAGTTAATAAGTGTTGCATGACTTCATCTGCTATTATTCCAGTTAATAATTTGAACATGGTTGGCAGGCAGGTTATCGGTCTATAATTACTTGGAACTGTACCTTTGGCTGGGTCTTTCATGATGAGATGAGTTTTCCCAGTTGTTAGCCATTGTTCAATATCACCTCCTTGCAAAATGTGATTGAACTGTTTTGATAGTTGTTTATGAAGGCTTGTTAGGTGTTTAAGCCAAAAGCCATACAGTTCATCGTCGCCTGGTGCAGTCCAATTTTTAATTTTCTTTGCTCTTTCACTTATTAATTCTGGTGTTATTATTAGATCTTGCATTTGTTGGTTACATTTTTTGACCTCTTTCATCCAGCCTGCTTTTTTATTATAATCTATTGGATTGTCCCATAATTTTCCCCAGAATTGCACTGTTTCTTCTTTATTTGGTGTTTTTAGGTTTCTTGCAGTTTCTCCTTCTATGCTTGGTAGAAACGTCTCTGATTCGACTGGAATTGGAGTTTCTGCCTGTGTTGTGTAATTCTGGCTTCATACCTGCTAATCTTCTTTGACACTGCTGTTATTTGGTGCTTTATTATTTCCAGGACTTCTCTAATTTTCCTTGAATCTAGGTGGTATTTTTGGATCAGATACTGTTTGGTGTTTTCATTCTTCAGCTTCTTGTCTTTCATATCTTTCAGTTTACTAGCATCTGATCTAAGCCTGGAGATTTTATTTTCTAATCTAATCTTCAATTTAGGTGATGTACTGCTTTCTTTTTTTACAGGTCCTCTGATCTTATATCCGAGCTCTTGTGTTGTTATTGTTGCTGCACTGTTCATTAGTTGGTTTGTTTCTTGCAAATTCTTGGTTGTTATTATTGCAAGTGCAGCACTGACATCTTTTAATGCCTGAGCGAGTAGTTTTTTGGCAACTGTTTTTAGAGCTGGAAGTCGAACCCTGGTGGTTGTTTGGTTCATGTGCTGAGTTATTTTTTGCTTTAGTTCTTGTTGCTTTTCTGTTAAACGGCATTTGGGTTTTTGAGGTGAAGGCAAAGGGGTGGTTGCCTGGTTTTGATTTTGAAACAGTTCAGTAACAGTGGCATCCTCGATTTCCAACACCTCCTCCACCTGCGCCTGAGCAACTTCTTCAATTGGTGGTAATTCTTCTTCCATATCTTGAGCCTGTGTTGCTCTTTGCAGTTCTTCCAGCTCAACTCCTGTGAATACTTTATTTCTTATTATGTATCTTCTCTGGTCTGCTAGCCTTTGTTCTGTTATTTCTGTATCTGGATGCTTCTCTTTCCAAATTTGGTACATTCTTTTTAAATAACCTCTTCTAGTTGGACTAGACTTGTAATAGCAGATCATTATTTCCTTGTTGGCATTTTCCGTATATTTTTTCCGGTTAAGCAACGTTTCTTCCAGTAACTTTGCTGTCTTCAGCCCTGGTTGCTCAACTGAAGATCCTGAGTCCTGTTGCCCACTTGCCACCAGATGTCGAGGGACTATAGCACCTGGCGCAGTCCTTGTTGACCCGGGCGACGACCAATCCGGTATAGATTTATTAAAGTTACGTCTCAACATATTGTTGATGGGAGAGGCACTCTTTGTCTGGCTCCTCTGGTGAGACCTGTCCAGTATGGTTGGACCTCTGGCATAGCTTTCACCTTCCTCAGAGCACACAAGCCCCACAACCACACCAAGGTAGTGCCTCACTGGGGGAAGAAGAAGAAGAAGAAGAAAAAGAAGAAGAATTTCTTATCATCTCCATCAGACTCCTGCTTGTGAACCTCTCTGCAGTAGCATCCGGCTGACCACTACTAGAAACAGAGTACTGAATGTGATGGACCCTTGGTCTGCTCTAACAAGGCAATTCCTGTATTTCTAAGTAAACAAATAACGATGGGAGAAATTGTTGCAACCACAGCATGCTTTGCTTTCTTCTCATTTTAATATGAATAAAAAATATTTCCCCTTTAAACTTTGGTTGAAACAATAGCTCTAGTTCTGAAGGTCAAAAAGACCAAATTCACAGGGGATCACATCTGGGGGAGGAAATGGGTGTGGTGACAGCTATAGCCGTACTGCCTGCTGCGACTCACTAAAGTTTTTGGGTCTGGTGAACACAAGAGCAGAAGCAACCAGGAGGAGGAGCTGAGCTTTAAAGGGCTTCCTTCAGAATCCTGTGCCCTCTGCTATGCTATCTACCGCGCTAGGAAGAGACGTCTTCCCAGAATCCCAGCGAAAACCCAACAGTTGGAGTTTGGTGGTATGTGAGTTTCTTCTTGCTGATCGGATTTCGTCGCTCGCTCAGCAGACCTGGAAACAGAGCTGACTTGCTGCTGCAACTGAAAGACAAAAGGTGAGCAAATTTCCAGCATTTGCTGTGGGGCGCTGGGTTTGTTTCCGTGTCATTTGCTTCCTAGTTAGAGCAGCCCTGCTGGGCGGGGGCTTTCCCCTGCCGCTCCCCCTCCCCCAATAAAGTTCCCAAAGCGAACCTATTAAGAGCGTGGTCTGCACATGTGTGTAGTAAAATAGAGACAGAATGGAGATCGGGAGCTTTGCAGCAGTTGCTGAGATTGGTAGGCAAACGGCTTGGTGTTGCTTTTGCAAAGTGACAGCAGCAGCAGCCGCCGCCGCCGCCTGCGCGTTCGGGGGCGAAGTTCAGCCTTCTGGGGTAGGGCGCAACAGAAAGACAGCGACACAAGCTGGCTATTTTCCTTCCTAACATAACTCAGTGTTAACTCGGTGTTCTGCGTCGCTTTTGAAACTGCAAGCGCGTCCCTTCGTGTTGCGATTTATGTTGTCTCGGATGAAGCGCGCCGGGGCATCAAACAAACATTGGAGCCCTTGCTGCCGTTTTGTTTTCTCCCACCGGTGGCTAAAGCAGACAAAGGGTTCTTTCAGTGATAATGTGCTGCTGACATTGCATGCGGGAAGGGGGAAAGTCGTGATGGCCACCCGCTCTTGTAAATCTGAGACGAACTCGTGGGAAGGAAAGCGAAGGAGCCATGTCGTCTTGCAACGAATAGCACCGATTCGGTATGCAAAGAGACCCGAGAGATCTCCTTTGGGATTTAAACGGCCTTCCCTCACGCCTCAGCCTCTCAGGAGAAAAAAACGTTTCGGACAAAAACTTGTGACATGGGTTCTGACAGATGTTCTGGGCTGCATATTTCTTAATCCTGTCGTAACTGAAAAGAACGAGTCTTTGGCAGATTATCGATAAAGCTGTCAAAACACCCACGTGCATATGTGAACGTGCCTTACATAATATTCGCAAATCTTCTAATACGCCTAGCTGAAGACCTATTTTTTAATTTATTTGAATCTTGTACACTGTACAGGATAGATTTTTGATAACTTAGTGCAGGGGCGTAGCAAGGTTGAAGTGGATCCAGAGACCAGATTTTAAAATCCCCCCCCCCAGTCCAGGGCCTCCACACACCCCAGCCCCCCTCCCCCAAGGATTTAAGTCTGATATTCCAAAATAAGTATGCTGCCTGGAAATACATTTCCCTGAATACACACACGCACACTTCACAATATATAGTGATATACATCGAGTACTATATATTTGAGCTTCTTTAATGCCTAGAACACACTAGAAACACTAATTATTAAAATGGGAGCCTCGCTGCAGATTAGCAGAGACTTGCAACCATGTGGTGTGAGCCTATGTGTGTTTTCTCAGAATTTTGAACCAATTCAGTAAAGTTCGATTCCAGGAGGTTTTTCACACGAGGCTTTTAAAGCCCTTTAACACACCTCTCCTCTGCAATGGAGGTGCTGCATTCACAGGTTGGCCAGATTGACCCTGAAGTCAGCGAGTTTCTTGGGGAGCAGTTCACACACAAGAAAAATAAAAAAAAATAAAAGCTCAACACATGCTTCACAGTTCTCACTCAGACCTTCTGGGTTACAAAACAACTTGAACATACGTGCATTTATCAATGAATGAATGAATGAATGAATGAATAAAATAAATATAATATTGTTTGTTTGTTCCAGGAGTTTTTATAATTTTCTGCCATGAAACAAGCCACTTATAGGGCTTTTTAGCCAGCAAATTTTCCAAGCTGTTTTAAATTAAATATTCAGAGACTTCTCAGTCTCCCCCCCCCCGCCCCGCCCCGCATATCAAAGCCCTATGGCAAGCAGATCCCTATATATCTGGGGGAGAGGAGTGACCACAAAAAGGAGTTCACATTCTACCTGGCAAATGCTGGGCTGGGCAGAGGGTCTGCTGCAGAGAGCTGTGGGGGCCACTCTGCCTACCTGCCTCCTTGCTTGTTTGCTTGCTTGCTTGGGGCCTCCCTGCAAGCCTACTCCAGGTCAGGCTTCACTGGGGCCTACAGGGAGGCCTCCCTGGAAGCCCCGCCCACCCGCCGATCAGCTGAGAGGCGGGGAGAAAAGGAGCTCTTTGCAGCTCACTGGCCAGGAGGACAAGCAGGAGAGAGGGCAGGCAGGGTAGGGGTGTGCATGGTTTTGGTCCGGCGCCATTGGAATGACCTCCGGAGGTTCAGATGGGTGGGGGACTGTAACTTTAAGCGGGGGGGGGGGTAGTAGTACTTACCACCCCCCGCCGCTCTTCCCCCTCCGCCCCCCCCTCCACCGCGCAGGGCTCATGCGCGCCGCTAGCGCTCGTCTCTTTTGCACCTTAAGGAACAACGACGGGGGCAGGGGCAGCAGGGAGGAACTCTGCTGCCCCAAGAAGATTTTTCAAAGGACCAGTGGCGGGGGGTGGTAAGTACTACCACCCCCCCCGCTTAAAGTTACAGTCCCCCCCCATGCCAGACCGGGGGGGACTCCAGACCATGCACACCCCTAAGGCAGGGCAAGTGGCTGAGGGGACTTGGGGCTGGGCAGGGGGCAATGGGAAGTCATGTGAGGTGTCTCTGGGGGGCCCCCCAGGGCAGTGGGGCCCCCAGACAACTGTCTCCCCTTGCCTAATGGTAGTTCCGCCCATGACTTAGTGTGTGTGATTCCCCCCACTTAATTATTGCTTGATTTAAATGCAATTTTAATTTAAATGCAAGTTTATTGGAGTGAAGACAATTCAGATGTGCTCAAGGTACATAACATAATTTTAAAAAGCCCTCAGCACCAACTAGGAACAAGTTGCTTAGACTGTTTACAACCATGCCTGTTTGCATCCAAAATGTCACCCTGTCCATGAGACTTACTGCCAGGCTAATATGGCTAAGACTGCTATCTAGTAAACAGCTCAGGAAGATATCTTGGGTGATCTGAACATACAGGAATGATATTAATGTAGGACAAAATGTAGAACAGAAATCGAATAGACATTGTTGCCAGTGTGTGTTTTGTGTTCACATTATAGTCCAATTTCAGTGCAAACTGATTTTTAAGCCTCACTTGAAAAACAACTTTTGCCTGTGTGAACTTGTATTCGAAAGACAACAGCTTTATTGTGAATTTGGTGTCTAGGTACAGTCTGGGAACTGAGCAAAAGTTGCAGCTATCCAGGTTTGCATTGTGTACAAATCTTGAATATCTCGCAAGATCTGTGCATAGCTGGTGCTTAACTTTTTATGATTGCATAGGAAGACATGGAGTATGCAGGGGGATGTGCACCCTCCTGGCTACTGGGCTGGGGGTTGGCAACATACAGTTTTGCGCTGCAAATCCAAATACAGGTTTTGCTCCATGTGGAGTTGTCAGGTTCCTTCTTGACCTCACCTGTATGATCCTCCTTGGAATAGTCCCAAATAGCATTGAAGTTTACAAAAAAATATATATGGAGGATGTGTATTTAGGGTTGTGCGTTTCAAGTTGTACTTGCAATTACGAAAAAGGAATGGAGAAGGGGAAAGGATGCTGCAAGAAACTGTGATATATGCCAATAAAAGCCTTAGGCTTCAAACAATGAACAGAAACAACCTGTTAAAAAAAGAAATTAAAAATTGCAGGAGGGTTTAAAAGTGTACTTTTAATTCTGCAGGTGATTTTGTGGATTAAAAACCAAAGCTGTGCAATCCTACCTACCTTTTATTGGGAGCAAGACCCATTGAACTCAATAGGGCTTACTTCTAAATAAGCATGCATAGGCTTGTGCTGTAAAGTATGTTTTTTTTCCTGATGGAATCTGCATAACTTTCAGGAGTAGTATAGAAGCTCAGGACAGGGCTTGATTTGGTCTAGGCTGGAAAGTGGTAGTCATGCGGAGGGGCAGGATTGTAATGCAATAACGTGTGTTATCCCATGATCTTAGTTTCTGCATGCCTATTCGCATAGTTAAGATATGCACAACTCAACTGTCCTGATGGGCCGGAACCAAGCCTGACTTGGTGTGCAAGGGCCGAGGTCAATTTCCAGTAAATTAATTATTACATTAAAATATTGAAAAAATTAATGCAAGTGAAGAGGCAGAGGGCTGGACAGGGAGAAGCGAGAGAGGAAAGAGGGATGGTGTTAGCGGGCTCCGGCCCTGGGGCAGAACTAGCCAGGCAGGTGAGGAACATTCTGGTTCCTCATGCCTCTGGGGGCCCCCTCGAGGTATTGGGGCCCTGAGACAACTGTCTCCTCTTGCCTAATGGTAGTTACGCCCCTGGTCCTGGTACCACTGTGGCAGGCGGGGTTGTCATGATCCCAAGCGTCACTCATGTTGTTATCACATACACCCTACAGACCTATGTTGTGTATCTCTTTGGCTGCATTGCAAACTGCATCACAGACATGTAAGGTTTGTAGCAGCTCCACTTTTTTGGTGTAACACATTGACAAAGTGGGAGCTGGGAAGCTGCTGGTTTTAATTAGCCACATACTTAATACTTAGTATTACACAAGTCACTGTTCTCTTGGCTCCAGTGGCTAGCCTTTTCCCCTCTTCTCCCCCCCTCCCAACTTCAGTATGGAGACAACAGGTCTACCTTACAGGGCTGTTGTAAAAACTGCTAAGATTGTTTTTGAACATGTGCTGTATGACGGCGGTGTGGGTGTGCATGTACATACTGTGTGTAAAGCACATGCTATGGACACATGCAGCAGTCCTGTGGTGTGAAAGATATCTCATGGGCAGATACAGACACATGCACCAATCCTGCGGGTGGTGAGTGATGACTGCTTTCAACTGCTCCATGTGGCAGCTGCTTCTGCATATGGCAAGCCATTCGTCTGGAGAGCAGCTCCCCATGCAGAAAAGCCTGCTTGCACCATTCCACTGTCTCACATTTAGGTGGGCTTGGAGTAGTGTGGCAGTTCTTTTTGATGTCTCGATGGACCTTAATACAGTTACCCAATCATAGTCACACCAGCTGGTGCAGAAGGGTTGCCAGCTGCCAGTAGAAAACCCAGCAGCCCAGCTTTCCTCTGCACTTTTTAACAGGAAGCAGCAGATAAAGCTTTTAATTGTATGGAGCTAACATTATCACTTGCTAACTGCTGAACATCACACTGCTTTTAGGGACAGCTACAGAGGTTGGCTCAAAAACTGGAGACCTTATGTATCGGCTGTTAAACAGCAACTATCACATGTACCATATGCTTAGATGGTATCCATTAGTCCAGGTTCTTAACAAGGATAGCAAAAGGCTGCAGATTGAGCAAGATGGAAGAAGTTTGTTCTACCGTGGAAATTCCATCATGGAACTCAAGGAAGTATAATATGGGGTTCTAAAGTGGTCACCCATCTATACACTTACCAGACCAAGACCTTTTTATCTGTATAATGTGCTCTCTGACCATGTATCTTTATTAGAGGCAAGTCTGGTTCAAGTTATATTGCTGACCTTGGTCTATATCTTGTATGCTGTTGAGGAAAGGAACTGCATCCCCTCTTTGAGGGTTTTTCTGTGCTCCATAGGTGGTCTAGGTAGAACAGGCTGCAGCTGGGAAGATTACGGGGATGAGGAGACACACCTTACTTACACTGTTATCCCAAGGTGTGGGGTAGGGTTGCCATTTTTTGGCTTTCAAAATCTGGGTGCCTAATTTGCATATTATGTAATAATAATTATTATTATTATGTAAATTGGCTTGGAAATAATTTTTGAGCAGAATAGTGACTGCACGCCTTGCTCCATAACTCCACTTCTACAAGGGCTAGAGCTTAGCTTAAAAACACTTTTTTAAAATGAAAGCTGAAATCCGAATCTGGGTGGGCAAATCTGGGTGGGCTAAGCAATCTGGATGAGATTGTGCAAAATTAATTTGGACTCAGAGCTCAAACCATAGAGCTGTTAGCTATTTAAATGACACTCATGCTGCTGAACATATTCTTTCCATAGGCCATATGAGCATATTCAGAAACAACTAAAACTGTTAGCCCAGTAAACAGTGGGCTAAAGATGCTTACCATTTGCCTGAACATATGCAGAGTTTGTTTGCATCACCACTGAATAATTGCTCCCAGCCCCCACATGTCTGGGGTTATGGTATGGGGCAGGCCTTGAGGTCAGAGGGTGTAGTTGTTTCCAGGTAGGCTTAAGCCCTGACCTGCTTCCTTGGGAATGGGAGTAGTTTACTGCCCTAGAGACACACTTCCCTGTTCCTGACTCCTGCAAATTCTGCCAGGCTTTCTAAACTAGACTGGGAGTATGGTGTTTGCTGAGTAATGCACTCTAGCTGTAGGAGTGCCCCCTCCCCACCCAACAGGTGGACACAATCACAGTTTTTGCATTGCAGAGACATTGACGCCTTACATGCTGCCTATAGACTTTCAATATTTCCTTTGGATCCATATACATCAAGACTAGAAAATGTTTTTAAAGAAAAGATGTAGTGATCTGGCACAGCTCATTGACTGGATCTATATATGTTTATCTTAAACCTCAATTTTAAAAAATTAATTTATATATCCCATTAATTCAGGAGGTTTTGCTTAAATATTAGAGTTTAGAATCAAGTGTACTTTGCTGATCTTCATATCTGTCCATGAAGCTTTTGTTAGAAAATCTCATATGCCTTTATAAGGATAAGTTAAAGTACAGGCAGGTCCATTTACTAGGAGGCATAAACAAGAGGAACTAAAGATCAAATTCCAATTGATTTAAGTTCTATAAATAGTTTTCTCGATATTACGTTCTTGCACAAGTATAGTGGTTTGAAGATTGGGTTGCCCCATCAGAGCTTCTTGCCTTCAGATCCTTCCACTTAAAAGGCAGGTACATGTGGTTAAATAGGATAATAACCTGTGTTCAGATACATTCTAGGATATATTTTAGAGCTTGTTTCAAAGGTTGTTGTTCTTTAACAGGAAATTTCAACCACACCCGTTTACTTACAGGCTTGGGTCATTCACAGGTCACTCTTCTCTGTAGCAGTGGCCAGTTGGCTATCCCTTCTAAGGTAGAAGAGGAAGGGTAAAGGCCAGCCTCTTCCCTTTCCTGCCTTGTTGCCACCAACATACTCATAGTTAGTTGAAGCTGAACATTCCAGACAAATACAGTGCCTGTCCTTGAAGGGACAAATTCTCGATTGCAAGAAACAACATAGGTGGAGAAATCTGCTAAGCTCTGGTGTTCGTGCACAGACAAGTACAGATGATGGCACCACCCTGGAGCTGTTGTCTTAAAAAAAGAAAAAAACCACTCTGCACACAATGTGTATGGCTGGTAGGATGTTGCAGGCACTTTACTGCAGGAGGAAGCTGGAGCCACAGAGGTTAGATCGAATGGAAAGCGTATTTCGGACAAAAATGATCCTGTTTCGATACTCCTGAATTATGACCCCAAATCCACTACTACAGGTGGGGCTTTCAGTCTGCCTTGTGATTGGATTAGCCTGGTTTCTGTCTGTTTTCCACTTCCTCCTAATTCCAGCAATACGGATGTGACATCACTAGAAAGGCATGGATTAGGTCAGTATAGGCCAACTGGTGAGCCTATGAAGGATAATTTGGCCCGTGGGTTTATAGTTACAACACATAACAAAGCTGCTAACATATGCATTATCATGTGTTCGAGAATTTTTAAAAAACTGAATCGATTATCTTACTGGGGTTGTTGACTTGCTTTTTAAGCACATTTCTACCTTAGGCTTACCTCTACTGCCTATAAAGCAATCAGAGACTGAAAGGAGTTGCAAGCAATTCAACTGTCCCCGGAAAAATTGGAATAACTAATTGTGTCCACAGGTAGTTAGACTGTCAACATGCTCATGAATCACCATTACTTTTAGAATAATGTTGTGGGGCCTAGAACTGAATAAGTTATTTCTTACACAATCAGACTAATGGTTTTTGGTCTTTCTAGTAGATGCATTTTGGAGAGCAAGTGTCAAACTTCTTCTCAGTCAGTCTCCAGCTTCTATTACGTAGCAGAACCTTTTTGTCCTCTTGTTCCAAGTGAGTTTGCAAATTGCTTTACACATTGCTTTGGCCAAAGAGATCACTAAGCAGTTGCAATGAGGGCACTGACCCAAATACCTGTCAACATCAGCACGTTCTGACCTATTTACACTTGCTGATAAATAAAGAGCCAGTGTGCTTGAGTATCTTTTAAAATGCCTGTTGTCAAAGTAAGCTAATATTAGGGCCTATGCTGAACATGCGTCTTAAATGCACCTTTTGAAGTGGTTGAACTCTGGTCAATCTGCCTGTGTATTTGAAATTGCAGCTCGGATTAATACTAATAACCTTCCTGCCTGTGAACTTAGGAAAATAATATGAATTGATATTTTATAAAGTCTCCATCACAGCTTTTAGAAAGCATGTTATATCCTGGCTTTTTACCCAGGCTTTTATACTATTGTCTCTGCTGCTGCTCTTTGTATTCTTTATTGTTTTTATGCTTGTGTTTTCAATTTTTAATCGGTTTTGTTTTTATATTTTTAGTTTATATTTTAATTGTGTCATTTTTATAATCTTGTAAACCGCCTTGGGATTGTTTTAATGAAAGGCAGTATATAAATTTAACAATAAATAAATAAAATAAATATGAAAATACTGCTTCTGGCGGGCTAAGATGTTTTATTTATTTATTTAATTATTATTAAAACTTTTATACCCTTAAAAAGCTGGAATTGTAGCAATTGTGTATCTTTAGTGTGGTTTGGGCTGATTTGGAAAAGGTATCTGGAAGAAATAAACACTGGGTGATGTCACATTTTCACAGCCTAACCTACTGCATGGGGTTTATGTGAGGATAAAATGGAAATACTTTCTGGACTATTTGAAGAAATGACAAGATGTAAAGACAGTAATACCAGACTTCAAATGTTGGCAGTTTCCCAGCCTTTCAGTACCTAGCGAGGGACCAGAACTTCCCAGAAAAGAGGACAAGATCTATTCTATGTTTCCTTGCTAACCAGGCAAAGAGGCACTTTTCAAAGTGGTGGTTCTCTTTATAATTAGCGGAGATTGAGCAACTGTCCATATTCAGGCTGGTACAACTCTCTGGTAGTTGTTTGCTGGTATCTCCCTTGTCTTTCTCTTTAGATCAAGAGTGCACAACTAACATGTCCCAGTCGACCAGAACCAGACTTGGCGGGGGCTTAGGTCAATTTTCAGCACACTATTACATTAGGGATGTGCAAAAAATTTGACTGATTGATTCAAATCTATTCGACTTGAAACTGCTTGCACAGAAAGGGATTCATTTGAATTGATGTGAATCCAACTTGAATTCAATTTGAATTTATGTTATTTATTTATCCAATTTCACCCCAATTGTTGAATATGTGACAACTTGAGCGAAGATCTGACTTATAAATAAACAATTTCCAAATACTTTAAACAGCCAACAAAACTAGTCATGAAGATAGAAAGCCAGCAGGGGAGAGGCAGCTTCCCAGTGTATTGCACAGAGTGCTGCCCGTCTCAGCGGGCAGAAGTTGTGGGTGTGTGCTCAGTGCAAGGAGGTTCTGGTTCTCAGGAAATTAGTTGGTTCCCTCGAGGTCAAGGTGGCTGACCTGGAGAAGCTCAGAGAGTCAGATAGCTACATGCATGAGACCTTCACATGTACACTGATGGTGTCTGATCTGTCGGTGTCTGATCAGTAGAGGGATCTTGATGTCAGGCGCGTAGGGAGGCCTCCCACAAATGGGGCCGTGCACGCCATTTTTGAGCAAATTCTCAGCTAATGCCACTTTCACAATGTGGCTGGGAGCGGCTCTCCCTGCTTTAAAAGACTCAGTGTGAGGCAGTTGTTTGCCCAATCCCCCAGTTTGGAGAGATTGTTTTGGAGCTTCTTGCAATCTGTTTTGAATTTCACTACCCTAAATAGTTTGGGCTCATCTGCAAATTTGGCCACCTTGCTGCTTACCCCAACTTCTAGATCATTTGAGAGGAGAGCTGGTTTATAGTAGCAAGCATGCACTGTCCCATTTGCTAAGCAGGGTCTACCCTGGTTTGCTTTTGAGTGGGAGACATGTGAGCACTGTACGACATTCCCTTAGGGGATGGGGCCGCTCTGGGAAGAACATCTTGCAGAAGGTTCCAAGTTTCCTCCCTGGAATCTCCAAGATAGGGCTGGAAGAGACTCCTGCCTGCAACCTTTGAGAAGCCTCTTCCAGTCTGTGAAGACAATACTGGGCTAGATGGACCAATGGTCTGACTTGGTATAAGGCAGTTTCTTATGTGTTTAATGTTCCTGTGAATAAATTAAGAAACACTGGCCCCAGTACAGAACCCTGGGAGACCTCACTTCTTACTTCCCTCCACTTAGATACCTGTCAATTTATACCTAACCTCCGTTTCCTGCCCTTCAATGAGTTAACAATCCACACATGAACCTGTCCCCTTATCCCATGACTGCTAAGTTTTTCTCAAGCATCTTTGATGAGGAACTTTGTTGAAAGCTTGTTGAAATCGGAAATATACTATGTCAATGGGATCACCTTTATCACCTCTTGACACTCTCAAACAACTCTAAAAGATTGGTGAGGCAAGATTTACCTTTGCAGAAGCCGTGCTGGTTCTCTTTCAGCAGGCCTGTGCTTCATTATGCTTAACAATTTTATCTTTGAGAATGCTTTCCATCAGTTTGCTTTCCTTGTTGGAGCTCTTCTCCAGTTATGGACATTTAATTGTATAAGTGCTTTGGAAAACTATTGTGGGAATCTACCAACCCGCATGATTGCTTGCTTGCATTTGCTTGTGGATAGCTTTCCTGATGGAGTCTGGCAAGTTACTTGTTCAGAAGCTGTATTTATTTGCCCTGTGTGAGTGGCTAAATGGCTGCTTGTAATAATGGGAAAATATATATTGCAGAGAGATAAGTCCTGTTCAGATGTTGGATAAAATAGGGATGAAGTGCTTGTACATTGCGTCTCCAAGAGTGCTTGGAAGCCCTAACGCCATGCTGATGCACTCTGAAATTCTGCCCCCCTTCATGCTTACAGAGTTTGGATGAAGAGACAAATTCTGTAGGAAGGAGATACTCCTTGTGATATGCAACACCGGTGCTACATACTTGTATAACATTGGAACAATGCTCTAGTATGCAATTTAATTTCTGATAAGTGTTTTGAACCCTTAGGTTGAAACTGAATGCTTGTTATGCAAAAGGGATAATGCCTAACATTATCTTGAATGTTCACTGGATCCTTTATTTACAGTGCATTAATTCATCTGATTACTTTGGAAATTTTTGGTGCTCTTCTAAGCTAGGGGCACTACACAGCAGGCTTCTGTGTGAGCATCTCCTGCTGGACTGTGGTGGGAGTAGTTAAGTTTTATTTTGAAATGAGTGGACCCCAGGTGAGAAGGAGTGGGGGTTTCACACCATAGAGAGGCCTTCACTGTGTGGGTAAGGAAGCTTCAAGGCTGCCCGGCTGGCACCTTAATCCAAGGGTCCAAAGTGTCTGGATTCTGGGTAGGCACCAGAGCTAGGGTTGCTTACCATATGTGCCATAACCAGGTTTGAGGAGCAAGAATGAGCACTCGGCTGACAGCTTCTAGGGCAGTATTGGACAGAGTATCTGCCAGGAGTCTCATGTCTGGAATTGCACTGGATTTTAGGTGCTTGGGTCCACTACAGAAATGTTGCAAGAAGGAAAACAAGAGAGAACAAAAGGCACAGGGTTTCCTAAGAGGGGAACTTCCTAGGCTTCCCAAAATGCTAATAACTTGTAATTGAGAGTCTGGTGCTGTGTGGGTGGATTTCCCTACCCTAGCAAAAGCACATCAGGAGCAGGGCTGCAGGTATGTCAGTTCAGTCAGAGGCTAGGAGTTACACTGATTGCATTTGGGTGTGGTCTGTTGGCATTTCTCCATTGACTGTCTCTCTTGCCTGAAACTGAGGCCGACTGGAGCAAAAGCTCCAGTACACACAGCAGTTTACTCAGCTGAAACAGAGGCTAAATTCCAAGGTGGGGATCTGGGAGCAGCCAAGGCTTTGATTCTTGAATAATTCCACTTGTGCAGTGGATGGGCATGCGTGTAGTGGTACTTTGGTTTGAACCAGTATGAAAATCTGTAGTCTAAATATTACAGGAACATGTGTTCCTTTTAACTTTTTGTCAAGCAGTATGGATTTCAAAGTCCACTTGTCAGTAGTTATTGCAATTGCTTGTACGTGACATAATCTCATTGGAGTATTCAGTTACCATGCCATTTAAAAACAACCAGAAAGTTGAATTTTCTTTCTCTTTCTTTAAGCCATTCTCCCACTGTATTTTTATTTATTTATTCTGTTTTCTTGAGCTTTCAAGATGGTTTGCATCAAATACTTCAGATAGAATTTGAATCATCCAGCCAAATAGAAACCATTAAAAACAACCCATAGAACACATCAGCACAATGAATCCTACTAGCCAACATAAAAATGTGTGGCCAGCCACACAAAGATCCTGAGAAGAACGGTCTACCTTTTGGACAAGGGATTCCAGAGTGAGGGTGCCACCACAAGAGAAAGTCCTGCTCCCTGGAACAGCCCTGTGTTTCTGCATGCCAAGGCACTGGGAGCAGCTCCTCTCCCAGTGACCTAAGCATGCAGGGAACCTTCATATGAAAACAGACATTTCCCTTTGATACCATGAACCCAAACCATTTAAGGTTTGGAAAGTTGACTAGCATTTCTAATTGTGTCTGAAAATCACCTGGGAGCCAGTGAAGCTCTGGCAGCAGTAATGTAAAGGTTTCCTGCAAGGAGCACAGCTAACTGCTGAACATAGGAAACTGCCTTTTACTGAGTCAGCCCAAAGGTCCATCTAGCCCAGTATTGCCTACCCTCAGTGGCAGCTGCTCTCCGGTCTTGGACAGAGGTTTTTCCTATTGTTTGCTGCCTGGTTATTTTAATTTGAGATGCCAGTGACTTAACTTGAAACCTTCTGCATGCAAAGCATGTGCTCTGTCACTGAGCTGTGGCCCTTCTCCTTAGCTGTCCGTTGAGCTGTTGTAGTTAGAACTAGCTGGTTTCAGAATTACTTTCAAAAACAAGTCCACAATCAGCAGAGCATGTGACAGTAGCTAAGTAGATGGTGGTTGTATCTTAAAACCCTGAACCAGTGCTGTCTGCGCATTTCTCCGGCATATGACTTGCATCCACTGTAGTCCTCACACAAGGGATTTTCTCTGCCCTCTGAAAAGCCACTCCTGAGGGTTGGGGCCACCTTCTGCAACAGAGTTCTATTAAGGGCCTCTGAGTGTTCCTTCTCCCACTGCAGCCCCTTGTGCCACAGCCCATGTGACTCCCAAATGTTCCTGATCCATAGGAGCAGTGTTTCATGGATTTGGGGCCTGCAGTGGAGAAAAGTGGGCAGGAAGAATCCTATGAGTGCATCATTGTGAGAATGTGACTGGGGATGCAACTGAAGCTCAAGCATTTGCTATGGATGAAGGCCTCTAAGATTTTGTGTTTTTGTTTTTTGTTTTGTTAGTTGTCTTTTCCTAAGTTGGGGTTCTCAAATTTGGGTCCCCAGAAGTTGTTGGACTACAGTTCCCATCATCCCCAGCCAAAGACCATAGTGGCTGGGATGACAGGAGTTGTAGTCCAACAACATCCAGGGACCCAAATTTGAGAATCCCTTGTACTGAACAACACTGAGTAAAAGGAACTTCCATGGTCGTCATCTTCATTCCTGATATATATCTTAATACAGACTGGGAGATTTCACAGTTGTCTGTATTACCCTTTTATTCTGCTCCTTCTTTGGGAAGCTCTGCAATTTTAGATATTGCAAACAAGCACGATAGCTACCCAGTCTTTCTCAGTTGTCTTAATGGTATTAAGTTGGATTAATGGTAATGATAATCCCGCCCCCACCTCTATGTTCAATGCAACTTTGTACATAACTACATTCTGTAAAGCTTTCCTGTGCAAGAGCCTATTGGGGCTTTTCAGACAAAGGCTTTCAATGAAGGGGTTAACTGCATGATAGTGTATGTCAGAACCCCATTTTTAACATGAAAAATGGCTTCAAGGAAGGTTAGTTTGGAGTGCAAGTTATCTGTGTGAGAATGGGTGTTTAATCCACTCCCTGTCTGCCATTTTTCTGTTCTAGATTATTTATTGTTAAATTTATATACCGCCTTTCATTAAAGCAGTCCCAAGGCGGTTTACAGCAAAAAATTTAAACACAAGATGGTAAAAAAGACACAATTAAAATATTAAGTGAAAAAAATATTAAACAAATCTGATTAAAATTTTTTTTAAAAAGCAATGCAGACTATAAAGAGCAGCAGCAGAGAATCAAATAAATGCCTGGGCAAAAAGCCAAGATCTTACACTTTTTCTAAAAGTTGTGATGGAGACCAAGGAGCGAATAGCCACCGGGAGAGCATTCCAGAGTCTGGGGGCAGCAACAGAGAAGGCCCTGTCCCGCGTGCACAACAACCGAGCCTCCTTCATTGTCGGCACCCGGAGTAGAGCCCTCTCAGATGACCTTGTCAAGCGGGCAGCAACCCTTGGGAGCAGGCGGTCCCTCAGGTATCCCGGGCACAAACCGTTAAGGGCTTTAAAGGTCAAAACCAGCACCTTGAATTGGACCCAGAAACAAACTGGTAGCCAGTGCAGCTCTTTCAAAATGGGTGTGATGTACTCCCACCAGGCAGCTCCAGATAAAACCCTAGCTGCTGCATTTTGCACTAGCTGCAGTTTCCAGATATTCTTCAAGGGCAGCCCCATGTAGAGCATGTTACAGTAATCCAGCCTTGACGTGACTGAGGCATGGGTAACTGTGGCCAGATCTGCCTTCTCGAGAAAGGGACGCAGCTGGCGCACTAGCCGAAGCCGTGCAAAGGTACATCTGGCTACCGCCTCCACCTGAGCTTCCAAAAGCAGAGCCAAGTCCAGTAATACCCCCAAGCTGCGTACTTGCTCCTTCAAGGGGAGTGCAACTCCATCCAGAACCAGTAAAATCTCCTCATCCCGATTGGCTCTCCTACTGTCCAACATTACCTCTGTCTTGTCAGGATTCAATTTCAGTTTGTTAGCCCACATCCGGTCTATAGTTGTCCAGGTTGGAGGAATCAACCGAATTATCTACCCCCCATGATTTTTTTTACCCCTTTTGGATTGATGCCACCTTTACCCTTGCTAATGTGTGACTAGAACCCCATGTGAAAAAATGATGCATGTGAATGTGTGACTAGGAGCAGAGAAATGGCAGCAGGGAAATAGTTCAGCTTGTGCTTCCCCTTAACCACTTCTCCATTCTAAATTCCCGTCCTTTGAGGTACCTTTTTTAAAAAAAATGGTTTTAATGCCCCCTTTACAAGTATCTGCATGCAACATGTACTTAGACCCTAGTAACCATGTCAGAAAACTGTGCTGGCAGCAGTTGACTATAAAAGTTGAAGCTTCACTTCAAGCAATGCATATGGGTCTTGCAGATAGATACTGTATCCTATAATTCAGGCACAGATCTGCTTGGCTTTAACCCTGTCTCAAGATCACCTGCTTTCTGTCCCTTCTCTAGATCCCTATTTTCAGTTCGTTAATAGTAATATTAACCAAGTAACATCACACAGTATTTTAAAAAGGAAGGAGAAAGAATGTTTGAATCTGAATTACGAAGTTCTTCTCTAGATATAATGTGGACAGTACAAGTGACACAGTTTCTTTAGATAGTGCTTTGCCTTTGAGAATTATGTTGATAACTGAGTACTGTTGAGAATTGTTTCATTATACTTTAAACCGCTTTGGGGTTATTTTAATGAAAAGCAATATAGAAATCTAACAATCAATCAATCAATCCATATATTAGAGTCACTTTCCAGTCATGTGCTGTTGCTTGCAGAAGGGATGTGAAAGTCTAGTGACATGTTTAGTCAACATGTCTATTTTGAGGAGCGAATGAATTGGCAGGACATACTGACCTATTCCAAAGGCAAAAATGTAATGTCTTTTTAATACAGATCTTTCAGTGAAGAATCCAGAGGGGGATTTTTCGGTGACCGTAGCATCGTGATCTGGCATTCCTAAGACCCAATGGCAGTGAGGTGGAGTAGTGAATGAATTTGAACTAATTAGCCAGTCCTGGACTGCAGGATTCTGCAGTAATGGACTGCAGAATCCAAGGACTGCAGAATTCTGCTTTTAATATGGTCCTGGAGACTGACATAACTTCATAAGGAGGACCCTTCAAAGGTCAACTTGCATGGCCATGGAAAAGCCATAATTAGGAACCCTAATTTTTCATGTCTTATAATGTTACGAGTTGAAGGCTCCTTGGAGGCATTCTAGCCCAGTCCTCCGCTCAGAGCAGGAAACTGCTACGGTATTGCTGACGGGACTGTCCAGCTGCTGTTTGAAAACCCCCAAAGAAGGAGATCCCACCACTGCATAAGGCAGCCTGTTCTATTGTCAAACAGCTCTTCTTGTTATTCCTAATGTCTAGCCTAAATTTGCTTCCTTGCAATTTCAGCCCATTGGTTCTAGTCCTGCCATCAGGAGCAACAGAGAACATGTCTCCTCCTGTGTTACAGCCCTTCAGATATTTGAAGACCACTATCATATCTTCCCTCAGCCTTCTCTGCTCAAGACTAAGCATACCTAGCTCCTCCAACAGTTCCTCACAGGTCTCTGTTTCCAGACTCCTTATCATCTTGGTTGCCCTCTTCTGAACCTGTTCCAGTTCATCAACATCCTTCCAAAAATGCAGGACCCAGAATTCGATACAGTGTTCCAAGTGAGATCTGACCAGCACAGAATAGAGTAGAACATTTCCTGCTCATGGTCTAGATGTGATGAAATGACACTTGTGAAATAATTTCTGTGTGGTGAGATCACAAGTAGGGATGTGCATGAACCTGTTCAGAGGCCCTTTTATAGGCCTCCGAACAGCTTTGAATACTGGGCAGTTTGAAGGCCAGGGGGGACAGCTTTAAGGGTGGGGGAGGGTAGTGGTGTGCCCGAACCGGTCCGGCGGCCATTCCAAAGAATGGCCGAACTGCCGGACCGGTCCGGCCCTGCCTGGTTCGGGTCCGTGTGGGGGGTATGCCCTTAAGGGCGGGAGGGCTTGCTTAGCCCTCCCGCCTCCTTGCCCCCACCAGCGCCCGTATTTCCTAGTATAGGGGCGCTGGAAACCAGCCGCCCCCCCCCCCGCCGCTGCCGCGGCGAAAGAACTCCCCATGCCAGCCCTCCCTCCCTCCCAGCTAGCTGGCCGCCCGCCTGCCCTCCCGCCCGCTCGCTCACCGTTCACCGGATAGAAAACGAGAGGAGCTCCGGCACAGAGCTCCTCTCGTTTAGAAGGCCTCCCGCAGAATGGTGTTTTGCGCGCGCGCGCGCGCATGCGCGCGCCACAAAGCACGCCGTTCGACGGAGGCCCGGTCTACCCGCCGGGAAAGGGCCGGGTAGACCGGGCCTCCGATCGCTGGGTAGACCGGGCCTCCGATCGCTGGAGGCCCGGTCTACCCAGCGATCGGAGGCCCGGTCTACCCGGCCCTTTCCCGGCGGGTAGACCGGGCCTCCGGCGAATGGCGTGCTTTGCGGCGCGCGCATGCGCGCGCGCGCGCGCAAAACACCATTCTGCGGGAGCCCTTCTAAACGAGAGGAGCTCTGTGCCGGAGCTCCTCTCGTTTTCTATCCGGTGAACGGTGAGCGAGCGGGTGGGAGGGCGGGCGGGCGGCCAGCTAGCTGGGAGGGAGGGAGGGCTGGCATGGGGAGTTCTTTCGCCGCCGCGGCGGCGGGGGGGGGGCGGCTGGTTTCCAGCGCCCCTATACTAGGAAATACGGGCGCTGGCGGGGGCAAGGAGGCGGGAGGGCTAAGCAAGCCCTCCCCGCCCTAAAAACAAGGCCCCCCTTCGGTGCCGGTCCGGACTTCTCCGGACCGTGCACATCACTAGGGGAGGGTGCACTTAACCCTGCCGCGCATTTCTCAAAAACTGGTCCAGTGGGGCAGCAGCGTACCTTCCTGCCCCGCCATCCGCTCCTCAGACTGGAACTGTCCAAAAGTAGCGTGTGCGCATAGGCACATTGGGTGTGTGCACTCATATCACACTCACTTGTGCGCACGTTGGGTGTGCGCAACATTCACATGTGTACACACTACTTCTGGTCAGAGGAGTGAACAGGGCAGCAGGGAGGTACGTTGCCGCCCCACTGGTCTGGATCTTAAGTGAGTGCCAGTGGGAGAAATGTGGCAGGGGGCACGTAAATGCACCTTCCCTGACCCTTAAAGTTGTCTCCCCCACCTTTGAACTGGCCCCCGCTGGTTCCGTGCACATCTCTAATCACAAGCTGCCATATTCTGAATATCATGTTAGACATGATAACCTGTAATGTTACTTACATTGGGCTGTTTTCATAAAACTACTTGATTGCATGAAAGTACAAACTCAGAAATTGTTGTGCGAGTTGCATCTAATTTTTTATGCTTAGTTAGGGTTGCCGTATTCTGGCTTTCCAAATCGGGGTGCCTAATTTGCATATTATGCAAAGTGTTCTGAATATAATTTTGCATATGCAAATTAGCAGCTGCACTTTCCAGCTGATTTGTATTTGCTCTGGATATCTACCAACAATAGTTGGGGAAGAGATCTTTGCCTGACCATTTTAATTGACATATTGACAGCAGTAATAGAACAGCAACAAAAAAGCACATCTTTTTAATTCAGGTTGCAATTCTGTACACACTTACTTGAGAGAAGATCTGCTTGAAACCAACAGTGCTTACTTCTAAGTAGGCATGCATTGAATGTAAAGCCAAGGAAGTCCTTAAACAATACAATACTACCTACCTGGTAGGAGGCAGGTAGTGATTCACATCAAAAGCAAGCTATCCTCTCAGTTTCCCAAAAGAGATCCCCTGCTCATAACAAACAAGGCAACATTCCTCAGAGGATTACTGTACTTGTGAAAGTGAAGCCCTCCCAGCTAGCATCCTGTGCTCTTCCTCTCTTAATCCAAGTCCAGTGGTTGAACAGAATAGTGACTATACATTTTGATCCATAACTCCACTTCTACAAGCTTAGCCTTTAAAATAAATAAATAAATAAATAAAAGCTGGAATCTGGGTGGACTAAGCAATCCAGGTGAGATGCTTGAAATCTGGGTGAAACATGGAATTCTGGGGGGCATGGCAATTCTATGCTTAGTGAATATAAAGATAATGAAATGAGCAGCAGCCTCATAAGCACTGTTGATAACAGCACAATCCTATACATGCTTGCGTGGGAGTAAATCCCACTTAACCAAGTATATATCGCTTTTTTCCACAGTTGTTTGAGTGAATACTGAGTTGTACTCCAAATCATGCCTCAGGAAGTAGATTTTAAAGCTGTAGTCCATATCCGGTAGTTAGGTAGGCCGTGCCCAAAACCCCAGTTCTGTCCCTGTCTCGCCTCAGGCAACATTGTTTCCGAGAGAGCTCTGATCTCAGCATACCAGGCTTGTTTTTTTTCTTACTCCTCTCTTCCATTGTCCCCAACCCTCCCTCCTATTCCATTGAGCAAGGGAGTCTATTTAGTACTTTTACTCAAACTCTAAACATTTTTAAAGTTACTCTGATTCGGTCCACTGGCTCTCCTTATTTTCAGTTCAGTTCAGCAATAATTTCAGGCCCTCCTGGCGACAACAGGGCCAACAGAGGTGATTCAGAGGAAACCGCAGGACCCAAGCCCCTAGACAACCTTTCAGATTGGGATTCCAGCAAGGAAGAAAACAATGACTCCTTACCTGTTGGAGGCCGGCTCCATCTCTTCTCAACATAATGGAGCCATTCTACATCAGACGCTTGGGTGCTAGATACTGTCTCCCAAGGCCTCTGTTAGGAATTCACCTCACATCCTCGCGATTCCTACACATGCACCCTCACATCCAGGAATCTGACGAAACCACGGCGGATGTCTCAGGCAATACAACATCTGACTCTGATCTACACCATCGAACCGGTCCCTCCAATGGAGCATGCTCAGGGAATTTATTCCATACTATTCCTGGTATTGAAGAAGGACAGCTCATGGAGGGCAGTTCTAGATCTCAAGCGTCTAAATGGTTACATATGGAAAAGAATCTTTGGGATGGAATCCCTCTGCACCATCAAGGAAGCGATACGCAACAGGGAATTCCTTGCATCCAAATACCTTTCGGAGGCATATCTGCACATCCCCATTCACCTGTCCCACTGCACATCCCACCCGAAAGTATGTGGATACTTTCATTTCCACATCCATGACCGGCACTTTCAGTACAAGGCAATGCCATTCAGCCTGTCTTCCGCTCCAAGGGTCTTCACCAAAATCATGGTAGCCTTAATAGCCCGTGTGGAAGTGCTACACTTATGCCCATATCCAGATTATCTGCTCATCCGCTCTTCGTCCCTCCTCCAAGATCACCAGGATATAGAACAAAACCTGAATCTTCTGGGATCACACACCTTCGTAGTCAACAGGCAAAAAAGCCAGCTTGTGCCCTCTCAATCCCTACAACACCTGGGAACCCTCTTCAACACCGTTCAGGGCATGATCTCCTTAACAACAGACCGCAGGAACAAGATAGCAACATTAATCCTCCCCCTCCTGACCAGGCCAAGGGCGGACATCATCTTTCTGGCACAGCTACTAGGCTCCATGATATCCTGCATGGAGTGTATCCCCTGGGCACGTTGGCACTCCAACCCCCTCCATGGCTGCTTTTCCCCTTCCAGGAACTCATCAAGATCAGAACTCACAGGACAATCGTACTCACCGTGTAGGTCCTTCACTTTCTACGGTGTCACCGGCTATCCTACGGGGTCTACCCCTCACCCCACCACACAGGATCATCATCACCACAGACGCAAGCCTGACGGGATGGGGAGCACATTGTCTCCAACAACCGGCCCAGAGAACTTGGTCATGCAGAGAGACCTCATTGAGCATCAACCTGCTCAAACTAAGATCCATTCATCTCGCCCTCAGACACTTCCTTCACTTGATACGGGATTAACATGTGCTAGTCTGCACGGACAATGTAGCTGCAAAAGCACATGTCGTGAATCAAGGTGGCACCAGATCCTGCCCTATGATGGAAGAATCCACACTCCTGTTCACTTGGGCAGAGAAACATCTAGCCTCAATCACAGCCAAGTATCTCAGCATGACAACCAACCTGACGGCAGACTGGCTCAGTCGTCCGACCATAGACCCGGCAGAATGGTCCCTGCACACAGAAATCTTCCAGCAGATCACAGCAGTGTTCGGGCTTCCAGTCGTGGACCTCTTCGCCTCCCAATCCAATCACCAACTCACCAGATTCTACACCGGGTTCTACTCACTGCTAGCTGATTCTATTAATGCACTCATGGCAGCCTGGCCCCCTGGCCTCCTATACGCCTTTCCACTGACAGCCATCATAGCCAAAGTTCTGCAGATTTATTATTTTATTTTATTTTATTTATTCAATTTCTATACCGCCCTTCCAAAAATGGCTCAGGATGTTTTACACAGAGAAATAATAAATAAATAAGATGGATCCCTGTCCCCAAAGGGCTCACAATCTAAAAAGAAACATAAGATAGACACTAGCAACAGTCACTGGAGGTACTGTACTGGGGGTGGATAGGGCCAGTTACTCTCCCCCTTCTAAGTAAAGAGAATCACCACATTAAAAGGTGCCTCTTTGCCAAGTTAGCAGGGGTTAACTTGATGATTAGAGAAAAAGCAAACATAATCCTCATCGCCCCACGCTGGCCCAGAAGACTGTGGTTCACAGACCTAGTTTCCCTATTCTCCAGGGAACCATGGCCCCTTCCACATCGCCAGGATCTGCTGTTCCAGGGCCCTGTACTGCATCCGGACCCAGACTGGCTCCAACTATGCGCCTGGAGGTTGAACGTGCCTCCCTGAAACAGGCTGGATACACAGTTGCGGTACAGGATACGATACTGGCGTCAAGGAGACCTTCCACTAACAGAATCTATCAAGCCACCTGGTTGGCCTCTTCCAGATGGGCGCACAGGAAGCACTTCTGTCCCATCACTGCGGGGATCCACGAAGTCCTGTCATTCTTCCAGGAAGGCATAGAGATGGGACTCCATCCCAACACTTGCACTTGCATCGGTCCTGGAACTGACGTCCCATGGTTCTTCCATGCTACACTCTTACCTCAGACGCTTCCTAAAGGGGGCCAGTAACCTCGCCCCTCCACCGATACACAGGTTCCTGTCCTGGGATCTCAACGAGGTTACTGGCCCCCTTTAGGAAGCGTCTGAGGTAAGAGTGTAGCATGGAAGAACCATGGGACGTCAGTTCCAGGACCGATGCAAGTGCTGAAACTTGTCTGCAAAGTGTGTTGGGATGGAGTCCCATCTCTGTGCCTTCCTGGAAGAATGACAGGACTTCGTGGATCCCCGCAGTGATCCTGGGTTATTTAGACACTGGCTCACTGGATCACCCAGTTTGGATATCACAGCTGAAACTTTCTTCTGTGCACACGTGATGCTAGGGAATGTCAGACAAAACCAGGATTGTTTCCTGTCTTTGCCTGAACTGGATCACAATTTCACTCTGTGATATCCTACAAATGCAGAGCTGCCTCGGCATGGCATCTTCCATGTACCCCAAGCTGCTATCAAAGTGAGCAGAAGAGACCTAAACAGGAAAGTGCTGGCTCTACTCCTCAAGGTGTGCATAGATAGTGAAATATCTCTGCTCAAGGGGAAGAGGATGAGAACTCCAACTCTGGCTGGAGCTCTAGTGTATTTTCTGAAGCTGGCTTTGTGCAAAACCTATATATGAAGTTGCACAGAGATCTTAAGAACAACTGCTCATATGAAGATACATGTAGTTGAACCTTCATGGCTCTCTTTTTCCAGGAAAAAAAATGATTTGGGAGATGGTAATTTTGAGTGGAGAAACAGTGTGCATGTGTGTGCTTAACCCTTTCCCTTCTTACCTCATCCCCATTTCAAATTATCCCATGCAAAGTGGTCTTCTCCTTGGGATACTGTCTTCACAGTGTGGTGAGTTAGGAAGTGTTGGGGTTGGGTTACATATATTTGCATACGTAACATACCCTCAGAGTATGTTTTATCTCTGGCCAGATGTAAGAAGAGTAGATGTGATAGCTAAGCGTGTGTGATTAGTCCTTCAGTTTCAATTTAACACCTGTAGCACTGCCAACCATCCCTTTTTTTTCCTGGCAGAGCTCCTTAACAGTTTATGCCAGGTAGAAATTGAACAGATGAGGCTTTCCTCATCAGTGCATCTGCATGCCAGACAAGGATAGCTGTCAAATGTAATGCTTGTCATGCAGCAGCTGTAAAAGTGACAGGATTGTCTACAAGAAAAAAGGTCCAATGTTGTGCACTGTCCAGAGCCTCTGGATGGGAGGTATAAAAATTGAATAAATAAATACTCTACTAGCTGATGCACTGAGGTCCGCATGCAAGCCACACCCTCAGCTTAAAAACACAAGGAACCAGATATGCACACCATCAGTCTGCAACACACACACTCACAGAATCCTTGGACATGTTCACCACCCATGACCTCAGCTCCCTCCACACTTTTATAAATCAAGGGTTAACTTATTTAAGTAAAACAGATGTATCCCATGTTCTGATCCATATAAATCCACAAAGTGGTTTTCAATAATTCAAAACCAAATTATAATAACAACAAAATGAACAAGATGCCATCTACCAACAAACAAAAATAAATAGAGCCAGCATAACATCAGCAACAATACTTAACAACTTTTTAAAAACCTGTTTACATTAAAGGGTCTCTGAAAAAGACTGTTGGAATGCAGTGTCTAAAAGTGAATAGAGCCTTGATATGAATGATATCCCACAATCTTGGTGACAACATTGAAAAGGCCCTGTATTCTATCTATCAGGGAATGGGAGAACATGAAGTAGGGTCTCCCAGGATTACCCTGCCTGGTGTGTGGGTGGATGGTTATAGTAAATGTATGCCGTAAACATACTGGGGTGATTAAAGAATATTACAGTAGAGCCAATGATAAAATACAGAAATACATATGGTATGTTAGTTGTAGCTGCTAGTAGTAAGAGGAAAATGCTTGGTCTTCCTTTGGACAGTAAGGTGTATTACTCACTTTTGGGGGGAAGGCTGCTTGCTCCTACTAAGAAATAGCCATAGTTCTACAAATGGCTTTCTTCAGAGTGTACCTCTCTTGTTCCTTCTAAAGAGTGTATTTTCACACTTCCACAATGAAAAATGTAGAATTGGTTCCTAATTAGACACTTTTCATAACACGGTTTGGAATCCTGCTTTGTATGGAGAATGTATCTGTCTCTCTCACCGACTTGTAAATGCTCTGTTAATTCAAGGAGCCTCCATTTATCTTCTTTGTTACTCTTTTGCATGATTGAAAGTGGGGGGGGGGTTACTCACAGAATTGTTCCCACAGGCTCTCTTCCAAGTTATTTTGTCAAGTATTATAGAACTGAGAGGGAAATATTTTCTGTCAGTAAGTAATTATCAATGTTGCTTTTTGTGTGTGCTAAAACATGCTGTTTTTAACATTCAAGATCCCTTTAAATTAATGTAGAACCATGCTGTGGGGTCTTGTAGTTCCCTTTGACACTGAACCCTTGGGCCCTTATTTACTAGGGCTGCAAACTCTTGGCTTTCTTTTTCAGGATCCTGGGGTTTTTAGTTGGTTTGGAATGCGTGTCACTAGGTTGTTTCATTTTACTTACTGGAAGATTGTAATCCTTGGCTCTTGTCCATCAAAGACTTGCATTCAAGTGCTTAACCCTATATTTGGAAAGTTGTCAAGTTTACTTCTTTGGTGTGGATCCTTTGCATGAGGGCAACAGCAGGAGAGAGGGCATGCCTTCATCTCTTGTCTGTGGGCTTCCTAGAGGTATCTGGTAGTCCACTGTGGAATACAGGATGCTGGACTGGATAGGCCTTGGGCCTGATGCAACAAGGCTGTTCTTGTTTTATGTTCTTAACTAATGGAAAACTTTGTTTAAATATCTGGGGCTATTCCCTGTGCCTATCTCATTCATACAAACACACACTGGATAGCATGTTCATGTATTTAATTGCTATGATTTATGTAAGCCACTTTATAAGTGAATTAAAGATGGGATATAGCACTGTACCATATGTATTAGAAGCCATAAGGCATGGTGCATGCTTTGCATGTTAATGCTTTGTGTTGTGTCGGTTTCTGGTATAAAGTATCTGGGTTACTGGGCTGGGAAATTCCTCTGCTTGGAGAACAACTGCCACAGTTAGACTGAGTTAGACTAGGAGTAGTAAGCGAGGATGGGCGTGGGTGTGTATGTGTGTGGTTTGCTTTTAAAAAAATCAATGTCTTTATTAGAATCAGGGCTAGCTCCAGGCTTGAGGAGGGCCTTTGATGAATCTCACCTTAATATGGCAGTGGACAAGAGTTTCTTTCATTTTTGACAAGGCAGCAGCAATTGTGTTGTAGTTGCTACATGCCATGTTCTTTCCCGCAACAGTTCTCCACACAGCATTGCAACATAGCATTGGCATCATGCGGGGGGGGGGGGGGGACAGGGCAGGCAGTCACTGCTGGATCGAGTGCTGCTGCTGCTGTTGGCAGTGGCCCACTGAGAACGGAAGGAACTTGCATCTGCTGCCACAATAAAGGTGAGAGGGCTACCTAGCTAGCGGGTGGTTGAACACAATTTTTTCCAATAAATGCTTTTTGTTGACTGGCCCTGACTAGAAAAGAATTCCTCCAGAGATGTGCTAAATTTACCAAAAAAGGGGGCTGACATCCAGACTAATGTGCTGGCACTATGGAGGCAGGGCAGTTTTGCCAATCTTCCTTTCCGTCTGAAGTCCACTGTGCTGCCTGAAAACATGTCCCTGACATACGATCCTTGGGGACATATTTTCAGGAGGCACAGTGGGCTTCAGTGGGAAGGAGAAATGAGCAAAAATCGCCCCTCCCCTACAGCATGCGTCAGTTCAGCATTAGTCTGTCAATCAGAGTGTATACCTTTGTTCTGTAGAGAGCATAATAATTTCTGTTCAGCAATCCTTCGTATGCATTCTTGCTTAAGTACATAAGAACTGATTTGTTGGATCCAACCAAAGTTCACTTATTCCAGCATTCTTTGCAAGAATCCCAGCAATCAGCAAATATGAGGTAGTCCCGCCCAGCAGCAACTGACCTGTGATCCTCGAATGGTGTTTGGTGTACCTGTTTTGCCCATTTACTATAGAACAGATGATTGCTGAGATCCAAATATGCATTTTTACCATGGTAACTTTTCATCCAAAGCTACTCTAAACTATCCTAATTTGCATAGTTTATTGTAGCTGCAAAAACTGACATTTCCATACTTGCTTTAAAGTAGATTTCCAAACTTCCTGACTACAAGTATCTGTCTAACAAGTGTTGGGCTTCCAAGTTTGGCACTTCTCAGCACTAGGAATGTGTTGAATGCAGTTGCAAGATAGCACATGAGAGAATTCCTGCCCAGCTGTTACGAGGCCCATCTTGCTCCCCCGCCCCCACCTCCAGGAACCAGAACACCAGCGAATGGATTTCTTTCTTCCTGTTTCTGCCATATCACCATTTCTTCCTCTTGCATTCAGTTGCAATGCATACACCTTTCACGCTTGTAGTAAAGGGCTGTTGCAGGGATCTCGAGCGTGCTGTGCAAGCTGCAGATGCAATCCGAAGAGTGTGTGTGTGTGGGGGGGGAGGTACAGATTACTTAGTGGGTGGTAGTTAGAAGACAGTCTTACAGTACAGAACTCGAACCACATTCTAATGTAGTTCTCAAAAGCCTTCTTTCATATACATAAAGAAGCTGGAGCTGTTGCACAAGAACAAGCGATGAGTCATGGCAAAGCCGCTAGGAGGCCTGACACTCAAATCTAACGCTGTATTATACTCTCTGCCGCTGGCCCACCCTGCTTCCTACTGTATACGTGTGCGCGAGAGAAGGGGGGCGGGGGGGGGAGAGATTTGCTTTCCTCCGCCGGCCCGTGTGCGTCTTCCAAGTCTGCGTGCAAAAAGACAGTACTATAAATACTGGGACATTTCTGGGACAAACTGGTTTAACTGGGCTTGCGTTCACATCGGTGCGTGCATCATTTTGTGCATGACTGAGGCTGCAATCCTGTGCACACTTACTTGAGAGTAAGTTCCACTGAGCGAAGCGGCGCGAGTTTGGCAAGAATGGACTGCACGGTTGCTGCATGCAATCGAGGAATCTGCGCTAACTGCGGGCCTGCACGGGCTATGTGCTTAGTAACCAGAGAGCCCGTGCAGGCCCGCAGTTACGGCCCGCTGAAGGTTTTTGTTCCTCCCTCGCCCTTCCATTTCCTACCTCCAGTGAGGAGTTCTCGGCGTTTTAATTCGGTTCTTGCTTAATGTTTCTGGCGCATACGCATGATTTACTGGCTAAGCCTATAAAAGCGGAGGCCAAAAAGTAAGAGTCTCTCTTTAGGTGGGGAATGAAAGTCAGCGCTATTCCTGGCAAAACAGTGTTTGCGGTAACGTGATTAGGCTCTTCCCCTGACCTTGTAGCTCCATCGAGAGATGCTAACGCGTGCCAGAGCAACTGGATGCTCCTGCCAACTAAACATTTGGCTGGACTGACAGACGGGCTGGTTGTGGGGAGAGAGAGGCACACATAGTGTTGAGTTACACAGGGTAGTTTTAAAAAAAAAGAAGTTCTTCGCCTAATATGGCAACAGGAAATGGGCGTGACTTAGGCCTGCTGTAGGGTGGGGGAGCCTGAGCAGGACGCAGTTGTGCTGATGAAGTGGTAGAGCTGGTTTTACTTCTGTTGCAGAGCGTATGTGTTTTGCAGGAGCTGGCTGCTCCTAATTTCCTTGCCTGGCAGTTGTGCAATCTCTTAGTTCTCAGAAGGGGAAAGGGAGAAGAAGAAGAAAAAAAAAAGCCTGCCGCCGCCGCAGTAGCAGCAGTTGCCGCCTTCGTAGCTAGGGTTCTCTCGCTGGCTCTCCCTCCGCCCCCCTTCTGTTCCCCAAGCTGTGATCTCAAATCTGTGACTCAGAGACTTGCAATCCTGACACTGCAGCGGGCGGTTGGTGGAGAGGGAGATCAGACCCGGGCTCTTTATGCCAGCCAGGTATACTGCAGGACTTGGGGCTCAGAAAGGAAGCTGAGCTGCTGGTTGACAACTGCACGGGATACTGGCGATTGCAAGAAAACTTCCGTCTGTCTTTCCGGGTGGCCTTTGGAGATCGGTTCAGACCTTCTTTTTCTCTCGGATTGCGGCTCGTTGTAGAGGAACCTAAAGCAAAGAGCAGCGATGGGAATTACCCTACTTTCATTTCGCGCGTGAGAACAAGGAGGTAAGTTTGAAATGGAGAGCGCCTGCGAAGTCCGGAGGCTCCCCTCCCCCCCCCGTGTTTCTGTGCAACATTATGCTGCAACGGTGGAAGTAACCGCAACATGTGGAAAGTGTGCTTGCAGCCGTGAAATATTTGCAAGGAGAAGAAGGGTTTAGGAGCGGGGTCCGGGGGAACCGAGGGCCTGAGGGAACTTTGTTGTTTGCTTTCCTGTTTCTTTAAACCGTCTGCATAATACGTGCGTTGCCTTGCTCTTGTTTGTGCAGCTACGCAGTTCGGCATTGCTAATGGGCTGCCGCGGTTGGAAGGTTTCCTCCCCTCAGAACCGGGAAATGAGAGAGATGGAGCATTCTAGCGCCAGTTCACTTGTGGGAAGCTACGGATAGGAGAAAAGTGGAAAGAGTTCGAATTGCCTTGACGGCTTGTCATCAGATGAAATTCTATTCTAAAACGCGTCGCTATTGCAACCACTCTCCCCCCTCCCCGGTAAAACTTTAATCCCGTGGTTTTTCAGTCTGATTAATAGTAAATACCAGGATGAGAATGTTAAGCTTGCTTTGTGTCTGAAAGCAGGTAGAAGCTGTGCAGGATTTGCTCCCTTCAACTCATTCCTACTAGTCCCCTCCCTTGTTTCTAGATGATCTTACTTCGTGGTGGGGGTTGATTCCGTGCCCCCTGCCACGCCTGCCATCATTTTATAACTTCCTAGTATAGATTTTCTACTATAAAAATTGCATGTTTGTTTTTCTCTCTTCCTCCGTTCCCCTCATTTGTGTAGATATGGGCTGCAAGTTCGTTTTACTAGATTTGAGTTTGGGGTTGACCAGAAAAGTTATTTATTTTTGGTTTTTCTTGAGCATCAAAGTTGAGTGCATTATGTATGTACTTGCTGCCCTTGTGTTTTTAGATCTTTAATGCCTTGTGTAGGAAATGGAACTGGAGAACAATAATATTTCTTTAAAAATCTTTAAATGTGCTGTTTATGCGTTAATTGATCACTGCACCCCATAGAGATGAAGAAGCAGCAAACCTATAGAATGCCTTCCTGTCGATAGCTTTCTTCAAGATTATTTGTGTTCAGAAACCTTACAGGAATTAGAAATGGGATATGAAAAGAACCAAGCTATCATCTAAAACTCAGGTGACTTCTGGATCACAGAATCTTGATCTCATATTGCTCCTGCTACTGGTGGATTGCGGAGGTTTCGGTAATGTTGAAAGCTCTGTGTAATCACAGTCATAGTGACTGGCCAGGGCATATGGCTATAGTTGTCACTGATGACATCATCAGACCTGCTCTAGTTGCTGTGCGAATCAATGAGAGTTTTGCTATTAACTAAAGGAACATAATTGGTCCTTTTGTATTTGACAGCATTGCATCCTGAAAGTGTACACATGTTTGGCTCTGAGATAGGCAACATTAATATGTTTCTTTACCTGAGAGTTTGGACTAATTCCAGTGTTGTTTTGCAGAAAGAATTAGTCACCATGCCTGCAAGAACAGTAGATAAAACATAACTATCTTGCTGGTAGCTGTATTTAGGTTTTTGTCTCTCTCTCTCTTTTTTTTTTTTTTGACAGGGAGACTTCTGCATGTTTTCATGTGTGTAGAAACTTTTGTATCTGCTGAATTTGAAATCATGGAGTTGAACTTGTTTCTAGATTACTGTGAATGAAGGAAAGAGATTGAGGGACATAATCCCACTTTCTCTGTAATACTGTATACAGATAAACATATTGATTTTGAATGTGTGTGCTAGCATGCTTGTGCAAAAGTGATCCTTTATTATCATTACAGTATTTTCAGTGAGCAAAACCCAGACCAAATGACCACTTTTTTGGAGTCTGCTTATTTAACCACTAAAGCATTAGTTGTTCAAACATTACTGGGGAATTGTGGGTTCCTCGGGCTAATCCAGGTTTCCTAAAAAATAAATTGATAGCTAAGTTTCACGAAGGACAGCTTGCATACCATTGCTCATCTTCCTGTGCAGAGTGCAGCTTTAACATGTTCTTGGACACACTCATGTGCATTGTCCCACAGGCTTCGTCAGCACTGCTTGCACATCCTCCATACTAAACTGGCAGGGGCTAAGTTGATGTGGGCAGGGTTCTGTGTCGGTAAACATTTGAGAGGGGAAAAAACGATACTGTACTAAAGAAATATGACCACACGCTCGTTCCAGAAATGAGAAAATGGAGGAGCCAGTGATCTACTTGGAAAATAGGCCTCAAGAGTGGAAGCTCTTGAGTTTATGCTTCAGTGAAGTACATTCTGTCCTTTTAAAACCTTGATTAAAGGGATGGCTTACTATGTTGTCAGAATTTTATGGCAGGCGTTAGGGGGTAAGTTGTGTTTTAGTGCAGAACTCTTTTCTGAAAGATGTTAAATTTTTAGCAGTGATCTTTTGGAATTATTCTTAAGACTTTAACATGTACAGTACTCAGTGGTTGGTTAGTCCTGGGTAGAGAAAGAATTGGAGCAAGAATCAACCATTGCTTATATATCCATATTCTTATATGCATTGGTAACCTTACTTGTGAACTGTCTGATATTTTAATTCTGATTTTTTCCTAGTCATATTTGGAATGAGGAAGAGAGAAGACATTATGCTTTCGTAGGTGTGATTTGATTGGAATGACACCCTTCTATATTTTCTCTTCAGAAATTATATGCAAACTCCACAAGCTTCAGGCGTTGGGTTACTAAAGAATGAATTTGATGACAGTCTGCCTTGTCATATTGGTGTTGATAAAAGGCCTGAATGATAGCTGAACTCTGTGTCCAGTAGAGTCATTGGGAACCAACTGGGGAAATTGGCTGCAGCATTCTATGTTATAGATGCTGAACTATGATAATTTTTGGTGGAAATTTCTAATGTGAGTTTTTTGCACCTCTATTCATTTGGAATGATGAGATGGATCTGTATGCTGCAACACTCAGATTTGCTTACCCTTACCCCACTTAGATGCCTTGCCTTTGATTTCTAGTAACTGGTACTGTCTGCTAGAAAGCCAGGGTGCTAAAGTATTCACCAACCTGTTTCTTACTGCATTCCTGGGGCGTATCGTATGCACCACTACCTTTGTTACACAGAGAATCAGTGCCCCAGTTTGGGAATCTTAGTGTATTTTCAGTTCTTTGCATTTGTTTTTGAGGTAGATGGAATTAAATCAAAGTGACTCAGAGGAAAGAAGGCAACTTAAATTGATATATTTCCTGAACAAGAGCTCATGGTAACCCAATGAAAAATATCGGCTTAGAGTGGTGTTTCCCAATGAGCATGCCATGACACACTAGTGTGTCACAGGACACTGGCTGGTGTGCCGTGCTGACTCATAGGGTTGTGCACGACCCTTTTACGGGCCTTTGAACAGGTTCAAACACTGGTCGGTTTGAAGGTTTGACAGCAAGGGGTGTATGCCTTTAAGGGTGGGGGAGGGTGCACCCCCTCCCCCCGTGTTTCGCCTGCCAGGGCTTGGTTTCCTCAAAGTCCCTCAGGGTGGCGGCTTAACTCCCTGCCACCCTGTTGCCGTCTTTATTGGAAGTAACCGGAAGTACTCAACGTACTTTCAAAGGTTGGGTGCACATGTCGCACACAGGTGCATCAAGTACTTCCGGTAAAGAGGGCCATGGGGCGGCAGGGTAGTCTGCTGCCCTGAGGGACTTAGAGAAAACTGAGCTCTGAGGGTAAGTGCGCCCTCCCCCGCCCTTAAAGTTATCAACTCCCCCCCACCCCACCCGCCGCCATCGAACCACCTCCCGCCAGTTCCGTGCACATATCTACTGACTCGCTCTGAGACAGCTCCAAAACTGGAGAGTTTAAACTGCTTTTGAACCTGATTTGTGCCATAATGTACCAGGAAGGATGTGTGCTTCCCAGATAAATGGGCAAGTTAAGCATCCCACTTCCAGAGCTGGCTAATTCCCTTATGCTCAAGGAGTGACCTGTCGTTCCTGGTGCATTCTGTGGTGAATCAGCTCTAGGAGGGATACGAGAGATGGCTATGAATATGAATGGAAATTATATAAGAACAAAGAGGAGGAAGGAAAAAGTCAATAAAAATTGTGTGGCAGCTTTGTTGCCAGTGCCACACATAAAAACAGTGTGCATGCGGGCAGGATGGGGGAATCAGTGTGCCATGGTATTTTTATTCTATTTAGGTGTGCCTAGGGATGAAAACGGTTGGGGGGAAACTCACTTCACAGCAGCAATTGTGAAGTTAAAGGTCTTCTGAATATATATACAAGGATACCAAGAAAGATCATATAGCTGAAAACATGAGCCTCAAGCCAGTAGTTAGGACTGTGGGTTAAGTGCAATGAAGTTACTGGAACAAGGCTGGTAATTACTGGCCAAAACAGTGTGTTGCTGTGGGAATGGGGAGTCATTACAGGTGGACCTTGCTATATGCAGTATCATGTATCCACGAGTGTCTTAATTGACACCCAACTTCATTTTCTGCAGATACAAAAGGGTTGAAACTCACATCTGTGGTTCCTAGATGGCTGGAAATGACCTCAGAGATAATTTCTGGCTGCTATTTTGTCAATAGGAGCCATTTTGTGGCTCATTTGGGGTTAAAAAAAAAAGTAATTTCCCCCATGATTTTTCTTGGGGAAATTGGGGGTTTGGGAGTTAGGAGGGGCATTCCTGGACAGCTGGAGGGCCGTGGAACACAGTAGGCCATTTTGTTTGCCTTTTTTCATGGGTTTTCTCATTTTAGGGCCAACCATCTCAAGGAACCTAACCCCCCCATCCCATTGACTTCAATACCCCGTTATCCACAGTTCCATTATCTCCCTCAGGATGAAACCCCTGTGGATAATGGGGTTCACCTGAACCTGTATTGGTTGGTAGTCTTTGAAGTGTTTATAATGTTTGACTTGCAAAATTAAATATTTTTCTGTTTGATTTTTTCCTTTTACATACAAATCGGGCTTTAAATATGTTTGATTTGATAAAGGGTCATGAACTGAGTTTTCAGAGTAAATGTAGTCTTTTTAATGTGTGTATTGAATTCAGATTCCATTTTAAACTAAGATCTTTATAAAAGGACACTTACTGTAACAGAACATTTAACACTTAAAAAAAACCTCAAGTAAAGAAAATGATTTTTATCAGTGGTGCTTCCTGAAGCCCTGCAAAATATTTCAAAAGGAACTGATAGATATCCTGGAATACTATATGAGTGTCCTTAGATTGCCATAAGGGGAAGTACCTTTCCTGCTTGCCACAAATGTAGGGCATTTGTAAATAAGGTGCAGGACTGGGGTAGTGCATATGGTGAGCAAGGTTCAATGTAGAACTGAGGTCTGGTTAACAAGAAACAACTTTTCTTAGCCTTAGCTGCTGCTGTTTTACAGAAGACTGTTGGATGTGCACAGAGACACTGTAATTATTCCTGGTTGTTTAAAATAATGAACTTGAATTTTAATGTTTGCTGTGTTCATAGCCGTATGGATGCACTCATTCAGCTTCAGATGTGGTAGACTTGGATTTCAGGTTTTTTATGACATCTGAATTGACCTGCAGATCACAAATGCAGTCATTTGTCCTAATTTAATTTCTGGCTTTGCCATGGAGATGGAACACTTGGCTTTAGATGGCTGATTGTATTTGGTCATAAACTTAGAGCCAAGCAGAACAGATATATAGGTTACAAAATAGTGCAGTGTCATTCCACAGTCTGTTAATCTGTTTCATAAATAGCTACTGTATAGTAAGATGGAGAAAATGATGTAGGTAAGGAGAACGTAATTGTCCTGGTTAGTGTTGGACTAGGACCGGGAAGACCCGAATTCGAATCCCCATTCAATCATAAAACTCACGGGGTGACTCTGGGCCAGTCATGTATCTCTCAGCCTAACCTACCTCACGGTTGTTTTGAGAATAAAAATAAGCATGGACACCACTCAGAGCTCCTTGAAGGATGAGTGGGATATAAATGTGCGAAATAAATTCTTCATGGGAAACCTATTCGCCCATATCTACATACTGAAGCAGTTATAATCTTGGATGGTGCATCCCTTTTCTTCTTTATGGAGATGAGGTTGATCTGCTCCTTAAGGCATAAGGAGTTAAATGTTTGGATGGTGCTTTGGCAGTGGACTCGATGCAGTTTTACTACTACTACTACTACAACAAATACTTATATTCGACTTTTCAACAAAAGTGCTCAGACTGCATAGAAAAATAATTAGATGGTTCCTTATCCCCAAAGAGCTCACAATCTAAAAGGAAATATAATAGTTTTAGTTGTCATATGCAGAAGAAAGTCCCACTGAGTTCATTGAGACTTACTCCCAGATAAGTGTGACTTCAGCCTTACTGTAAAATATATGCATTTGGTTTAATCCAGCCAAAGTTAAGTACACTTAGGACCCATTGTTTTCAGTTGGTGTTTAGTTGTAAATCAATATGACTCAGAGGGGCTTCACTTTAGCTGAAGAGTATATCTATTATATTCAGTTAACTATATTTTTGTGTGGTGGCTGGTGCTTTATAATGTGTGAAGAATCTTTGCATTCCACTAAACTGTGGCCTTCTAATTTCTTGATCAGAAATGAACTGACTGGCTGAATCCTTCAAAGAAGTTGAGGTAATAGAACAAGCAGCAGAAAGCAGTAATAGGCTCACTTTTAGTTCCTCCATTTGTGGGACTTGTTTGCCTTTTGCTCCTAAGGTATATTATTGTGGACTTATAGATACCCTTGTGGCAGTTATGAAAATCCCTTTTAAAATCTGTGATACAACTAAGACTGTGTCCTTGTGAACGTTGTACATTTGCCAATGCCACCATAATTTATATAGAATGTAATTAAATCTGTACAGCCCTTCTTTCCTTGGAGATACTTTCAAAGCATCAGTAGGTGCAGAACATTACTACCTGGACTCCTGATTATTTGGTTGCGGGGGATATATGAGGTGTAGCTCATCACATCTACAGCTTATGTTGGTTTCAGGTTATTTCTGGATGGTGTTCAGTTTACAGATTTTTAAGGTTTGAAATATAGTCACTTGTGAGGCGCCCTTTTATTCTGAGCATCTTAATGGACATTTTTAGTAGTTGGTACTATACTTGATAGTAGAATCAAAATGTAAATTTCAGGGAGAGATAGGCTGTTATGTTTAATTTCCCCCTGTTAACTGAGTAAAGAGGCACCTTTTAAAAGTGGTGATTTTCTTCACTGAGCAGTGGGAGAGCAACTGGCCCCATCCAACCCCCGTGCACAGACACACACACACACACACACCCCACCTCCCATGGTCCTCCTTCAACCTTGTCTTCAACCCAGACAAGGAGGTGGAAAGCTCAGCAATCTTCCCGGCCGGGGAGGGGGGAAACGGGGTGGAGGGCGCAGCAGAGACTGTGTGCCCACCAGAATCTTCTGCGCAGGGGCCTGGGATTTAGTGCGCGCATGCATGCACCTTAGAGGGAACAGTGGTGCCAATAGTGAATCTGCTTAGCCTTCAAATTCTAATCCACCAAACAGAGTACAAGCTTAAGCCTGCCTTGTTTCTCACCCTTGGCCCAGATACTGATTTGTACTGAAGTGGAAAGTCCAGGAGGGAGCAGAGATGACCTCTGCCGTGTAAATACTCTGCTACAGTCTGGCAACTTTTGTGGACTCCTCTGCTGCCCCCTTCCCTCAAAAAGAAAAAGAGAGAGAGAGAGGTGATTACTTGGGAGGTATCTCTGGTTTCCCAAGTTTTAGCTTGTTTTTGCTAGTTTTATTTTTGCTCTTGGTGGAAACAGAATTATTGTAGTAGCTACATGAACACAAGTACAAGAATAACTTATGGCCAACTCCATGTTATCCAATTCCAGGGCCTGCTGCAGTCCCTGCATGGTTTGCGTAAACATACTTTCTGTTGCTAGCAACTACCTTCCTGGCAGCTCCAAAGAGAAGAGCCTAAAATAGCCTAGTTAACAGCTCTCAATTGTTAGCAGTTAACCAGTTTCCAAAAGGCAAAAATATGTATGTTAATGTCAGAATTATATAGATTATCTTCTTCTGGTTCTGCTTATCATACCAGACTCAAATTACTGGCGTTTCTCATAACAATCCATAATGCTTCTGGCTCACTTAAGCAGATCTCATTTGTCAGAGTAATTTCTAAAACATCAAGTAGTTAGACAAAACAAACCCCACAAATCTAGTTCTGCTGAAATGCAATCTGTGGTGCTGCTTTCCCATTCTCTAGAACTAGAAGGCTGGACCTCTCTGCCACCCCATCTTCCCCACCCTTTCCCTTCCCATTGTGTTCTACTTGCTGCTTGTTTTCCTGTACACAATCTTATAATGATCTTCCCTCCTCCATTCATATGACATCACCAAAGTTTGCATCTGCTGTCAAGTTGAGATTGATGGTAGGATTTCCCAATTTTTACTTTTGAGCAATGGTCAGTATAAAGATTGCTACCTAATCCCCCCAATGGCACCTACCAATTGTTTGTAATAAATAGTCTTGAGAGATTTGCTTCTTATTCAAAATTCTGGTTTGTTTTTGCAGCAATACCTTTTACAAATTCTACAGCACAAAATTTTGCAGCAAATTCTGACAAAGTTTCCTGAAGCATTAAAAAAAATTGCACTCAGGTTTGCAAGCAGTTTTTACAAAAAGTGCGTAAAGGGGGAGACAGGTTACGTTGACATGTCACTTTAAATACACAGAGCCCTTTTGTGTAAGGTACTTGGCTGAATGCCACTCTGAGTCACATTTGTTGCTACTTTGACCCTCTAATGCCACCATACTGTTCCTCTTTCTAACCTGCCAGTTGCTAGAGCATGTTAAAGGGGTTGAGAGGAATGACAAAAGTGGTGGCATTGAAATGAAGAATAAATAAGGGTAAGCCCACACATTTTTGTTAGATGCTAGAAGAGTAGGTGTTGTGCCAAGTTGGGGGTAGGGCTGGCACCCCTCCCCTTCCTAAAAGCTGTGACTGTTGAATAACTAAAGAGCAGCCTAAACTATGTTTCATAATTTGTAATGCTTTAGTTCCCCTCTCTTTGCAAAAACAAGTATTGCGGTGGCAGCTGTGGAGTTGTGAAGCAAAAAAGGGAAACAGTATTAGGATCCGAACTTCTTTTTCCCCTAGATGGTGAGGGGATTCTGATATAGGGGAAACCCAGGTTCAAATTCCCACTCAGACATGGAGTTCACTGTGGGGCAAACAAATGCAAGATCTCTCTGGTTCAGTTCATTTTTCCAAGGTATGGGGAGGGCATCCATATTGCCAGGGGCATGTAAGAAGTGAAATATTTCCGACCAATCCACAGTGATAACCTGGAGGCCTATGGTTATCTCAGTCTTATGATCAGGCTTAGTGACAGGCATAGACCAACACATCAAAACATTTAATAGGTTTAGTGAGGGTCCAATTACATTTTGGGTTAAGTACATCTTCGCATTTACATGCATGTTTTTCTTAAAACTAACACCCAGATTGGAACCTGCATGGGTGGTGGTGGGGCTTCAACTTTCCACCTCAGCATGTCCTCAATCCACCCCCCGTCCCCCAATAGGCACCAGAAATAGTGGATTTTCCCCATAGGGTAAATAGAGGCCCCCTACGAGGAGTACACAGATGGGGGGATCGTGGTAGGGACAGAGTTAAAGCCCACCACCAGCCCATTCCATGGACCCCTTCAGGGGTTGGGCACTGATGTGAGTGCTATTTAGATTAAAACAAAGCAAAGCTAGCATGTTGGTGTGAAGCACATGCTTAACACAGTGTCTAGTTTGACTCTAAAAATAAAGGGCAGTTATCCTGTTAGCCAGTGAGTATTGACTACAGCTTCAAGCTACTTTCATTTATGGAAGCCGTGTTGGCCAAGGCTTAGGCGTAGAGGTTTCTGGTGCTCCAGGACAGGAGTAGGAGGATCTATGAACCTGGCTATAGCACTGTGTAAGTAAGGCCTACACTCCATGCCTGCCTTTCCAGCACTGCTGCAACAGTGAACTACAGGTAAACACCACATGCACATGGTTTTGCAGCTTGAGCTTGACTTGTGGCATATATATCGGACACCATTGTACTACGAGGATTATCTATATATCGAGAGAGAAAGGGTGAGTCTAGACCAGGCCTGCTCAACTTAGGCCCCCTGCAGTTTTTGAACGACAACTCCCATAATCCCCAGCCACAGTGGCCAATAGCCAGGAATTATGGGAGTTGTAGGCCAACATCTGCAGGAGGGCTGAAGTTGAGTAGCCCTGGTCTAGACTTCCTGAATACTTTTAACTTACAGACAGATCACCAGGATTCATTGTGGTGGAATGACTTTAGCTCAGGGATGTTCAACCTTGATCCTCCTGCAAATGTTATTCTACAACTCCCATAATCCCTGGCTATTGGCCACTGTGGCTGGGGACAGTGTTCCCTCTAAGACGTGAGCATGCTAAAAAGTTTTTGGATGTCCGCTCAGTTCATTTTAGATCCCGCTGAGGTTGAATCAGGAAGGCCCCATTCTGAAATGCAGTATGCACACACTGCCTTGATACTGCCGCCCAGAACAAAACTTATTCCACACAGAGATGAGAAAAATTAGAGGGACCATTCATTGGGAATTATGGGAGTTGTAGTCCAAAAACAACTGGGGGGGGGGCTAAGTTGATCAGGCCTGCTTTAGCTGGTGTGTGGGGTATGTCTGTCTGTCTGGATAGTGGATGATATTCCTTGCCTCCCCCCTGCTCCCCATTCTTTGGTTTGGCTAGTCTGTACCTTTTGTACATAAAGTGCAGAATATTTTTAATAAAAGTTTCCTCCTCCTCGCTCAAACCTCCAGTGTTTAGGAAGGCTGTGCTGTTGTCATTTCCCACTTCAGAGAGCAGTGGGTGGTGAGTGGGAGGAAAAAGTCGGATTGAAGGCAGTCTGCAGGAATTTTAATCATGCTAACTATTCACAAGGCTTGAATTGGTTGAATTCCATTAATTGGATTGATGTGCCCATGTGGTTAGAGACAGGCTTGATGTAGACAAGAGGATATGCAGTGAATTTTGCTAAGATTTAATTTAATGCATACATACATGTACAAGCCTACCGTTCACTTCTAGAGCTCTCAGCAGTATCTGTCACAATAGATGGCAGCTTCATGATGTGGACAAACCTTCACAAGACAAGAACAGTAAACTGCTCACTTGTGACCTTTCCTAAGGCTACTTCCTTAATGCCACATACCAAATCTTGATTATACAGTGGATGAGTGGATCACTTTTATACTGCAAAATTGGAAGCCTTTGGGACAGTAACGAAGCAGAAGAAATCATTTCCAGCAGGGTGGATTTGATTTAAATCAAACTGATTTAAATCATGATTTAAATCACGATTTAAATCACTAGCAGGGTGGATAAAAATAAAAAAAATCCAATTTAAATCAAAAAAATCTGATTTAAATCAAAAAAATTGGATTTTTTTGATTTAAATCGGATTTTTTTGATTTAAATCGGATTTTTTTAAATTTCTATCCACCCTGCTAGTGATTTAAATCGTGATTTAAATCGTGATTTAAATCGTGATTTAAATCGTGATTTAAATCGTGATTTAAATCGTGATTTAAATCAGTTTGATTTAAATCAGATCCACCCTGATTTCCAGTAAGATGCAGACATCTGAAGATTTCACTTTGGTTCCCTTTTTATTGTTTTGCTGGCTTTTTTCAAGTGGATGCCTTTTATGTGGTGCTACCCTTAGAAATGCTTCTGTAGTCAGATGTGAGCTTGTGAGATGCTCTGTAAAAATCAGTCTTGATTTGCATTTCAGTTCTTCAAATTCTGGCTGCTTTTAATCAGGAGGTGAAGCTTCGAAAAATAGCTATATTTTGCCTGTACTAACTGGAATAATTAGTTTTATATTCTTGTTAATTGTAATACTTAGTATTTGTATAGTGCTTTTTAGGTGTGCAAAGTGCTTCATATATATTATGCAACAACCCTCTTGGGTAAAATTTCCTCCTTTTCTGTGGAGTGGAAATTGAGGCCAAGGCCACCTAGTAAGTTTATGGCAGAGTTGAGATTTGAACCATGGAAGTCCTGATTCATAACTCAACCACTATGTTACACCATCTTTGTTCTTCCATCTTTATGAATGTTACTCTTTTAGACTGATAATGCAAAAGACCTGTGTTAAAAAACCCTTGACTTAGTTCTTCAACTTTGAGCCTGCTAGCATCCCATGTGAGTACATGAAGCTAATTTACACTTACCAGCAGGGGTGTAGCTACAATTAAGCAGATGAGTTCAAAGAGCCCAGGCCCACCAGCTCCTGAGAGCCCCCCACCCAGTTCAATTCCTCCCTATTTTCTTCATTATGTCCCTCACTCTCAGGAGCCGCCAGGGAGAGGGGCGAACACAGGCCCCCTCTTCCCTAGCTACGCACCTGCTGGCCAGGTTCAACAAATGTAAACCATAGTTAGACTTGACTCACACATTTCCCATCCCTTTCATGCACAAGGAGATGAATCTAACAGCTCTTCTTTCTAGTGTATACCAAACCATTTGATTGGTCCAGGTAATCTGGCAGTGCAAACTCTGGCTGGCAGCAGCTCTTCAGTGCCTTGAACGAAAGTCTTGCTCTCAGCCCTGCTTCCTGAAATCATTTGAGCCTGTAGTCCTTTGTATCCTAATTCAGTGTTAAGGTATTGTACTAGGCAGTGGTCCCTCTAATTTTTTTCTTCTCTCTGTGGAATGAGTTTTGTTCTGGGCGGCAGTATTAAGGCAGTGTATGCACATCTGCATTCAGAGTGGGGCCTTCCTGATTCAACCTGAGTGGGATCTAAAATGAACTGAGGGGGGACATCCAAAAACTTTTTAGCATGCGCACGCCTTAGAGGGAACAGTGGTACTAGGACTGTTTACCTACAGCTGTGTGGGCTTTGGATTTTTTTTTTTAAAAGTAGAGAAAGGCTGATCTGGAATCAGATGTAGCCTCTTTGAAACTAATGGGACTAATGCACAAATGCCAGGCTTCAGCTAGGTACCTCATCTGACATTACAAAAATTCTAAATATTTTTGGTATTTCTCATAAAGCTTTGAGCTGTTTAAAGAGGCAATTTGTAAATTTGAGTGACCTCCAAAGAGTAAATCAGTAAGCGGTGGATTTTCCTGTCAACTACTAATCTCCTGTGCTGAAACCATTCTCCTTCCATGGCCAATGGAGCACACTGCTCGGATTGAAGCAATGCAGATATTTGATCCAGTCCTGATGTTGATAACACAGTAAAACAGAATTGAAATAAGGGTAGGCATCCATTCCAGACTAAGTCCTATTGATACTGAGTCACTGAATCATGATCTGTCTCTTTGAATTCAGTGATACTTAGTTGTGACTATTTAGTCTGGATACTGCCCATTAGAGTCAAGTGAATTTATTACAAGCTTGCAAGTAAGTCTTAAGAGTTTACCAGGGATGGGTTGGGGTTTTTTTTTGGTTTTTGTTTTTTTTTTTTTTTTTTTTTGCTTGCCTGCCTGACCATGCATACCTTTCTGCCTTGTAAACAAAGAGTTTCCTTTGTTTTAGGTTGCAAATGCATCAGTTCCTGGCTGTCTGGAAGTAGATCTTCTTTGCCACAGGTGAGGAGGCAAGGGGCTATTTACAAACTTGGTTTATTGTCCCGACATACTTTGAGCCCCACCAAGTTCTGGGGCCAGGGAGGGAAAATGTGAAAATCAAGTGACTTGAAAACTGGCATATTGTCTCATAATATAGTCTTTAGAGTGATTAAATTGAATAACATAATGCTAAAATGTTAAATATATTTAAACTACTAATCTATATATGTGGTCACTAAGAGTCAACACTGACTTGACAGCACTTAATCAATCTCATCTACTGGTTACGCTAGGTTTTTGCACACTGTATTTGATAAGTATTTTTAAAGGAAGAAGCCCTGTTGCTTGGTTGGACTAACTTATAAACCAGTTTAGGGCTGCAGTCCTGTACACACTTACCTGGGAGTAATTCCTATTGAACTCAGTGCATAGGATTGTGCTGCATAGGACATTAAGGGGCTGTATAACTTTGTGCTCACTTGTGATGCGAGATATAAGTGGAGCAGCAGATGAAATTGAAGAGAGGGGAAAACTGCAGGAGGCTCTCGACAGATGGATAGGCAAATGGAGTTTAATGTTACTTTGTGTGAGTTCATGAACTTGGCTTTGGAAATAGAACAGATATGTGCAGGCTGAATAGAAAATAATATTGGAGAGGAAGAGGACTTGTGCAGTGATTCATTTTCAGGGCAATCTTTGAAAGTTTTCTAAAGTCATGTAAATATGGGACAGTTAATGTGAAGGGAATACTAATGAAATGGCAGACCTTTAAGAAGGCACTGAAATAACTAGGTTGTGGTTTATTTCTTACTAGCCAACCTGCACAGAGCATCTGTGCGCTCTTTGGGGCCAGCTGTCCCCCCGCGTCCCACTCTCTCTTGCCCCCCTCCCTCCCGCTCCCAGCGCCCAGCCGTGGCCGCCGCCGCCTCCTTACTTGGAACGGGACCCTCCGCCAGCCAAGGCCGCCTGCTCCTCCTTAACTGGGATGGCCTGGCCAGGCCGTCTCGCCGCCGCCGCCTCCTGGTGGCCAGCCGAGGCTGCCGCCTCCTCCTCAGCCAGGACGGCCTGGCTAGGCCAGGCCATCCCACTGCCGCCACCTCTGGCCGTTTTGCGGCCCGCTGCCGCCGCGCCACCACCACCTCAGTTTTTTTCTTTCTCCTCAGCTGGAACTCTTGCAATGTGTCACGAGAGTTCCACCGCCAAATTCAGGACACGTGTGCCGGCTAAGAGAATTAATTATATAGATTGTATATGCCATCCTTTCTTTTTCTTTCTTTCTTTTTTGCTTTAAATTTTTATTGATTTTAACAATATCTTGAAAATCTCATTACATCAAACATTAAACAAAAATTGACTTCCAGCTCACCAGTCAGCGCGAATCACTAACTATACAATTAACCCTTGCTATAATAATTCAAAACATATATCCTATACCTTACCAAACTCTATTTTTAGTCTACTCAACCTGCTAATGTTACAACATTTCAAACCCTGTTGAAAAATCAATATTAGGAAAATAGTTCTTTAGGTACAGTAAGAATGGTTTCCAATCTTCTTTAAAACCTTCCAAATTTTGATTTCTTATCAGTACTGTTAAGTTTTGCCATCTCCGCATATTCCAAAATTTTTATCAGCCAATCTTCTTTTGAGGGCAGTTCATTGTCCTTCCATTTCTGTGCATATATTATTCTGGCCGCTGTGGTTGCATACATGAAGAATGTTAAATTTCTTGTGGAAAACTCTCCTTGCGTTATTCCCAGCAGGAAGGATTCTGGGCTCTTAGGAGATGTCATTAAAAATAATTTTCTTTAACTCATTATATATAATGTCCCAAAGGGCCTTTGCCTTCCTACAAGACCACCACATATGAAAAAAAGTTCCTTCACAATGTCCACATTTCCAACATTTGTTTGAAACATTTTTATACATTATTGCCAGTTTTTTAGACGTCAAATACGTCAAATACCACCTGTACATCATTTTATAATAATTTTCTTTTAAAGTGTAACATGCAGTGAACTTTAAATCAGTTTTCCATAATTTTTCCCAAGCTGCCATATCTATATTATGACCCACATCTTGAGCCCATTGTATCATAGTCATTTTAACCACTTCATCTCTTGTCTCCTCCAAAAGCAACAGCCTATACATCTTGGACACTAATTTTTCATCATTTTCACATAGCTCCTTCTCAAATCTCGACATTTGATCCTCAAATCCAAGTTTGAAATCCTTCTTAAAAACTTCATTTAACTGATGGTACTGAAACCAATTACTGACCAAATTTTGCACTTCAATTAGATTTTTCAACTTACAGCCTTTTTCTTGAAAACACAACAGATCCCTATAGGTACCCCATTGCGGTTGCATATTTGTCTCTTTACGTACTAAAGCTTCAATCGGGGATAACCATAACGGAGTTTTAGGTTCCAGCCATTTTTTATATTTTACCCACACTTTCATTAGACTCCTTCTTACATAGTGATTCCGAAAATCTTTATGTATTTTACTTTTGTCATACCACAAATATGAATGCCATCTAAACCTTCTATCAAATCCTTCCAAATCAAGTATTCTAGGATTTCTTAATGTTATCCATTCTTTTAACCACGTCAAACAAAAAGCATCAAGATACAACCTTAAGTCTGGCAGGGTAAGACCACCTCTTTCTTTAGCATCTGTTAAATTTTTAAAGTTAATTCTTGGTCTTTTACCCTGCCAAACAAATTTAGTTATGTCCTTTTGCCATTGCTTAAAACAAGTTAAAGTATTAATTATAGGAATAGTCTGAAAAAGAAACAGCATTTTAGGTAAAACATTGATTTTCACAACTGAAATTCTTCCCATTAAAGATAAGTTCATTCTAGACCATCTTTGCAAGTCGATTTTTACTGTATTCCATATTTTAACATAGTTATTTAAAAACAGAGTTATTATTTGTCAACCAGACGCCCAAATATTTAATTTTTTCCTCCACTTTCAGTTCACTTATTTCAAAAAGTCTGTCCTTAGATCTCTGATCCATATTTTTTGTCAACACCTTTGTTTTAATCTTATTTATATAAAACCCAGCTAGTTGGCCAAATTATTGTATTTTTTCCAAGAGTCTTCCGATCTTCTCCAGTGGATTTTCTAAAAAAAACACTACATCATCCGCAAAGGCTCTTAGTTTGTACTCTTGTTTCCCAGTTTTTGGGCCTTGTAATTGATCATCTTCTCTAATATTTCTACAGAGCACTTCCAGTACTAATATAAGAAGTAATGGGGAAAGTGGGCATCCTTGTCTAGTTCCTTTCTGTATTTTGCAATTGTCTGATAATTCCCCATTTACAATAATTTTAGCATATTGCTCCGAATAAATTGTCTTAATAGCTCTAATGAAATTATTACCAACTCCCATTGCATCGAACAATCTCCACATGAACTGCCAGGAGACATTGTCAAAAGCTTTCTCTGCGTCCAGAAAAATCATGGCTATCTGTTTATCATTGTGTTTTTCGTAGTACTCCAATACGTTCAAAACTGTTCTCACATTATCTCTTAATTGCGGTTTTGGCAAAAAACCTGCTTGATCTTCATGAATAAAAAGTCTTAATATAGCCTTCATTCTCCTTGCCAAGATGGCGGCAAAAAGTTTATAGTCATTGTTTAAGAGTGAGATTGGCCTATAATTCTTGACTTGCGTTAAATCTTGATCCGGTTTTGGAATTACTGCAATATTGGCATACTTCCAAGACTCCAGCATAATCCCTCTTTGCAAAATATCATTCATCGTCCATTGCAAAGGCTGCAGTATTTGATTTATTACTTCTGTTATTTCCATTATTGATATCAGTGCATTCATCGTTTCTATGTGTTCCTTAGAAAGTTTTGGAATATTTTGTTTCTTAAGAAATTGGTCGATTTTTATATCTTCTACTTTATTTCCTTTGTATAATTCAGAATAGTATCTAAAGAATTCTCTTTTTATTTCCCTTTCATCATAAGAAAGCCCATTTTTTGTTAGTATCTTGGATATATACTTATTCTTTTTCTCAGTTCTAATTTTCCAAGCCAACAACTTGCCTGGTTTGCTTGCAAATTCAAATGACTTTTGCTTTGCATATTTTAAGTTCTGTTCAACTTCATTTAATATTAACATAGAAAGTTGTTGCTGAAGCATTTTAATGGCTTATATGCCACCCTTTCAACAAGTTGCCTACAGTGGTGGGCAAATAAATCATAACTTTTGGAACCCAAATAATTCCAATGCAATCATAATTTAGTAATGGCAGAATACTGTAAATCCATTTAAAAACAAAAAAACAAACCCAAACATGTAGGCCAAGAGGGAAATCCAGCTGTTTAAGCAATTAAAAGTTTCAGTGAATAGAAATGGGAAGCCACCTTCTACAAAGTCAGACCATTGGTCCGTCTAGCTCAGTATTGCCTACTGACTGGCAGCAGCTCTCAAAGATTTCAGGCAGAAGTCTTTCCAGGTCCTGCCTGGCGATGCCAAGGATTGCACCTGGGACCTTTTGCATACAATCAGAAGCACTGCCTAAGGGAGATAACTTACTGCAGACAGTGCTCAAGTGTCCAAATGCATACCAGGATGGACCCTGCTTAGCATCCCAGGTCATGTAGGGTTTTAAAGAGTATTCCCAGCACTTTGGACCTGGAAGGTGATGGGTTGCCAGTGTAGCTGTGTCAGGATAGGGATGATATGTTCTCTCCCCTTGACTTGTGATAACAGCTGAACTGTAGCATTTTGCATTAGTTAAAGTGAGTTAGGTTGCAGTTGTGTGTACGTTTGCTTGTGAGTAATCCCTTTTGAACGGAGCTGAGTTCTGAGTAAATGAGCACACATTGATGTAATGCAGCTTTGCAGTTAAGCCTGCTAGGTATTCTGCAATGCTGGAAGGAAAGCATTGAGTTAGATTGGCAAAATGAAGTGCTGTTGAGAAAGTTATCATTTTTAAGCTACAGTATGTACAGCAGGATCTTGCCTTCCCCTTGCCCTGGTTTATGCTAGCACAGGGGTTCCCAACCTTTTTTAAACAAGTGTCTGACCTTCAGCTTAGGTACCCCATAGAGATTTTTAGTGTGTGTGTGAGTATGCATGTGTATACACATGCACGTGCACATCAGTGTTATGAGAGGCTAATCCAGTCACTGGCTTACATCCAGACTAAGTTACTCATGAGTACTTGCAATGAAATTAATGGGACCTAATTTTTGGAAGCCTTTCACGCTGAGGGGAGGGGTATGCTGAGATTCAGCAGTAGAGGAGGAGGGTTGTTGTTCTCCTCCTTCCACTTCTGCTGTGAACACATTGTTGAGGAGATTTCAGCTTCAAGCTTGCGATCCTCAGATGGGGAACAAATACTGTGACTGCAGCATGGAGAGATGGGAAGGCTCTGAATACTCCCTGTGAGCCCTTCAACTACCCCTAGGGATACTAGCGACCCTTATTGGTTACTTCTGTCATAGCAGATCACTTGAATTTTATTTATATTTATTTATTGTTAAATTTATATACCACCTTTCATTAAAAACAATCCCAAGGCGGTTTACAAAAGTTAAAAACATGTAATAAAAATGACAGTTAAAAGTATTAAGCTAAAAATATGACAACAAATCTGATTTAAAATATAAACTGTACACAGAAAAAAAAACACAGAAGCAGCAATAAAACAATCATGTAAAGGCCTGGATAAAAAGCTAAGATTTAACAAGCTTTCTAAAAACTGTGATGGGAATCCAAGGAGCAAATGATCATTGGGAGAGCATTCCAAAGTCTGGGGGGGGCAACAGAGAAGGCCCGCGTGCATGACAACTGAGCCTCCCTCATTGTCGGCACCCAGAGCAGAGCACCGTCAGATGATCTCGTCAAGTGGGCAGCAACCCTTGGGAGCAGGCGGTCCCTCAGGTATCCCGGGCCCAAACCATTAAGGGTTTTAAAGGTCAAAACCAGCACCTTGAATTGGACCCGGAAACACACTGGTAACCAGTGCAGCTCTTTCAAAATAGGTATGATATGATCACACCAGGCAGCTCTAGATAGAACCCTAGCTGCCGCATTTTGTACAAGCTGCAGTTTCCGGATATTCTTCAAGGGCAGCCCCATGTAGAGCTTGTTACAGTAATCCAGCCGTGATGTGACTAAGGCATGGGTAGCTGTGGCCAGATCTGCCTTCTCGAGAAAGGGACGCAGCTAGCGTTCTAGCTGAAGCCGTGCAAAGGCACCCCTGGCCACAGCCTCCACCTGAGATTCTGAAAGCAAAGCTGGGTCCAGTAATACCCCCAAGTTGCGTACTTCCTCCTTCAAGGGGAGTGCAACCCCATCTAGAACAGATAGAATCACCTCATCCCGATTGGCTCTCCTACTGACCAACATTACCTCCGTCTTGTCCAGATTCAGTCTCAGTTTATTAGCCCACATCCAGCCCATCATGGCCTCCAATCCCCGATTCAGGACATCAACTGCCTCCCTAGGATCAGGTGACAAGGAGAAATAGAGCTGAGTGTCATCTACATATTGCTGACAACTCAGTCCAAGTCTCTGGATGACCTGTCCCAGCAGCTTCATGTAGATGTTAAACAGCATGGGGGACAAAACTGAACCCTGTGGGACCCCATAGGCCAATGGCCACGAGGCCGAGCAGTAGTCTCCCAGCACCACCTTCTTGGACCTTCCCCCTAAGAAAGGAACGGAGCCACTCTAACACGGTACCTCCGATTCCCACACTCAAGAGGCGGTCCAGAAGGATACCATGGTCAATGGTATCGAATGCCGCCAAGAGGTCAGCGTTCTCATTTTCCAGGTGGAAAAATAAGGGGAGCTACTTGTCTAAAGCTGTCTATTGAACACTCATCAAAGAACTGAACTGTGGTCTAGGTGAAAAAAACAAAACAATATCAAACTGTCCATTTTTTGTTTAGCAGAAGCTGTTGCCTTTGCCAGGAGGCAGACGCCTCCTACATAGGTTAACTTACCTCCAGTCATATTGTATGAGCTTTCAAACAATGATAATCCTGGCTGCTTGAAAGGAAGTAATCTGCTTTAACTTTTATTTATTAAACATTTCTTTTATACCGCCTCCTCCAAAGACTCTAAGTGGTGAATAATGATACCAATAACAATTAAAAAAAAAAAATTAAAGGGCAAACGCCTGGTGAAACAGATATGTTTTAAGAAGGGCCTTAAAAGCAACCAAAGAGGGGGCTGAACAAATCAGGGGGCGGGGGGAGAGTGTTCCAAAGAAGAGGGGCGGCCAAGAGAAGGCCCAACTATGGGTCCAGGCACCATGCACTGCACCATGGCCCAGTACACTAAGGAGGGCCATGGTGTCACTACTTATCACTACTTATATGATCTAAGCTGTTTTGTGGACTGTATATGCGTGCAATTGTATGTGCACATAAATACACAGAAATGGAACCTTGACTTTTATCCTCTCCACCCAGAGTGCAAACAGTTATGCAGGATTGTTTTATATCATATGTATAGTATGTAGAAGAGAGACAAGTTCATCACTACTTATATGATGTACAATAGTTGACTGACTAGAGCTCTCATATGCTTTCAAATGCAGTATGACTCTTGTACGAAAGGCACTTAAAAAAAAAAGGCGGCTAGATAAAATGAAGGAAATACTGAAATCAGGAGTTCCCAGATTTTAGGGAGGATATTTCATTGTGTAACTTTCAGTGCTGATAGCTGAAAATTTAAAATGGAAGGCTGACTTCAGGAGACTTTGGTCAGATATTGTAAAGTTGATTTATTGCAAGGTTCTGTCTTAGCCAAAATTGTAATTATTAGAAACAGATTATTATTATTATTTATTATTTCTTGTTCACACAGTCAGACAGGTGTTATTGCCTGGTTGGTTTTGTCCAGACATCAAGTCCTTCCTAAGGACCTGGGATGGCTGAGTTTTATTATCAATATTGTTGTTGTTATTATTATAGATATTGTCGCAAAATATAGGCTGTTCCCAGTAATGTTGCCTTTTGTAATTGGCTGATGGTGATTTCTGTGGCCGCTGTGGTGTTGAGGTGCTCTTCTAGGTGTTTTGGATTTATTTATTTAAACCAACCTGTCACTTGAGGGGTGGGGGGTGAGAACCTGTGACAACAAAGTGGATTCAATTTCTGGAAAAAACATTCAGGTCAACACAAAGAGGAATAATTTTCTACAGAAATCAATGAAATAATGAGTGGTATGCATAGTTGGAGGTTTGTTCTCTTGAGGTGAGGAGAGAAGGAAGTTGAGGTTTAGGTTAATGAATTGACAGATGACTGTTTACGCCTCCTGCATTAATTGTAGTGAAGCTATATTGGGGAATTGGTTTCCCACCTCCTCTCCTCTCAGAGAAAAGAAGTCTTGGTTTTGCAAGATGTCTATAGCATCATGAAGCTATACTTTGCATGAGGTGGTCAGATTTGGCAATATTTTTGTTGCTCTTAACAATGAGACAAAAAGCAGTTAGCTAATAAGTGATGCAAATAAGGAAATAATGTACTAAAAGCCTGTCATGTAAGCCCCAGTTGGGGTCCTATAGGATACAAATTGTTCTGCCATGATGCCTTTTCCTCTGTGCTGGAGCTTGATGGGTTGTACCGTGAACATGTACAACTGAGACAGGACTGTCTCAGAACTGTCGAGACAGGACTGGACTTCTGATCAGGCTAGCTTCCTGCTGCCTGAGGGCGCCCTATCCCAGTTCCGGTCCTGTCTGCTTGAGCTTGCAGGATGCATTTCAGAGCTTTTCAGCATTGTCTAATATTTTTGCTATTCAGGTTAGCTTTATCTTGTATTTTCTGTTTACCTTTATTTCCATAGACACTCTGTGTCTCACACACACCCTTCCATTAGATTGTGTGAGGGTGGGAAGGGAGCTGTCTTAGGTCTTTTACTTTTGATTTATCTAAATTGCCTTACTTTTACTTCTAATTCAGCCCTATTATGGAGCAAGCACATACAGAGATTTGCTTAAGTAGATTGTGTATCAGTTGCATTTTCAAAGCAGAAAATTTCCATCTCTTGTTTCTTTCTTGGAGGTACTTATGTACTATCCACAAAGGAGCTTGGAGCCATTTCATGCTTGATGAAGGAACGCCCTGGCTTTGTGATGCTGGATTGCAGGATTCTACTGCTGGCAGCCAGTGTGGAGAGGCAGGGAGAGAGATCAGTAAGCATAAATGGATGAGGAAGTGAGTCAGACAGCAGGCCCATGATTTACTTGCAAGGAAGTAAAGTTGGTGTGGAAGTTGGAAAATGTCTCTTATGGTTTCCTCTTCTTTGCATCTCTCTTAACCACCTGAGATTTAAGAAGACCTTATTGACAAGAGTCAAGGCAGAAATGCATATTTTTGAATAAGTAGGAATGAATGGAATGCATTGCTGGAGTTAATGGTGAAGTTCTGGAATCACATTGTAAACCTTTACCTTGCTTTCTGCAACAACTGTGTGCAACTTCCTTGCAAATATGCAAAAGCTAGTAGCTCTGTCATGTGTGTCACTCTGACATGTAGGACATTGTCACCAGCAGTATTGCTTGAAACTCCCAAAGGAAAATGAGTTGTCATGACCCATTTCCTTCCTGTAAACAGAAAAGTGCCCAGGGTATAAAACTATGCCAGAAACCAGGTAGACTGCCCCATTGGTGTAACTTTGTACTTTTGACTTGCATTAAGTTTTGGAGTGGATTTTTTGTCTGCATCACAGAGTGGATATTGCATGGCTTTCTTACACCTGAAGTAATGCAGTTGCCGCAGGCAGAATGAGAATTGCCATCAGTTTGCCATGGACTCCTCCAGTGGTCCCTCTAATCTTTTTCATCTCTGTGCAGAATGCGTTTTGTTCTGGGTGGCAGGATCAAGGCAGTGTGTGCACACCTCCATTCAGAATGGGGCCTTCCTGATTCAACCTGAGCGGGATCTAAAATGAACTGAGCGGACATCCAAAAACTTGTGAGTGCACACACATGCGTATGCCTTAGTAAACTCCTCACCTGTGCTTGTGTGCAGTTTTTGGATTTGGTTACTCAAAACTAGAATGGCTGTGAGACAGCGTTGATGTGTTTAGGAACGGTTAGAAACCTTTAGAAATGTGTACAGGAGGATCTCAGTATTTGTGGGGGTTCCGTTCCTTACTGCAGCCATGAATATGGAGTCATTGGGGGCTATGGGATCGCGGGATTTGGGTTGCCGGTCTTTGGGAAAATATCAAAAATTACCCCAAATCAGGCAAATTTGGGGGGAAAATGTGGGGGAAGCTTCCCGTCTTGCTCTGCTGCTCCCCCTGAGTCATGCTGTGCCCTGGAATGGCCTTAAATTGCACTCTTTTTCTTTTTTAAAAATGAAGCCATTTTGAGGCTCCGAAACACAAAATGGCAGTTGGAAATGACCTCTGTGGTAATTTCCGGCCACCCCCAACCCATGGATACGTGAGGTGGGTGTGGGTGTGTGTGTGTGTGTGTGTGTGTATGTATGTATGTATGCATTCATGCATGCATGCCGAGGTCAGATGTCTTTTACCCAACTGCGGATATGCAAATCTGCAGATACCGAATCCATGGATATCGTGGCCCTCCTGTGTGTGTGTGCTTGAGCATGCAAGTTCACTCTTTCTCTCACACCTGGTTGCTTGAGGTGAGAAAGAATTGTGATCAGTTAGGGAAGCTCTTATAAGAGAGATGATAGCTCTTGCCTTTCCAATAATTAATGTGCCACAAATTTACCAGCATAAGGGTATGTGGATAAAGTTGACTGCTAAAAATGTTTATGGGCTAGTAACTTATGGACTCACTTGCAAGGATGATTGGATTTAAGTCAGGCACCTAGCTCTGTATAGGAGCTGGTCACCACAACAAGCTATTATATATTCTTTTATATCTTATCTCAGTCTGGCAGTTGTGTTCTGACCTAGTAGCTAATACCCTTTTCTGTCCAGCATGCATGGGGGAGGGGGGGAGGGATTAAGATTTTTCTGAAGGATTGGTTGATTTACATTTTATATCCCATTCTTCCTCCAAGGAGACCAGAACAGTGTGCATGGTTATGTTTATCCTTGCAACAACGCTTTGAGGTAGATGAGGCTGAGAGAGAAGTGACTGACCCAAAGTCACCCAGTGAGTTTTGTGGCTGAGCAGAGATTTGAACTCTGGTCTCTCCATTCCTAGTCCTAGAGAATTCTGAATTAATATGCTCTTGGATGACTCCACAGGTAAAACTGAACTAAGCTTTTGAAAGAATTTTATGTAGACTTTTCACTGGGCAACCAATGTATTATTTCCTTTATTTTATTTTGCCTTTTAATGGAAGCTTTTTACATGTTACTTCATGTGGATCTTTCAGTAATTCAGGAATGAACACTTGTAGGATGATCCATTTTCTCATGCAGGGCCAAAACAAGCCCTGCATGTTTTGGAAAGGATGCCAAATTGAGATTGTTTTGGCAAGTCATCGGTGACTATAGTAGGTAACAATCTTAATTAGACTTAAAGTCTCCATTACTGCTTTGGAAGTACAAACAATTCATAAGGTAGAAGATGGCCTATTGTTTGTTTTCTTAATAATTCCTCTTCGTAAATAAGTCCCACCTCACATAAAAATGTATTGGCTCCCAAATGACTTTCTCAGTGTCTGCAGTTCTTAGATTTGTCCATTCATTATTCAGCAAATAATGCAAACTAACTGGCCCAGGCGCAGGGCATCTGCACCTCTAGTTCCTCCTCGTTCTTGGCCGCTTTATACCCCCCTCCCCCGGGCGCCGCTTTTTCTCCACCCACCCCCAGCCACTTTCTCTCCCCGTGTGCCCATTGGCCTTACCTTCTCTGCTGCTTTCGTCTCCCCTTCCTGGCAACTCACTTGCCAACCCTCATGAGAGCTGCACCCGTGGGATTAGTGACAGGTATGTCTAAGAGAAGTCACCTTAAGTGGCGCAGCAGGGAAATGCTTGACTAACAAGCAGAAGGTTGCCAGTTCAAATCCCCGCTGGCAAGTTTCCCAGACTGTGGGAAACACCTATAACGGGCAGCAGCGATATAGGAAGATGCTGAAAGGCATCATTTCATACTGCACGGGAGGAGGCAATGGTAAACCCCTTCTGTATTCTACCAAAGACAACCACAGGGCTCTGTGGGCGCCAGGAGTCGAAATTGACTCAACAGCACACTTTACTTTACGTCGTATTCATTGTGCTCCTTTGATTACACCAACTGTGTTTGTGTAAATTCATTTCAGTTGGGATTCCTGTGTAATATCATGCCATGAAATGGGTACTTCTATAACCCTAATTACTTAATCTTATTGTCTAATGACCAGTTTCCCAACAGTTCTTGCATATTTGAAGTTGGTATTTTTAAAATTTGGTGGTTTTGAATGTGTTGAATTTATTTTTGTGACACATGGAATTTGCTGTTTCTGGGTAGGGGAATCTTATGCATAGCAAATAAAGGTTTTTGTCTGTCTGTAGCAAAGAGTTTAGGTACTTTCCTTCACCTTTCTATTTTTGTACCAAAAGCTTATTTAAGAGTGCTTCTTAAGCTGTTCCCAGAATAATGGATAGCTTTTAACTGGGAAATTCCTGAGCAGCAGTGATAGCATGTAATCTTTATGAGAGCCTTTTCAAAACATTATACTGGTCATATCCTGCCTTCTAGGGACCTTGATTGTCAGGGAAATTCTTATTTTGACAGCCACTGCAAATGCTTCTGTCTGTACCATTGCTTTTTTAAATATAAGCACTCTCATTTCTCAGATACAAATCTTTAGAAATGAAGGATCCTATGGGGGTTTGGGGGAAAGGTTAAAAATTGGTTTAAAATAAACCGCTTGCCCATTTCTTTTGGGGGTTGGGTGGTAGGTAGCACCCATCATGCCCTACTGCGCAACCCACTTTAGTGTCCCTAGGAACTACCCATGGGGAATAATGGGGTGTTTCAAGTTCCCCATTGTTCCCTATGGCTGAAACAAGCTGCACTCAGAGTGCAATGCATTTTGCAACCTTGCCTGGAAAATTATTATTATTATTTACATTTTATATCCCGCTCTTCCTGTAAGGAGCCCAGAGTGGTGTACTACATACTTCAGTTTCTCCTCACAACAACCCTGTGAAGTAGGTTAGGCTGAGAGAGAAGTGACTGGCCCAGAGTCACCCAGCAAGTATCATGGCTGAATGGGGATTTGAACTTGGGTCTGCCCGGTCCTAGTCCAGCACTCTAACCACTACACAACGCTGGCTTTTCCACACTGGAAAAACACTGCAGAAGCACACAGTAAAAGGAAATCTGTCCATCCCAACACAGAACACACATTCCAAACACAGTCCAAAAATGGGCAAAAAAGAATTACTGACCTAGAATCCACTGCCAGCTACAGTGTCTACACTGCAGTAACATCATTGGCATGAGTTGCTCTCACACACAATTATGACACTTTACGTTACTTCCTAGCATTGCAACAGCTGCCACAGCAGCACCCTTGGCAGCAAGCATAGTGGCACAATTAGAACAATTTCAGCCACATTTTGACTGAGTATATCTTGCAGTGCAGATTGCAGAGCAATGAGTGAAGCACAAGTTTCAAGGCCAGACATGGAGTTCATCATAGTAATTATCAAGAAATATTTTATACACACACACACACACACACACACACACACAGAGCTGCCATGTCCATTCCTCTCCATGACACTATGTCACCAACAAAAGGAAGGAAGGCACCCAAGTTCTGCCTTTGTCAATCTGAGATCCAGCAGAACCATTTATAGTCATCCCTTGCCAAAGGCGGTTTTGAGTATCATGACTGGGAAATTGTGACCGGTCTCGCCAACTGCAACCTTGAAACTTGAGAAAGTGTTTTGAACTCTTCAAAATGGTCTGTATATCCGTAAAACAGAAACACCCCACCACCACCACACACAACAATATCTATGTATAAGCCTTTAATTGACATTGTCAGAATTCACCTACAGTCTTATGTATTTGTGTTAAGCATCTGTATTCTATATTCATGTGGCTTCATCTGTATTCTATATTCATGTGGCTCTGCATGAATTTAATGTGCCATATCATTTGTGGTATAATTTTGCACTTTAGGCTTCATCTCTCTGGTCCTTTACTCAGAAGATTGTTACTGATTTAAAAATTTTCTTTATTATTGTCATTGCTTTCTATATGAAGAACTCTAAAATAAAAAAAATCAATTAAAGGTTTCTAAAACAGGAGATGTTGAAATACCTTTTAAATAAAGGATAAAAGAAGGAACAAGAGAAAAGGTTGGAGGACACACTTTGATATTACTGCAGAGAAGATCTTAAAAACTGAAACTCAGCTAAGTTGTAGCGATACTTTGCACTGAATGTAAAAGTCCTAGTGGACAAAACTATCCTAGGTATGAAGACAGAAAGGAAAGGAGAGATGGACAAGATCACACCCGCACTACTGGCAAATTAAAGTTGCTTGTGAGGAGAACAGTTAACATTACATGATGGTTCTTGACGAGTTAACTTCACATCATGTTTCTTATTTGATACCTTGTGATTCTGGTACAAATAACTGAAGTTTAATTCTTTGTCTATTTGTGTTTCAGGTGCTGTAACTAAGTGGACCTCAGAACCCCTTTTAAACTATAGAAGATAAAGAAAGCAGTCTGAAACCTGAGTCTTCTGGATCTCTGTGGGGACTAGATTAGCGAGTGAAGAAAGCCTTTTGCTGCCCTTTACATTTAACCACCTGCCTTTCTGCCCCAACATCAGCAATGGGTTGGCTATTAATTTAATTTTCTTTTTTAAATCTCTGGGAGGACAGACTGAACCATGAGTCTGCAGGCTCAGCCAAAGTCTTCAAGCAAGAGGACTGGAAAGAGGATTGCTTTTCTTAGTGAGCAAGGTGTCCCAGGGAAAGAAGCCCAGCAGCAGCAGCAGCAGCAGCAGCAGCTGAAGGAGAGTCAGTACTATGGCCATGGGGGAAATGTGCCATCCTCCCAAGCTATGGAGCTCTCCAAGTTCAGTGGAGTCGCTAGCAATGCTGCTTTGTTGAACTCTCTTTATGCTCAAGCTAGAGGTGAGCCAAGGATGACTCCCCAGCATTTGGCTGCTGCCAAGTGGCAGAATTCCCCAATTGGGAGCCGGTTGCCTGAGCGGAGTGAAGCCAGTTGGCAGCCTCAGCCTGGAGGATGGAACCACGGGATGCCTTACGGAGGCAGCCAGAAAGTGGGGCATCCCAATATTGGTGTTGCGGGTTTCTACAGCCATCCAGATACCCTGAAAAGAAATCGGGAGAAAGGTGTGGTGGTGTCGCAGCTAGATCTGTATGTGGATGACGTCCAGCAGATGATGTCTCAGAAAGTTCAGTTGGAACAGCAGGCACTGGCCAGGCAGCAAGCCCAAATCAATTCTTTTCAGCAGCTGCAGAAGCAGCAGCAGCAGCAGCCACAGAATCAGACCCTACCTTTGCAGCCTTTCCAGCTTGCCTTTGGCCACCAGGGCCAGAAGCAGGGTCTCCCAGAGTTGTTGCATGTCTTTCAACAGGCACCTGTTTCTTCCAGCCCAGCTTTTACTGCCCAGCAGAAGCCACAAGCTCTTCCACAGTTGCAGTTGTTTGAAAACTTTTATCCACAGCAACAGCAGCAGCAGCAGCACCATCATCATCAACAACAGGCAGCTGTGCAAGCCTTTGGCATTCAGCAGCCTGTCTCTGTAGCACAGCCTCATATGGCAGAACCGTCCCAGCCCTCTCAGCACCATATGGCTTCACATCAGTTCCACCCTGTTCCTGAGAGGAACCAGGAGCTGCTGAAGGCCCTGACAGAACAGAACTCGCAAACTGTGCTACCTCAGGCCCAGATCCCTCTCCCAAGGAGATCACGGAGACTCTCCAAGGAAGGTGTTCTCCCAGTGTCTTCTGCAGAGGAAGCATTGGAGTCCAAGCCAGCGGAGGAGTATCCTGGCAATGTGTTGCCCCATCACTGGCAAGCACAGCAACATCCAGAAGTCCAATTTCGACATCCTCCTGAAACGTTCGGTCACAACAAGGAAAGTTATTCACAACAGAACAGAGTAGAGTCTGGACCTGGGGAGGGGCCGGCTGGAGGTCAGTCAAACCAGGCTGAAATGGAGAAAGTGAGGGCATACGAGAATGCCAGAGAGGGAATCAAGCACATGCCTGTAACTGATGGCCTTATGCAGAGGGCTAATGACTTCGGGGTTAGAGGTGGTGTCATTCAGAGCACTCGGAGACGGCGACGCATTTCTCAAGAAGCCAACCTGCTAACTTTGGCTCAAAAAGCTGTGGAGCTGGCTTCTCTTCTGGATGTCAAGGTAAGTGATGTATCCTGACTAGTACCTCATCCATGTCTTCTCCACACTTTATGCAACATCTTAAAGTTAGCAGGCATGGTTAATCACTTGCTCATCCTCTTAAGGTGGCATCATCACAGCAAGAGCTTGCTGTTGTCCGTAAGGTGCAGTGTTTGAGCACAACAATCCATTGGATTTTGCTCTAGTGCCAGGCAGACTGAGTGGATGGTGGCTCAAAATTAGGAGGGGGGGGGAAAGTAAAAATAAAATACCTTGCAAAACCATCCCTCTTGGCAGAGTTCCTCTTTCTGTCCCTTTTTAATTTCCAGAGGAAATGTTTGCCCATCCCCTTAAGCACACACCTGACAGTTGGTGAGGGGAGAATTAACCATCCCTCACAGCAGCAAGCTTCCCTGAGCTACACCCTTCCAAGGAATGGGACTGAACTATTTGCTTTTTAACTGAGGAGAATTAAATTGCAAAGTGAGACGGTTGTTAACTCCCCTAGTCTTCCTTCCTTCTTTTCTTCTACCCTGTAAGCCTCAGTCAAACCAGGAAGGTCCCTAACATTGACTCTATCTTCAGTAAAATCTTTGAAGTTGCTGCTTTTACATTTTAAAAGTGGGGGAAAGCAACTTCATAGCCTGTAGAAAGGGAAGGCAGAAAATGTATTGGCAATTTTAGACAGTGCCTTTGTAACCAGAGATGTTTAGATGAGATTTTTAGCAATCCAAAAGCAATTGGCTGGCTTTTGAGTGTTGATTTGGTGTTCATTCTGTAATCTGCATCCCTCAGTCACTGAGCCCCACCAGACTGTGACTTATTCCTTCATGAACACTGATTGTTACGAGGGATTTTGTGCAGTGTCGAGATGATGATCTGTATATCCAGCAGGGAATATGCTGTGCTCCCGGGAAACATCTGTTACTTTTTATTGGGCAGTTATTCTGATGTGATAATGCTAGTGGAACAACTTGAACAAAAAAGAAATATGTAACTAAACCTTGGGTCTCCAGGTAAGGTTGATTACCCCTGGTATAGTGATTAGTGTATTGCACTTGAACTGGAGAGGTCTGGGTCGAAATCGTCACTCAGCTATAAAGCCCCTGTTTAGATATTACATTATACATGCATACAGTCTGTGCACACACATGATTGTGTGAATGACTGTGTGTGTGTTCATTTCAAAAGTCACGTACCAGTCACGTATCTCTCAGCCTAACCTACCTAAGAAGGGTGGTTGTGAGGATAAACATAACCATGTATGTTTACATGGGCTCCTTGGAGGAAGAGCAGGACATAAATGTGAATCTGGATGCAGACCCCTTGATAGGGGTCTGTCAAGGTCCTATCCTATCTGTTCCAGAGAACAGATAGGAAGTATACAATATCTGTGTTGAACGTAGTATGTGAATAGGGTTGAAGTGACCATCTCTTAGCCTTGAGATGATAAAATGGGATAGTCCTTTGTGCGGCACCCATGGAAAGGATAAGAAGTAAATGTAACGGATATAAATAACTAACACAGAGAGATGGTGTATATGAATTGAGACAAGGAATGAGGGAATCTGTGCATAGGAATTGGCTGAAGTTTGTGAGCTTAAAGGCCTAATGGGGCTCCCGTGTCTTATGTTTCCATGCTAGGGCATGGCCAAGAGGTTTCAGGGTCTGCAATGTCTATTGCAAAATGTGCAGATTTTAAGTAATTTGGTTCTTAATTAACTATTAACAGGATTTTAGATGTAAAGATAATAGAGCAAATCTGTTGATAATTGTGGGGGGAAACCTGGTAATACATGGGTTTATAAAGCTAAATGTTTTCAGATTGCAAGTTGACTGCATCCTGAAAAACTGTTAGGAAGCTTTTTTTTAAAGGATATGGTCACTTAAATGTGATAACACCACAGGAAGGTGCTGTCACAGGATTATTTTATTGCAGGAATGGATAATGTGGGAATTGCTTCATTACTATGCCTTATATGTCTTAAAGAAATGATTGTGCAAATCAACTCTTAACTAACGGAAAATATTGGGGGTGGGGGGGATAGCTTTGGCCTCTGACCTATAGATGGGAAGCATGGCTAACGTGTTATCTTAACTTATGGAAAAGCTTGTATTTTATAAATTTGTAGATTTCCTCATCTCTTCTTTCACAAAATCAGTTTGGAGCTTTACTATCTTGTGAGCTAGATGAATAAACTTTCTTTTATTATGCATTTTCTACTGATATTGTCGATGAAATAGCTGTGGTTGTAATGTGTGGATTAATCAGGAATCTGAAACATTCAGACATGAGCTTTCCTTATGCTCCCTTACCACAGAATATTCATTATCCAGATGAACCATCTGTGGGTATACACAGGTTCTGTTTTTTTTTTAAAGTTCAAATGCAACTAAGCAGTCTCACTCTCTAGTAAGCTTCAAGAGAACTGTTGATGAAGCTTTTCCCACCCTCTGGAGCAGTAGAAAAGTGGGAATCCATAGAAGTCAGCAGCAAAGTCGGATCAGGCAGAAGTTAATAAATCCTTAGCAAAAATGCCTGAATATACAGAATGATCAATCCAAAGTTCTAGGAGAATACACGCACTGGACTTATAAATTGTGTACATGAATGAAAAATACAGTGGTGTTAACCATTTTTGCTGTCGCCCTCCATTGCGCGTAACTACTTTGCATCCTTTCTACAAAGTGCTGCTGCTAGTATTATAGCTACAGTACTTCAGTTCAGGTTCTCAGAGTTTCATAGGGCACCCCTTCAAGTCAGGAAAATACTATCTATAGCTCTGAGAAAATACTGTCCCTTTTTAAGGTGGGGACAAATAATTGCATAAATTGCTGGACAGTAAACAGTGTAACCCAGTGCTTAGTATATCTCCTCCCATATCCTCATTCCTACACTAGCAGTCCTCTGCCTATTAGTTTGGAAGTGAAACAGCCCCCACCTCCGCTGCCAAGGGCAGTAATTTATACATATTTTGGGGACTCCTCAGACATATAAAAATATATTAATTTGGAATTAATTTTTTTTAAAAATGCTCCAATCCTCCTTGACAAAGACCTATTTTTAGTGACAGGGGCGTAGCTATAATTGAACGAAAGGGTTCAAAGAACACGGGCCCCCAGCTCCAGAGGGCCCTCCAGCTACATCCCTCCCTATTTTCTTCATTATCTCCCTTACTTTGGGGGACCGCCAGAGTGAAGGATGAACACGGCCCCCTCTCCCCTAGCTACACCCCTGTTTAGTGACTTCCAAGACTTAAAAGGTTTTGAGCCTGTTTGCTGGGTGGGGGGAGGGAATAAGTCTGCTTGAGCTCTTAATAGCTTACAGCACTGCATCTGAAGGCGATTATGGTTGGAGGATGCATGCTGTGAGGTTAAAAGATTCCTCAAGCTATATAGAAACATTTCAGGAGGAATGAAAAGAAGATCACCCTTTTCATTCCCTGTCCTCAACCCCACTCGGTCCTGAACTTGAACCATTTTAGCATTGTATAGGATTTTTGAGAAGAGGAGTTTGTGAATAAAGCGGGGGGGACACATTTTCCCATTGGCCCTCATTTTGACTTCCCCAAGCCCACCCATGAGTCCCAAACAATACTACAAGGCTCTTGTTCTAGACTGACTGGAGTGCTGAACAAGAGCACCACAACTATTTTGGGGTGAGGATATGTTGCAGCCTTTTGTTGTAGGCCCCCATTGGTTGTCAACTTCCTAAATATTGTGGCAATATTGTATTTTATTATTATTATTATTTTATATCCCGTTCTTCCTTCTTATATCCTGCTCTTTCTCCAAGGAGTCCTACATACTTAAGTTTCTCCTCACAACAACCCTGTGAAGTAGGTTAGGCTGAGCGAGAAGTGACTGGCCCAGAGTCAGCCAGCAAGTATCATGGCTGACTGGGGATTTGAACTCTGGTCTCTATGGTCCTTGTCCAGCATTCTAACCACTACAACATGCTGGCTCTCTGTTTTAGTGGCATACTCCCACCAAACATTCAAGAAATGGTTTTTTTGTTTTTTAACACAAAAACATACATATTGCCCTTCGTCCTAAGATCCCAGGGTGGTTAACCCAATAAAAACAATTAAATAAAAACAGGACAAATTTTAAAAAGAGCATGGAACAGCTCATTGGCCAAAAACCTGAATAAAAAGGCAGTCTTCACTTTTCTCCTAAAGAAAGCTCTTTAGTTTAGCTAGCTTGAAATTATCTTGATAAAAAGTCAAAGTTTCCTTTTCACATTGACACACAGTGTGAGTTTCTCTCTGTGTCCATTATTCTTGCTAATTACTTTTTTCACCCAGCAGTTTCCTCGAATGAATCAGACTTTTGCTTTGTTGCCTGTTGACAAATTTAACTTCCTTAGGTATTAAAAGGGGGAAATGTTGCCTTTTTGTCTTCATTTGGGATGTATCTGTAGAATATAGCACCAATTTTTGAATCTGTCAGCCTGTAGATCTTTATAGAAACCAAATTAACCTAATGAAAGAATTATTTGGAGATCTGAATGTGTACATGGCCCCTTTGTTCTAAGGAACCAGAAACTTCAGAAGAAAAGAACAAGAGTGACATGGCAGCAACAGCACCCCGGAGCGTTGTAGAATTTGCCGGCTCTTCACCAGCCCCAAAGAGAACACGAGAGGATAGCAACCTCATGCCTCTCATCATTCCTGTGTCTGTGCCAGTGATGAGGCTGGACCCCCAAGATGTTGGACGGGACAACGGTGAGGATGGAAAGCTGCAGCGGTTCATAAGCAATGACCGTGGTCTTTCTGAAAGCAAGCCTTCTGTTATAGTCACCCGAAGGAGGTCCAATCGCAACTTGAACATGGATATGTTAGCTCAGGTAGGCATGTGTTTGAAATTCGGGGGTGGGGGAGGGTTGTAGTCTTTGTTCTGGATGTAGCTACTGTTATATAGATCATTGTCAGCTATCAAGTGGGCTAATCAGTAGGAGGTCTGTCTATCTGGTATTAAAATGGCAAAGCAATGCCTATCTAGCATATCAAGGCTCAGACCAAAGGGAGGTACCTTCAAAATTAAGACTCTTTTTTTGTGGTGAATAGTTTTCATTTGAAAAATAATATCAGTTAATGAAGTTGCTTATGCCATTTATACATTGTGTGAGGTGGGTGGGTTTTTTCATCATAAAGGTAAAGTGTACCGTCAAACTGATTTTGACTCCTGGTGCCCACAGAGCCCTGTGGTTTTCTCTTGGTAGACTACAGGAGGGGTTTACCATTGTCTCCTCCTGCGCAGTATGAGATGATGCCTTTGAGCATCTTCATATATTGCTGCTGCACGATATAGGTGTTATACCAGCAGGGATTTGAACCGGCAACCTTCTGCTTGTTACTCAAGCATTCCCCCACTGCACCACTTAAGGTGACTTCATCATGCAAGTGGTAATTATTTGCTGGTCATATCAAATTGTCTCTTTGTGGTTACTTTGCATTCACAACTATGGGATCTGTGTCTGCATCTGCAATGTTGAGTTGAGCTTCAAGAATTTTGGCATGACTCCCCACACCTCTGGAGCAAGAGCACATGCCTCAACGGGCATGGCCTGTGCTGCCTCTCTCAGTTCCATTAGACTGCAGCAGCAGAATGCCAAGAAGGCAATGATAGAAGTGACTGCAGTCTGGAGGAGGGAGGACTGTGTAACTGGGCAGATGACCATTTGAGAAGCATCGGTTACATGTAAGAAACCTGAAGTTCTTTTTCATGGTCTCTATGCAGACCATATATTGTGAGAGATTAGCAAGCTATCTTCCTTGGAAGAAAGGACTTGGGACAGCTTGTCCAAAAGAGTCAACATCAAGAGCATAATGTCACACAAAGCCTCCTCTACAGAGCCGAGGAATTGCAACCCCTCTGTTTCAGTGTTCAGACACTTGGTTGTCTTGCTGCGCATGTGGTGAGCTCCAGGTGACATTCTGCCCTTGTTAGCCAGGAGAGGAGAGCTGGTCTTGTGGTAGCAAGCATGACTTGTCCCCATAGCTAAGCAGGGTCTGCCCTGGTTGCATATGAATGGGAGACTTGATGTGTGATCACTGCAAGATATTCCCCTCAGGGGATGAAGCCGCTATGGGAAGAGCAGAAAGTTTCAAGTTCCCTCCCTGGCTTCTCCAAGATAGGGCTGAGAGAGATTCCTGCCTGCAACCTTGGAGAAGCTGCTGCCAGTCTGTGAAGACTATACTGAGCTAGATAGACCAATGGTCTGACTCAGTATATGGCAGTTTCCTATGTAGCCAATGTCGTCTTGACCTCATTCATGTCTGCTACCACGTCAGTGGGTTGCTTTCCTCATTTCTACACTACACTTCTGCAATGTTGGTTTCTGGATGTTTTCTTCCTGCCCCGCCACCTTCAGTCCAAGCTTCTTCATATTCCTATAAGAATGCACTGTCAGTTTCAGTTTTTCAGTTTAGTTTATTTATGGTCACAGACCCAAAATTTAGAGTGTACATAATAATATACATAATAATAAAAGAAGTGTACACAAATACACAAAATATAAAAATATATTCAAAAGGTCTAATATTATCTCATCCTAATCAATATCGCCAATTTACACAATTTGGTTTACTATCTGTCAAATTCTACTACTTCATCTTCCCAACCTGGGTCCCCCATGGTGACCAGTTCAATACTCAGTACAATCCAAAGTATAGGTTCATCTGCCACAGAGTAGGTCACGATCTTCACTTGCTTGGGGATGCCTTTCTCAAGAGCTGGGATGGCAAACTGCTATGCTTCTTTCTTGCTTCTTTTCCCTGTCTTGTCATGGATGCTTCAAAAAATCACTGACTGTACAGACTGCATGCTGATCACGCCATAGTGAATGCAGCAACTATGACCCACTAATCTTCTTGACAGGCCACAGGACCATTATGTCCAACTTCTTCCAGCTAGGGATGTCCATAAGAACATAGGAACAGCCCTGCTGGATCGGGCCCAAGAAGGCCCATCTAGTCCAGCATCCTGTTTCACACAGTGGCCCACCAGATGCCTCTAGAAAGCCCACGGGCAAGAGGTAAGGGCATGACCTCTTTGCTGCTGTTACTCCCCTGCAACTGGTACTCAGAGGCATCCTGCCTTTGAGGCTGGAGGTGGTCCTCCGACTAGTAGCTGTTGATAGACCTCTCCTCCATGAACTTATCCAAGCCCCTCTTAAAGCCATCCAGGTTTCTGGCTATCACCACATCTTGTGGCAGAGAATTCCACAAGTATCCTCTGCCATACAAATGAGCTTGAAGTCAAACTGGGCAGGTTAGAAGGTATGGCCTCAAGCTGAACTGGCCCCCTGAAAAATGGGGCCGGTCTGAGTTATAGGCGAGCCATCCCCCCCAGCTCGAAACCCCGTCTCACAAGCAGGCTCAAGGGGCATACTTGAAAGGGGAATCCGGCAAGGCCCCCTGTCATGGCTTTCACCCCTGGCATCAGTTTGTAGTTTTTAAATATAAAGAAGAGGATTTTTATCCCATTCTCTCCCTCCCATCCCACAATTGCTATTGTCAAACCCCTTTACTTGAAAAAGAATAGCTTGAGTGCCCAGTCCTGGTTGGGTAGATCGCATACTTCCAGCCATGCCTCCTTGCCAGGATGTGGGTGGCCGACTCTTGCTCCTGCAGGTCTTGGAGCAAGAGAAAGGTGGAGTTCCACCGGGTCGAAACATCCTGAGGGAGCAGGTGTTTGGGTAGGTCCAGCTCAAGCTGCCACTCTCTGAGCATCGGTCTAACCTTTTCACCTTGATGGAAGTAAGTGTCTGTCTTATGGCAGTTCTCCACAAGAGCAGCTGTGGTGGCAGTAGCAGGATGGTGCCCAGCACCTGCAGCGGGGATGTCTCCCCTGGCTTTAGCCCCCAAAGGGCCAAGTGCATACCACACAACCAGGTTCAGAGTGTGCACCACACAACGGATGGATATAAACTGACCCTTTTTTGCTGCCTTAGTTATGTTGGCGGCATTGTCGGTAACTATGAACCCCTCAGTGAAGGTTTGCTGTCTGGACAACCATTTCTCCTTGGTGGTTCATGGCCACCAACAGCTCATCTGCTGTGTGGTTGGTGTCCAGTAACTCCACATGCAGTACAGCCCACCTGTGCTTCGCTGCATGAGAGGGACTGGCCACACACCACTAGCAGCAGATGTCCCCTTGCTCTCCTGCTTCCACCAGTGCGCCATGAGGGACAGGAAAGCAGTGTGCCTACCTCTGGGACTGCTCCACTTCACCCACAGTGTAGTGCATGCTGGTATCAGGCCCTGCTGCGTGCAGCAGCCCCAACACAGTCTCCCTGCATGTCTGGTACAGGGAGGGCACCACCTGCCTGCTAAAGGTGCTTGAGGGAATTTGGTAGTTGAGGGGAAGTGGCTGGAGCAGCCTTCTCCACCACTTTGAACAGCTTGTCATTAAAAGCTATCATCTGCCCAAAGGCACGGGTGATGAGATGAGGTTTTGGGTGACCAGACTGCTTGCCCCACTGACTGCCCCCCCATGCAGGTGACTTTCCCTGTTTTGGAACAGAAGTAGGTGCCTTGCATCTGCTAGGTGACACACTAGGCCTGTTGCTGCCAGCAGGGGCCCCCAGGGTGATGCCAATGGGGCACAGTTGCCCACGCCAACACTTGATTTGAATGAAAGCCAACCAAGAAGCAAGGAGATCTCAAGCCAATCAGAAGCCAGTGTAAGAAAGCCAATCAGCAAGGGAAAAACACTAAGACAGATTGGTGCCCACAATGAATTAGGGCTTGTTTCAATTCAACCTCGAATCAGCCCCTTCATTTAAGGGGTGATTGGATTCACAGTTGAATTGTGAGTCACCCCCAATTCAGCATGAATCGACTCACTCATGAATCAAATTGCACATCCCTATTGCTTATTAGAAGAACCTCTGTTCTTCTAATGGTCATCTATCTGGTCGTACAGCCCTCCCACCTTTTCACTCCAATGACTTTTCCTATTTGCATACTTGGGATCTTGTTTCAGTAAACTTATGGAACTGATTGGAAAAGGAGTAAGACAAGACTGTATACTTTATCCTTATATGCTGAACATATACTGAGGGAGGCTGGATTGGAAGAAGATGAGCGTCGTTTTAAAGCTGGAAGAAGAAACATCAATAACCTGCACTATGCTGATGACACCACTCTGATAGCTCTAGTGAAAGTCAAGGAGCACAGTGAAAAATGGGACTATGACTAAATGTAAAGAAGACTAAACTAATGACAACAGGTACAGCAACCAGCCTCAGAATTGATAATGAAGACATTGAAGTGGTGGATAGCTTCTGCCTTTTAGGATTGACCATTAGCAGTAAAGGATCCAGCAGGCAAGAAATACGCCGCAGACAAGCACTTGGTAGGGCTACAATGAAGGCCTTGGAAAGGATATTTCGATTCTGTGACGTGTCTATACCTACAAAGATTAGAATTGTTCAGACGGTGGTTTGCCCCATGACAGTCTATGGCTGTGAAAGCTGGACTTTGAAGAAGCAAGATAGAAAAAGCATTGACGCTCTTGAACTTTGGTGCTGGAGAAGACTTTTGAGGATACCATAGACAGCCAGGAAAACAAACAAATGGACCATAGAACAAATCAATCCAGAATTTTCACTCGAAGCACACATGGCCTGGCCCAAACTATCATACTTCAGACACATTATGTGAAGACCCAGCTCCCTTGAGAAGTCCATAATGCTGTAAAAAATTGAAGGAAAGAGAAGACAACGACCAGCAGCAAGGTGGATGGATTCTATTACGACAGCAGTGAATCCACCACTGAGAGACACTAAAAGGCCAAGGTGAAGACATATCATCCTGGAGAGAATCTATCTATGTGGTCACTAAGAGTCAACATCGATTTGATGGCACTTCATCAATCAATCAATCATGGAACTGAGGGAGCAGCATGGGTTATGCCTGCTTGGGCATGTGCTTTTTCTCTATAGAGATATGAGTCATGCCAAAATTCTTGAGGCTCTGCACAGGTTCAGACCCCATTGGTGCAACTGCACAGATAACCACTCAAAGAACATCAGTTACAGATGAGCAACCTGTTTTTACACTTCCTTCTACCCTCTCTTTAGTAGTTTCTTCTTAAACATAATTTGTTTTCCTATATAAAATTATGTGGTTATGGTATTTGGATCTCTTTGTTCTGGGCCTATATGCATTGTCTGCCGGTTTTACTTACGTTGTAGTAGGAGTCTGTTATTTTCTTAGCTAGATAAGTTACTGAAGATATAATTTCCAAGAAGAGAAGGTATTTTTGAGAAAGAATTATCAGTGTTGAGTTGAAGACCTATTTTTGTCTTTTAACTTTGTTAAAATAATGATATTTTGGTCATTTTATGAGGCCATTTTCATTTGTCACAACTGAGAAAATCACAAAGCAAATATCTGTGGTGCTCTCAAGAGATGGCAGAAGCCAAGAAATGCAACTGGTGGTTATCAATAAGTTTTTTCTTGCTCTCCCTTTTTGAACTGAATGCATGCATTTGCAGTACAGTTGTCCTAGTTAAAGCCTAACCTCTTCCTTCATTGCACTATGTGCCATTTTAAATTGATGGTGCTTTAGTTACTGTACTTAACCAAAAGGAAGACAGCCCTGAATTCATGATGACCCCCCTAAACAGTGTACAAAAAGGCGATTTCACGGTTCACTTAAGATGCATAAAACTGCCCAAAAAACCAGTGGGATTATTTGAACTACAGTGTTCGCCTAGGCTCTGTGCCTCAGAATAGGGTGGGGAAAGGGGTTAAGGTTACTCTTCTCCTGATCCTGCTGGGGCTTCACCTCCCCTCCACACGCCCAGCAACCTTCTGACTTTTTTCCAGGACGTGGCTCCAGCCTCTCATCAGTGACACACCCCTTCCATAACCTTGGCCTTTCTACCCTTCCCTCCTGTACTTCCCTTGTAGTGCTGGGGCCATCACATTATTTCCAGGTGCTGCAGGTGCTCTCTGCTGTCTTGGAGCATGCCAGTAAATCTTAGGAACATAAGACTACCAAATCAGACTACTGGTCTATCTAGCTCAGTATTGTGTACACAGACTACACAGCGGCTTCTCCAAGGTTGCAGGCAGGAGTCTCTCTCAGCCCTATCTTGGAAATGCCAGGGAGGAAGCTTGGAACGTTCTGCATGCAGATGCTCCAGAGCAGCCCCATCCGCTAAGGGGAACATCTTACAGTGCTCACACATGTCTTCTATTCAAATGTTAACCAGGGTGGACCCTGCTGAGCAAAGGGGACCATTCATGTGTGCTTCTACACGACCAGCTCTCCCCTCTCCTCTCCTCTTGTGGCTCCACTTTGAGCTTTTCCCTTGTGCCGGGGGTAGACATCTGTGGGACTCATCGGCACACTCCAAGATAGCACAGAGAGAGTGCGCGCGCGCATCCGTAACAACGAGAAATGACACATGGGGCTGGAGAATGAATCCAAAATGACCCCCAATTTTTAGCTTTTGCTATGTAGAGAAAAGCCTTGACTCTTCTTTTGGCTCGATAGTTGTTATTGCCCATGTAGGTTTTTGGTTTTTTAAAAATGTATTGATGTAAGCTGATGGAGTGGCACATCTTGTTTCACTTTGCTTTATTTTGAATATACATGTCATAAGCTTAAAGCTCTTGAATTTGTTCTTTGGTGTTTTGTTCCTGTAGCATGAAAGTGCGGCTCCAAAAGAAGAAATGGAGGGATTTTCCCGGAAACCAAAGCAACGGCCCAGACCAGAGCCTCTCTTCATACCACCAAAAGCTGGCACTTTTATTGCTCCCCCGGTCTATTCCAATATCACACCATACCAGAGCCACTTGCGCTCACCGGTCCGCCTGGCAGATCACCCTTCTGATCGGAACTTTGAGCTACCTCCTTATACTCCCCCACCCATACTCAGCCCAGTGCGAGAGGGTTCAGGACTGTACTTCAATGCTATCCTGTCTGCTAGTGGCAGCTCGGTTCCACCTCCCATCACTCCTAAAAGAACTCTACTCAGATCCAGTAAGTTTCGAGTATGTCTTTTGTGGGTGGGGGAATGTAATGGTTAGAACATCAGGGCTGGAGAAAAGAAATCCTGACTGCCGGTTCATACTCATATGTTCATTCTTTAACTTTATGATTGTGTCTGTAAGTTAGGCTAGTGCTGTCAGGATTATTACGGATCCTGCCTGGTCTGTAAAGTTGAGATGCATGCATATTGGTAATGCCACAACAGCTTCCTAAATTAGCCAATCGTGTTGGAACAGTATATAAAAGTGACATTTGAAAGGACACCAACCAAAAATAATGCACAACAAAGTGATAGTCTTAAGGCTCGTCCCCTTTTAAACAAAAAAGATAGTACGATAAAGTGAGCAAGTGCACCCTCTTTAAAAAAAAAAAATCAATGTCTTTCTCAAGTAGAACATAGGGCTATGAACTAATTTTGTCATTTTGATTTGCAGATAGTGCAGAAGTTACCCCTCCTGTCCTTTCAGTAATGGGAGAGGCTACACCTGTCAGCATCGAACCGTAAGTATGCACTTAGGTGGGAGCTAAGCAAATTTTTAAAATGTTTGTTAATGTGAATTTTCTAAGCAAGGGCCAAGACCCTTTCCTCTTTTCTTTGCCTTCTGAATTTTGCTCCAAATCTCGTATTTTCATCTTCAGAATCTAAACTTTAGTCATACAAGTGAGTTGACAATTTTAAGAGATTATCATAGAAAAAAACCAAGGCTGCATTATCCTATTCATAGTTTTGCCCACCTAATAAATATTTGTATGGGCTACTTAGCACTTTTCACAAAAGTCGACAGTTCGTAACTTTCTCTGTTTAGCCCAGTTGGCTCAAGGCAGAATATTTGTCATTTGTCACAATCATTCTGCCACATTCAAATGTTGAATCAAGGAAGTCAGAGACATAGTAAACAGTACATCCTGTAAATATCAGTCAGCGTACATTTCTTTAAACAGCCTGAAAATTTGGTTGTGCTATAATGCTTATTGCGTTAATCCTCACAAACACCTGGATGCCAAATCAGATACACATTCAGGAACACACACACTAGGGGTGTGCAATTCGGATTTTCGGGTGATTCGGCTCGGACCCGAGCCGAATCACCCCCGTTCTGTTTTGTGCCCGAATCTGGGTCACCCGAATCACCCTTGATTCGGTTCGGATTCGGATTTAATCCGAATCGATTCGGGGGGGTAAAAAGGGGCCCAGGGGCAAAATTTTGGGGTGGTGTGGTAGTGCCCAATGGGTAGAGTCTACCACCCCAATTTCAGGGGGATTGGGCAAAGTCCTGATTTTTTGTGAATTTTTAAAGTTTTAGTGACTTTGGGGCAGTTCGGGGGCATAGCATGGGATTTGGGCAAAAGGAGTGGGGTGGGGTGGTAGCGCCTAATGAGTGCAGGCTACCACCCCAATTTCAGGGGGATTGGGCAAAGGGCTGATTTTTGGTAAATTTCTGAAAATTTCATGTCTTTGGGGCAGATTGGGGCATATTGGGGCAGAAAGTGGGGGCTGGGGCAGAATAGTGGGGTGGGGTGGTAGTGCCTAATGGGTTCAGGCTACCACCCCAATTTCAGGGGGTTTGGACAAAGGGATGATTTTTTGAGAATTTTTGAAGTTTTGGTGACTTTGGGGCAGTTTGGGGGCAGAAAGTGGATCTGCCCCAAAAGAGTGGGGTGGGGTGGTAGTGCCTAATGGGTGGAGGCTACCACCCCCATTTCAGGGGGATTGGGCAGAGGGCTGATTTTTTGAGAATTTTTGAAGTTTGGGTGTCTTTGGGGCAGATTGGGGGCAGAAAGTGGATCTGCCCCAAAGGAGTGGGGTGGGCTGCTAGATAGTGCCTGATGGCTGGAGGCTACCACCCATCCCCAATTTAAGAGTGATTGGGCAGAGGGGTGAATTATGGTGAATTTATTTGTATGAGGTTTGTCTTCATAAGGTGAAGTGTGCTAAATTGATTACTTCCTCATATTATTCATAGTAAAGGAAAGTGTGAAAAAGTGAAAGTGGGGTCATGAGAGTTGTTTAATTGAAAAAAATCTCATTTGCTATGATAGAATGAGAATTCACACCTCAGAAAAAACTTCTGAGGTGTGAATTCTCATTCTATCATAGCAAATGAGATATTTTTCAATTAAACAACTCTCATGACCCCACTTTCACTTTTTCACACTTTCCTTTACTATGAATAATATGAGGAAGTAATCAATTTAGCACACTTCACCTTATGAAGACAAACCTCATAAAAATAAATTCACCAAAATTCACCCCCTGCCCAATCACTCTTAAATTGGGGATGGGTGGTAGCCTCCACCCATTAGACACTATCTAGCAGCCCACCCCACTCCTTTGGGGCAGATCCACTTTCTGCCCCCAATCTGCCCCAAAGACACCCAAACTTCAAAAATTCTCAAAAAATCAGCCCTCTGCCCAATCCCCCTGAAATGGGGGTGGTAGCCTCCACCCATTAGGCACTACCACCCCACCCCACTCTTTTGGGGCAGATCCACTTTCTGCCCCCAAACTGCCCCAAAGTCACCAAAACTTCAAAAATTCTCAAAAAATCACCCCTTTGTCCAAACCCCCTGAAATTGGGGTGGTAGCCTGCACCCATTAGGCACTACCAACCCACACCACTATTCTGCCCCAGGCCCCACTTTCTGCCCCAATATGCCCCAATCTGCCCCAAAGACATGAAATTTTCAGAAATTTACCAAAAATCAGCCCTTTGCCCAATCCCCCTGAAATTGGGGTGGTAGCCTGCACCCATTAGGCACTACCACCCCACCCCACTCCTTTTGCCCAGATCCCATGATATGCCTCCGAACTGCCCCAAAGTCACTAAAACTTTAAAAAATCGCCAAAAATCAACCATGAACTGAATCACCCGAATTTTTTTTGCCCGAAATTCGGGTGATTCGGCTCGTTTCCGAAAAAATTCGGGGGACATCGGGGGTGATTCGGTTCGGCCCCGAATCACCCGAAATTGTTCGTTTCGGGCACAGATCGTTCTGTGCCCGAAATTTTTTGCACATCCCTAACACACACCCAGCTAGAGATAATGGACACTGACTCGCATTCCTGTCCATGCTGCAATATGAATGGGCCTGTGCTGTGTAGTGCAAAGGTGGGCAGCCTTGTTTTTCTAGGACCTTGTGATCCGCTAGCCACTAGCGTTTGTTTGCCAGACTCAAGTCAAGGCAGAGCAGAGCTGAAGCTTTACAGAAAACATTTTGTTTGCACCATCTGGCCTCACAAATTTTTAATCAGTTGACAGTTATCTGTGCATTTTAATGAGAATACACAGTTAGGGGTCTGCTGGATTTTGAGCTAGAGAGCTATGAGGAATCTCCCTATACAGAGGCAGTGTACCTCTGAATACCAGATGTTGCTCATGATTAACAATGATGGTATGTATAGAGCTATAAGGCAAGATGTAAGGACCTGCTTCTTGATACGTTCTTCCATGGCAGCAGTTAGCACCAGAACATCATAATGTTACCCAGTTGTTCTTGCAGAATCATCCCAAGCATATTAACTGAGAAGCAAACCCCACTAGGTTCTATAGGAATTTATTCTGTAGTAAGATATGCATAGAGTTTACAGCCTTGAAGTCTTGAGGCTTCACCCAGGTCTTAAGAGCGTTGAATGTAGGAGGAGCTTGGCACAAAGTCCGATGCGCAGAGATCCTCCTCCTACCACCTGATCAGAGCTCTGTACTAGTGTCCAGTGTTCAAGCAAGATGGAGGTGCTCATTGTGGGGGATCGGAATCTGAGGGATGAGTTGGATCTTCCTGTACTGGAGGGGATTACTCTCCCCAAGAAGGAACAGATATGCAGCTTAGGAGTGCTCTTGGATCCAGGCCTCCCCCTGGTATCTCAGGTGGAGGCTGTGGCCAGGAGTGCTTTTCATCAGCTTTGGCTGATTCGATAGCTGTTTCCATTCCTTGAAGAGAACTATCTCAAAACAGTGGTGCATCAGCTGGTAATCTCCAGGCTTGACTGCTGCAGTGCGCTCTGTGTGGGGCTGCCTTTGTACATTGTTTGGAAACTTCAGCTAGTTCAAAATGCAGCAGCCAGATTGGTCTCTGGGGTAACCTGGAGAGACCATATTATGCCTGTATAATTTGCATTGCACTGGCTGCTGATATGAAATTATTTTATTTATTTATTTATTTAATTACTTTTCTAGACCACCCCATCCAAAGGCTCTGGGCGGTGCACAACAAGTTTAAAAAACATAAAAACAGTGTTTGCGGGCAAAATACAAAGTGCTGGTTATTACCTTTTAAAAGCCCTAAACAGCTTAGGTCTGGGTTATCTTAGAGAGCGCTGCGTTCTGTATGATCCCCACCGCACATTTTGCTCATCTGAGGAGGTCCATCTCCAGTTACCACCGGTATGTCTGGCGGCAACTTGGAACCGGCCCTTCTCTGTAGCTACTCTTGAGCTGTGGAATGTACTCCTGGCAGAAACCCATAACTTGGGTTCATTGTGGGCCTTCAAGAAAGACCTTAAAATGTAATTGTTTGGTCTGGCCTTCCAGGATCTTCAGATTGCTCTTAAATATTTTTAACTGTTCTTTAAAATGGTTTTCAATTGTTTTTATGTTGTCTTAAGCTGGTGTTTATAAATGATTGTTTGTTAGGTTTTTGTGTTTTGTTGTTGTGCACCACCCAGAGCCTTTTGATAGGGTGGTATAAAAATGTAATAAATAGAGAGAGTAGGTACAAACATCTGCATTTCCTTGTTGGTGTGCACGCACGCACACACGCACACACACTCGCTCTTGTTCTTCCCTAATTGAAGCAAAAGGATTGAGAACCATTTAACAATAACAGGGTAGGCACTGGGGTAAGAGTTCAGAAGCTGCCATGAAAACTGCAGCACAGCTCTTTCGTTCGTCCTCTGGGTCTCAAAACAGTTCTTCTCATTAGAATAACAGGCAAATGGAACAGAGTGTGTTCTAAATAGTTCTCTGCCTAACATTCCAGAAGTACTTGGAAGAGTTGAAGGGCTTCTCATATCTCTGCCACCTGTGCTGTGACACTTCCCCAGAAATTGGGAAACTGTTGACCAGAGGGAACTGACAATCTTTGCGATGATCCATGTTCCCTCATAACTTGGTTTCTGCGCCTGCACAGTAACTCCCGCTGAAGAATTCCAAGTTCCATGAGGCACCGGATCGCGCATGTGGTACGACAATTATTTTCTCAGTTCCTTCTCTACTGCTGCGCTGCTTCATCATGAAAGATTCGCTCCATCTCATCCCAGTTCCTGTGATAAAAACCTTTTCTCTTGATTCTTTGGCTTAACTATGGACAGTTTTGCAGCTTCTTCTCTGGATTTTGTTTTGGCCTTGTTCATCTCTATGATTTTCTGGAATAAAATGCACCTACTCAACTCCTCTTTTAGTGGAAATAGTAGACAAGGGGACAATAGAACCCATTTCCGTGAAAGGTAGGGAGAAGGGGTTTTAACATTTCCTGGTGCCCAAATGGGATGGAGGCCTCTGTCCCATTATGGAGCCATGCAACCTAATCAAATATGTAAAAGTCAGGAAATTCAGAATGTGCTCTTTGCAATGCATTTTTTCCCCTGCTAATGAGGGGGAAATGGTTTTGATGCTAGACGTGAAGGATGCCTATTGCCATGTGGAAATACAGCCAGAACACAGGAAGTATTTAAGATTCACACTGGGTCCACAAATTTATCAGTATGCGGTCCTGCCATTTGGAATCTCAACAGTGGCCCGTGTCTTTACGAATGTGTCAGTGCCATCATAGTACACCTGAGGACATGGGGCATCTCAGCTTATCCTTACCTGGACCACTGGTTGCTGACATCAAAATACAGGGACACCCAATACATGATAGGCCTGTTAGCAGAACTAGGAATCGTGGTGAATCTAAAGAAATGGATCTTAATGCCACAAAAATGAATCCAATTTATTGGTGTGGTTTTGGACTCACAAACGAAGAGAGCATACCTTCTGGAAGACAGGAGACAGTTAATCATAGATCTGATCTCTGCATTCTCCCTGAATCCAAAGCACAGAGCTCAAGCAGTGTAAAATCTGCTTGGCCTCATACACAGCTACTGTGATTCCTGCAAGACTTCAAATGCGCAGACTTCAAAATTGGCTTCTGTTGGTCTTTAGAACAAACTCCGACAGTCAAAACATGTAGCTGACACCTGTCGGAAAATCTCTATGTTGGTGAACCAGGATGGACTCGCTCTCAGTGGATATGCTTTTCAGGCTTCCAATTTTGTCTCGCACAGTGACATTGGATGTCTCTTTTGAAAGGTTAGGAAGCCCACTGCAGAGGGTTCCATGCCCAAGCCAAATAGACACTACAACAAGAGTCCCTTCACATAAACTTCCTGGAATTACTAGCAGTATTCCATGCCCTAAAATCCTTCCTACGCCTTCTAAAGAATCGAGTAATCCAGGTTCTGCTAGACAAAACAATAGCAATTGCCTACATCAACTGCCAAGCGGGGGACAGTCTCCTGGTCCCTCTGCAACCTAGCACTGCAGTTTTGGGAATGGAGCATAAACCACATGTCCATCCACTTGTCCTACACATCAAGGGTATAGAAAGTACCCTGGTGGATGCAGTAAGCAGAGACTTCAGCCTCTTCCAACAACACGAGTGGGAGATAAACCCGGAACTTCTTCAGAGCATGTTTCAGATCTGGGGAACCCTATTGATGGGCCTCTTTGTGATGCAGTACAACAAAAAATGCAAACTGTACTGCTCCAGGGCAGGCATAGGAAAGAACTCCTTGGGAGATGCCTTCCAGATGCCCTGGACAAAACACGTCTACTACCTCTTTCCTCTGTTTTCCTTGCTTTCCCAAGATCATGAGCAAAATCCTGCAGGAAAGGACTGTGCATCCTAAGGTGGGGATGGGGAACCCTACTGCCATGGTTGCCCATCCTTCTGCATCTATCTCAGGGCCACCATTAACACTTCTCCTCCACCAAAACTTTCTTTCACAGAATGGGCTGAGTCTTCCATTTCAACCTCCAGGTGTTGAACCTGACAGCCTGGATGCTCAACAGTTAGATACTAACCTTCTGAATGAAAGAGAGAGGAGTCAACATGGAAGAATTACATGAGCAAATGAAAATGTTTTGCATTATGTGCTGCATCCAAGGGCTTTGACCCTGACAATGTGTCAGTCCGTCAGATCCCTCTGTACCTAACTAGTCTAAAACAATCTGGACTTTAAAACCCTTCTTTCAAAGTTCACTTCACAGCGCTCTCTGCAAGACACCCAAGCTGAGAGGGACGCACAGTGTTCTCCCATCCTGACTCTTTAAGAGATTCCTCAGAGGAATAAATAATCTCTTCCCACCTGCCAGAAAACCTATCGAACCATGAAGTGTCTCATTGGTCTTATCTTCACTTACCGAAGCACCATTAGAACATTTCATCTTTGCTTCCCTCAAATTTTTATCCTTAAAAGTTGCCTTCCTGGTTGCCATAACATTGGCAAGAAGAGCCAGTGAGCTAACAGCTCTTCTTGCTGACTCCCCTTATACAAAATTCTGTCAAGACGAAGTCATTCTGAGTACAGACCTCTCCCTTAGACAAAAAGTAGTTTCCAAATTTCACCTAAATCAGAACATTGTACCTTCTTCTTAAAAACATCCACTCCTCTGGAAAAATGCATGCATTCGTTGGATGTCATGAGTTCTCTCTTATACTACATGGATAGGACAAAACCGTTTAGACAAACCAACTAACTTTTTGGTCTCTTATAAAGGAGAAAATTAAGGAAAATCTGTTTCATGACAAAGCCTGTCCCACTGGCTTGTAGAATTCATCTTCATGTGCTATAACCAGCAAGGGTTAAAGCATCCCTCAACTATCAAGGCACATTCTGCTAGAGCCATGACCACATCAGTGGCCCACATGTCAGGCATCAGCATGAAGGACATCTCTAAAGAAGCCATGTGGTCTAAAGTACTGCCCTTCGTCAGAGACTATGCTGTGGACATCCGCACAGCCATGGAGACCAACTTTGGTTGGGTGGTTTTTAAAAAGGAGCTTTAAACATATCCTAGTACCCTCTACCTTTTAGGTGAGCTCGCTAATCATCCAAGTTGTGAGGGAACATGGATCACCTCAAAGATAAACAGGTTACTTACCTGTAAAGTGCCCTTTCTAGTAATCCATGTTGACTCACAACACCTGCCTGGCCTTCCTCGCAGCTAGGATACTTCCACAGTAATAGACTTAACTGGCTCTCTCAATCCATTGTCTTCACTCATCGCAGTGGCTGATCATGAACGTGCTCTTGCACTGAAAATAATGGTCGCGATTCGGCAGAGCCGAAGAGCACCTCATGGAGCTTAGAATTCTTCCATGGTGGTTACTGTGTGGGCACGGAACCCAAGTTGTAAGTCAACATGGATCACCAGAAAAATCATGTTAACAGGTAAGCAACCTGTTTTTCCGCTTGCCCCATTGTAGTGTGAAAAAGAGAGTGGTTCACATGTGCATTGCACTGCATCCAAGAAAGGAAATCTGTGCAGAAAAGCTGCTTCCATGTGCATATCTTTTCTTGCCAGTATGGGGCAGGGGCTGGGTGTGTGTGCGTTTCCCTTACCATGGCAGTATGTAGCATTGAAACTGAAGAGTGGCTGAGACTAGGATTTGATGCCTTATCTTCTTGAAATTGGCAAATAGTTGCTTTGAGGCGAATCATAGCATGGGATGATTTTCAGCAGGGAATTTGTGCAAGGAAAAGAACTGGGGGCCGCGCAGCCTTGATCAGGATTGGGGACCTTTCACAAGTGCTTCTGGCAAGGCAGCATTTTTCCAACAGGGCATTCTTGCAAATATCTAGTTTGGACTCTCATCAGTTTCTAAATTAACATAAAGTTTTCCAACTGACATCCAAAATAAATCAAACTGGAGCATTCCTTTCTAAAACCATTCTTTTCCAAATTCACAATGCTTGCATAGTGTCATTAAGAAACATTTGCCTGTAGATGGCAGACTTCAGGTTCCTTGCCAATATTTATTTATTTAAAATATTTCTGTACCGCCCAGAACTTGTGTGTCTGGGCAGTTTACAATTAAAATCATTAAAAACATTTAAAATACAGTATTAAAAATTTTAAAACTATAAATCTAATTAAAAGCCTGGATGAACAAACGTGTTTTCAGTTCCTTTTTAAAAGTTGCCAGAGATGGGGACGCTCTTATTTCAACAGGGAGTGCATTCCAAAGTCCAGGAGCAGCAATGGAGAAGGCACGTTCCAAGTAGTCGCCAAGCGAGTTGGCAGCAACCGCAGATGAACTTCTCTCAGGCCTAAGCTGCTTAGGGCTTTATAGGTACCAGCACCTTGTATTTTGCCCGGAAATGTATCAGTAGCCAGTGCAATTCCTTCAAGACAGGAGTAATATGGTATCTCGTAGATGACCCAGAGACCAACCTGGCGGCCACATTCTGGACCAACTGCAGCTTTTGGACTACGTAAAAAGGCAGCCCCACATAGAGTGCATTCCAGTAATCCAGCCTAGAGGTTACCAGCATATGTACCACCGTTTTGAGGTTGTTCATCTCAAGAAATGGGCACAGCTGGAGTATCAGCCGAAGCTGATAAAAAGCACCTCTGGCCACTGCCTCAACCTGGGGCACCAGGGAGAGATTCGGATCCAGAAGTACCCCCAGACTGTGTACCCGTTACTTCTAGGGGAGCGTGATCTCATCCAGAACCGGCAGATCAAACTCATCTCCCGAGTTTCAACCCCACACAATAAGTATCTCTGTCTTATCTGGATTCAGCCTCAGTTCGTTATCCCTCATCCAGCCCATTACTGCCTCCAGGCAGGCATTTAGGGAAGTTATGTCTTCTTCCGATGATGTTGACATGGAGAAATAGATTTGGGTGTCATCAGCATACTGATTACACCCTGCACCAAATCTCCTGATGATCTCTCCCAGGAGTTTCATGTTGATAAACAACATTGGAGACAATATGGAGCCCTGAGTAACACCATAGGAAAGTTCAGATTTTGAAGAACAACACTCTCGTAGAGAGACCACCTGGAATCTGCCAGTGAGGTAGAAGTGGAACCACTGCAAAGCAGTGCCTCTCACTCCCAACCCCCTCAGACATTCCAGAAGGATACCATGATTAATAGTATCTAAAGCCACCAAGAGATCCAAAAGGACCAACAGAGTCACACTCACTCTGTCAGTTCCCAATTGAAGATCATCCATAAGGCTGACCAAGGAAGTCTCCACCCCATAGCCTGCCTGAAAGCCAGTTTGAAATGGGTCTAAATGATCAGTTTCCTCCAAGACGGTCTGGAGCTGGGAGGCCACCACCTTCTCAGTCACCTTGTCCAGCCATGGAAGGTTGGAGACAGGGCTGTATTTGCTTAATTCCGAGGGATCCAAGGCAGGCTTCTTCTGAAGCGGTCTAATGATTGTCTCTATAAGACAAGGAGGCCTCTTGCCCTTCTTCAGAGAAGCATTTATGATCTCTACCGGGCCTCTACAACAGCCTCTCTGCCAGATATTATAAGCCATGTCAGGCAAGGCTCAATAGGGCAGGTAGTAGGCCGTATCATTTCAAGCACATCCTCAGGGGTCACGAACTGAAACTGATCTACGGTCATCACATAAGAGGAGCTGCTGGACACCTCGGCATCAGACTCTGTAACAATTGTGGAGTTTGAATCTAAGTCAGCCCAAATACGAGAAGTTTTGTCCACAAAAAACTCATTTAAAAAGGTCACAGCAAGTAATTGTTGGTTCCAAGTACTGATGCAAGGGGGAACAGGTGCACGTTAGCCCCTTCACGACCCTGGACAACTTCTCCAGACGTGAACTTGCAGATGTGATACAGGAGCTAAAGAATCGCTGCTTTGCCGCATATATCGCCTGAGCATAGATCTTTAAATGCTGTCTGTGTAATAATTTGTCGGATATGAGTCGAATAGAAGTAGCAGCAAGAAAATTGTGTCCTCCCTCCCCCAGATATTGTTGTAAACTTTGAGTCTGTTGCTTAGAGCTCAAGTGTGGTGTGGAGGGTGTTAAAAGCATTTGTATCCCATTGTTCCTCCAAGGAGCTTGGAGTGGTGGTGTCTCAATCCTCCCACCAACCCAGTGAAGTTGTAGATTAGACCGAGTCTTGTCCAAAACTGTGTTCACAGCTTAGCTGGGATTTGTCCCTCAAATCCCCCCTTCGTGCCTAACACTGCAGCCACTGAACCTTTCTGGCTCTCGTATATCTTTCTAATGTGTTTGTACACTTGACAGGCTTTTGAGTACTCCCCAATTATCATTTAGCTGGTTACTTGATGGGACAGACGTGGAGTGTGAAACAAGCATGCAAAGCACATTTCTATACTTGGTTGCCATGCAGACTTAGAGTTTTGTTCTCTGTGGGTAGCTTTTGAATCTCCTCAATTTTTCATGTGCTTGATATGGTGGATGGCCAAAGACAAAATCAAGAGCTTGTATTTTTAAAACTGAACTTTTAAACTGAGCAAGTACATTTAATAGGTACTATTAACATAAGTCTACATCACAAAGTTGGTTGTTAGTCCTGGTAGAAGGGTGTCTCCTAGATATGCTAGATGCATCACTTTTTCTTAATTTGTGTTTATTTTATAGACGGATCAATGTGGGGACCCGGTTTCAAGCAGAAATCCCACCTCTTAGAGATCGCTCTCTGGCAGCCTCTGACAAAGCTAAGGCAGAGTTGGTGTGGCAACCATGGGACAGACTTGAAACAGACACATCTACCCAAGAGCATGGTAAGGAGCTTGAAAACTGAGCTATCTTGATTAGTAGTGGGGCCGATTCGAGGGAACTTACCCGTATGCATTTTCATGCATGCATTCTTAAAGTTACTTGGAAGGTCAGCTGTCCTGTTGAAGGTCCTAAATCCTATTGTTGGACTTTGTCCACAGCCCACCTCTGTTGGTTGACCAGTGTTTGCTAGAAGTGGCTTGGAAGCGCACTATTCTTCTGGAGTGAAATTGTGCAGATTCCATGCTAATCACTCTGTGTGTTGTTTTTTCTCCTGCTCCTGGCGTATAAATGGGACAGACAGTGACAACATAGTGGTAGCAAGCTAAGGGCCTTGGCTGATCTGACTAGGAACCATTATGTTGTTTTTCTCCCAGGGAATTGGTGGGGTGTGTGTGTGTATGAGCAAGAGTAAGTAGGTGGTTTTCCTTATAAACTGACATTTTGGTTATTTCACCCCCCACTCCTTGTTTTGGCTGGATGTTTTGTGATCTAACAGTTGAAAACCTGGTAACTGCTGCTTGCTCAAGTATATTTCCTGGAGGTGGTACCAATCAAGAGCTGGCATATCACTGTCTACATGAAGCAAAAGGAAACATTCTGGTAAGTCTCCAGCAATCCTTGATGCAATCTAATTGGATTTGGCAGCAGGAGGGCTGTTAGTATTGATCTCTATGAGAGGGGAATGGTATTAGCCAAGTTTTATGTGCTTTGCAACAGTGTTCTCTCACTTTTTTCATCTGTGTGCGGAATGAGTTTTGTTCTGGGCGGCAGTCTCAAGGCAGTGTGTGTGCTTGTGCATTCAGAGTGGGACCTTCCTGATCCATTCTGAGCAGGATCTAAAATAAACTGAGCAGACGTCAAAAAACATGTGAGCGCGCACACACAAACGCCTTAGAGGGAACACTGCTTTGCAAATTCTCACCTTAACGTTGGATATTCTGGTAGCAGAACCTCTTACGGGCCCATTGTTTCCTCCTAGACCCATCATTGTGAGGTGGGGAGTGGATAGAATACACATTTTTGGCTCTTCCTCCTCCTGGTCCTCCTTTCAATGCTGATGGTGCATCTGCTTCTTGTCCATCACACTCATAGTACAGCGAGGAATCTCTAGGCTGACAACAGCTAATGTCTGCTTCTGTCTGTTAGCCAGTTGTGAGGAAGTATGCAAAAGTATAGGAGAAGAGTCAAAACTTGATTTCTCACTTCAGATGAAATCTGTATCTAAAAAGAGCTTCTGCTTCACTGGTTTATAATACAGGATTCTTTGTTTTTTATATTCAAGTATGTCAATGAGTCCTGTGGCCTTGGGGATACTTAATTTGAAGCTCTCTGCCTAAATATGTGTAATGAAATGTCTTCATTAATACCAACATGAAGTGCACACAGTTCATTGGCAGGAGTTCTCGCAGTAGAGATGATTTACGGAAGATGAGTTTATTAATGTTTACTGTCTCAGTTTTCTTTATGCAGTCATGGAAGCAATTGATTTCCTGGAGAGTTTAGAAAGATATTGGCCTCTATCTGCTTGCTTTGGAGTATTGTTTACTTGATTAAATGTGGGTGTTAACTGGCTTTGCAAAGAGCCCTTAATTAAAGCGGAACCCCTAGGTGGAAATTCTTCTGTAATTGGGCATGTGCTGACAGGAGCCATTAGCAAGGGAGAGAATACCTCTGTGTAGGAGAAGAGTATTAATTAATTATGTCTCAAATACCTTTATGGGTAGGTGGGAAGTAATTGGTATAGGCTGGAGAGAGAGGAGGATTGAGAATAAATGTAATCCACTTGATAAGTGTGTTTAGATACGGATCTGAGGCTCAGCTCAGCCATGTGCCCATTGTCAAGTCATCGGCTCTTTGCCCGAGTTCCCTACCTGTAAAGCTGAAATACTAAAGTACAACTGCACAGGATGTGAGTGTAGGAATGAGAGCAGCTGCCTTTTCTTTTTAGCTGCCTTGTGAGCTTTTTAACTGGGAAAGGCAGGATATAAATCAATAATAGTAATACAGTAATAATAGGTTATGAAGAGCTTCGCCATGCTCCTTCCCTCAGTGTTTTTTAAAAAACCACTAAAGACATACCTTTTTAAGGAGGCTTTTTAAAGCTCCATCTTTGGTTACATCTGGTAGGTCCTTTAGTTTTTAATTTCTGTAATTTTCAGTTTTTAGCTTTTAAAATAACTTTTAATTTGAACTTGATACTGCTTGTGGTTTTTAACCTGACTTTTAACTTGTTTACTCAAAAGTAACAAATGAAGCGAATTATTGTATATTGTATCTATTTTATTGTTGTAACCCGCCCTGAGCAGTAGTGTACTGGAGGGGCGGGGTATAAGTATTTTTAAAAATAATAAATAAATAAATACATGGAATTTTGGACCTCCCCACCCCCAAAGAAAAGATTAAGAGTGGGGGGAAAGTGAGTGGGGAGATTCTATTGAAGTTCTCGCAGAATGTAAACTGAAGGATCATGTGTTGAAATCTCCACTCATGAAGTTGCTTGCGGTGCAGTGGGTAAAATGATGCACAGGGACTTGAATTCCTTGAGTAGTTTTGTGCAAGTTCAATTCCACCCACAGATAGAGGGTAGTAGTAGCCCTGCTTCAAAGTATATATGTGTCAAGGTGGGCTTTGGTCCAGAAAAGCTTATGCCATGATGAACTTACAAATAGGTTGTATTAGGAACATAGGAAGCTGCCTTATACTGAGTCAGACCATTGGTCCTTCTAGCTCCCTCCCTGACATCTATCTCCAAGATAGGGCTGAGAGAGATTCCTGCCTGCAACCTTGGAGAAGCCGCTGCCAGTCTTTGTAGACAATACTGAGCTAGATAGACCAATGGTCTGACTCAGTATATGGCAGCTTCCTATGTTCCTAGCTCAGTATTATCTACACTGACTAGCAGTGGCTTCTTCAAGGTTGCAGGCAGGAGTCTTTCACAGCCCTGTCTTGAGTTGCCAGGGAGGGAACTTGGAACTTACTGCATGCAGATGCTCTTCTCAGAGCGGCCCCATCCCTTGAAGGGAATATCTTACAGTACTCGTGCACATAGTCTCGCATTCAAATGCAAACTAGGGTAGACCCTACTTAGCAAAGGGGACAATTCATGCTTGCTACCATAAGACAAGCTCTCTTCTCCTTTCGCATTCCAAATGTTTGTATGTAAGTTGGATGTTCATAACTCAGAATGCATATAGTTCCTATGGGGGATGGCTTGTTTGTATGTGTGGGTTGACGTTTATAAGTTGGGGACTCCATTAATTTAATATGCTATGGAGCTTTGTTTGTAAGTATGGGTTGTTTGTAAGTTGGGGAGTATTAGATTTTACGGTGCCTGTATTAGATTTTAAGGTGCCACACAGCTCTGAGAAGAGAGGAGAGCTGGTCTTGTGGTAGCAAGCATGACTTGTCCCCATAGCTAAGCAGGGTCTGCCCTGGTTGCATATGAATGGGAGACTTGATGTGTGAGCACTGCAAGAAATTCCCCTCAGGGGATGAAGCCGCTCTGGGAAGATCAGAAGGTTTCAAGTTCCCTCCCTGGCTTCTCCAAGATAGGGCTGAGAGAGATTCCTGCCTGCAACCTTGGAGAAGCCGCTGCCAGTCTGTGAAGACAATACTGAGCTAGATAGACCAATGGTCTGACTCAGTATATGGCAGTTTCCTATGTTCCTCTGTTCTGTGCTGGCTACAACAAACTAAACCCCTCTGCTTGCCTACCTCAGAGAATTTACTACAGGGATGAATAAGCAACTTCTATCTATTCTGAATCTCCTTACTACTGTGGACTCTACATGTATCACTTGTAAACTATAAAGATCACACTTGTTAGATAGCAGTGTACTTGTTCCAAGTGTTAGCGTTCCATCATAAAACTAGTTTATCTGTGGTTTCTCCCCAGACTGCTCTGACCAAATTGCTGCTGAAGAAGTCTGTGCGATTGTCAAACCACCCCCTGGCAAATTATCACTACACAGGTATACTGAAAATGAGGTAGCGAGCATTACTGCTTCGATTCCCTTTCTTTTGTTCTGACCTGTTCAGGCATAAAACAATGAGTGCTTTTACTCACATACAGTGCCCACAAGAGTGCGCTAGGAGGCCCGGCCCACATGCCAACTATGAGTACAGCATTTGTCTGTTGAGATGAAACCCTGTGCCTGGGAAGAGATCCTTCAAATGACTTGGGAAGGTTGAGATGCCCCATGTTTGTACAAGTGCTGTATTTGTGGTCAGCGGTGGGCCAGGGCTCTGGAGTGTGTCGAGAGGCGGGGACTTGACAGTGTGCTTCAGGGGATGTCATGATTGTGTACATGGTTATAAAACAACTGAATAGGGCTAATATTTAGGCATAGTGGAGTTTTGAAGGTCATCATCCTCATATGCAGGGTTGCAGTTAGATTTGAGATATGTTGCTTGACAACCAAATATTGGCAGCAGTTGGTGGCCTCTCCCAGGGGCTGTTGAATTGTTTCTCTCCATCTCCCCAGCCTCATCTGTATGCACAGTGGGATTGTAGCAAAACCTAAATAATTACGCTTCCTTCTCGCCCCACTCGTCTGTGTATGACTGAACATTGGCTTTCCCTTGACTATGGATAGTGGATGCTAAATTCACTAAGCAACACGTTCAGGGAGATCATACGTTCAAATTAAGATGAGGTTAGACCCAAGGAAGCATAGATGGAAATAAGTTAGGCAACGGAGCTTCCTACCCTGTGCTCTTCCCCCTAGAGCTTCTCCTGAGGGTCAGCAAGATCTCGGTAGCGGATTTCCCCACTCCTGCCTGCAAACATCCGCCCCCCCCGCCCATCACTTCCCAGACCATTTTGGGCAAGGGGTCCCCCAGCCCTCAGGAGTGATGGGGCTTTTTGTTCTGTGTTTGTTTAGGAAGCTGCAGTAGGGAGGAGAGACAGGAAAGTCCCTTTGCATGAGCTTTCTTCTGCTTGTGTTTCTCTGGATCCAGCCTTTTGTTCCAGCTGTTACTTGTGCACATGCTGTGAAGAGGAAGTCCCCTGGCCGCCAAGGTTTGGGGGAGCCACCAAGGCTCAGCCAGGGCACCCCCTTGTTCCCTCCCACACCCAGCTGGCAAACGTAGCACTCGCTGGCTGGGAGCACGAGGCAAGCCCCTCTCCTCTCCTGCCGGTATTTCACTGAAATGCTAGCAGTGCTAGGGGGAAAAGCCCAGCCAGTCAGATACAAGGGGGTGAGGCCCATGCCAAGAACGGGGCCTGTCAACCCTGGCATTGCTTCCCTTCCCCAGTCATCAGTTGGTGGAATCGCTACAGGGAGCTCCTTTCTCTGCCTCCTCGAGAAGGCAGGGAAAGGAGTTCCCTGTCAGCAATTCCATGAACCACTCAGGGGAAGGGAAGTTCTACCAGGGCTGATGGGCCCCATTCTTAGCATGGGCCCCACCCCCTGCATCTGAGGTTACACACAGGTGGCGTGGCCTTGCTGCCATGATAAAACCTAGGGGGCAGGGAGCCGCTGGAGGACTTTGTCCTCTGGCCATGGCAAAGCTCCCTACGCACCTGGAAGGGATTATGTGAACCCAAGGCTTGACCACCTCTTAATGTGCATAAAGATGGAGGCGAAGGGGTTTTGAATAGCTCTGTAATGGTTGTTTGGACTGGAGGACAACAAAAATTCAGTTCCTATTCTGCTTGTATACTTCAGTATCAAGTTGCTAATGGTGTAGAACACTAGTAAACTCAATACCAGCTTGTTGCTTCTTTTTTCACAGTTGTTTTCCCAGTGGAACCAAAACTGCTTTCATCCTGATTCTGTAATATCTATGACAGCTTGTACTTGATGCATTGCTTAGTTCAGTACAGGCTACTTTTAGAAACTATGCTAAAAATACCATGCGTAGCAACTTGTGAAAATGGTGAATCGACAAGAAATATAAGAAACAGCCATCTTAAATTCAGAGTTCCTAGAAACAAGTTCAATGTATTATATTGTATGAGTAGTGCTGGGCTCTTGTGGTCTTAAAGGTGGTCAAGTACTGACCATAGAGAGAAAAATAGCACTCTTGTTGGAGACTTTTTCTCTCCTACATTAGGAAATAGAAGTAGTTTCTAATCCCCTCATTAGAGGTGTATTTCTGAATCTGTTATGGAGGAAGAATGAATTTGGGACATAAACCCATACTTGCCCTCCTCACTCTTGTGAGGTAAACCTTGGGAGCATTATCAGATTTTTCTGTACCTAGTATCTCTCATTTTAAAAGAGATCATAATTGGAAACAGAAGCTACAGATGTAGTCAAGACATAGACTTAATTTTTGCAATTTCCATGACCTAAAAATGGCTTTGAGGGTAAGAAGAGCTCTTGCCCTTTACTTACAATTGTTCATATTTCAGACTTCCTCATTAATTTATTTCCATGATGCACAAAGATCACATTTCACTGAGGTTGTGCAATATGAATAACTGTGGGAAGAGAGTGGATTGTGTAAAATTACTGCTGGAAATGTAGCTGCCATTTCTCTCCTTGAATTTCAGCCATGACCCGAAGAACTGCTTGGGATCACACAAGGGGCTTGTGCTACCCCAGCAGAATTGATTGCTTTGATCAGCTGCCCTAACTGCTTTTGAAGCTTCCCTCTAGGGCTATTCATGCAATTCTTAAAATAAGGATGGGGGAGGCAAGCAGCCCCAGTTCAGAGGCTCATGAGAACCCATGCAACTCCTTCCAATCCAGCCTGTTCAGATCTGGGTAGCCCAACTTTTATACCTTGGTATTTACCCAGGTAGGACAAAAATAGCAACTGTCCTACCTTGGTGCCCCAATCATGTGGGTGTATTTGCCATTCCCAGCAGTCCCTGGGGCTAGCAGCCACATTTGTAAGAGAATGCTGTGGCTAGAGGGCCTGTCATCTGTGAATGTGCTGCTCTGCAAAGCACACATTCTGTTCCTTTCCTAGCAATGGCTTCAGTAGGGCTGGGCCCACCTCCGGACTCTTCCTGGCCAATCGGAGGATGGCTAGTACTGTAAGAGGAATTTCCAGTCTCCAGCCAGCCCAATGCATGCTAAGATAGCTCTTTTGATCATAGTACCCAGCTCCCCCACTGCCTAAGTGTGTTACCTAGCAAATAGGACCAAGTAGCACTCTTGACACTCTTGGCAGTCTGAAACTCCTGCTTCTTCCCAGTGGCAAGGATGGTTTGTTTAAGTCCCTGAGGGGTTGGTTGAGGGAACAATAATGAAAAACATCCACTTCACCAAGTCTCAAGTGCTGTTAATTAATTATATGCACTAGCGTATCCATAGCCCATGGGTTGTGAATGCTGTCTATGTTCATTTAATATGAACCAGTTAGAGATGACAGTGCCCACTGAATTGCACTGTGAGAGCTTGAAAGCACCTTATTGAACAACAGCACCTCATTCTTGTATTTCCCCTCACACTGAAACTTCTGCCCCACCTTTCTTAATACTGTTGGTTGACCTTCTCTGATGTAAAGGTGGAGCTTATTGGCCTTGATGTCACAGTGGCTTGTGGCTCTTGTTCAATTTTTGACTTGTTCTGATATCACCAAAGTCACTGGGCACTCTAGATCAAACCTCTGGACGCCAAGAGGGATGGGGGAGACCTTAGAACTTTGAAACCCACAGTCTTAGTGCAGATTGATCAGTTTTGGAGTCCTTTGATTAAAACACATACAGTACTTCGTTTATGTTTAACATATAATTATAAATCTAACTTGCATTCATACACACACGCACACACATGTATGTATGTATGCATGCATGCTGAGAGCCAGTATGAGCTCTGGACTAGGATCAGCGAGGTCAAGGGTCAAATCTGCACTTGGCTGTGAATCTCACTGGGTGACCAGGGGCCAGTTACTATTAGAGCTAGGCTCAGTGTCCTCCCACATACTACGCTCCTGCTTTTTCCAGGTTGAAAAAATGGCGGGGGAGGCGTGTCACCTTTGTGAGGGGCACTCATGCACCCTTGGAAGTGGCTGCAGTAGCGCTTAAAGCGCTGCTGGGCTTTGCAGTGTCTGCTGCCCACCATTTTCTTCCCAGTATACTGCTGAAAGACTGGTGGCAGCCAGTGTGAAGCCCAGCAGTGCTTGAAGTGGTGCTGCGGCTGCCATTTGCAGAGAGGTAGGGGTGTGTGTGTGTGTGTGTGTGTGTGTGTGTGTGTGTGTGTGAGAGAGAGAGAGAGAGAGAGAGAGAGAGAGAATTACTGCCCTATCACTAACATTGGTCAGCCATTCTTCCACTCCCCTAAAGATGTTTCTCACTTTCATGGCTCCCCCAACAAAAATATTAAAAATTTCTCTCTGCCCTGCAAAGCCTCCAGCATAGCAAACTTTGCCAGAGGTATGGGAGGTGAAAAAATGCTGCCCAGCTTAACCTACATCACATAGTGGTTGTAAAAAAATATGGGGCCTCTGTATGTGTGTGTGTGTGTGTGTGTACATATACTGAAAAAACCTGAATGTTTGGCAGACTAGTTAAAAGAGGCTTAGTGAAGAATTAGTTAAAAGAACAAAAAATGGATTGAAAAAAGTGCAACAAATTAGTGTCTGCCAGTTAGGGTATTTGATGTAGCATTTACCTAAAACTATTGTACCAGTACCAAAATAAAACAAACACAAGCCCCCTGGTAAAACAGCTGTCATGCCAGATGAATAAGGTCAAATACTGCTCAGACAAGGTAGTGGAGTCATTTTTAAGACATGCCCACCTTAGCACAAAAACACGTCATTGTCTGGGGAGGAATAAAAATGTAACGAGTTGTGTTCTACGCTCTCTCTTTGCAGGATCAGATAAGTGGAGTGCGCTTGAGAAAAAGCTCTTCAATAAGGGCCTTGCCATCTACAAGAAAGATTTCTTCTTGGTTCAGAAACTTGTGAGTTTTTGTTTTTGTTTTTTCCTAAACCCTAACCCTTGCAAAAGAATTGATCCACAGGACACACACACACTGACCACGGTGTTTACTTGAGTCTTCAGCTGAACACTTTCATATATTAGTGTTATGTAATGAAATGAAAATGCTAGTCATTTCTGTGCTATTTTATAGGTGACACTTTCCTGCATTCTGGTAATCTCACCATAGGTCTGCATGCTGTGGAGGATGAGAAGTTTATTTTGCCCCAGTCTGTGTGATGCCATATACTTCAAGTATAGAAAAAGCATGTTCACATATGGAGATTATATCTGTGGAAGAAAGAATCTCGTATGAAGTAGTTGTGGGAAGCAGTTGCCTGTAGAAGCTGGAATTTGCATCTCAGAGATAGAGGGAAGCAGTGGGAAGTGTGGAACTTTGTTAGTGTTCTGTACTTTGCTCTCATTCATCCAATTTTCAAGATTTCTTAGGGGCATCATGCGAAGGATGGAAAGGACTGAAAGGGAGAGTGTTGCGGGAAATCACTTGGGGGAAGAGTGAAAAGTTCTGAGAGGAAGGGTGTATATTAGATTGTTTTGCTAGGATTTTTTTGTCTCAATGGTTCTCCCACACACACTTTTCCAGTGCTTTGACTTTTATTATTCCCCCCACTCCTCGGAGACATTTGTATTGCCCTCATCCTTCCATTATTAAGTCCCCAGCTCACTCAAGCCAATTCTACATTTCTTGCTATCTGACTCCAACCCTATAATCACACATAACATTGCCAAGTTCTGTGTGTGGCAGCGTGTAGAATTCATCGGGTCCTGACAGACAGCAAGAGCTAAGCAGGCCCAACACAGCACATGGTCATACAGTGTAGTTTTAAACTGCATAACATTTTGTAGTTGTATAGTTTTACAGATTTTAACCACTTAAAGCTTTTCTTTCGTCTCACCCATTTTTCACTTAAAACCACAGTTTTAAGGTAGCTCACCACAGTTTAACCGTAGTTGTATAACAGTGTAAAGCTTTTAGTCTCTCTAGTCTCACAGTTCTGGGCAAAGCCTGACCTAATGCTTTTTTAATGTACCAGTAATCTATTTTATGCTGGTCAAAGACCATAATAAATATTGATTGATATTCTCCCCCCTTGCATTGAATTTTTGTTGACTTCCTTAGTCTTTGGGATAGAGCAGAATGAATATCTATCTATATTTATGTATACACACATACATACATGTGAGCATATGAAGGCACACGCATACACGGGCGGGAAGAGAGAGAGTTAGTTTATTACTAAGTTTGTGACTGATCTTCATTAAACAAAACACCAGATTTTGACCACAGTCCTGGAAACTGCATGATGGTGGAACTTGTGAATCTCCGCCTCCTGCCACCATTTTTTAAAATAGCAGCCCCTCCCCATCCCTGTTCCCATAGGAGGGGCACTTTTTGAAACCTATAAAGTTTTGAAAACAACAGTTGGGAAGGACTGCTGTTTGACAGAAAAAAGCCAGGTGCTACTGGATATGTGATAAAACCATAGAGAAGGGTAATATACCGGAAGTAACTTGTGAGTTGCATTCTGTATTTCCGAAGGACATGCATAGACCTAGCAAAGGTGTTTTGTGTTGTTTAATATAACTGACTGGCTTTGTTTCTTCCTTTCTTCTTACCTCTCTCTTCATTCCAGATAAAAACCAAAACGGTGGCCCAATGTGTTGAATTCTATTATACATTCAAAAAGCAAGTGAAAATAGGCCGGAATGGGACTTTAATCTTTGGGGATGCTGATGCAGCAAGCGAAAGAGCTTTTAAAGATGAAGCTGAAGTAGATATCAAGGTAACTTGTCAGAACCTTTATTGTGCTTGGTGTTGGCTTTTCCTTTGCTGGATAATTATAAAATTGCACAGATGGCAATAAAGTCTGAAAGCCTAAGTCAGGCATCCCCAAACTGCGGCCCTCCAGATGTTGCTGAACTACAACTTCCAGCATACCCAGCCACAAAAAATTGTGTCTAGGGATGCTGGGAGTTGTAGTTCAGCAACATCTGGAGGGCCGCAGTTTGGGGATGCCTGGCCTAAGTAGTCAATTTCTTATTAGCAACTGAATGACTGGTGAATTTGAGATTTCTTATTAAACTCCACCAGCAAGAATGGTTACAGTGATGATCCCTGGGCTCCATTGGTCTAGGATAGATGCTTCTCTTAATGTCCTGTCTGTGCCCTGAAGTGAATTTTCTAACTTGTGTTTATTTTCCTCCCATTATGAAGAGCTCCCATAGGCTTACACGTACTCTTCCTCCCCGAACATACAATGAAGATTATGAAAACACTGATGATGAAGAGGAAGAAGAAGCTGAGGAAGAATTGACTGTGAAAAAGGAAGCAATAGAAAAGGAGGAACTGCAAGACAAGCACAGCAGCACAGCACTTCCCAAACCCACACAGAATCTACACAGTGAGAATCCAGTAAGTGTGACCAGCTTTAGCAAAATAAATGGCTGTCTTCCCTTAATGTTTCCAGTGGCTTCAACTGAGAACATTTTGTATGGCTAGCTGTAGCAGGATCCTATCAGTCAAAGATGGGCTTGCAAATGTGGATGCATAAAAGCCCTATTCAGGCATTACAGTGTACATGCATATAGGTGTCTGTGCATAGGACCAAACACATGTGTCTGGTTTTGTGTGCATGACTACATATTAAAAGTGAATCTGGGTGCAGGCCCCATGGGATGCACAGTACAGATAGGAAGTACACGACCGTGTGTGTGTGATATGTAAATAATTGTGTGCGTGTGTGTACAGATTTGTATGTGCATATACTGTACATGGATTATATGTATATTTAACCTAATGTGTAGATAGGGTAATATTTTATACCCAAAGAAGTTTTCTGAAATTTCTCCAGTTTTTAACAAAGAAACAGATATTAAATTATGGCTTCCAATTGGCTTGAGATCTCCTTACTGCTTGGTTGGTTTATGCAAATCAAGTGTTGTCATGGGCAACTGTGCCCCCATTGGCTGGGTGGAGGGAAAACAAAAAATGATGGAATTTCAAAATGTTTTGAAAGGGCCTGGGGAGGGAAAGCAGAGTCAGCCCTTAGTGTGCCCTTGAAGAGGATACATCAAGAGAAGAGGAAGGAAGGAATCAAGGAAGGTTTGATTTTGTAGTTTTTGCAGCACTGAGTATATCTCAGATTGACAAAGGCAGAAATTGAGAGCCTGCCTGCTTTCCTTGAGTTGTGGTTTGGTCTATTTGTGAGATGGTGGTGTGGCAAGAAATGTTCAGTGGCAGGCGTGTGTGTGTGTGTGTGATATTGATTGATTGCTTGGTTATAGCTGTGATCGCTCCACGTCTGGCCTTGAGAGTAACTTGTGCTTCACTCACTACTCTGGTCTTCTCTGCAATCTGCATTGCAAGGTGTACTCAATCAAAATGTAGCTGAAGACATTATTCCAGTTGAGCTTATGGCTATGTTTGCTGGCTGCTAAGGGTGCTGCTGTGGCAGCTGTTGCAATAGTGAAGTAAAGAGTAATAATTGCATGTGGGAGCAACTTGTGCCATAGGAACATAGGGAGCTGCCATATACTGAGTCAGACCATAGGTCAAGCTAGTTCAGTATTATCTACCCAGACTGGCAGTTGCTTCTCCAAGACTGTAGGCAGGAATCTCTCTCAGCCCTATCTTGGAGATGCCAGGGAGGGAACTTGCAACCTTCTGCTCTTCCCAGAGTGGCTCCACCCCCAAGGGGAATATCTTACAGTGCTCGCACATCAAGTCTCCCATTCATATGCAGCCAGGATGGACCCTGCTTAACTAAGGGGACAAGTCATGCTTGCTACCACAAGACCAACTCTCCTACCAGTGATGTTACTGCAGTGCAGGCACTTTAGCTGGCAGTGGGTTCTGGGTCAGTGATTCTATTTTGGTCATTTTTTGACTGTGTGTTTGGCAAAATGTGGAGTGTGTTGTGCGCAGTGGTCCCTTTAATTTTTTCATCTCTGTGCGGAATGAGTTTTGTTCTGGGTGGCAGTATCAAGGCAGTGTATGCGCACCTGCATTCAGAATGGGGCTTTCCTGATTCAACCTGAGTAGGATCAAAAATGAACTGAGCGGACATTCAAAAACTTGTGAGAGCGCACACGCCTTAGAGGGAACAGTGGTTGTGAGGGATTGTGTGCTTCTGTTCTGCAGTGTTTTTCAAGGCAGAGTTGCAGAATGTGTGCACGCTGCTTGTTTTGGCCATAGGGAACAATGGGGAACTTGAAACTCCCCATTGTACCCCATGGTTAGGCCCTAGGGACACCAATGTGGGCTGGGTGGTACAGCATGATGGGTGCTACCTACCACCCAACCCCTAAAACAAATGGGCAAGCAGGCTTTTTTTTTTTTTTATAAATTAACCTTTCCCCCAAACTTCCATAGGGAGCTCGATTGAAACGTGAAATCAAATTTGTGCACATCGCTACTTACTTGTTAGATTGTATATCTCTCAATTCCTCCAAGGTAATTACAATGAGGTGGATTTTTTTAAATCTTAAAAATAATTCCTGCAAGAAAATGTGATGGATATATAGGAAAATATGGTCTCTGATATGGGCCCAGTGTATTTAATTTAGAATTTGATAGCTCTGAAGAAGTTTCTTGAGACTGGAACATTGATGTTTATGCTTCTGGCAACCCACTCCTGTTAGGCAGGCCACCAAATTCTGCACTACCTCAAGCTTCCAGATAGTTTTCAAGGGAAGTTCCATTCATTATAGTAGTCCAACCTTGAGATTAGAAGGCCACACATTCCTGTCACAAATTGGTCCAGGCTTCTACGGTAGTGGTATTCCACTACTATGGGGACAGTTTTCAGCCCCGCCCCGCCCCCATCTGTGTGAAGAGTTTGGGGTGGATTTAAGGGATGGTGGTGTTGTTTCTGCTGCTGCTGTTGTTTGATCTTGATTGTGTAATCTCATTTAAATTTTAATAAGAAGTTAATACCAAAAACATAAGAGTAACCACTGGGGAATGTCCTCTTTGTTGTGGGCCTAAGTCAGTATTTTAAGGAGACAATGTTTTCCCCTACTTATGACATGATTTGTAGAGGGGTACAGAATGTTCCAAACTTGGGACATTCCATTTTGAAACGCGCCATTTTGACCGTTTCAAACTCTGACTAGAATGCCCTTGGAAAGAAGGGCCTGTTCCAAGCTCAGAACGGAACAGCCCAGTTACAACATGGAATGTTCCGAGTGCCATTTTAAACATTAATTAATAATAATTAAAAATTTAAGGCTGATGAGGGTGCCGTTGAAGGGGCAGCAAGAGTTATTTAGATTTAAGAAGTAATTACCAGTGGTAACTCCAGACCTGTAAGTCTCTGTCCCAGTCAGAGCAGCGGTGGCCTGCCCAGTGCCCACCATTCTTAGTGGTAGCGAAGTGGTTCCAGCAGTGAACTGGCCTCTGCTGGATCTGGATCGCCACCACTCAGGATGGCGGGCAGGCAGCTGCTGCTCTGACTGGCAGGGAGACTTACAGGTGCCAGCAGCCCAGCGTTACTGCCGGTAATCACTTCTTAAAGCTAAATAACTCTCACCACCCGCTCACCGGCCTTACATTTAAATTATTATTTTAAAAAAATGTTTAAAATGGAACTCTGAATGACTCAGAACGTTCCGATGGAATGTTCCTCAAATCTGCATTCCATTCCAAGCTCACCTCTAATGATTTGTGGTATACAGGAAGTCCCCAATTTGCAGACAGGTTGTGTTCCAAAAGTTCATTTGTAAGTTGGATGTTCATAACTCAGAACTTACATATTTTCCAAGAGCAACAACTTTTGTGTGTGTGCGGGCTGGTGTTTATAAGTTGGGAGCTTCCTTAATATATGTTAGGAAGCTTTATAAGCTGGATGTTTGTAACTTAGGGAGTGCCTGTAAGATAGTGTGTTTACCCTTTAATATTTGAAACGTCTCATGCCTTGATGTATTTAAACTTTTTCACAGTGGTTTTACAACATAATTATATATTTAATTTCCATGCTTTGTTTGGAAGTTTTTCATCAAAATGAGATGATGTTGCTGAACCACATCTCTGGCCATTGTCCAGCACCCACTCTCTCTTGGATTTTTTGATGCTCCAACTTGTAAATCTCTTCCTGTGTAGGCTGGCAGCCTCCTCCCAGAAAAGCACCAGGAGCCCAGTGCTCCTCGAGGGACAGAAGCTAGAGGTAGAGCTTCAAAGAGGACAAAGGAGATGCCTATTAAATATCGAAAGAGTTCTCCACCTGCACAGAAGAGAAGACGGAAGCCAAAGCCTAAACCAGACACCACCAACAAAACCCAGAACCAAGAGGAGGAATTTCCATGCAAGAAATGTGGCAGGTAAGAATGGAAAAATTCAAGAGGTGGAGGAGAGAGGTTCTCACATTGCTTCCATACAAAAGGAATGTGGAGTTACAGAGGTGATAGCCTATACTTCCTTTCAAGTTACAGCTCAGATTATAATTATAGTCTCCCAATTGTTAATTGCTTCCTGTAGTTGCACGTGGATGTTCCTTGGTATTCGTGTACTTCCTGCTTCAAAGGTGCCATGTTCCACCTTTGCTCTTGTCTTCATTTTTGCTGGTATGAACTGAGTGATTCCTGTAGGGATGGAAAAATGCTTCAGAGACTTTCTGAAGAGAAGTTTCTATGTCCATTATATTATCTTACATTATTATCACTACAACAGCAGACACCAAGTAAGGATCGATAGGGGGCTTATTGAACATAAAATGGCCTCACTTCAGTGTGTTTGTATTGCTTTGTCTCAATGCACTGGAAAAACAATGTTTGTTTCCCATGGGGATCATTATGTTAGAAACTTCAGTTCTCTGTCAAACTTAGATAAACTGAAGACTTGCATGATCTGAAAAGAAGGGAACATCTGTCCAACGTTTTCATAATTTGAGACAATGAAGTTTAACTGGCTGATGCAGGACACACTGTTGACCTGTAGGATTGTCAGTTGGTGGTCAGTGCTGTTTTGCTGTATCTTGCACTGATGGAAGAAACAGATAATGTTCACTGGCCTTCCAAGTTCTTTGTTCTTGCAATTTGCTGATTCAGTTTACTGATTCAAGGAACTGAATCAACAGAGGGTGCTAGCCAGCCCTGTAGATGGAAGTTATCTGTCAATAGTATTTCTTGGGTTTTCATAAAGATTTTAACATGTTGTCTGTCCAAAGGCTGCTAAGATAATGCAGCGTGTGTTTGTACAAGAGTAAAACTCTGTCTAAGCTTCTGTCATGTGGTGGTCTGCTGATAAGGTCTGTTTTTCAGCTGCAGCAGCCACCAAGTTATTAAGGGTTGCTTGGATGCCCCAGAATATACAGAAATTGTGGGGAAGAACTGGTTTGAAGCCTGAGACCACCCTGTCTACCACAGCCAAAGTTCTGAGGTTCCCCTCACTATTCTGGATACAGTGTCTTTTCAAGAAAGCATGTAACGAAGCAATCCAGACAAGGGTTTCTCAACTGGTGGTACTTCAGATGTTGCTGAACTAAACCTCCCATAATCCCAGTCACAATAAATTGGGAGAACCACCAGTTGAGAAATCCTGATCTATGCAGTCTTTTGAGCAAAACAGGAGCCCAAACTGATGCCCACGAATAAAAATTACTTCATTATAGAAAGTGGAAAGACATGGCATTAAACACAAAAAAACTAATAAAAATAATTACTTAGATGGATGCCTTTCTGCGCCACTTGACTAAAATAAAACTACTAAGCAGGGCTCAGTCATCCAAGTTCCAAAGCCATTTCAACATGTCCAAGATGCCTGGTACTGAAGCTCTTCCAGTCCTAAAGCAGCCCATCTGTCTCCTACGCAGGTGTCTGGTAGAAACCATCACAGAGAAAGCTACTGCTACTCTCGTCTGTCTTTAAATTTAAACATCCCCATTTTGGTAACAAGTTCATACTTGGATGCCTCCTAGGTCAATTAAAACTGGGCCAGTCATGATGATGACATTCACTGGAGTCAGATAAACAAAGTTTATATAATAGTTAAATTGATAATCCAAGAGAGAGATACCATATCATAAATTACTTTTGAAACTTCACTCAGTTTTAAAATAGATCTGCCATGCAGCAAATTAGTGGGCAAGAGACTGCTGCTGTTCAGGAAACACATCCAGTGCCCATGGACACACAGAACTAGTTGTGTGCGCCTTTGCATCCAAACTGGTCCATCCAAATGAACCTGTAAGATAACATCTACCTTCCTCCTAGGCAAAGCCTCAGGGAGTCTACCACACTTAGCATTGAGCCGTAGGCCCCTCCTCACCCTGCCCACTCCAACATTTTCCCAATAGTTTTCCACTGGCTGTTGGTGCTGGAAGAGGAGGAATTCAAGAGTGGTGAGATAATACTGCCTTCCTCCTGGGCTTAGTTTTAGCAACCTCGCTGCCACTGCCACCACACTTTGGACTGGGCTGTTTTGTTTATATTGTGATCCCCTTGAGGACAGGACTATTAATGTTTAGGGGGGAAATGCTAAAAGCTACACTGACCCCATGGAATAGAACAAGATACTTCCCTGAAGGCCGCCTTCATGGAAGAGGTGAGTGTGTGGCTATCAAAATTTAACAGAGGAAATGCAGCACACGCACACACCCCTACTTAGACTGATTTTGTTTTACTTGCTCCCAAAATGAACATTGACATGGCTACTGCCACCAAGAGAGCCCAGTCAGGTCACGATCATCATAGGAACTGGATCTGTTGTTAGTTTAACTGTGCGATCCCCCTCCTGATTGTATTTATGTTTAATGGATTCAGTTCAACATATGGTTGTTTGAGTGGTTTACAATGCTAATAGTTTCTGCAAGAATTAATATTGCTTATGCAGAAGCAAGCCTTGACATATCCAGGATGAGTGTTTGATTACTCAGAATTTAGAAAACACAGAGCTAGTAAAATTGATGTACGATGTAAGACTGATGACAACTGATTCTTTCATACATGAAATACGACATTTAAACATAGTCTTTAGGGTCACTTTGAGACTATGGATATATAATACCATATACAGTATCTCAGGAACTGCATCATGTTCAGTATATGTTTTAGGACTTAATTTGTATATTCTTTTTAAAAACAGTTTCATAGAAGGTAGGTCTGTCAGTTCTCTGTAGAACTGAGGAGGTAATAATAGAAATCCCCACATCCAGACACAATAATGCTTCTAATCGGCAGATGCCAGCAACAAACAGAGGAAAGCTGTCTCCACTATGCCCTGTTCTATGAGCCTTTTAGAGGTATCTAAGTGGCCACTGCTGCAGACTGAACACAGAGTCAGATGGGCCATTAGTCTGATGCTGCAAGGCCGTGGACAGAGGGCTGGTGTGTTTTGTGCTTCCTTTGGGCACCTGTGAGCCTCAAATTAAATTAGTGTGAAGCCCTGTATGAATGCACAGCAAAATAAAATCACCAGGGCCAGATCAGTAACCATCCTTATAGAAAACACAGGGGTACAAATCAGTGCCGCAGGCTCCAAGATGGTTTGCTGGTGGTTGCCGCATGTTGTTACGGGAGGCACAAAGCTAATCCAGGGCTCCCAGTCCTGGGAGGTGATTTTGACTATGCACTGAGAAGAAGGTGAGAGCAGAACTATTTCTATAGGTGGCCCTGCTCTGTGAAGTTCACAGCTTTTTCTACCAGAAAGGCAGGTTGAGCGAGAGGAAGCGATTACATTGTGTTCATGTATGTTCCTACAGAATCTTCTACAAGGTGAAAAGCCGCAGCGCACACATGAAGAGCCATGCTGAGCAGGAGAAGAAAGCGGCAGCTCTGAAACAGCGGGAAAAAGAGGAGGCGGAGGCAGAAGCAGCTCGCAGCCGGGCGCAGCGCGAGGAAAGCAGGGACACTGGAAGCACTAGTGGGAGCAGCAGCAGCAGCTCCGATGACGATGTAGACGTGTAGCAAAGAGCCTGAGGAAGCTGAGAGTACAGTCAAGTTGCAGCCTCTGACTTGTGATATCTTTGCATCTGTACATGTACCGTTGCCCATTTAGACAGACTCCAGCCCTCCTGCTTCCTCACTTGCCTTGGTAACACAGATTGTGTTGAACTGGTGGGATTTTTTTTTAAAGTGTAACCTTGAAATGTCTATTTTTTAAAGAGAACCAAAATTTTATGAATTATTTTTTATTTATAAATAACTATTGCAGTAGATAACAACTATTGAGGCGGGGGGGGGGGCGGGGCGGTGGATTCAGTTTCTCTTCAGTTCAAACCAACCATCCTTGTGCTTGCCAGGAATTACAGTAGGGAGCCTTGGGCATGGCATGCATACCCATGCAAGATAAAAATCTGCGGGGGCATCTAGATATTGACACCAGTGACTGCGAATTTTCTTGTGTAGCGTCAAAAATTTTCTTCCAGTTACTTCCTTTTCCCAACTTCTGGTTTTCTTTGAAGTTCAACGCTTGCTGCTGGTCTCAATCCATCTAGTTAGAGGTTCAACATATAGATTTTTTTTCCCTTTTGTCATATGATATGAAGAATTATTTTTCAGACTAACGCATTTTAAAATAATTTCTTAATTTCTAAAATGCTCTGTAGGCTGAGGACTGTGGTTGCTCAAGAAATTAGTCTATAAATTTGTTTCCGAAAACATCCAGTATTCTGCACAAAAATACATGAATTGGCTGGTTCAGAAACTTCTAATTATGCAAATGTTTTATTTGCATGTTTTAATTGTTGAAATTGGGTTTTACTTGCTCTTAAAGAATTGAGACATTTTAAGACAAATCAAGGGCTCAGAACAGTGGAAGAAGAGGCATATCACCTTTCGCTGTTAGCAAATGCAGGTAGCATACTTTTAGTTGCTTCTTTAAAAACCATGAGGGACATGGTTGGTTTTGTACATCATGAAAATTGGAATTTTTAGAATCTTGGAATGCATTGCTTTCTGAATTGACAGCTGTATTGAACATTTCACAGTGAAATTGTGTCACAAGCCCCTGGTTTCTGGAGGTATATATTTATCTTTGGATTTAAATCTCTGTTTCTCAGTACCACTAGCATCTGATGGACAGATGAGGAGTGTGAGACTTTTGCTAGGATGAGGCTACTTGGCTAATTCCAGTAAACCACAGCAAGATTCCTGTGGCTCAGCTGTTGAAGTGTGAGCCCCACTAATAACTGGAGACATTCTGAGAGCTGAGCTACAGGATCAATAGAATCCTATATTGTGCAGGTCTTACAGGACAATATTAAGAACATAAGAACAGCCCTGCTGGATCGGGCCCACGGCCCATCTAGTCCAGCATCCTGTTTCACACAGTGGACTACCAGATGCCACTGGAAGCCTACAGCAGGAGTTGAGGGCATGCCCTCTCTCCTGCTGTTACTCCCCTGCAACTGGTACTCAGAGGCATCCTACCTTTGAGGATGGGGGTGGCCCTCCAACTAGTAGCCGTTGATAGACCTTTCCTCCATGAAGTTATCCAAGCCCCTCTTAAAGCCATCCAGGTTGTTGGCTGTCACCACATCTTGTGGCAGAGAATTCCACAAGTGGATTATGCATGTGTGAAAAAATACTTCCGTTTGCTGGTCCTAAATTTCCCAGCAATCAATATCATGGGGTGATCCCTAGTTCTAGTGTTATGTGAGAGGGAGAAGAATTTCTCTCTATCCACTTTCTCCACTCCATGCATTATTTTATAGACCTCTATCATGTCTCCCCGCAGTCGTCTTTTTTTTCTAAACTAAAAAGCCCCTGGTGTTGTAGCCTTGCCTCATAAGAATGGTGCTCTAGGCCCCTGATCATCTTGGTTGCCCTCTTCTGCACCTTTTCCAGTTCTACAATGTCCTTTTTTAGATGTGGTGGCCAGAATTGCACACAGTACTCCAGGTGTGGCCGCACCATCGTTTTGTAGAAGGGTATTATAATATTAGCCGTTTTATTTTTCAATCCCCTTCCTAATGATCCCTAGCATGGAACTGGCCTTTTTCACGGCTGCCGCACATTGAGTCGACACTTTCAACGAGCTGTCCACCACAACCCCAAGATCCTTCTCCTGGTCAGTCACCGACAGCTCAGATCCCATCAATGTATACTTGAAGTTGGGGGTTTTCATCCCAGTGTGCATCACTTTACACTTGCCAACATGAAAGCTCATTTGCCATTTTGTTGCATTTAAAGTTACAGCTGTGGGATGGCATATTGATTGATGCCCTATTCATATCTAAAACAAACAAACTTGCAGCCCATAGAGAATTAACCTGCTGTGGAAATGGACTGAGCCTAGCCTTCTTTGTAATTTGTTCATGTTCTGTGTGCTAGGAGGGGATTTTTTTTTTAATATGGAGAAGCATTGAAACACATCTCCACTTAGAGTCTGGTTACAGCAGAAGAGCTGGCCACGTGATTCCGCTAACCAATCTCTGCTTGGGGAGGGATGGACTATAGCTCAGTGCTCTGCTCAGTGGCAGAGCATGTTTTTCATTCATAAAATCCCAGGTTCAGTCCCTGGCATCTCCAGTTTAAAAGGTCTTAGGTAACAGAGCTAGGAAAAACCCAAACAATAAAATACTACTACAACAAATAATATTTATATATAGTTGGGCCTCGATATTCAGTTTCATTATCCGCAGATTCACGTATCTGCAGCCAGATAAAATATACCTGACCTCAGCATACGTGCAGTAGGGGGAACACGTTGACCTCGTGCATCTGTGGGGCGGGAGGTCGTTTCCAGCTGCCATTTGGGGTCTAAGAGCCTCAAAATGGCTCAGTTTTAATAACACACGCACAAATGGCGATTTTAGGCCAATTTGCGGGCATTTTTAGCCAATTTGTGGGCACAACATGACTCAGCGGGGAGCAGCAGAGCATGGTCAGGAGCTTCCCCCTGCATTTCCCCCCCAAATTTGACTGATTTGGGGGGGGGCAATTTTCGATAATTTTCCTGATGACTGGGAACCTAACCCCTACAATCCCATAGCCCCAATGCTTCGATATTCGTGGTTTCTGTATCTGTGGTTGCAGCCAGGAACAGAACTACTGTGAATATTGAGGTCCTCTTGTACCACTTTTCTCAAAGAAGTTTCCACAGAAAAATAAATAATAAAGATGCTTCCCTGTACCCAAAGGGCTTACAGTTTAAAAAGAGACTGAGCCAGATGAATCATTCTGTCAAATATCCCTTCATATATTAGTGTTTCATAATGGAAAAGCTGTATACACCTACAAAGTTAGCCTTTGAACCTGTTCAGCTACAGTGTTATGCCTATCAGATTGCAACAAGTTTCTTTCCTGAATCCTTCCAGCATCTTCTAGAAGCAGAACATTTAGCTCAAGGTGATAGGTCAAGTTCTTTAGTTCTACGTGCATGTGTGCTCACAACTACAATGAAACTTGGAATTTGGCCTTTAGGTAAAGATGTTGACATGACGGGTTTTAACAAGATGCACTCAACTTAAGTCTTTGCACAACCTTTTTTAATATGCAAAAGTAAGAGAGCATCTTTCTCTCAAATGGTTGAGTATATTGGCTTATTGAGGGGTGTTTTCAAGAAATGTCTCATCTCAACCGTCACATTTTTCATTTGCAGTCAATAGCTTTGTTACTCTGTCCAAGAAACAAACAAAAAAAAACACCTTGTTCATATACTTGATAGAAAAAGTGTTTCTCCCAATTTCCCCTGTAATGTTTCAGAAGAGAGATCTATAGAAAGGCAACTGTGGATAGTATCGGTGCAAAATTCTGTCTGGTTAACCATGGGAACTCAGCAGAAACAATCTTCTATGTTGAAATGAAATGTTTCTTTTTCTCTTGAAAGAAAAAGTGGCAAAACAAATTCCAGAAGTGTGTTGTGCTTGGGTGTGGTGGTGTGTGGTTTGTTTTTTCTTCTGCAAATAAAATGAGCAGAGTCCGGTATTTTGTGCTACTTTGGGCTCTGCTATTTCATGACTACAAAAAGGGGTTCTATAAATATTACTTCTAGAATTATATTTATTATGTGAATAATAAGTGAAAATCATGTATCTAGCTGAAGAAAAGCAAGTTCTCCCCACCAGTATCATGTTGCAGTGAATAGCGAGATTTAATCTTCCATGTTGTCGTAAAAAAGGGGGGGGGGAATAATTTATAAAGGGGTGAATTTTTGTTTGTGACCGGTTGACTGTCTCAAGGGGCAGGGAGCACAGTCCAGCAGCATTGGTCATTACTATGTGCCACTGAAATATATGGACTTAATTTGTTGCGAGCCTCAATTAATTGCTTTTAATGGGACAGTCGTGACTGATTTGCTGTATCTGTAGGCAGTGTGCTTCTTTAGGCAAAGACCCTGACCACAAAACCTTTGCTCTTTAGGCAGAGGAGCAGAACTGAATTGCCCTTGTGTTCTAGAAGAAGCATTCATGTCAGCATTTGACTAGAGAACTACCAGTAGCTTCTTCAGTTCTGGATGGAACATATTTGGCTCTCAAATGCCCATTGCTGCTTTGAAATAATTGCAGTTATTTTCCACTTGGCATTCCTACTTCCATGCCTTGGATTTCTTTTTATTTTACAGTCTATGGATGGCCTCACACCTTTTGTGATCTGTCAGTAGAAACTCTTCTTCATGGGAAGAGCTTCCACTGATGACGCACTAGTGCAGATACTACCCCTTATAGAGAACTTCCATGTTTTTAAACATGTCTACTGGTCTCCATTCAGGGTGGAATTCTGAAGTTAATTGGAAACTAGCAATATTCCATTTCCATGTATTAGCCAGATCAGTAAAATGTAAATATCTTTTCTCTTCAAGATGTCCAATTCCTAGAAAAAATAAAATTACCCTATGATCTCCTTACTTATAAGGAAGTTACTAATCCAAGTCTACCAAAATCTAACAGCCCACCTGCTCAGACCAGTTTGTTAGTCATTTGTGCCACATTAATGGCCTGAAACCCGTGCAGGGAGACACGCTTCCAGTGTACAAATGCTTTTCTAAATCATCACCTGGAAATACTTTTTAGGCAATGCAGCTTAGAATTTTTCTTTGTTGCATCTAGATGAATAGGCATGGTGGTGAACGTTTTCTCTTCCTGCTACAATTCAAATGGAGGATGTTCTCTTGGTTGCAATCTTTGAAATGCATGATTCTTGATACTAAAAGGTACTCATCTACTCTTGAGTTGACAAGGGAGTGTGAAGAATCTAGCAGGCTCCCTACCCCATGCCTTTCTATTGAAGTATGATACTTCACATCCTATAAGGAAGTATTTTATTTAAAATGTTCATAAAAGCATTTGCTATAAATATACCACAATAGATTTGCATCTGAAACCTTACAACTGAACTGTATGCTGCAGTTTTACATTCAACACAACTATATCTTCAGTTAAGAGTTGTTAGTGAGGCTCTTAACCTGGCACACACATCAGCTAACCAAATTGTTCTCTGGATGAACTACATTCACTGAATATCATTTTAGATAATAAGCATTTTATCAATAATACACTAAGACTAGAATTGTAAACACACTAGGGAATAATCCCTATATGAACTCAGTGGGACTTGCTTCTGAGTAAGCATACTTAGAATTGCATGACACATTTCATTTAGCATAAGATGGTTGAAGATGCTATTAAGTGTTCCCAGGGTCTCTAGAAAGACCTTTCTTTTCTGCTTTCAATAAGACTGCCTATTCTTGCCATGTTTCTCCCATAATCCTCAGCAGCTTTATTAAATTTGCATAACCAACTAAGTTATTGGTGTAGAGAGGTGCAGCTTGGAACACCCCTTGCTTTTAACAAAGAGATGTGTTTATGTGGCAGTGTGCATGTTTATCCATACATATCCTGATCTGCATTCAACTTACGTTCTGCTTGCAAGAGATCTTGAGAGAACAACACGGTTGTGGTTTAGTGTCTTCAATATGTAATCAGAAATAGATATTTTTGTAAAGGACACTTTCCCATGCACTCCGTTTCCCTCTAGAGGTTCTCCTTGCCTTCTCTCTAGTGCTCACACAAGTAGTCATCTAGTGTGCATTTCAAAAGGAGTTACTCAGTGTCTCAGATAAGATCGAACAGCGCAAACATTTCTGGCCCCTTGTGTCCCCCTTGCTTGGGTTCAGCTGTCTTTCCTTCATCCCATAGATTTGCCAATGTACAAGGGTTGAAATCCTGCAGGCAGTATGACTGTGAAAAAAGCTCATTTCAGAGGACTGCTCAGGATTCCAGCCCAAGCCGTGTTGAAATGAGTGACTGTTGTGTGGCCGACTACAGGGCCCGATGGGCTGCAGCCCTAATCTCCAGCTGCTTACATTTCCTTCTCCCTCCTCCTTCCTTTCTGGATCATGGATTTATATCAACAGCTGAGCCTATAAAGATCCCCAGCTGCTTATATTCAGGAGGAGGCAAATATATATTTTTGTAAAACGTAGTAATTGTGTTGAGCTTTTGCATTTTTAAAATACCACCTCTTTTGCATCTTTTATGGTTGTTTTCCTGAAGCTCAGATTTGGTACAAATTGGCTTTTCTTGGGTATATGTTTTACTTTGTAATGCTGGAGTATTTTGGCATTCTGTACAGAAACTCTTTTTGTAATTATTGTATAAATGCTTTATTAAACGTATACAGCTGGTATTTTAACAAGTGAGCAGGAACTGCCTATGTATTTACTGCACCTTTTAAAAAGACTGTTACATAATAAAATATTGTACATATTAAAATATATACCTCTTGTGTACAGATGTGATAGACCAGACAATTTATTTTTGTGCTTTTTTTTTTTTACAGAATATTAATACACTAAAAGTCTTGCTGATGTGATTTTATGTACTCATGTAACTTATTTACGTCTGGATGTTCCATTGTATCTTTTAAAGCCTTTTTATTAAATAAGATTTAAAAGCAGTTTTTGTACCAAGCTTTTTAATTGAATGTTTTGAGATGAGGGCGGAAAACCTTTCTGACAGTGCTCTTTTCCCCTTTTGCATAATCAAATATAATTTGTGGGCTACAAAAAAAGTGTATTGCTTTCCTGCTAGCCGTTTTGAGTCCTGTATTATCATTGCAGTGCTCAAGAGAGTTTCTTTGTGACTCAATAAAGATGACTCTTGCATGGAAGCCAGTTTCTGCATGTGAATTGCCCATCTGAGTGAAACGGTGCATGAAAAAATGGTACACTGCAAAGTGAAAAACGGCTAACTAGCATTCTTGATTGCGTGCAACTATTCATACTGTATCAGGACCACATGTGTACCTGACAAACATGGTACAGTCAGTTTTGTCAGCCCTGATCATGTCTCCATAACAGATAATCTGTGTTGTCAAAGCTGACTGCACGGATCATCTGATGTGAGTACAGACGTGCAGCCCATGGGCCTGCTTTCAGGTGCAGTGCTTCCTTTCTACTGAACTTGCTGGTGATTTGCAGTATTTCAAGTTATACTGAAATCTTCAGTGTAGTATAAGGCCCCTTAAACCCCAAAAGCTTGTGGTGCAGCCCTAACTGGACGAATAATCAGACTGGCTGCCACAGTGGTGTGGGTCTCAACTCTTCTCTTGCTGAATGAAGGGAAGGAGCCAAAAGGCTTAATGATGGGGTGGAACTGTGGAGGAACAAGGCTTAGACCTCGGGTTTCTGTGAATAAGCCCCTGTATTGTATCATGTATTAATATTCCTAAACTGCTTCTCGTAAATAAGCCCTGATAAATGAATTGTGTTACATTATATTCATAAAAACTCTGCAGTATTGTGAATAGGATTTCTGTGCTTGCAAATCCCTGTGCATGAAGAAGGATGGCAAAGTAAAAAGTTCACTCGTGTTTTTCTGTCGTTTCACATTTGGTTTAGCATTTGACAGTTGATTTTTGGAGGGAAAGGGGATTTTAAAAAGAGGGTTTTTGTTGTTGTTCTGATTGGCTGGGCTTGAGGAATTGATGGGCAGCGAAACTGCATATATTGGGCGTGTTTAGAGAGTCCTCAGTTCTTCAGTCAGAGGTCTGGAAGATGGAGAAGACAAGAGTCTGCTAGAGAGAGGACTAAGAAGTCTTAAGAGTCCTGAGGGAGAGACCTGTCAGCAGAGTTCGGTAGTCTGCAGAAAGTGAGCAGCCAGCACGAGGAAGAGAAGCCTTCGAGCTGAAATCACTGAAGAAAAGGAAGAGCCAGGCTGGATTGAGCTCCAGACCTGTGCCAAACTCGGAGAGAAAAGAGTCTGCCCAGCAAGCAAGTAAGAAAGTACAAGAGGACTCTGAGTAGGAACCTGTATAGAGTCAGGTAGTGATGATGTTTCTCCAGCTTTTTATTTTCCCTGACCTGCTCTGTAAGTAACTGTTTTGAGTTTGTATTTTTTCTGTAAAAGAAATTTTTTAATTGAACCAATTTTTCTAAAGTAAAATTTCTTGTTAATTGGAAGCTTGATTGTCTCCACCTCACGCCTATAAGCCTTTCCACAGTACTGAGGTTTATTTTTGGGGTTTGTGGTTTTGTTGTTGTGTTTTAAATTTTTGATCAATGTGAAGGGCTGTTGTAGTGGACCCAGCCATACCAACTGTTCACTTGGTGGAATGGTTAGGAGGAATAGCGGGCTGTTCCTCCACACATGGTGGCAAGGGTGGGATCTGTCACCCATGGGAGGGCGGGAGGATAACTGTTCCTCCATAGGAACATAGACACAGAAATGGAAGGAAGGATGAGCACAGATAAATAGCTCAGACTTGAAGGGACAGTGTCAGGATACCTGACAAAGCTCAAAATATGCTGAGGCTGGTGAAGGCATTGTCACAAGCAACCAAAGGGCCTTTCCCAGGTATGTTTTGAAGTAAGAGGAAGGAGATTAAAGGGTGCTGCTCAGTAAGGCTAGTTAAATGTTAATAGGTAACAAATAGAAGGTAGTGTGGCTGAACACCTAATCTGTTTTTTTTTTAAAAGCCTCACAAAAGCAGGTGAATGGTGAGGGGTTGATCACAACAAGATTGACAGGTTTCCTGACCAACGCCATATCTAAATTGAGTTAAAGCCCATGGGGCTAGATGAATTGCTAAGAGAACACAATGTATTCTCAGAATTTATCTTTTTTTAAAAAAGACATGCTGGAGAATAAGTGAGGTGCCACAAGACTAGGGACTTCTGTAGTTCCAATTTTCAAAATGAGGGAGGAGGATCCAGGAAACTACAGACCAGTTAGTCTCAATACCAGGGAAGATGCTAGAAAAGTTTATAGATAGTCAATCTGTAAGCATTTTGATAACAATACAGTGATTATTACAAGCCAGCACAGATTTGGCAGATAAATCCTGCCAGATGATTCTTTATCTCCTTTTATTTATCAGATTACTAGCATGATGAATGGTAGGGATGCAGTGAGTGTGTTTTCTTTATTTCTGCAAATAATTTAATAATGTTCCTTGCAATATTTTGGATAGCATACCAGTCAAATGAGGGCTAGAAGATAATACCATTCTTTGGATTCATAATTAGACAACAACATAAACAGTGCTCATCAAACCAAGAAGGCTTTGAGTGGGCTACCCACTGCCCACTACTCCACACTTACTGGAGATTAAGGTGTGTAGGGAATCCTTGAATCTGCAGATGACAAAAAATGGAAGAGATTGCTACAGAAATAAATTTTAAAATGCCTTTGATAGAATGGGAAACTGCTTAAACCAACAATTAAATTAGACACATATGAAGTTCTGCATGTAATTAAAACAAAATCCAGTGCACAGGCATAGGACAGAGGATACCTGGCTTGGCATAGACTGTATTCATAGAACTATTGTTTCCAAGTTACACGAAGTAATAGTTCTACCTTTTTTCTGCATCAGTCAAAGCTCTTCTAGAGTGCTGCAGAAGGGTGTAGCCAAGCTAGAAAGTAGGGTTCAGAGGAAGGCAACTGAGATGGTTGGGGATCTGGAAAACAAGTCCTAGAAAACAATGAAGGAACTGGATATGTTTAGCTTTAAGAAGAGAAGACTAATTAAGACACAAGAGCACTCTTCAAATAGCTGAAGGTCTGTCACATAGAAGAAGGCAACGACTTGTTCTGGATTTCCTGCATCAAGCTGGACTAGATGGCTTATAGGATACCAACTCATACCTATGATTCCTTTGGTGTGATGTCCCTGTTCCAGGGAGTCTCTGCAAGCTCCAACAGCCAACTCCCAAGGCTGAAATGAATGCAAACCGCTGCTTACACAGGACCCCTGTGAGTGTATTGGAGTGCACAAGGAGCTCTAGATAAGAGTCTAGGTGGCAGAAGTTGCTCTCATTCAACTGTCTAGAACACCACAAACGTAAACAGAACAGACTTGCTTACACACCAATCTTAAGGACACACTTGCTCTTCATGCTGAAAATTACTGCTAAAATCTGTATATAGAGTGGAATTTGCTTGGAAAGCCAAGCAAGTGGAGTTTGTTTGCTGCACAGCTCTGCAGGTGGCTATTGCCCATGTTTTTTGTTCTGCTTCCTATTACGAGTTGCTGCTTCCCTGTGGCTTCAAATTCAGGGCTGAGTTTCTGCTGCCATTTGTTTATAGGGTGCTTATTGTTCAAACTCGGTGGCTGCATTCTGTTTGAAATCAACAAATAAGTCACCAAGGGAAGGTGACTGTTGTATTAACTCAGTCGTACTGAAATGGAAGTTTTTATATATCTCGATATAAAGGATTGAACGTCATAAACCTCTACAGCCCAAACAATGTTAGTAAAACCAGCTGCCCTATGCGGCGCTGGATGAGTAGAGAAACTCACCAGCTACAAAGAAATTATATATGTTTGTTCTTGTGTTCTGGGGCAGATTAAACTTTAGTAAAGCTGCACTCCAAGGGCAGAACTGCATGCTAAATGCATGTTGTTTCAGAGTCTGCGTTTGCTGAGGTGATGCACATGGTGGTGGGAGGAGACAGTTGCAGGGCAGAACTGCCCCTTCCTCCTGCAGCTGGGCTTGCTTCCAGTCTCAGTGGTGGCAATCGTCTAGGGAGCACTTGAGGAGACTCGGCAGGTCGCTTTCCAGATTATACCCTGCAATGGGGTCACGGCGGAGCTCTCAAGTGTGAGTCCACACTTCCTGTATTGTGACACCACAGTCCCTACAATGGCAGCAGGGTGCCGTTCACATTTCCAATGCCTTGTTTTGAATTTAATTGTGATATGACGCCATGTATCTGGCGTGCAAAGGTTGCTGGTTTTTGGGGTGGTTAGTTTCCGTGAGACTGCTCCACATGCTATTTACATTACAAATGCGATTAGCCTGAATGGAAGCATTTTGCTGCGTTTGAGGAGCTAATCTGGAAATTGCCCTTCTGGAGGAAGAAAGAAGCTCATGCATCCCCTGCCTGCCTGTTCTCTGCCCCCTTCATGGTTGCTTCATACTGTGTTTGTTGCCACCCTTGGAGAAAAGATGGAATAAGAGATGGAATGCACTCTCTGCTGAGATACAATCCTCCCCATCTCTGGCAATGTTCAAAAAACACCTGAAAACCCATCTCTCCATCCAAGCTTACTCAGTATCCTAAATTTTGGTTTTTTTAAAATCTGGTTTATTTTAAAATTTAAAACCTGATTTTGGGGTTTTTAATTACGGTAATAGTTTAATTGTTGTTTTAAAATGTTTTTAAATTGTTAGTTGTTATATTGTTTTTTATTTGTTTTAGCTCTTTACTGTTTTTGGTGGTTTGTTTTAACTGTAAACCACCCTGAGCCATTTGGAAGGGCGGTATATACATCAAATAAATACATAAAATAAAAATGCAATAAATAAAAGTTATCCATGTACTCTGGCCAATACTCTGGTTTTTAGTTAAATTGTGCTGTATTGTGGAGGCTTATTTTCTTACTTCAAGTTCCAGCAAGGTAAGGTGGCATTCCTAGGCACACTTACATGGGAGCAAGCCCTATTTAACATGGTGGTACTTGCTTCTGAGCAAACAGGCATAAGCTCAGGCCACTCATCTAATGAACAGCCCAGTCCTATCCATTCTTACTTAGAAGAAATGAAGCACTGCTCAGTTTACTGGAACTTACTCTGAAGCGTGCGTGTGCACAGCCTTGACAAATAAGTCACATTGATTTTAATGGTATTTAGTTGCGACTAACATTTGCTGGACTGCACATTACAATGCCTGACTCCTGATAACATTTCTTCCTATGCAATATGTTTGCTCCTTGGGAAAAAGGTGGTGAAATACTGTTATCAATGTGGTGATGGGAGATTAAACAGATTGCTTTACTCTCTAGGTAGGCCAAATGTTATGTTTGTGGATCTGCCAGCTGACCTTCCCTTCGACCACCATGTTGCCTCTTGCCATGTACTGAAATGTGCAGTTCTAGAAACAATTGTGATGTCCGTAGAAGCTGCAGTTATTCCATGCTTAAAAATTGCCAAACTGCTGGGATGAGTGGGGAATCTTGGAAACCTAAAGGTTTATACCGATCAAATATATGTTAGACTGTTAAAATTACATCCTGGAATGAAAGACTCTCTGTACCAACAAAAGCAGATGTTTTCCCACGGTAAGAAAGCTTACAGACTGCTAACAGGCTCCATCTGTTGCCTCCAGGTTACACAGCAATTCTCTCCAGTGGTGAATCAGCTAAGCAATTTGAAAACTTGAAATCCTGCACACAGTGCAGTTGTGACAATGGCAAGTAATGGAAGGGTCTCTTCTGCGCATGCACAAATTAGCACATGCATTTATTTATTTATTTATTTATTTTTGCATTTTTATACCGCCTTTCGTTAAAATATAGCCCCAAGGCGGTTAAATTCGTTAAAATATAGCTTTCAACAGTAGCCCCCTTGCACGAGTGTGCACAGGAATATTACCATACCTCTACCATCTGCTTCCAAATGCATTGAGTGTCAGCCAGGAAATCAACAATAACTTCAGCTGGAGATTACTGCAAACCTGAGAGGTTAAGCAGCACAATTTGCCTGGTTTTTAGTTGACCTGTTCACACCACAGTTTTTGTAACATTGCTATCAGAAATAACCTGCAGGTCCAGGCTTCTTGGCATTTTTGTAATGTTAGAAATTAGTCTAGGGACAATTCAAAATATGCTTTTGTTCAGATGAACATGCACCTACAGGGCTGAAGCCCTGTGGTAGAATACATATTTTGCATGCACAAAGTATGTGCATATGTTTCCAGGTTCAATCCCCAGTATCTCTAGGAATAAAAAGGACAGTCAGACAGAGATGACAATAGCGGACTAGATGAATCAAGGGTCTGATTTAGAATAAGACATCTTCATTTTAGACTGTCTCCTACCTTTGGGAGAAGTGGCAAGCCCAGCAGTATATCATTTATTTATTTATTATTAAATTGATATACCACCTTTCATTAAAATAATCACAAGGTGGCTCACATAGAAAAAGTTAAAACAAGACTATAAAAATTACACATTTAAAATATGCCATGGTATCTATACAAAATACTAGTAAAAGGGCTTGCAATTTGCAAGCATATTAACATCTTATTTTGAGACGTGTCTTTTTCTAGCTCTAGGAGGCCTCATTTCCCATGTGTTTCAAGGGGAGATATTTTCTGCATTTTCTAGGCTATTTTTGTGGTAGTGTGGCCAAGGTCTGGAACCTACATGTGAAAATGGCATATTTCTATCTCTTGGGGTTTGGTTTGGGAGCTTCATGGCAGCCAGTGAGTGACTCAGTGAGTGCTTGCAATTTGCACTCTGTGACTCTAGTCTTTTGCTATCTCTGAGGTATCATTTCCCATGTTTTCCAATTTTTTTCTGGAACAGTAATGAATTTTTCTGGAGTTTGGGATTTTTCTGGTAGTCTGGGCCTACCTGTTAAAATGGCATGTTTCTATCTTTTGTGGTTTAGTCTGGCAGTTTCATTTGAGTGAGTGAGGCCCAAGCAGCTTTATATTATAGATGTACATATACAAAGGTTTTCTGGAAGAATCTCCATCCAGTACTGTGAGCTCCTCTCCAGGGCCAATCAAGAAGCAATTCCTCAGCCTGCTCCCTGCAGTCATTTTAGCTGGAGATATGAAGCGCTTGCTCTATAACTAAGCTACAGCAGCCCTAATCTATTTAACAGCACAGAGAAAGAAGAACCAATGATCTTTGTGTAGTCCTCATGTATATTCATATTAATGGGAGTTGCATCTGCTCGCTTGAACCTTTGGGAAATGTCTCCAGCTCCTTGAGAACTCTGACATGACCCAGCATGACAACTAGGAAAGGGAGGCTGGAGCATTAGTTCATCAATATTTCCACCAGCCACCTTTAAAGATGACTGACTGAGCAAAATCAAATTTCTAGATGCATCTTCTGGATAAAATCTGTTCTTAACTGCATACATACTGAAACGCATTCACTGCAGTATACAGAGGCTGTTCTCACGTGCAGCCTAACCCAGGCTCCAGAAGCCAAGCCTGGGTTAGGCTGTGTGTGAGAACTACCAAGATCAGGCCCAATCCTGGCAGGGCAGCGCCATCGAGCCTGGCTGTTAGCCAAGGTTAAGGGAACAAGTGCTCCATTAGCCCGGGGTTGCTGCTCATTTGTAAGCGTGGGCTGCGTCCAGCCTGGCTGCACACAGAGATAGGCACCTAGAGCACCCATCTCCTGAGGGAATCTCCCAATGCACTGCCCTCAGCATGTGGTGCATTGTGGGATTCCTAGAGGCCAGGATGTGTTGTCCCAGCTCTCCGAAATGGGATGAGAGGGGAGTGAGTAAAGAGAAGCCTCCTCCCCCCACCCATGTGAATAACCTCACAGTATATTTCCTTGTGGATTACTTCCTGGCATTGAGAAGAATCTCCAATAGCAATGCATCTCTCTGAGTCAGAAACAAATGCTCCACACTGTTGTGTTGATGCTGTGATCTGCCCTCCTTCCTTCCCTCCCAAAGCCCTTTCCACTTGCATAAATATGTTCCTGAGGGTCAGGAACTCAGGAAAGGGGCTCTTTTCAAGTGGAAAGGGTGGTGGTTGTTTTGCCACAAAGGCAGGAAGGGTGATATTTTGCCAATCTCTCCTTCCCTCAAAACCACTCTTTGAGACCCAATAATATGTCCCTGAGGGCATCAAAGAGTGCTTCTTGGAAAAGGAGAAATTGGCAAAGAGCGCCTGTCAGGGCAGTGAGTCTGGATTACTAAATGCTGTGGAGGCCCTTTGCATGCAGTACCTCCACAGCTAGTGAGGATGTCAGCCATTATGTTTTGCAATGGGCACAGGCCGTAACGTTGTTGTTTTTAGGAATACTGTGGTGTGAATTCCCCTTTTTATGCTGCAGTAGGGTTACTACCGAGAATTCACTTAGTAAAAAAAATGCCAAGATCTTTATTTGTATAAAACATTTATTATTTTGAACACATTTCACAAAGTAACATTTAGAAACAAATCTAAAAAACCTCAATGACAAAATTTGACAATATGATCATGCTAGAGAACGATACTATATAATAAAAACAAACTAGGTGTTTAAAAATTGCTCTCCATCTTGGAGTTTGTTTTAGAAGCATAGTCTTCTAGTGGAGCCAGTGTGGTCCACAAAGGAGAGCTGCCTACTTTAAATGCCCTTTGACATCATGGTATAAATTATTATGTACAATAGCTACTTGCTGCTTGATAGCAGGCTGGAAAGCAAGTGAAGCCTTGCTGTCACTGTGCTTTCAATTTTGTAAACTTCCATGAATTAAGATTAAGCTAAACTGCCTTTTTCTAATGGGGACAGCCAAAGTCAGCATGGCTTGAGGAGAGGTTTCACAAGGGTGTTGCTTTCATTTTCATTAACATATATTAAATAATTACAAGGGATGTGGCAAGACAGGATATTTCAAGCTCAGGGCGATGAAGAGAAGAAGCCCTTTTGACTTGTTTTCCATGCAGCTCTTTTCTCCGAGCTGCATTTCAGGTGTGGCACTACAATCCAACTGCATAACTGCTACCCATTTGCTTTACTTCCAACCAACATCCAGTGCACAATTTTAAAGTGCTTAAAAAAAAATACAAAAAACATCCCCTTTGTTTTGGCGATTGGACTTCTGATTAGTTCCACAATAGGAAACATAATCCATTCAACAAGGCAAGAAGTGGCAGTTCTTTTTGTGTCAGCTTTCAGCAGAAGAAAATTTTCACCAGTGTGAGTCCTCTTCTGGTCAGTATAAAGTTTCTTATATTTCTTCCTTTGGAATCATTTAACAATGTCAGATCAAGCTGAGGCTCAGTTCATGCCTAGTCAGAAAGGATTTTTAATGATTTCCCAATTCTTCCTACTAAATAATGGTATCACCATCCTCTGCCGCATGATGTACCTTTAATGCTGCAATTTTCTTCATGAGTTTACAGGCCTCACTCTTGACACTAACGGTATGGTGGGCTACCCCAGATTACAGAAGATTGAAGTCCTTCCCTGCATTTCCACAGCATGTGGGCAGTGTGGTTTTTAGGAATAAACAGATGTATGTATGCAAAACATGCAGGAAATGAGGCTTCAGATGCTATGGTCTCTGTATGTTTGCATACATGCATATCCCATCAAAATATTATAGAAGACATGCTGAAGAAATACGGACATCCATATTTTTCCACAATGGGAACAGCTCTATGGAAAAGCTTATATTGAGGATCTGCAAAATATTAAATGAAGCAGATGCAACTGGTCCCCCGCCCCAATTCTACACACTCCTAACAGCTTTCTTATACAGAATGTTTTAGATATGCTTGCCAAGTTTCAGAAAAATACAGTACCCAAGTGGTTTTGTAACCCTGCATTGTTCCCTCATATAATTAAACAAAGATAATTCAACTCAAATTCCACCTAGCTGGATTCCATTCTCTTTCCTGCTAAAGACGGCTGAACTGAACAATTCACCACCAATGAAAACTTAATTGCATGCAAGAAGAGGTTTCAATCTCAAGATGAAAGCCAACCAGTTTCAATGCTGATTGGCAGCCTTGGGTAAGAGTATGACCATAATGGCAGTTTCTCTTTTGACGATCTACTGACACTCATTTGCACTTGCAATCTTTATCACTTACAGTAATCTGTCACTATTTCAAGCACTACTTTGGCATGCTTTTAGTCCTCGCACACAAAGTCTGTATCTCTTTTAAAACTCATGCTTATCTACCCCTCTTCCGTCATTGCCACACTCTCTTACCATATGCTGAATTCATATCACTGTACATGTGTACCCATCCACCAGACATCTTGTTAATTCCTGGCAATTTCTTAGCAGCAGCTGAACCTGGCAAACTTGGCTCCTTATCCACTCAGTTTTTCTAACCCGTTGCACAGAATGGGGGAAGATGTCTATGTGTGCATAGGTGTCAACTGTGCAAATTCAGCACTATTTAAAAAGAAAAGCCATTGGAGTTCACAGTTCTGTAGGGAGAAACTTTTAATATTAGTCTTGGGCCAGTGAGGGACAAAGCTGAAATTAAATGAAATGGGACAATTATGTTCTTTAGGATACTTTTCTCACACAATCACGTTTTCTCTAGACAGGCTGAAAATAAGCTCGTTGCACAAGTATCAGTGGCCCACATTGCACAGCCATCACTGCTATAAGAGAGCTGTGCCCCTGCCCAGTAAGACTGCTTCGAGTTCAACTGACATCTTGTTGAGCAGCAGAGCACACATGGGACAATACATGGGATGATGGTGGAGAACGTTTTGTGAATTGCCCCAACTCAGGTAGTGCTCTTCACTGTCCAGAAGTATGTCCTCAAGGGTCACACAGTCCTCAAAGACATATTTCTGGACATCAAAGGGCACTAATGAAGGCAGGTACAATCTGCAAAAAACCAAACAAACCAGCACAGTACTCCCAGTGACTGTTGCTGGTGTCTATCATGTTTATTTTTAGAATGTGAGCCCTTTGGGGACAGGGTTCCAACTTATTTGTATGTTATTTCTCTGTGTAAACCACCCTGAGCCATTTTTGGAAGGGCGGTATAGAAATCAAATTTATTATTATTATTATTATTATTATTATTATTATTATTATTAATTAATTAATAATAAAAATGGCTCTGCCCATGCCCCATGTGTGCTCTGATGACCGACAAGGGTCAGCTGAGCTTGTAGTAGCCTCACTTATGGCAGTGGATGGCTGTGCAAAATGCAAGGCCACGATAATCCACGAATGTTTAACATGAGTAACAAAAATGGCCAGAAGAAATGTTAGAAAAATTATGTTTAGCTCATTGTTTCAACAATGAGAATATGAAAGACAAGAATATGGCTTCTTTTTCTCTAAAGATATATAGAAGGATGTTAAATCTTTTGGATCTTTCTTCCCCTCTCTATTCAGTCCCCTTCATTTTTTTTCCTGTGAGTCCATTACATTAAAGCAGAGGGCAATAGTACTAAATCAATAGACCAGCTGCAGGCAGCTGAGTATTATGGATGTATTTTCTATAAACAGTTGTAGCTTGAACCCAAGCAACAATAAGATGCGGGACTGAGAAGTAATTCTGCAATTTACAGCTAATCTCCAGCAAGAAACACCAGCTGTCAGTTGGAGTTTAAGAACGTGTTACTTTAAGAAAGCTTAGCAACAGGACTTAAAGACACTCATTTCACTAATTAAACTAATTTAAAAACTGTGTTGCATCTCATTTCATGATTAGATTCATGCACAAGTGACAGTGCATGTAAGCAATAATTACAAAGCTCACAATGGCAGTAAGCTTGTAGAATAAGCAGAATTCTGTATCTTAAAAGTATGTTTATTGAAGGAAGATTATGTTTTAGGAAGCTTAGTTTTTGACTAATAAGATAACCCATCCCCCCAACATGGCTAGTATTATACCAGCCATACAGTACCCACATCTTACAGATAAATCAATGGATGTTACTAGACCTTTTTTGTTTGTTTAAACATATTAGCATTTGGGGCACACTGATGACCGGAAAGAAAAAAATGGAATGTACTGTTTACTCTTTTAAACTTTTCAGCCTGATAGCCTGAAGGCAATTTGTGGTCATCTCAGGCAACCCAGCAAGTGGCTATTTGCACGACTATAGGACCCACTTTTGAACTGTTGACTTATCAATAGGATTGCCATGTATTAATCTTGAAAAAGCATCATTGCTAAGCAGAGAGAGGTTGGGTAAAAATAGCATCTCTCATTCCTGTCAGTAACAGCCACCAGCTTATCTTGCCTCCTGGACAACAGAGCTGAAGTCCTACTTGCTACACAGTAGCAAAGCAGGGAACACCATTCCCACATAGTGTCTCACTGGTCCTAAGCAGTTAAAGCAACAGGTGCTGGGCCAGGAGCTTAACTTTCCTCATCCATCCACAAAAAACTAACATGTTTGTCAGGCACTGGCTTGGGTCACTGTCTAAGGCGAGACTAGAACAAGGTCATTCTTGGGAAAATGAAAAGAAAAGAAAAAAAGCCAGATCTCAAGCTTGACTGAAAACATATAAAAGATTAGTTTATGGGAATAATTAGAATGAAATATAAATACACACTATGGAAGTAAAACTTTTTGTTTCTTGGGAAATCAAGTCAGTGGAACATGCATATTGCTGGTATAAGGATAATAAATTCATCCTAAAAATTATTTTTGAATTTCAGATATCGTTAAAGGGGATTAACTATTATCACAATAGCAAAAAGAAACATTCCAGGGCAACATTACAGTCAGATTCTAAACAAAGAATTTAGGATTATGCTTCAAAGAAAAGAACCACAAACAGTAGGAAATTCTCTTTTTAAATTGATGGGGAACTACAGGAATTATACCTGATTACTCAGAGAAGAATAGATCACTTGCTAATGCCCAATTTTAAGAAGCTGGGGTAGTGGTCAAGTAACAGATGCATAACCAGATGTTGCACAATTGCCATGTTACAGTTTGATGGCATTCAAAGGCTAAAGAGCAAATATATTTGCACTTATATTTGCACATGAGATTATAGTGTGTGGAAAATTACTATGTAAAATGAAGCACATTTAATCAATTTGCTTCTATGCAAAGTTAACTAATAAATTGATTGTCGGAGCCAAAATCATTTTGTAGGAAAATCGGGAGCAGGCAAAAACTAGCTGCTACCAGCCACAACAAACAGAAACCTCTCATTTCTCTCCTTTCCATCTTTTAGGTAGATTTCAAAACTCCAGTGATACAAATAAAAGTTCTGTTGGGATAGGGGTTGGGAGAAAGGAGTTCAGAGCGTTCTAATTAATCTAAAAATATGCTGTACATTGAGCTGAAAGAGCTTCATTCCCATTCCTGCAATTTTTTCAGCTGTGATTTAACAAGGACTGAACCCTGAAACCAAAGCTTATTTTCAAATGACCTGCAAGGTTTAAGGCCTCTTTAAACAGCTGCAGCCCCTCCTTAGATTACTATCAAATTCCAGAGTGACAAAGGTCTTTGCCATTCAGTAACTTTCATATCAACAGCACAAGCCTTTATTCAGCTCTAGATTCTCTTGTTCCTTAAAACAGATTATGTAAAGGAAAACACAGTCAGTGCATCAAACCAAGCTGATGTTTAGGAAGTGCTTCATCTAAAACAAATATATTGCTTTCACTCTTTCACTAACTACTACATACAAAAATAGTAAGAGGCTTCCAGAACATTAAAGTTCAAGGTTCCAATGCAGCTCAACCTCATGAGTTCTGAGCCTTCTACATATTTTGACATATTTTGTGACATAAGTTGTTTTGATCCATGCTATCCACTTTCTTTTGTAATAGGCAAAACTAAAATTGTTACAAGTACCTATATGGCTATAATTAACATAGCAGGTGGGAAGAAAAAGATGAAACACTGTGACAGACACTTACGACACAATGGGTTTCCGGTCCTTTCTTTAGAAAGGAGATGCTAATGATGGGTGGGAGGCCATGGATGGTACAAATCGGATAGGGATGTACACAAATTGCGATTCAAAGAGCGATTCGCAGCACCACCCCAGTACACTTAAAAGGGAGGAGAGCAGGTCCATATCTGCTCCTCTGCCATTTGCCACAGCTTCCTGTTCGGGCAGCGTGCGTGCACACACACACACACACACACACACACACACACACACACACACACCCAGACCCAGGTGCCATAGCGTGATGGTGGCACACACACATCTCCTTTTTAAAAGGTACCGTGGCTGTGCTATGGATTGCTCTTCAAATCGGGATTCATGCACATCTCTATGATATAGCGAGTTAAATACAAAATGCTGTTTCGTCCCCTACTTTTCAAATGATTAAAAAATGATTTTAAAAAACCTGCTGCACAAATGCATTAAGAGAATCTGCTCAAAATTAGGAAGACTGAACATCATACATATTTGTTTTTTTAAAAATCAGTATGTACTTGCAAGTATAATATACTGACCTAAACAAATGTCCCATACTCAAGACAAGAAAGGAAAGTCTATACATATAATTGGAGTTCCTGGTTTTGGTTGGTAAATAATTCTTTGGGTGAGAAAGAAAAACATGGTGATGAGCCCGCTGAAAATGTTGCCCAAGATTTTCTTCAAAAGACATTTATACAAAAGCGTCACATATGGTATAGTGCTGGAAATACATCAATAATTTAATGGGAAAGATGAAATAGTTGTGCTAGTTTTCTCCTTCTTCACCTTCTTCCTGTTTAATAACTGGAATACCTGAAGTGGAGAGAAGTTTAAAACAATCATTAATACACTTTAAAGAAAAAGGAACATTGGTAGACTTACAGTGAAGGTTCTTTCTTCCCAGTGTCCAGAGGGTATCCCTTTAAATGGGTTGTGATGCCCACTTGCTCCATGAGACAGGATCTCATGACCTTTTACCCTTCCCATTTTGCCTCAGTGCACTCCTCCCCAGTTTTGAGACTGTTTTGTGACGATGCAATGAGAGGAAGAGCTTCAGCTCCAAGGACGTACATGTGCATGTAAGTCAGATAGAGTGACCTAAAAATAGCAGGCAACATGGTGAGAAGGTATACAGATGATCAAGAGTAGTCACAACCCGGTGAAAGCGCAATAAGTAACAAGTATAAACGATAGAAGAGTTAGCAACAATAATACGGACATAACAATGGCCAACAGTTCAGGAAACCACAACAGATAAATATTCCAAACAAACCTGATTAGCAAAGCCAAATTGGACCCGCCATCGCGGCCAGGTTAGATACGCCCACAGACACGGGGAAGAAATAACCTTCATGGTAAATCTACCAATGTTCCTTTCTCTCCAGTGCTGGAGGGCATCCCTTTAAATGGGACATACCAAAGCGATAGTCAGTGGGAGGGAAGGTGATGTTAGATAGAAGAAAGCTAAGATAAGAGCTTAGATGGAGCCCACTTGCTGAAGCACCATGCGCACAAACACTGCCTGGGCTGATTGATGCACCGAGAGCTGGGCCGATTGTGAGACACTACAAGGTCTCAGTGCATCAAACAGTGAGGCTGACATCCATGTGGCGGTTTTGCAGATGTCCTCAACTGGTGTTTTTGCAGAGAAGGCTGCTGATGTAGCCGCAATCCTGGTGGAATGCGCGGTGATCTTGAGTAGTGGAGTTAGGTTAAGCACTTAATACACAATGGTGATACATGCCTTAATCCAACATGCTAAGGAGGCCTTGGACGGTTTGGTTCCCAATGAGGTTGGCTGGAAGGACACAAACAATGCGTCGGTGCACCGGAGCTCCTTTGTTCCGCGGAGGGAGATTTTCAGAGTCCATCTGACAGGGTGGACTGGTGTGGGACAAAAGGACGGAAGTATGATGTTCTGGTTGCAATGGAATGTTGAATTCACCTTGGGGTAAAATGACGGGTCTGGTTTAAGCACGACGGAGTCCAGCTGAAAGATACAGAGGTGCTTGTGCATGGAGAGTGCTCCCAAGTCAGACACCCTCCTGGCAGAGGTGATGGCAATGAGGAAAAGCACCTTATGTGTCAGTAGTTTCAGTGATGATGGACGTAAGGGCTCAAAGGGGCCTGAGTCAGCACATTAAGCACCTTGACGAGGTTCCATGTGGGAAATCTGTGGACTGTTGGTGGGGCCAGGTTGGCCGCTCCCTTGAGGAACCATTTCACATCTGGGCAAACTGCAAGAGATTCCTTGGCCTGAGGGCGTAAGACTGAGGAGAGTGCGGAAGCCTGCCTCCTCAGGGTAGCTGACCTGAGGTCTTTGTCCAGACATGCTACCACAAGAGCTGGTCTTGTGGTAGCAAGCATGACTTGTCCCCATAGCAAAGCAGGGTCTGCCCTGGTTGCATATGAACGGGAGACTTGATGTGTGAGCACTGCAAGATATTCCCCTCAGGGGATGAAGCCGCTCTGGGAAGAGCATAAGGTTTCAAGTTTCCTCCCTGGCTTCTCCAAGATAGGGCTGAGAGAGATTCCTGCCTGCAACCTTGGAGAAGCTGCTGCCAGTCTGTATAGACAATACTGAGCTAGATAGACCAATGGTCTGACTCAGTATATGGCAGTTTCCTATGTTCCTATTTGAGGCACTATGTTCCTATTTGAGGCACTATGTTTCCTATGTTCCTATTTGAGGCATTTGAGGCACCGTTGTCTTGAGGGGATCAATCGGCTTAGGCTTGGCCCATTTGAGGAAGAGCGACTATGTGGTCTGGTAGATGTGTATTTTAGACTGTTTACAAGCGGCAAGGATGCTACCTTGAGTGCATTTTGGAGTAACCGCTGGCTGCTACAATGGCCTGCTCAGTAGCCAGGTGTGAAAGCGAAGCCAGGATGGATTGGGATGGAAGAATGGCCCCTAAGAGATATGTCGTGTCAGTCTGGCAGTTGGAGTGGTGCTGCTGCCGCCAGGTCTTTGAGGTCTGAGAAACACGGCCTCTGGGGCCAGAATGGTGCTACGAGGATGAGAGTGTAGCATTGGTCTCTGAATCTCTGTAGAATGCATGGAATCAGCGCTATGAGTGGAAAGGTGTAATTCAACTTGGTCAGCCACAGTGTCACCAGTGCATCTGTCCCTGCTGCCTGGGGACATTGGTATCTGCTGAAGAAGGCTGGCATCTGGTTGTTGGATGGGGCTGTGCAGAGGTCTAGGTCCGGGTGACCGAAGTGTCAGGAGATTAGCTGAAATACTTCAGGGTGGAGGTGCCATTCTGCTTGGTTCACCTGGTGTCTGCTCTGTCCATCATTCCGTGTGTTGTCCTGCCCCCCAAGATGCTCTGCCTGAATTGAGGCCAGGTGTTGTTCAGCCCATGTAAAGAGCCAGTTGGTTTCCTCCATGAGGGACTAGTGACCACGTACCACCCTGTCTGTTGAGATGTGCTTTGGCTGTCACATTGTCTGTCATGGCATCGGTCGTGATTAACTTCCTTTGTGGTGTCTTGAGATTTGTGCCCCTGTCCAGAGCCAAGGATGACCACCAGCTCAATGACCGACGTAAGTTATACTGGAACCTGAATGTAGTTGGTAGCTAGGATGTTGTACTGGTGTGGTAGTAGTGCCCACTGGAGTGCTCTGGAGTGCCACCTGGCCCAAGGAACAATGTTGAGGCAAGAGATCATGCTCCCCAGCAGCTGCGCTAGTCATAAGGTCTGAAGTCAGGTGTGACTGTACTAGTTGAACTAGAGCATGCAGCTTGGTTTTCCTTTCTGGCATGAGGGTAATGGATCCTGGCCATGTTTGTATGGTGACTCCCAAGTGTTTCAGAGACTGTGACAGTTCTAGAGAGCTCTAGTTGAAGCTGATCAGAAAACCATGTTTCCAGAGGATGAAGATGACTAGCTGCATGTCCTCCTGTGCTTGCCTGAGGGAACACAACGTGAACAAGAGATTGTTAAGATAGAGATAAATGTGCAGGCCTTGCAGGCGCATGTGAGTCACCAGCACTACCGTCAGCTTGGTGAACACTCTGGGAGCCGATGAAAGACCGAACGGTAGCACCCAGTATTGGTAGTGTTTGCCCATGCAGGCAAACCTCAGGAAACTGCGATGGGGCGGAAAGATTGGTATGTGAAGACAGACATCCTGGAGATCCACTGAAGTGAAGAAGTCTCCCTTCTGGATGGCTTAGAATATGGTGCGAAGCGTTTCCATACAGAAAAACAGGTTGCTCACCTGTAACTGATGATCTGGTAGTGTTCCGTTGACATCCATTAGAATGGGTTCTGCGCCTGCACAGAAGCCTCTCGGTGTTGAGTTCAACAGTTTCTTTATGGTGCCTGCACCCCGCCCCACGTGACCATGTGGCTATTTAAGGCGGGAGGAAGCACAGGCACCTTAGTTCCTTGGAGACCACCGAAGCAGTTGCGGCATCTGATGTAGCAGGTAAGTTCTACTGACAGACTAGTATTACTGCGGAGGGGAGGTTTGGAAGGATCTAATGGATGTCAACAGATCACTACCAGATCATCAGTTACAAGTGAGCAACCTGTTTTATCTGGGGCGTGATCCGTTGAATCCATTAGAATAGGTGTTTGGTTAGCTCCATATAGGAGGGAGCAGTAGAGTTATTGTAACACCTTTTTAAGAATACCTCTCCCAAAATTTGCCTCCGCTGTAGACCGTAAGTCAATAGCATAATGTCTTACAAAAGTTTGTTCAGAAGACCAAGTGGCGGCTTTGCAGATATCTTGGAAAGATATGCCAGACAGGTGTGCTGTTGATGCCCCATAGCCTCTTGTTGAATGTGCTTTTATAGACTTAGGGGGCTGAAATTTCTGCAGTGTTTAGACTAGTAAGATACTAGGGAGGCCACAGGTACATCAACCAGGGGGACCACCAGCTGGTCCTGCATGTCTTTAGGTAAGGTGTAAAATCTTTTAGGAAGCGTGCCAGGTGCCTTTGATGATGTGGGGTTCTCCCACTCTTCATGTACGACCTCCTTGAATAGGGATGGAAAGGGCAAAGGATGGAAAGGGCAAAACGACGTGGGGAAAATTTCTGACACGGGGGGCTGCACATTGTCATTGGTAATGGTTTCTGGATTGGTTTGCAAGCTTTTACATGCTTTGGCCAAAAGAATGTCAAAGTCCTCATGCTTAACCCATTTGGCGGGGGCGGGGTGTTGCATCTCCCTGGTTTTTGTCTGAAGACCACTCCCCCTCCTCTGTTTGAGGGTTCTGTCCCTGAATATGGGTTAGATTAGGATGAGTGAGTCCTAAGCAGGGACTGACGGATGGGTGGGGTCAGTCTGAGTCGGGTGCTGGTACTTAGGTGGTGCCAGTGTTGGGAGAGCACCACCACCTTCTAAGTCTCTAGGCACTGGGTGGGCATGTAAGGACCTCTGATGGGGAATGAATGGAGATAGGCCCCACAGGTCTACTAGGCACCAATGGTATGGGAGAGCATTCCCTTCTAGAGCTGAGCCCCATTTCTTTGTATCTAGGCAAGGGCTGGCACAATGAGAGTGGGATATGGACCTCCTATGCCTAATAGGGGACCTGCTTCTGTAATGACTGTGCCTTCCCTGTTATAGTCTCTGGGGTCAGACAAGTACCTGCAGTTGCTCTCCAAAGATCTGCCCCTGCATCTATGGTGATAGCATGATGATGTTCTTGGTCTGAACCGGCCCTGCTTGCAGGGTGGTATAGGTATATGGGTGGGGAGAGCACTGAGGATTGGGAGCTTTCATCCCTGGGTTGCATGGGAGTGGCAGAGAGTGGTAGTGCGGGAACTTGGTCTGGTGCCTGTGGCTGGTTGGGAAAGGAAGTGTCTGGAGGGCCCACAGGCGTTGGTGCTGGTTCTTCTGCTGGTGAGAAGGGAGGGCCCCGGGGTGACAGACCTCGCTTGCAACAAGCTCCTGGACTCAGTTGGAGAGGTCAGCTGGCAAACACTCTCCATGGAGGGAGGGCAGGAGAGGCAATGAGGGTGCTGAATTCCGTGGCATCAGGTCCTGGGGTGGCAAGACTGGGGCCGGAGGGCAGCATGAGGCAGCCAGGGTACTTACCAGTGGCTCCAGAGGAGGCAGCACCGGGGCAATTGGTCCTGGGGGTGCTCCACAAATTCTTCGTATGTTGGAGGCCCAGTGGGCTGTTCACAGAGCGTCAGCGAGCGAGCTGGCTCCAGGGGCTCCTACTGCAAGGGCGACTGTGGCCCTTCCACTTGGTGCATTAGCACCCAAACAGTGACTGGAAAGCGGTGGGGTGGTGACGAGCTTTCCTCCTCTGGAGAGATGTGAGTGGCTTGAGCCGCTGAGAGTTGAGCCCTTCTCCATGCAAAATCCGCCCTGGAGGCTGCTGAGCATTGGTGGGTGCGCCGCAAGGGCCCTGGCTGTTCTCTAGAGAGGGTCTGATGTGTGCATTTTTGGGCCGCATGACTGCGATCCCTGCATGCCCAGATTCTCCCCCTTGTTTGCATCACGTTGGAGTCCTCTGAATGGGAGGGCAACGGTGCTCTTCGCTGCATGGCTTCAGAGAATAAGTATTACAACAGGGGAGTGGGAGGGGAAGAAGGCAAGAGAAGAAGAAAATAGAAGCAAACAATAGTTTTAAAGGTTTTTTTGTTTCCCCCAACAGGCAAAATCCATAGAAGGAAGGTTGGGAGAAGGGCAGAGAACAGGGGGAGAATGCAGAGACAAGAAATAAAGGAGAAGGATCTTCAGGAAAGAGAAAAAGTGCTGAAGAGGCTGGAGTTTTATAGAGATCTGCTGAGGAGTGAGGCAGGATCAAAACTGGGGAGGAGCTGCACTGAAGCAACATGGGAAGGTTCAAAGGACACGAGATCCTGTCTCATAGAGCAAGTGGGCGTCACAACCCATTTAAAGGAATACCCTCCAGCACTGGGAGAGAAACAGTACCTACAACAAAATGAACCAATCAACAGTCCAATCCTTACTTAATAATGGGGTGCACAAGAGTACTTTTTTCTTTGTTTTCATTATTAAGAATTTGTTTAGCTATTCATTTGGAAAAATCACATTTGTTTCATGACTCATTTATTATTGTTTTATTATTTTTTGTCACTCATTTGTTTTATTTTCCATTTCTCACAGATTCGAATGGCGTGAAGCCACTCTTTTAAGAGTCTATGGGAAATTTGAGTCTAAGGAGACACCTTGCTCCAGGAAAACAGCTGCCGGGGAGCAAATGCCCAACCCCTTCCACAAGGGACCTTCTTACCCATGGGTCTCCTTCAAGGTAGGCTTTTGCCCCAGCAGCTGCTTTCCAGAAAGCAGGGTATTTAGATCTTGCCTAGCCTAAATTAATTAATAATTATTGTAATTCATTATTTGTTCGGAGCTTTGATCGTTTGTTTCAGAAATAAGCCCCATTTTATTCATGTTTTAATTCATTTTGAAATGAATGCACAGCCCTACTCAATAATGTGTCAGTAATTATGAGCTTAGGAAAGTAGACTGACTAAAACACAGGCTGAAAATCACAGGATATTATGGCAGCACAGATGTTTAGGAAAAAATGCAAGAATACAGAGCGGGGTGGGGGTGGGGAGGCGAAATCATATTAAAGTCCAAAAAGAAAACCAGAACTCTGCCATTGCTCCCAACTGGAAGGCACACATTAAAATTTCAGTATGCTTAACTAACTTCCTCCTTTCCCTTTCAGATTACAAATTGTTCCACTAGTCTGGGAAAGCCTTTTCCAGTGTTCTCCCATTACATGAATAATGAGATCTAATAATATCATAAATCATAGTTAAACTAGAATCAGAGTGCAGAATGCTGCCTGATCCCAATATTTGTTTTGTTATACTCAAAATGGAAAGATCTGGTTGGAAAATGGAAGCGACATCAACCATCAGATTCTGAATCTTTGAACAGAATTCTAATAAAGATCCAAATTAACTGTTTATGGGAAACTGCTGAGGCAGGCAAATATTAACTCATCAATTAAATGCCACTTAGTACTCACCATCAAGTTTCTTCAGTCTGGGCACTCGCTTGGTTGCTTCTTCAACCCAAGCACTTTGTGAGTCAGCGGAGTATTTCTCTTCCAGTGGATTGCCTACAAATACCAGATCCTCCAGTAATGGCAAATCTGCCAGCCTCACAAACTCTGCTGCAACCACAAAAAGATGCAGTCAAAAATAGAGCCATGTATTGTGAAGCACAAAGAACAGCAGCAGCTGTATGAAGGCTTCTGTTCAAGACCAGCTCAAGCAGCTAGAAGCTGTTGAACCAAATGTGTTCCCTGTGCTAGCATAACCCTGGAAAGCACACTCTGATTACGTAAATAGCTATACTGCCATCTTCCACACAATTAAAAAGTTGATGTTCTATATATTTGAGCAAGATTGCTCAGTCCGGTATTTAAACCACTATCGTGCAATCAATTGCTAAAATTAAATCTTTACAACATCAGGTATCAATTTCTGCAGCAGTATAACCAACCAATGTGAACTCACTAAATCATCACGGTTTTTCAAAACAGAAACAATGGCTTACCCCAGTCTTTCACTAAATTATTGGACATGTAGAGAATCCTCAGCTTCTTCATCACATGGAGCCCTTTCAGTTTCTCAATCAGGTTGTATGAGATCCACAACTCCTCTAAAGTATCTCCAACTGCTTCCTGAAAGTCAATAATGCTTCTTAGAAAAGTGTCCTCTGAGTTTTCCGATTGTTATGTATTTTGTCTTCCTGACCCCTAAAGAGTACACTGAAAAAACAAAAGCACTCTCTAGAGTCCATGCTTCTTTGGTAGCAAGCTGCAAGTTGAGAATGGAGTGCTTAAGGAAGCAGGAGAATGTCACAATTTAGAGAAAACTTTAGACCCCAGTCCAGGAGATATCAATTCAGACTCCAGTCCATTAAACTCTGAGGCATACGCCAGACATATGGACACAAAAAGAGACACAGAACTGTCTGTAAAAGTCTACATGTTCAGCCAATTCAAGGAGGTTTCTAGTTTCTCAGCCAACTCAAGGAAGTTTGCATGTTAGTGCAAAAGACTGGTATGTGTTCTGCTATTGAGCTATGCCTTCAGCCTCTCTTGGAATACTGTACCCAGTTCTGGACCCCACATTTTAAGAAGGATGTTGATAAACTGGAACAGGTTCAGAGGACGGTGACAAAGATGGTGAGGGGTCTGAAAACCAAGTCCTAGGAGGAACAGTTGAAGGAGCAGAAGACTAAGGTGGGGACATGATGGCTGTCTTCAAATACCTGAAAGATTGCCACATAGAAGAAAGAATAAACTTGTTCTCTGTTGCTCCTGAGGGCAGAACTAGAACCAAAATTACAAGGAAGCAGACTCAGGCTAGACATTAGGAAGTATTTCCTAAATGTATGAACTGTCTGACTATGGAACAGTCTGCATCTTGCAGCAGTGGGTGCTCCTTCACTGGCGTTTTTCAGAGGCTGGGCAACCATCTGTCAGCGATGTTGTAGCTGTTTCCGGCACCAAGCAGGGTGTTGGAAGACGTCCAACTAAAATCTGATGATCCCATCCCTCCCCCAAACAGGCTGTGCAGAACAGCCCAAGATTCAGGAACCCTTCATGTGTAAAAGGTGTAGGAGACGAAAGAACTACAATGGACCAGGGCCATTGGTATTGGAATTCATATAGTAGATCAATGCATCCACTGCTGTTCTCTTAAGACAGATGTAGGTCCTAGCCTTAGTACCCAATTAATTTCTCCTATTTGACTTTCCATACAAAGCTGAACTATTCACTAAAAATCAACAATCATAAAAGTAAGTTTTGGGTCACTTGTAACTCAACTGCTAACAGGTGTTACAGGGCCACTGAGTGAAGCAGGATGCTGGACTAGATGGGCCTTAGGCCTGATCCAGCAGTGCTGTTCTTATCTCCAGATTCCTAATGCAGCATATGCAATCACCAGGGTACAGAATCAGACTGAAGATGCCACAAAGGGAAGGACTGATGTCCCCCATTCCTGAAAATTCTTATTAGCCACAATCTGGAGACTGAGAAATAGAAAGAGTAGAATGCTTCTCTACCCATTTATGCTCTGATGCATGTTTGGTGCTTTATTCTGCACAGTATCTAAGGGAGTTTTCTGGGGTCAATATAATGACTGGTGGGGAACTTGCATAGTTGCTGTAAGTCTTCATAATGTTCCTACATTTATTATATATTTTTAATGTTGGCACGAAGTAGCTACCAAGTGTGGATATGATTCTAACTAGTTTGCAGTGGTATAAATAGAGAACATTATAGTGGGATTACATACCAGTCCATTCAGATTCTTTATGTTGTTTCTCCCCAAGGACAAAATCCGCAAGTTTTCTGCAACAGAAACAACACTTATTTATCTGTTCGGCTTAGGGTCCATTTGCTGCCTGTTCTTGTTTCGTTTACTTGTTTGTTTAAAACTGTTTCTTTTTAGAAATTAATATGAGGAGCAACAGCTTAGTACTGAGCACTTAGGCAGTCAAAAAGAAACTGAGAAGGAAAGCGCCCAACCGCCAGTTATAACGGAACTCCTGCACGAGCAGGGGGACAGTTCTGGGTGCAGTGATGAGCTATAGAACTCTACCTGGATAGTCCCGCGCAAGTGCAGAACCCATACTTATGGAGGTCATCAGATCTCCATCCAGATCAATTTATATTGCTCTAGCTGTGTTGAAGGGGAAAGGATGAAATCAAGGCAGAGGATGGAAACAGATGGGTCCCTCACTGAGTGGATGTTGCTTAAAACTGTACCATGTGATAACCATACGGGGAGTCAATCATGTATAGACTATGGCCATGCGGTGAAATGAGTATTGCTACGTCCCATATGCATGAGAGAACTGAATACCCTGGATATTAATAATGTAATGCAGTCTCTCCCCATTTCTTTATTAGACAAATTTATATCCTGCCTTTCAACAATGCACAAAGAAGCTAACAATAGAACAGCAGATATTAAAAAGTCAAAACAATGCTATCAACCAAATTACTGTCTCAATAGGTGATTGGGTAGACAGATGCTAATGGATGCTGCAGATGATGCATTTTGCTTGTGGAACTAAAAAAAGGCAATATACAGTACATGCATGTTATGAACCTGAGGGAGGGTAGAGAGGGAAACAGCTTTAACTACTAGCCAGCATATCATAAGCTATCTCCTATATCTTCCCAGCAGGGGGAGGGAAATTAAGCCACTCAAGAAGCAGCAGCAGCAGCAATCAACATCCGCCAACAGGAGCACTCAGCCAGGTACAAACAGAGCTGCCCAAGGGGAACCTACTTGCTTGTTTAGAGCCCATCCCAGTCAACAGAATTGCAGCTGACAAGTCTTATAAACTCAGCACAAATACCTGGCCTTGAGTTATCATGACAAACATAGAATCCACCATATACATTTGCTTATGGGCTAGATTGTTTACAGTCCAGCTAACAACATCTGAGGACTCTCAGGTGTGCTGAGATAATTCTCAACATTCAATAATCATAATCAGAACCTGAAGACTGAGTGTGCTGTTACAATTAGCACAATTATCTATGCCAGTCACCAACAAGAGGGCTATAGGAACCTGCAATGCTTCTTAACTCAAGCAAGTGGTGAGCAAAGCGAAAATGTTTTTAATTTAGAGGTTGCTGTCTGAACACAGAGACTTGTTTAGTTTCAAGCTGCTTGTTCTTTAAACACAATATTTGTAATTACAGATGTAAATGAGGTCCCTTTCACTCACACACAAAGTGGCATGGGAGCTGCTTTCCCCAATGGGAGGGCAGCTCCTCATGACATTTGTACCATAAAAAAATAATGATTTTATCTGTATACAAGCAATTATTATGCAAGGAAAAAGCATCCTTGCTAACACAACTTAATGGAAGGAGCCTCTGCAAGTGGAACACTAAGTTTGGATCCAAGCCACTATTAGTAATAACACACACACACACACACACACACACACACACACACACACACACACACACAGAGTTTTCCCTAGTGGGAGAGAGGGCACCTATTGGAAGAGATCCATACAATCATATTCCAAGTGGTTGGAATATATATTCTCATTCTCATCTCTCCCGCTCTACCCCCCCCCCCCCCGACTCTCTCTCACACACACTTACCTACTTCCCCCAGTGGTGTGGGACCATATGACAGTAATGTGGCTCCCATGTCTCTGTGTGCGTGCATGTGAAAAATGAGGCTGAGAATCACAACCCAGACAAGTAGGGACTGTGACGTGCTACTAGCATTTCAGCCATCATTCTATCAGCAACCAAGTATAATTATTCAAAGGCTTCCCATAATTCTCTTGCTTTTGGCTCTTAGTTTTCAAGTGAGTCTTGATGTTTGGCTTGTCTGTGTCCGGCGGCCCAAGACTTCAGCCTGCTCGTGTGTGGGGAGAGCGGGCTCAGCCCACTCTCCCTGCTAACCCTCTTGAGGTGGGTCTCACTGATTGTGAGACCAGCCTCAGAATCTTCCTGACCCTGCACTATAGAATTTGTGTGGTTTTCTGGTGCAGTTGCTACCTTCTATGTTCAGGTAGGTGGGGGATGACCAAGGGTGGGGAAGGTGCACAGAAACTGAAGTCCTGCACTTGATCTCATTGTTCACAGTAGTTCAGGGTAGGCTGCACTCGGGGGAGGGCAAGTAACGGCTAAAAAAATACACACTGGTCGTTTATGTGTCACTTACTTAATGCGTTCAAGTTGGCGATTTTTTCAATGCAGTTTGTAGATAAGGACAGCTTCCTTTAAATGAAAAAAAATGTAGGATAATAAAGGTACTAAATATAAATAAATAAAAATCAACACCAAGTTACTAAACCAATAAGTGTTTCCTGACAAATAACATTTTCTCAGGATATTACATCTTCTCTGATCACTTTATGTATATACAGCCGAACCACGCCATTTGCAGACCCAGCATCCTGTTGGGAGATGAACTTCCAGTGCATCGACCTTTTGCACCAACTGTCCTAATGACCACTAGGGGCATTGGGAGTAGAGACAGTGAGTAAGAGTCTCCCTATCTGTCCCTACTCTATGACCTCTGAACTGACTCTGCAGCACTTCCTGTGCTGAGTCACAATCCTTCCTTTCCTTCTAGAGAGCAGATGGAAACATCTCTCTCTCTCCTTACCTATCCACTATGTAGTCCTTTAGATTAGAGATAGGTCTTTCCTATCTAGGTGTATTTAACCAATAAATATTTAGTGTTTAGTCATACAAGGATCTCCATGTGTTTTCTCTAAACAGCTGCAATATCCAAACCATCCTCTGCTACCTACTCTGTAACTGGAGTGTGTGCTCATTCCTTAGTGCTCTGCTGTTTTACCTATTGTGGGTAAAAATCAACAACCTCTAACACATCCATGGTTCCGCATAGCCACGATTGAGTAATTGACATCTGACCTTTGCATAAGTGCGGGGGGGGGAGAGAAAGGTTTTTAAAGGGTTATTCCATGTATCCGTAGTTTCAGAATGGCCAGAAATGATCTCAGAAGTCATTTCTGGTCACTATTTTAAGGGAAAGAGCCATTTTGTGGCTCATTTGTTTTTTAAAACCGCTCCCCCCTCCACAACAACAAAAATCATGGAAAAGTTGCAATTTTGGATGTTTGGAGGACATTGCAGGAGAGCTTCAGACTCGCAAAGCAAGATGGGGCACTATGTTTCCATTATTTCCACACTTTTTCGCTGCTTCTTGTTGGCACACGTTTTTGAAACCTCCGGGAACCTAAACCCGCCCCCCTGCAATCCCATTGACTTAATGCCACCTTATCCACAGTTCCATTATCCACTGTTATAGTGGAGAATGGAACCCTTCCAAATAACAGGGTATGCCTGTATCAGTTCATACAACCCTCCCAGGATCCTGCATTAATGAAGATTTGGCTTTGCAGTACATTTTTTATGTATGTCACAAAATGATTGTCTGACTGCTGCCCTGAGACCTCAAATCTTAGTTAAGTCCACAAAGAGCTGGGTATAGGAAAACATTTTTCATCAAGGGACCGTTGGAGACCTGAATGTGCAAAAGGCCCAATACTCATTTTGCCAAACACTGAAAGATTACAGAATGCCCAGTTCACTATTCACACAGGGATTTTCAGGCTAATCCAAGTATTCTTGCTTATCTGTGTTGGCTTGTGCCTAATTTGGGGATTTGCGTATTTACCTTCTTTTGATATGTCTATGGCATATTTATTAGGTCTCTGGCATCTCAGGCAGAATAAGAATCATTTGCCTGAACTGAGGCAAGGGCAGGACTAGGTAATATTGAGGAGATTGGGCAATATCCAAGGGCTGTGATTAGCTGGATTCAGGACAGCTCTGTATTTCACTTTGAATATAGGCCTGCTTAAGGAAAATAAGTTTTGTTCAGTCAGGACCCAACTGGGTATTACAAGAACAAACATATCAAAGTACCTTGTATCAAGTCAGATCATTGATCCACTTAACTCAGTACTGCCTATGTTGATTAGCAGCAGCTCTCCAAGGTTTCAGACAAGGAATTTCCCCAGCCCTACCTCGAGATGCGAGAGGTTCAACCTGGGACCTTCTGCATGCAAAACATCTGTTCTGCTACTGAGTTATGGCCCCTCCCCTAAACACAGAGTAACAACAGAACGAGGAAGCATTTCTCTGCTACACCACAAGGAAAACCCAGCCTCTCTCAAGAAGCTATGGGGGAGAGTTGTTCACACACATTTCCTTTCTTTTTTAATTAGCAATTATTTATAACAGTTCTGACAATACATTTTCTTCTGCGTTGTTACACCTGAGATTTTTGTAACCTTTTGTTTGGCTGTGATAAATGGACCAGAATGCAACTACAGTATTCACAACAGATAATTGTTGATGCGTTAAGATCCCTTGCCAACAGTCTGTAGTACCATAGTACAGCACAGAATCCTCTACAAGAACAGATGTATTTGAAATCTGAACAGAATATACCAACCATTCTATGAACACCATCTTCAGAGACAGCTATGCATTTTGTCCTTTAAGACAAGTGAGACCAATATGAAACAGAAGAACAATGACTATGGCTCAATTCATAGATATGCCAATCTATGGTTAAAGAAGCTTACTTATGATTTAGTGCAATTTCTGCATTGACAAACCATGGTTTCAAATTGGCCAGTAAATCAGAATCAGAAATCCTTGAGCCAGTCATCCTCTCTCAGCCCTACCTACCTCACAGGGTTCTTGTGAAGATAAAATTGGGGAAGGGAGAGACAGCATGTATGTCACCCTGAGCTTCTTGGAGGAAGGATGGGATAAAAATATAACGCAGCAACAGCAGCAGCAACCATAATGTGATGTGGTGTCTGAATTGAAGAGTTGCAACTGCATCCAGAGATCGCTGCACCTAGAGACTGGAATGTTGAGCAGCTGGAAAATGAAAGGAAACATCAGCTCTATCACATGGTTTGCCTGGACATCTGGAAACATAAAACCATGGTTTAGGTATTAACCTATGATCTGCGCAAACCATGGTTTGACATGATGTCCAAATTGAGCTTATGTGAACATGAGTGATTATGTGGCTAAAAAAAAGGAGCGTTATGAAGAAGCTAGGTGCTGAAACAAAGAGGTCTGAAGTACCTGCTTAGAGGTACTGAAAATAGAAAGGGACTCTACCTGGGGGGGGGGGGATAAGCAGAGGCCCAGACAGATTATTTCTGCACTATAGTGGCTCTTCTCCCCATGCCTGTGCATTTAATTTACAGAACCTACTCGCAATTAACAAGAGTTGAAAGAGAGGCATCCATCTTCTCTATAGGTGGAATCTGGGCATAGAGTTTCACTTCCTTGGCCTCTGAAGGCTTCTGACCATTTTTTTCTTCCTAAAGTAAAAGAAAACACCCTCTTCAGTCTACAGTAATAAATATCCAAATGTCTATTCAAGAGAAAATAAGAATGAGGCCTTTAAAAAAAATTATTTCCTATCATTGCTACCCAGCTATGTTTTAACTTGCACATTAGCTCCAGCTAATATTGGTTCCAAACCAACCATCTAAAACCAACAATAAACCGACTGAAGAAGATCAAAAGTTCAAGACCAGAAATATTACAGTTTGAAAACACTGAATGGAACAGCAAGCTCTTAACTAATTTGCAAAAGGACAACAAAGTGGGGGTCTGCCAAACCTCAAGGGGCAAGTAATTCCAAAGTACCCATGACTGGGCCTTCTCAGTGGTGATACCTGATATCACCACTGAGAAGTCCCCATCATGGGTCAAGCTATATTACAACAGAGAGGCGTGGTACCTGGTTCAAGGATGCCTCCACCAAATATCTCAATGACCAGGCAGACATATATGGGAGGAGGTGGCCCCTAAGACACCTTGATTCCAAGCTGTTTGGAGCTTCAAAAGTAATAACCAGCACCTTGAACTGTGCCTCCCTTGTACTGGGAGCCAGTGTAAATGATAGAAGATAGGGGCACATGCTCCCAACTCCAAGCTCCCAACAGAAGCATAATCCATACGTTCTAGAGACTGCAGTTTCCAAACACTTTTCAGGGGCAGCTTCATGCATCAGACCTCAATGTGACCAAGACATGGGTGATTGTGGATAGATCTGCCGTCTCCAGGTAATGACATAGCTAGAGCACAACATGCACATGGGCAACCCTTGCCGAGGCCACCCCCTGCTTATCCAGGAGCAAAGCCAGGTCCAGAAGAACCCCAGACTGTGAACCTGATCCTTCAGAGAGAATGTAACCCCACTCACAACAAGTAATTAACTTAAACCAGGACCTGCTTTCCTGGCCAGGAGTACTTCGGTCCACATTTAATTTTAGCTTGTTTGCACACATCCAGTCTATCACTGTCCCCAGACATCAGGTAAAGGCTTGCACAGCCTTGTTAGTATCAGTGGAAAAAGAAGTAGAGCTGGGTGTCATCAGCATGACAATCCAGCCCAAACCCCCTAACAACTTATCCCAGAGATTTCATGTAACTCTTAAATATAATCTGGGGAGAGGATGGAACACTGCAGGACCACACATATTAACAATCAGGCGGTCAAGCAGTACTTCCCCAATACCATCTTCTGGAACCTGCGCACTAGGTAGGATCAGAACCATTGTAACTCTATATCATCCGGTCCTAATCCAATAAGGCAGTCCAAAAGAATACCATGTCTGAATTCGCAAACCATTGATAAGACAGAGCAAGAACTCTATCTGTGGTTTAAGAGACTGCTGCACCAAGGGAATGAATTTATGACCTTATGAAGCTGAGACCTGAGCAGATGGGAAATGAAAGCAGCTTTAATAATTTTTTGTATTGTAAACTACCCAGAGATGTGAGTTGTGGGCAGTACAGAAATTTGTTAATAAAATAAAAAATAAAATAAAATAAAATAAATCATAGTTTGCTTTTTGTGTGTCTGGAAGCTCAAACTATGGTAAACGCAAGTCACAGTTTTGTGTTATCTGAACCCTGCCACTGTCTTCTTGCCATTCTCTGCATCAATCACAATCTTAACGCCTTCTTTTAAAGTCCTCTACCTCTCTGCTCCTGGCCAAGTCTCATTCACTGTCCTCTTTAACAGAGATTCTCAAATGCTGTTCACTACAACTCCCAGCATTCCCAGCTGCAATGGTCTTTGGCTGGGGATTATGGGAGTTGTAGTCAAAAACATCTTGGAATACTTTTTAGAGGGATCACTGGTCTCATTCCTTACGTCTCCCTTCCCTTTTCTTCCTCCACTATTCCACACAAACCGACTAAAGGTAAAGACCTTTTTGTTCACTCAGGCCTTTTAAATTTTGATTTTTAAATTTGATTTGTAACTGATTTTAAATGAGTTTATAAATTGCTTTGTATTCTATTTTGTATTGTCTCCTCCCCCATACCACCCTTTTTGGTCCGTTATGATTTAATGTGTTGGTTTTTATTTCATGTTTTAATGTTGTGTTGTGAGCTGCCCAGAGAACAATTTGTTTTGGGGCGGCTAACAAATAAAGATGATGATGATGATTTCCTACAGCTTTCTTCACCCACTTCTGCCACTTTTGCTTCCAAGGCTTTGCTGTGCCTTATTTCATGGATATGCATCCTGCTCTATAAACATCAAGCAGCTTCCATCTCCTCCTTCTAAACGAACGTATTTAACAAACATTTCAGCAGGTTCTCCACTGCCATCTAATTCTCCCTTACCCACCCTCTCTGCTAATTACAAAGTCTTGCTTTGTAATCTTGCCTGTCTGCTGTGGATTCTAAGCCCTGAATGGAACAGTGTTTAGCATACTATTGATGTTACTTACATATCAGCTAGCCCTAGCAGTAGTAATATACTTTAGCTCAAATACAACATTTCAGTGAGCTAATCATATGAGTTTTATTACATACATTTTTTTCAGTCACAACTTCCTTGTAAACAGCTATATGTATATCACCGCAAGGGAACTGATAAAAACCTTGTTATTCAGAAACAAAATCTATGCCACAACACATTTCTACTTACCCATCTGGCTAAAGCTTCCTTAATAGTTGTTGCTTTTGCCTAAATAAATAAATGAAATTTTTATTTACTTTATTATGCTTTCAACCAATTAATTGTCCAGTTTTGAAAAGATTAATGGACTATATTTAAATAAATTATCAAGGAATGTCCAATTTAACTGAAATGTGAGACAGTTCATTTTTATAAAATTGTAAATGAACATGTACTGTTAAAGACAGAGGCCACCTTAAAAACATTTTTTTCATCAAATGTGGGAATATGGAAAATTCTGCATTATAGAATACACCATAGCCAAAATGAAAGATCCAAGTTTAATTACACACTAATTTTAACAGAACAATGACAGCTTCAGTTGCTGATGGTTTTTACAGTTACAAAGAAAGTCATGATAGTTATCATGACTGTGGTAGGAAATGCATGGCAGGCATGATTGTGATAGGAAAACTCAAGGGAAAGGATGGCAGTTGAATACTTGGTGCTTTGCATCAAAAAGCAACACAGTGTCATTTTTTAATTGAGAACAAATAACTCTAGGGAAGTTCAACATTAAGTTAGGAGAAGCCTCCTATCCTTGTTCAGGAGCTGGTGGTACTCCTGATTTTCAGTCTTTGCAAGATAAAAACAAGTTTGGAGGCTGGGAGTTTGATTGTCAGTCAAGCCCGAGCCAGATAGGACAATTGTCCTGCCTACCTCATTCAGAAGCTGAGGAGAGGATCTAGGTAGGGCGTGCTCATCCTACCTAGTTGAGGCTTGACTGACAATCAAACTCCACACCCCCAACCTTATTTTTATTTAGGACATGATTGAAAATCAGGAGCATGCCCAGCTGTTGATCATGTAAACTGCTGAGCCAGTGTGGTGTGGTGGTTAGAGTGCTGAACTAGAACCAGGGAGACCCGAATTCAAATCCCCATTCAGCCATGGAACTCACTGGGTGACTCTGGGCCAGTCACTTCTCTCTCAGCCTAGCCTACTTCACAGGGTTGTTGTGAGGAGAAAGTTAACTACGTACACCAATCTGGGCTCCTTGGAGGAAGAGCAGAATATAAATGTGAAACACAAAAATAAATAAAATATAAATATTTTAATTCCATCAGTCTATAATCTCATAGTCAACATATTCAAAGGCACCTAACAGATAAGATCAGCACAGATATGAGTTTGAGATCTTCTCTATAAAACTAATACATTAGAATCAAGCAACGTGGCCACATTTTCTTACTCGTTAGCCCATCCATAAGCTGGCTTTAAACCCTGACTTGTCTGTGTTTCAATTAAGCTACTGATCAAAATACACATTAAAGAAGATGATGTGGTGCAATTGATAATACTTCATTTATATGTGGGTGGTCCTAGTTCAAATTCCTACAGAGCCATGAATCATCACACTGGACATGACTAATCAACTTTACAGAAACCAAATAATAATGTAATTATTATAATTATATTTATTATAGCAGGGTTTCTATGAGGTTCTTGGAAGACTTCTAGGCTCTGTCTGAGTACAACTGGTGGCCTTTGTCTTTCGATCCTCCCAAACTGAAGGAATGGAAAATGCTTGCATTTGAAACCAACTTAATTTCCATCGCTGAAAATCTGCTACTTTTCCATTCTGCCTGATGAAAGTTCTGTTTTATGAGAGATTGCATACTCCTGCACAGAGAGACATTATATCTACGAAATATATATCTTTTGCAACTGAACATTTCATAGCAGCTATGAAAAAGTAAAAGGAATAGAGGACAAAACACCAACATTGTTTGCAATGCAAAACCTTACATTAGCTTTACAAAATGATCAGCTCTGCTGCACAGCTGCATGGAAGGAGACTAGATTGCCCACAGTTCCTAATGGGCATGGGAGCAGTCTTATCCCCACTGCACTGCCACATATTTGGGCCAGGAAATCCATGCATTAAAGGGACTTAAAGGGCTTATAAAATGTGAAATAGAAAGAGCTTCCTTGGTTTGGATGCAGCTTTTAAACAGCTGTATTGTTTTTGAGTTGCAATCCCTTGAAAGGTTTAGGCTGTTAGTTTTGCTCCATTGCCCCAAAAAGTGCCTAGTTAAAGGGGGTCTCTATAATGAAAAGACCACCTTAAGTGGCACAGTGGGGAAATGCTTGACTAACAAGCAGAAGGTTGTCAGTTTGAATCCCCACTGGTACTATATCAGGCAGCAGCGCTATAGGAAGATGCTGAAAGGCATCATCTCATACTGCGTGGGAGGCGGCAATGGTAAACCCCTCCTGAGAAAACCACAGGGCTCTGTGGGCGCCAGGAGTCAAAATCAACTTGACAGCACACTTTATCTTTATAATGAAAAGCTCCACATAGTACAGAAAAACAGAGAAGTATAAGCATACATTGCCTTTGATTGTATCATTTTTATGCATTTTAAATAAAAGTTATGTGAATAATCATTTGAGTCAAGCTCATTAGCCATTTTGAGTCAAGCTCATTAACTGCCTTGAGCCATTTTTGGAAGGGCGGTATATAAATCAAATAAGTTAGTACAGATACAGTATTTAAGGAAAAGTACTGATTTACCATTCTCCTGCAGAGGACTCCTGACACGCAGACGACTCTTGGATGATGAATAATCTGCACTAACTATTCAGATCTCCCTTCAGATAAACACCCTCCCTATGAAACAACAAAGTGTTAAGATATCAGGTTTCAATCATCATAGGAACTATCTCCAAGTCAAAGACTGGAGCTCACAATTACAGTGATCCTGGTTAAAGAGTTAACTAGGATTGCTGATCTACATGGAGTTGTTTGTGAGAAAGCAGATTTCCTGGGCAATCCTGGTCAAACTACTGTGGTTAAACCACATTTAACCAAGACAGATAATCAGTAATGTGGAGTTCAGCAATCCTGGTTAACTTTTAACCAGGATTGCACTGATTTTGAGAACACAGCCACTGAGGGGAAAATTCTGTGTTGCGTTAAGGTCTATTTAATAATACTTATAATTAATACAGCATTTTAGAGTGTTCAAAATACTTCATGTACATAGTATCTCACACCCACAGCAACCTGATCTGCATATTATCATGACACACTTTCAGCTTGTATTGCTTAGCCTTTTGGCCTCACTTTATAATTTTTCCTAATTTTTTTCTCTTTACAGTTGTGGCATATCTTTCTGCCCTCTTGGATTACTACCTAATGCATGTGACCAAGAGGGTCTGGTCCACAAAATCTTATGCTCAGCATGTATATGTTAGACTATAAGGTGCCACAAGACAGCTGGTCATTCACTCTCGCACTCTCTCAGTAATCCTCAGAAGAAGATGAGTCAGTACTATTATCCCTGTTACAGATGGTGGGGGGGATGTGAGATAGCAAGTCCACTGTCTCTCAGTCACAGCCTCTCATCTGCAGATCTGAAGGGAGGCCTTCTCAGCTCCCCCATGCTTAGCCACTATGCTACACACAGCTCTAGGGACACAGAAAGGCTGCATATCTGGAGAAGGCAACTTGCAACACAAGCAGGTTCCCCAAATCACCGACTCTCCACTGCTTATGCAACAAAGAATGCAGTCAAACCAAGCTGTCTGTTAGCATTCTGATGTGGGCCAAAGAGCTCACAGAAAGCATTTGGGGCCCCATGTTAATTCAGTTAATCATGAGCTGCCTGATCGGTCTTGCTGCACACTAGCAGGGGGTGAAGAGACAGGGGCAGGCAAACCCTCTCTCTGGGCTCCCCGCTTCCATCATTCTGCACCACTGCTAGAGCAACAACCCCACTTCCGGAACTTTTCTAGAACTTATCCACAAGCCCCCAGCGGCCAGGTTCTGGAGCCAGTTTGCTACAGGCCGCTTTTCTCTCCCTTTCCCTGAGGGGTGTCCTCTTCACCCCTCCTCTCTCCAGTCCCCGAAGCCAGCCTTCCTATTTCTCCAAAACAAGCAGGTTCCTCCTGCTCCTCAAGCGGTCCCTCCATTCCTGCCGTAGCACTTGCAATCCTTTCTTTTTTCATGCTCGCTCTCGCTCTCTCTCCATCACTCACCATCGCTACTTTCCCACCAAGCGAAACCATTGCACTCTAGCGCGGTTCCCCCCCGCCCGTTCAGCACCCAGAGACGGTCCCTGTGGTTTTCCAGCGAGCCAGGTTCCCCCAGGCTCGTCTGCACTGCCCTCTTTATCCCCTCCCCAGCCCAGCACATCAACCCGTGCGCCCAGCTCCCCAGGCCTCTCTTCTCCTCGCTTCCTTCCCCAGCAGCCTTCGAGTGGACTCACCATTATTATGATTCTGGTTGCTACTGTCTACTGCTCCGGTTGCTATGGCACGCTAAGCCCCTGCGCATGCTCACCTGAAGGAAGGAGGCGGCTGAGCGAGAGGCGTGAAGTCAACAGCCTGATCATAGAGACTCACCTGAAAATAGATGGGCTTCTACTCCGGAAATCTCGCCATAACATAGAGATAGGGAGGAAAAAAAGATAGAGTAACACCATACGCCCCCTGATTTCCGGTATAATTTGGGATCTTCAGCCGAGCACAGCGTATCTGTTTACAAGTTGCCGCTGGCTCTTGAGGCGCTTAGAGAGCTACCATGTTTACTATACCCAAACCCGTAGGAACGCGCGTACAGTTCTATATTCTTTCTACCAATGCAACCACATATTCGTTAGTACACGGCCGTGTTTTATCGGGAAATTCTGTTCACTGTTGCTTCTGTAAACCATATGTTAAACATTCTCTAATAAAAGTCAATTTAGCTTTGCTGCAAGCTGTTTAGTACGGGATATCTTGTATTCTTCTTTTAGAAATACAAAACAATCACCAACCGAAAATGACCAGGTATAGGCAAAGGAGAGTGAGTAACTCCTACTGTAGTGTTCTAAAATCACTATTTAAGAATCCTGGGGGGGTTTTGGACAAAAGCGTAGCAAAAATGTATTAGATATTCCTAATTAATCTGCCCATTCAGTTTAAAACTTATTTATTTATTATTTATTACATTTATAAACTGCCCCATCCAGAGGCTCTCTAATACAACTCCTGCCAGATGTCTTGCAGGATTTTCCTCCTCCTTTGACCTCCATCTCGTCCTTTGATATTATTATTATTATTTCTTGTTTACACAGTAAGACAGGTGTCATTAACTGGTTTGTTTTATACAGACATCGAGTCCTTCTCAAGGACCTGGGATGGCTGAATTTTATCATCAATACTGTTGGTTATTATAGATATCGTCGCAAAATATAAGCTGTTCCCAGTAAAGTTGCTTTTTATAATTGGCTGATGGTGATTTCTGTGGCTCCTATGGTGTTGAGGTGCTCTTCAAGTTGTTTTGGAATTGCACCTAGGGTGCCAGTTACCACTGGGATTATTTTGGTCTTTTTCTGCCACAGCCTTTCAATTTCAATTTGTAGATCTTTGTATTTTGTGATTTTTTCTATTTCTTTTTCTTCTATTTTGCCATCCCCTGGTATTGCTATGTCGATTATTTTAACTTGTTTTTCTTTCTTCTCGACTACAGTTATATCTGGTGTATTGTGTGGCAGATGTTTGTCTATTTGTAGGAAGTCCCATAATATTTTTGCATCTTCATTTTCTACCACTTTTTCAATTTTATGGTCCCACCAATTTTTGGCTACAGGTAGCTTGTATTTTTTACAGATGTTCCAGTGTATCATCCCTGTTACCTTGTCATGCCTTTGTTTGTGTCAGTCTGTGCGATCTTTTTCCAACAGCTGATTAGGTGGTCCACTGTTTCATCTGTTTCATTACAAAGGTGGCACTTGCTGTTTGTTGTTGACTTTTCTAATTTTGCTCTTATTGCATTTGTTCTTAGTGCCTGTTCTTGTGCAGCCAGTATTAAACCCTCAGTTTCTTTCTTCAAGTAGGGGTGTGCACGGAACCGCGGAGTTGCGGTTCGGCACTGGGGTGGGGGGTTCCATTAAGGGCGGGGGGGGGCTTTATTTACCCCTCCCGCCCTTTCCAGTTTTTGCGCCGTAAGTACCATAAAAAATGCGGGCTGCAGGATCCCTCTCCGCCCGCTTCCATTCTCTTCGATGGCTCCGCGCTCGGGCGGGCGGCAGCTGCCGCCACTGAAGCCCCCTCGAGAAGCCCCCTCGAAGCTCTTTCGGTACCTTAAATCTCGCCCGGACCAAGTCTGACCACACTCGCGCGGGCGGCAGCGAGATGTCCTTCCGCCCGCCCGCTCCCTTCCCTGCCATCTGCAAAGTGCAGGAAGCCTTCTGCGCGCGTGCGCAGAAGGCTTCCTGCACTCAGCCTTCTGCGCGCGCACGCAGAAGGCTTCCTGCACTTTGCAGACGGCAGGGAAGGGAGCGGGCGGGCGGAAGGACATCTCGCTGCCGCCCGCGCGAGTGTGGTCAGACTCGGTCCGGGCGAGATTTAAGGTACCGAAAGAGCTTCGAGGGGGCTTCTCGAGGGGGCTTCAGTGGCGGCAGCTGCCGCCCGCCCGAGCGCGGAGCCATCGAAGAGAATAGAAGCGGGCGGAGAGGGATCCTGCAGCCCGCATTTTTTATGGTACTTATGGCGCAAAAACTGGAAAGGGCGGGAGGGGTAAGTAAAGCCCCCCCCGCCCTTAATGGAACCCCTGACACAAACCCTCCCGAACCAAAACCACCCCATGTCCGGACCGGTTCGGAGGCCAGTAGAATGGCCTCCGAATCGGTCCGTGCACACTCCTATCTTCAAGTTGCCATTCTTAAGCCATTGCCAGGTCTTAGTGATGTCTGATTTTCCTGGTCTTATGATCTAGCGTCTCTAGCTCTGTCTGGGTCCAGTCTATTATTCCTGCAATGTATCTGATAACAGGTATAGCCCAGGTGTTTATGGCTTGTATGGCCATTGAGTTTGGACATGAGGATTTTTCTAACATAAGGATTTTTCCTGATGTATTCACTTCCAATTTTTCTTTTAAACTTCAGCGTGTGCAATGTTATCAGCCTGGAGAATGCCCAAGTATTTGTAATGTTCTTTCTCTTCCAGGTTCTTGATCTTGCTTCCATTGGGCAGTTCTATTCTGTCTGTTTTTGTTATTTTCCCTCTGTTCATTATTAATGCAGCACACTTGTCTAGTCCAAACTCCATTGCTATATTGCTACTGAATATATGGACAGTGTTTAGCAGTGATTCGATTTCTGACGGGGACTTTCTATACAACTTCAGATCATCCATGTACAGCAGATGGTTGATTTGACTTGATGTTTTAGATGTTTGGTATCCGAGGCCTGTTTAGTATTTGTGAAAGTGGAGTCATGGCGATTACAAACAACAGAGGGGATAGTGAGTCCCCTTGGAAAATACCTCTTCTAATGCTAACCAGTTCGTGTCTCACCATTGATTGTTAACTGTGTACTCCATATGCTCATTGCTTTTTAAATAAATATCTGAATGTTTTTGCTGACACCAGTTGTTTCTAAACATTTTAGTATTCATGTGTGAGGCAATGAGTTGAAGACTTTCTTGTAGTCAATCCATGCAACACTTAGATTGGTTTTTCTTATCTTGCAGTTTTATAAAATCATTTTGTCAATCAGCAGCTGGTCTTTTGTGCCTCTGGTGTTCGGGCAATTTCCTTTCTGTTCAACAGGAAGCTCTTTGTTAGTTAATAAGTATTGCATCACTTCATCTGCTGTTATTCCAGTTAATAATTTGAACATGGTTGGCAGGCAGGTTATCGGTCTATAATTACTTGGAACTGCACCTTTTGCTGGGTCTTTCATGATGAGATGAGTTTTCCCAGTTGTTAGCCATTGTTCAACATCACCGCCTTGCAAAATGTGATTGAACTGTTTTGATAGTTGTTTATGAAGGTTTGTTAGGTGTTCAAGCCAAAAGCCATGCAGTTCATCGTCGTCTGGTGCAGTCCAATTTTTAATTTTCTTTGCTCTTTCACTTATTAATTCTGGTGTTATTATTAGATCTTGCATTTGTTGGTTACATTTTTTGACCTCTTTCACTCAGCCTGCTTTTTTATTATAATCTGTTGGATTGTCCCATAATTTCTCCCAGAATTGCACTGTTTCTTCTTTATTTGGTGTTTCTGTGTTTCTTGCAGTTTCTCCTTCTATGCTTTGGTAGAAACATCTCTGATTCAACTGGAATTGGAGATTCTGCCTGTGTTGTGTAATTCTGGCTTCGTATCTGCTTTTCTTCTTTGACACTGCTGTTATTTGCTGCTTTATTATTTCCAGAGCTTCTCTAATTTTCCTTGAATCTAGGTGGTATTTTTGGATCAGGTACTGTTTAGTGTTTTCATTCTTCAGCTTCTTGTCTTTCATATCTTTCAGTTTACTAGCATCCGATCTAAGCCTGGCGATTTTATTTTCTAATCTAATCTTCCATTTAGGTGATGTACTACTTTCTTTTTTTACAGGTCCACTGATCTTATATCCAAGCTCTTGTGTTGTTATTGTTGCTGCACTGTACTGTACATTAGTTGGTTTGTTTCTTGCAAATTCTTGGTTGTTATTTCTGCAAGTCCAGCACTGACATCTTTTAATGCCTGAGCGAGTTGTTTTTTGGCAACTGTTTTTAGAGCTGGAAGTCGAACCCTGGTGGTTGTTTGGTTCATGTGCTCAGTTATTTTTTTTGCTTTAGTTCTTGTTGCTTTTCTGTTAAACGGCATTTGGGTTTTTTAGGTGAAGGCAAAGGGGAGGATGCCTGGTTTTGATTTTGAAACAGTTCAGCAACAGTGGCATCCTCTATTTCTGACACCTCCTCCACCTGCGCCTGAGCAACTTCTTCAGTTGGTGGTAATTCTTCTTTCATATCTTGATCCTGTGTTGCTCTCTGCAGCTCTTCCAGCTCAACTTCTGTGAATACTTTATTTCTTATTATGAATCTTCTCTGGTCTACTAGCCATTGTTCTGTTATTTCTGTATCTGGATGCTTCTCTTTCCAAATTTGGTACATTCTTTTTAAATAACCTCTTCTAGTTGGACTAGACTTGTAATAGCAGATCATTATTTCCTTGTTGGTGTTTTTTGTATATTTTTTTCGGTTAAGCGACGTTTCTTCCAGTAACCTTGCAGTCTCCAGCCCTGGTTGCTCACCTGAAGAATGAGTACCCAGAATGTTGGGGGCAATATGCTAAATCATTGTAAACCGCTTAGAGAGCTCTGGCTATACAGTGGTATATAAATGTAAGTGCTATTGCTATTGCTATTACATTTATAGCCCGCTTTTCCTCCAAGGAGCCCAGAGTTGTGTACTACATACATGAGTTTATCTTTCACAACAACCCTATGAAGTAGGTTAGGCTGAGAGAGAAGTGACTGGCCCAGAGTCACCCAGCTAGTTTCATGGCTAAATGGGGATTTGAACTTGTGTCTCCCTGGTCCTAGTCCAGCACTCTAACCACTGACCACTAATCAGATATAGCTTAGATAGATTCATTTTAACCACATTGATGTACAATTGCAGGATTATTATAATTAGTAGTTGCTGCCTGTCTTATCCTTTTGATACTTTGAATGAGTTTACTTGAAGTAATTGGGAGGCGGTAATGGTAAACCCCTCCTGTATTCTGCCAAAGAAAACCAAAGGGCTCTGTGGGCGCCGGAAGTCGAAATCGACTTGACAGCACACTTTACCTTTAATTCAAGTAAACCTCCCCCTACCTTACTAAAGAGCAGGTCGGCAGGGTTTTAACTTACATTGGCTGCATGGCTGCTGGAACTTACCCTCAATTTTTTATTTTATTTACAGTGGAAGCACAAATTAAAAATGCAATAAATTAATGAGCAAATGTTCACACTTTTTTTGCTTGTGTTATGTGCTGCTGATTTCTTGCCTTTCCTTGGGGATGGCTATTGTGAGATTGTACTAGGAAATATAGCGCCATATTAAATGGCACATGAAATCACAGTAATATAAACATGCTTTCAGCTGATTAAAGGAGAGCAATGCTTCAGCTGTGCTAAAGACCTCTGTGGAAGGGGCCAAAGATAACAAAGAAAATCCAGTCTGCTGCAGACATCAGTTTCATATTTCTTATATCCATGTTCTATGGCAAAGAGCTGCAGTCGTAAAGGTTATTTAGTATTAATTATAGTTCTACATTGCACTTGATAGAATCCAGCATGTGTAGGACAAGAGTTGTGGAATTACATAGGAACTGATGTAAAAACTAAAAGCATGCATGACTCTTTTACAGCAGTGCTTTGAAATAATCATGCCTTCCACCTCAAATTTGGGTGGAATTCTACTGGTTTACAGCCCAGAATGGGGGTGTTGGAGCTTGGTTCCAGGTGGAGAGAACAAGAAGATGTAGATGTGGACACTTTGGAATGCACTCCCTGCTGAGATAAGAGCCTGCCCATCTCTCTCTCTTTTTTTTTTTTTGCTTTAAATTTTTTATTGATTTTAACAATATCTTAAGAATCTCATTACATCAAACATTAAACAAAAAAATTGACTTCCCGCTCACTAATCAGCGCGAATCACTAATTATACAATTAACCCTTGCTATAATAATTCAAAACATATAATCTATACCTTACCAAACTCGATTTTAGTCTACTCAACCTGCTAATATTACTAAATTTCAAACCCTGTTGAAAAATCAATATTAGGAAAATAGTTCTTTAAGTACAATAAGAATGGTTTCCAATCTTCTGTAAAACCTTCCAAATTTTGATCTCTTATCAGAACTGTAAGTTTTGCCATCTCCGCGTATTCCAAAATTTTTATCAGCCAATCTTCTTTTGAGGGCAGTTCAATGTCCTTCCATTTCTGCGCGTATACTATTCTGGCCGCCGTGGTTGCATACATGAATAATATTAAATTTCTTGTGGAAAACTCTCCTTGCGTTATTCCCAGCAGGAAGGATTCTGGGCTCTTAGGAAATGTCATTTAAAAAAAATTTTTTAACTCATAATATATCATGTCCCAAAAAGCCTTTGCCTTCCTATAAGACCACCTCATATGAAAAAAAGTTCCTTCACAATGTCCACATTTCCAACATTTGTTTGAAACATTTTTATACATTATCGCCAGTTTTTTTAGGCGTCAAATACCACCTGTACATCATCTTATAATAATTTTCTTTTAAAGTGTAACATGCAGTGAACTTTAAATCAGTTTTCCATAATTTTTCCCAAGCTGCCATATCTATATTATAACCTATATTATCTATATTATAACCTATATTATCTATATTATAACATCCTGAGCCCATTTTATCATAGATGTTTTAACCACTTCATCTCTTGTCTCCTCCAAAAGCAACAGCTTATACATCTTAGACACTAATTTTTCATCATTTTCACATAGCTCCTTCTCAAATCTCGACATTTGATCCTCAAATCCAAGTTTGACATCCTTCTTAAAAACTTCATTTAACTGATGGTACTGAAACCAATTACTAACGAAATTTTGTACTTCAATTAGATTTTTTAACTTACAGCCTTTTTCTTGAAAACACAACAGATCCCTATAGGTACCCCATTGCGGTTGCATATTTGTCTCTTTACGTACTAAAGCAGGGATTCTCAAACTTGGGTCATCAGGTGTTATTGGACTTCAACTCCCATAATCCCCAGCCTCAGTGGCCTTTGGTTGGGGATTATGGGAGTTGAAGACCAATAACACCTGAGGACCCAAGTTTGAGAATCACTGTACTAAAGCTTCAATCAGGGATAACCATAATGGAGTTTTAGGTTCCAGCCATTTTTAATATTTTACCCACACTCTCATTAGACTCCTTTTTACATAGTGATTCAAAAAATCGTTATGTATTTTACTTTTGTCATTCCACAAATACGAATGCCATCTAAACCTTCTATCAAATCCTTCCAAATCAAGTATTCTAGGATTTCTTAATGTTATCCATTCTTTTAACCACGTCAAACAAACAGCATCAAGATACAACCTTAAGTCTGGCAGGGTAAGACCACCTCTTTCTTTAGCATCTGTTAAATTTTTAAAGTTAATTCTTGGTCTTTTACCCTGCCAAACAAATTTAGTTATGTCCTTTTGCCATTGCTTAAAACAAGTTAAAGTATTAATTATAGGAATAGTCTGAAAAAGAAACAGCATTTTAGGTAGAACATTCATTTTCACAACTGAGATTCTTCCCATTAAAGACAAGTTCATTCTAGACCACCTTTGCAAGTCAATTTTTACTGTATTCCATATTTTAGTATAGTTATTTGAAAACAACAAGGAGTTATTGTTTGACAACCAGACGCCCAAATATTTAATTTTTTCCTCCACTTTCAGTTCACTTATTTCAAAAAGTCTGTCCTTAGATCTCTGATCCATATTTTTTGTCAACACCTTTGTTTTAATCGTATTTATATAAAGCCCAGCTAGTTGGCCAAATTATTGTATTTTTTCCAAGTCTTCCGATCTTCTCCAGTGGATTTTCTAAAAAAAACACTACATCATCCGCAAAGGCTGTTTGTACTCTTGTTTCCCAATTTTTGGGCCTTGTAATTGATCATCTTCTCTAATATTTCTACAGAGCACTTCCAGTACTAATATAAGAAGTAATGGGGAAAGTGGACATCCTTGTCTAGTTCCTTTCTGTATTTTGCAATTGTCTGATAATTCCCCATTTACAATAATTTTAGCATATTGCTCCGAATTAATTGTCTTAATAGCCCTAATGAAATTATTACCAACTCCCATTGCATCAAATAACCTCCACATGAACTGCCAGGAAACATTGTCAAAAGCTTTCTCTGCGTCCAGAAAAATCATGGCTATCTGTTTATCATTGTGTTTTTCATAATACTCCAATACGTTCAAAACTGTTCTCACATTATCTCTTAATTGCGGTTTTGGCAAAAAGCCTGCTTGATCTTCATGTATAAAAAGTCTTAGTATAGCCAAGAGCCTGCCCATCTCTAACAACTTTTTAAAAAGTCTTTAAAGACACATCTGTTCACCCAGGCGTTTAATTAAAAATTGTTTCAATAGTTTTAACATTGTTTTAGAATATTGTTTTGAAATTTTAAATTGTTGTAATATTTTAACTTTTTCTGTTATTTTGTTTATTTTACATTTCATCATTTATTTTGTTTTAACAATTGTTTTAACTTTTTCTGTTGTCGTTTATTTTGCTTTGTTGTAAATTGCCCAGAGAGATAGGTTTTGGGTGGTATAAAAATATGTCAAATAAATAAATAACTAGCTGACCCCAAACAGAGCATCTGTGCAGTTGTGCACTGAGCCTGTGGCATCCCCCCGCAGCACTCTCGCTCGCTCACTCCCCCCCGCAGCACTCTCGCTCGCTCACTCCCCCCCGCAGCACTCTCGCTCGCCCCCCCCGGCAGCCCGCTGCCTCGCCCCCCCCGGCAGCCCGCTGCCTCGCCCCCCCCGGCAGCCCGCTGCCTCGCTCCCCCCCGGCAGCCCGCTGCCTCGCTCCCCCCCCCGGCAGCCCGCTGCCTCGCTCCCCCCCCGGCAGCCCGCTGCCTCGCTCCCCCCCCCCGGCAGCCCGCTGCCTCGCTCCCCCCCCCGGCAGCCCGCTGCCTCGCTCCCCCCCCCGGCAGCCCGCTGCCTCGCTCCCCCCCCCCGGCAGCCCGCTGCCTCGCTCCCCCCCCCCCCGGCAGCCCATCATCCATTGAAGATTGGTAATGTGATCACGCATTCCTCTTCCTTTTCGAAATCCCGCTTGTACATCTGGCATCTCTCTATCAACAGTTGGATTCATACGTTGTTGAATGATCTTCAAAAATATTTTACTCACATGTAGTATCAAGGCTATGGTGCGATAGTTTGAGCAGTTTTTCGTATCACTTTTTTTGGTATTGGTATAAATACAGACCTTTTCCACTCTTTTGGCCACCAACAAGTCTTCCATACACTTTGACATAGCACTGTTAATACCTTTATTGGTAAAGCTCTCAATAACTCTACTGGTACTCCATCAAATCCAGGGGCTTTGCAGTTAGACAGCTCAGTAAGTGCCCATACAACTTCCTCCTCCAGAATAACTGGTTCTGGTGCTAGTAGATCTTCTTCCCATCTTATGATGTGACTTTGATTTTCACTTGCATAAAGTCATTCTGTGTATTCCTGCCACCATTCTCTAATTGCTTGTTGATCATGTAATTCCTGCCCATCATGTCCTCTAACCATTGCCTTTCTTGCCATAAAGGGGCTTCTCGCCTTTTTCACATAAGCAAAACACTCCCTTATATGACCTCTCTTAACTCCTTCCTCCATTTCCTTGCATTGTTCAGACCAATATCTTTCTTTATCTTTTCTCACTTCTCTCTGAAACTCTGTATTTAATCTTCACATTTCTTCCCTGTCACCAATAACTTTTGCTTTCCTTCTCCTTTCTGCAATTTCTATTGTAGCATCTGATATCCACTTAGCCAATTTCATTGGCTGCTTATATGCAATATGTTGATGGGCTACTTCAGTGACAATTGTCTTTACTTGCTCCCATAATTACTTGCAGGGGAGTAATGGCAGGAGAGAGGCATGCCCTCAGCTCCTGCCTGTGGCTTCCAGCAGCATCTGGTGGGCCACTGTGAGAAACAGGATGCTGGACTAGATGGGCCTTGGGCCTGATCCAGTAGGGCTGTTCTTATGTAATTTATCAGATTGTATTTCTATGATGTTAAACAATTCAAACCTGTTCTTAACTTCAACTGCATATGCCGGGAGGATCTTCTCGACATCAAATTTCTTAGTCATGGGTGGTCGTTTAACGCTGAAGCACCTTAACTTCACCTTAGCAACTAGCAGTTCGTGATCTGATCCACAATCCATACCAGGGAACGTTTTCACTGCAAGGACAGAACTTTTCCACTTCTGTTGGCATAAAATGTAATCAATTTGATTTCAGTATTCCCCATTTGGTGAAGTCCAAGTGTATAATTGCCGTTTGGGCTGTTCAAACCACGTGTTCACTATACGTAACTGTTCTTCATGGCATAGCTGAATCAAACGTTCTCCTGCCTTATTTTGTTCACCAAGGCCATACTTGCCTACAATCTCTGATTCTTCCACTTCTCCCACTTCTGCATTGAAATCTCCCACAATATAAACAATATCTTTCTTTAGTGTCTGTTGCAGGGCTTCCTGAAGCTCAGCGCAGAATTCTTAAATTTCCTTTTCTTCTGACTCCGCAGTGGGTGCATAGATTTGTAAAATTGTTATACTATGAAATTTCCCATTAATACATATCGCCATTATCCTATCACTAATTGTTCGAAAACTGTCCTACCCACAGCTAATTTCCCCACGCAAGGCCAAACACAAATTTAGGGGTGTTCACCAATCACCTCAAGGCAGTTTCATTAACAACACATTCCAAGCAAGCCCAAAAAGTACAGTTTGAAATTATGGTGGTGCTGTGATGCAGAAACACCATACCCACTGAGAGATGTTTACCTAAGGAAGCAATCTGGAGGACTGCAACAAAGCATGCCTGCAAGTTGTACAGCAATGTATACAGCCATTGAACAACACTTGGTGCAAATTGCATATAGAGGGGTGATTCAGATGAGCATCCCTCTCACGCGATTAAAGGATGTGCCAAAAGCACATTGGCGATTCCACCAGTGACATCAGGGCAAGTGAGTTCTTGCCACAGATCTAATGTTCTTGCATGTGCAGGGCAATGTTCATCTCAACCTGCCCCCCTCCCCACAAGATAACTCCCTCCTCCCCACAAAAATATAGCTGGCAGATACTCTCCTGAGCAAGGGGTTGACCTGTGTAGGCAATACGAAACACAAAAAGCCAGACATACTCCCAGAGATGCAAGCACGTTCACAAAGGAAAGCATGGTCAACTGTGTTTGGCATGGGTGGACAGAAGACGTTGGTAATGTGTGTACCCAGGAAGTTTGCGTCCAAGGCAATGATAAGCAAAAATGTGATGATTGTGGGTGACTGGCTTGTAGAATGAACTTGATGAGCTCCAAGATCATCTTTAATCAGTCACAGTGTGTCCTTTCAGCTGAAATACTGAGAGTGGAGTTGTTGAAGAATGGATCCTCATTAATGTGGGGTTTGAAATGTTAATTTTTATTTGCTAAAAGCTCACATTCTCCGTGAGTCATGGAGTCTCACAGGGCACCACGTTTGGGATGTGGGTGTCACCACTGCACTCCCCTGGAGTGAAATGTGACATTATTGTGGGTTCTGTGTCCTGAACAAGTTGAGGAGCATCCAATGTAACAAATTGGACTACTCAGGAGTAGGAAGGTCTACTCATGTGTAAAAAAATATGACTCCAGATAAGGGTTAATGAGTCTTGCTCCCAAGTAAATGTGCACAGAATTGGTCTTGGTTTATATTTTAATAAATTTAATATATTTCTTGAATCAATAAAAATAATCACAAGAATCAAGATATACAAAAGGGTTTCATTGCGTGCAGCTAATATACAACTCTAAATGTGCAGTCTGTGCCACTCAATTTCAGGTCATTTGTCTGCTAATCCATTTTCATTTTGCAACGTGCCTGTAATTGCTGCAAATCTGTGCCTCAGACGCTCCCTTTTTGACTTCAAGTGATTTTCAATGGAACTAGCTTCTTTCAAGATTCCTTCAAGCTCCTCTACATAGGAAGCATCCATTGCTGCTCTCTCGCTTTATGTACAAAACAACAAAAGAGCCTAAAGTTAAAATTGATATGTATAAACTTTAAATCTATTTTTACTAATTTCTGAAATACCTACTTAGTTTGTAAACAGTGGGTATCTGAAAAGTAAGTGAAGAAGTATATTTCCTAACTTTTGGAGTGCAATGCTCATGACAGAAATACTTTTGGTACCTATATGGCGAGATAGATTACCTTTACTGGGGAATCGACAGAGGGAGTGTGACTCTGCTGGATCTCTTGGTGGCGTTTGATACCATTGACCATGGTATCCTTTTGGATCGCCTGGGGGAGTTGGGGATAGATGGCACTGTTTTGCAGTGGTTCTGCTCCTATCTCTCAGTAGATTCCAGATGGAAGAGCTTGATGACAGCTGCTCCTCAAAATAGCAGCTGTTATATGGAGTCCCTCAGATCTCCATTCTGTCACCAATGCTTTTTAATATCTACATGAAACCGTTGGGTGAGGTCATCAGGAGATTTCGTGCTGGGTGTTATCAGTATGCTGATGACGCCCAAATCTTCTACTTCTTTTCATCTTCATCATCAGGAAATGGCATTCATTCCCTAAATTCCTGCCTATAGGCAGTAATGGGCTGGATGAGGGATAACAAATTGAAACCGAATCCAAGCAAGACAGAGGTGCTCATTGCAGGGACTCAAAATTTGAGATATGAGTTAGATCTTCTTCTGTTGGATGGAGTTACACTCTCCCGGAAGGAACAAGTATGCAGCTTTGGTGTCCTCCTGGACTGAGGCCTCACCCTGGTATTTCAGGTGGAGGCTATGGCCAGGAGTGCTTTCTATCAGCTTCGGCTGATTTGGCAGCTGCATCCATTCCTTGAAAAGGACGACCACAGAACAGTGGTGCATCGGCTGGTAACCTCATCTTCATCTTCAGGAAATGGCATTCATCCCCTAAATTCCTGCCTACAGGCAGTAATGGGCTGGATGAAGGATAACAAATTGAAACCAAATCCAAGCAAGACGGAGGTGCTCATTGTAGGGGCTCAGAATTTGAGATATGAGTTAGATCTTCTTGTGTTGGATGGGGTTACACTCTCCCGGAAGGAACAAGTATGCAGCTTTGGTGTCTTCCTGGACCCAGGCCTCACCCTGGTATTTCAGGTGGAGGCTATGGCCAGGAGTGCTTTCTATCAGCTTCGGCTGATTTGGCAGCTGCATCCATTCCTTGAAAAGGACGACCTCAAAACAGTGGTGCATCAGATGGTAACCTCCAGGCTTGACTACTGCAATGCACTTTATGCGGGGCTGCCTTTGTACGTAGTTCAGAAACTTCACTTAGTTCAAAATGCGGCAGCCAGACTGGTCTCTGGGGTAACCCGGAGAGAACACATTATGCCTGTTTTAATGCCGGTATGTTTCTGGGCAAAATACAAAGTGCTGGTTATTACCTTTAGAGCCCTGAACGGCTTAGGTCCGAGTTATCGTAGAGAGCACCTTTTTCTGCAGGATCCCCACCACACATTAAGGTCATCTGATCTGAGGAGGTCCGTCTCCAGTTACCACCAGTACATCTTGTGGTGACGCAAAGGCGAGCCCTCTCTGCAGCTGCTCCTGGGCTGTGGAATGCACCCTTGGCAGAAATCTGTAGTCTGAGTTCATTGTTGGCCTTCAGGAGAGCCCTTAAAACCTGTCTGTTTGGCCTGGCTTTCTAGGGTTTTTAAATGTTTTAATTGTTAATGATTTATGCTGTTTTTAAATTGTTCTGTAATTATTGGTTTTAAAGGACTAATTTGTATGCTTTATTTTTGTTGTGCACCACCCAGAGCCATTGGGACGGGGCGGTATGTAAATGTAATAAAATAAATATATAAAATGTGTTCACTTGTAATGCCAATGGGAAGCAGACTGGCACAAAAAGTATGTTTTGTTCTGCGCATGTTGCATGCAACTATAGTGTTCATTTCAATTTTAAAATTATTACAGAATAATGAGTCAGCAACTGTTACAGAGTTATGATGATCATGCATCAAGCACAGAATTAATCTGACCAAGTCAAAGAATTCAGTTCCTGAAGCTAGGCTGCCACCTATCATAAGTCTCAATTATAGCAATTGTTCAGTCTGAAAGCATTTTTTGACTGGGGGAAACAAGTATAGTTTGCCTCTTTTGCTTGTTAATATTTAAGCATTATATAAATACAATTTAAAATTTATCAACGAGTAAGTGTACTTGCCTTAAAATATGGGCATATTTTGATAGCAGAACATTGATTTCTTTGCTTGTATCTGTTAATATAAATATCTGTTTTAATTAATTAAAAGTGGATGTAAACATTAACTGTAAGTTGACAGTTGAAATATTTTTTAAATACATCACCATTTAACACTTTTTCCAAGCTTTCAATTTTGTGATCTGTCTGGGAGCCTTCAGAAAGAAGCACATCTGTTTTTCCAAAAGAAGACAACTGTGGATTTTCTGAAGCTTCATTCTACACGCAAAAAATATAAACAGATAAAAATTGGAACTTTCTTTTCAGGTCCTTAGAACTGTGCACACACAGATTTCTTTTTCTCCAGGATATTTGTATCTGCATATGCCTATGAACTGTTTTTATAAAAACAAAACCACCAGAACTGGTAAATCACACAGTAGCCATTGAAAATTGCTCACCTCCGCCTCCTTTTTACGTTTACTTCTATTTTCCCCAGACTTTACTGGATTACTTGTCATTGTTCAATGACAAAAGGTGTGATGTCACATTTGAGAAAAAAAGTTCTTGTGGCACTGCAAGATAAAAGCATTAAAAAAATGTATCTGCAAAATAAGGACATAGCTCTGTCTCCCTCAAAAAATAATTCAGATATTTTGAAGGATGACAAAAATAACTTACAAAATGGAAAGTGAATATATTAAAACATGACTATCCATCCCTCCATGCACTTTATACATGAACACTCTCCAAGTTATGGCAGTAAAGATCATCCTGTTACATGGGCGACAGTATATAACAATTATAATGCTGTTTTCCAGAATCTGCCAAAACCTGCAGTCCAAAACCCTATCATGTTTATGACATTTAATCAATGTAATATTTAAGGCAAGCTCTAGAAGGGAATATAACTACGTATTGGCTAATTTTGTTTTAAATTGTATCAAACAGTTTGAAAGCAATATTTTAAAAAATCTGTTTTTAATATATATTGGCCAACACCCAAACTAAAGGTGTATGCATCACATAAAATTCTGTGCATTCATGAATTTTTCCTGTCTGATAAGACCTTTTTTACTGTATGAATTTAGCACTGTGAAGGTTTTCCAGCAAAGAGGGTCGTTTTCTCTTTCCCCCACTTGATCATCCTTAAAGAGCTTCTATATCTCTGGTCATTGTGAAGCAATTGCATTAAAAAGTAGCCACAGCAAATGCTTTTGAAATACATTTTGGAGATAATTTAATCTTGAATATATCCACAAAGGGTGTGTGTGTGTGTTATATCATTCAGTGCTGTGAATCTTGCTATCCCTCCCTAAGCTCTGAAACTATGCCAAAGATAGACGGGCTAGGAGGTTTTAAAAAAAACCTGTCTTATTTCAAAGGAAGCCATTTACTACTAAGCCACAAAGGGATAACGTTAGTTCTCCACACACTCCTTCCACAGAGTTATACAGAACAAGAACAAATTTCAGGGGTTTTTCCCCTCCACTTTAAAAAAAAAAAAATTTTTTTTTAATCGCCCTAGAAATACGAATCTACATACAGCCTCGGAAAACTACACGCTTTGCTAGCAACCCCAAGTAAGAAAAACGAGCCCCTTCACCTCCCATTGGGATCTTCTAACGGGCAATTTTTTTTTTTAAATCCCCAAATGCTGCGCACACGCTTTTTCGTGTCCCCATATGTCTGTGGGCCAAGGCCGTCCCAGTCAGTCTTATTTATAGGCACACTTTCTCCCCCGTCTCATGTTAGGGTTTCCTCCGGGAAGATGAAGGGCAGCTCAGGACATTCTCGCCCGCCGCGTTTTTATCGCCTTACATCTCCCTCAGTGCGGCCAAAGACGCAGCGGAACAGCGGACACCCTTCCCCCCCCCGCCCCTAACCTGGACTCCCCGCCTCTCCTCCTCCTCCTCCCTCCTCCTCCTCTGCCCCCGCCCCGGGGTAGGCGCCAGGCTGCCCTGGGAAGAAGCGCCGCCGGCAGCAGAGCGCAGGCGCGGGTCTTAACTGCCGGGGCGCGTCGAGTTGGGTTCTTTGCTTCTGCTCAATCTATCAAACTAAAGTCCTGTCGGCGGGCGGGGCAGCAGCAGCGGAGCGCACCGGGTTCCTCCACGCACCCCCCGCAACAAAAAACAACCCCTCCCCCCAAAACCCCCTACAAATAAAATCCCTCCACCACAGCGGCTTCATGGGGGTGGGGTGTCGTCGCCAGTTAACGATATATGTCTTAGACAGACAGGGTGGGGGGTCACAAGGCACACAAAAAACGTATAGACTTTACAGTTGTGTAGTCGGACCCTACAGCACGTTTGCTTGGAAGTAAGAGCCACCATGGATTTATATTCAAAGTGGCTTACAGGCAAGTGCAGGCAGATCCTATAGTAGTACACTTGCTGCAAATAGCCATTTGGGGAGGCAAATAGCAACTGGGGGTGACTTTTGGTAAGAAAATGGCACTGGGATTAAGTGTAAACCTCTTCCTCCCCATGCCGTGGTCCCACTCCTTTTTTGACTATTATTTTTTTTGGTCAATAAAAATTAACATCTGTTTCAAGCCTGCCTCTTAATGATAGTTTGATCCTAGAGGTCCTCAGACTGTCTATTATGAGAGCCAGCATGGTGTAGTGGTTAGAGTGCTGGACTAGAACCGGGAGACCTGAGTTCAAATCCCCATTCAGCCATGAGACTAGCTGAGTGACTCTGGGCCAGTCACTTCTCTCTCAGCCTAGCCTAACTTAAGTATGTAGGACACCGCTCTGGGCTCCTTGGAGGAAAAGCAGGATATAAATGTAATAATAATTTGTGGGCAGGATCAGTGGACCCCCACACTTTATTTAATCCAGAGAGAACGTGGATAGTCCTCCAATACACACCACTGACCCCTTCCTTGCCTCTCTTGGCAGTGGCAGGAGAGGAGAGAGAGCGCGCATGTGCAAGCCTTGGGCAGCAGGCAGAGGAGGAGGAGAGAAAAGAGAGAAAGAGGCTGGGGAGCACAGCCTCTGCAGGAGCAGGGAGAGGACATGAGCCCTAGGGCAGGAAAAGGGGGGAGGGGAGGGAGGGAGGGGAGGAGAGAGAGAAAGAGCACTTAAGCTGAGACAGCCATGGCAGCAGTGTCTGGGGCTAGGAAGAGGAGAGGGCGCACTCCTTCCGCCCAGAGGACAGAGGTCATCACCCCACCTACATCTCCCGCAGAAACCTGTTCTTTAGTGTCGACATGCTGAAATCTAATGCACACAGAGCTACTTGCACGTTCAACACAGCAAAAACCAGGTGTTTTTTTTTCCGTTCTACCTTTTCCATGGATTTGACGACTATTCATGGTAAAAAAATATGGAATGGCATGCACGTCATTTATACAGCCAGCAACAATCCGTGGAAAACAGCATTCAAAGTGGCACAATTTCCATCTAGTAAAGCTCTTCGCCCTCAGTTTCAATCTGCTCTGGTACACATATACAAAGACCCACCCCCCACCAAAAAACAAAAAACGCCTTGCAAAGCCTGAGATTGTTTTCAAAAATTCTTGGGACTTTTTTTTTTTTAAGTCAGAAAATGGCTACGTGCTGCAAAATGGTGGCTGGAAATGACATTGTAAGTCATTTCTGGCCACCCAGGGACAATGGATAGGTGAATTTTTCCTACTTTTAAAACCGCAGTTTCCTATTTTTAAAACTGCAGTTTCCAGTTTGCCTGTTTTAAAAATCTAACAGTTTCACCTATCTGCAGTCAGGTCTATATTGCCTGACCGCAAGTAGGCAAAAGTGTGCGTGCCAGGACTGTGGATGAGGGCCACCTGTAGTGCTTACTAAACGTGTTCCAATTGCTTCATGTAACCTCAGTAATCAGGGCCGGATTAACCTAGTAGCAAAAGTAGCATATGGTACAGGCCCCGCATTTTCAAGGGCCCCGCACTAAATAAACTGTGATGTATGGGGCGCGCGCGCTGCAGCGTCAGAGACGAGCGCGTGTGCGCTGCGCAGGGCGCATGCGCACCGCTAGCGCTCGTCTCTGTTAAGGCTTGACAAACAACAACGGGGGCAGGGGTGGCAGAGAGGAGCTCTGCCGCCCCAAGAAGATTTTTCCAAGGACCAGCGCCGGAGGGGGAAGAGCGACGGGGGGGGGGAGAAGTACTATCCCCCGGCTTAAGGTCACAGTCCCCCCCTGCCGGACCGGGGGGGGACTCCGAGCCATGCACACCCCTACTGGCAACGCTGTTGTTTACATGTCGGGAGAGCTGCATGCTGCATGGTACGTGTTGTGGGTTCTGCATGTGTGCAGGTGTGTGTTGGTTGGCTCCTTGCTGTGTCGTGTGCAGGCACGGTGTCCTTTGTGCTATCTCTCACGCTCCCAAGCTGCTGTAGCGTGTGCTGTTACGCCGCTGGAGGGTGCGCCACACTGTTAGCCTGCGATAAGGGATGTGTGACTCCAGGCCGTCCAGGGCTGTACTCGGTCAAATATCAGTGACTGTCAATTAATTACTGTCACTTTGTGACTTGCGAGTGTGATTGTGTGCTATGTATAAATGCCCGCTTTGAGGGGGGAAGGGGGAAGAGAAAATACACGTGCGAACTCGTCATGGTGTTTACTATGCAAGTTCCTCATCCTGCAGCAGCTGTGCCATGAGGTCCAGGGAGGGGGTGTTGCATTCATCTGTCATGAGACCTTTCCCCTTTCCAGGTGCCTGGTTAGGCAATCTCCTGATTTTGAGTGTTTGTCCTTGAGGGTGGGCTTCTGAGATAGGCTGGGGATTCTGCTGATGTACTGATCACCCCGCTGCTCTTCAGTCTCCCTACCTGGGCTGGCGGGGTTGGTCTCGGAGGTGGCATTGGGTTCCCCCAGACTTATTGTCTTGGGGGACTTCAATATCCATGCTGAGGCCCTCCTAGGGGCAGCTCAGGACTTCATGGCCACCATAGCAAGCATAGGCCCATCTCAGTATCAGGCCCTACCCACATGGTAGAACATACTTTGGATCTGGTTTTTGCCGACCAGAATAAATGATCTAGAGGTGGGGGAGTTTGAGATAACTCCCTTGTCATGGACAGATCATTATCTGGTGGGGTTTAGTTTTACTGCTTTGTCTACCCTCTGCAGGGGTAGTGGACCAATCAGAATGGTCCGCCCCTGGAGGCTTATGGATCCGCTTGGTTTCCAGACAGCCCTTGGGGAGTTTCCAGTATCCAGAGCTGGCAATGCAGTCGAGGCCCCAGTGAATTTCTGGAACGTAAAGACAGCCTGGGCTATTGACATGGTTGCTCCTAAACGCCCTCTCTGGCTTGGTGGAGCCCGTTCTGCTCCTTGGTTTTCTGAGGCGCTTAGGGCGATAAAACAACTTGGATGATGGCTGAAACAATGCTGGAGGAAGACTCATGACAAATCCAACTGAACACAGGCTAGAACCCATTTTCAGGACTTATCCGTGGCGGTAGGGGCAGTGGTTGGAAGAAACATTTTTTCTCTGCATCCATTGCATCTGCTCATGCAGGCCAGCAAAGCTGTTTTGCGTAGCAAAGTTATTGCTTCATACATTCCCCTGTGTAATGGGGGAGGAACCATTTATTGCCCACTGAGACCAGTTTGCATGCCACTTTGCAGATAAAAGTTGCTCGCATCCATGCCAATTTGGACACCAGGGTTGTGGCAGTTCTGGCTGACGTGCCTCAGGTACCATCTGGTCCTCTTGTGTTGGATTCTTTTCAGTTGGTACATCCTGAGGATGTGAACAAGATCCTGGGCAATGTGCAGGCAACATCATGTGCTCTAGACCCTTGCCCTTCATGGCTAATAGACTCTGCCAGGGAAGATACGGGCAGGTGGTTGGAGGCTATAATCAATGCTTCATTAAGCGAAGGCAGAATGCTATCGTGCCTCAGGGAGGCAGTGGTGAGACCACTATTAAAACAGCTCTTCCTTGAGCCCTGAACAATTACAGGCCTTTTTCTAACCTCCCCTTTTTGTGCAAGATGATAGAGCATGTGGTGGTGTCTCAGATGCAGAGGGTCTTGGATGACATGGTTTATCTAGATCCCTTTCAATCTGGCTTCCATCCTGGATTTGGGATTGAGATTATCTTGGTCACCCTAGTGGATGACCTACGCCAGGAGCTTGATGGGGAGTTCATCCCTGCTGGTTCTGTGGGATCTCTCAGTGACACTCAGTACCATCGACCATGGTATCCTTTTGGACCACCTCTTAAATATGGGGATTGGAGGTACTGTTTTCAATTAGCTTCAGTCTTTTCTTGGGAGGAGGGTCCAGAATGTGGTGCTGGGGGACTACTGCTTGACTCCTTGGCCATTGGTATGTGGGGTCCCGCAGGATTTGGTCTTGTCCCCCATGCTGTTCTACATGTACATGAAACTGCTGGGAGAGGTCATCTGGGGACATGGACTGCGTTGTCAGCAATATGCAGTTGACACTCAGCTCTATCTCTCCTTATCACCTGATCCTAGGGAACACAGTGAATTACCGGAATCAGGGCTTGGAGGCTGTGATGGGCTGAATGCGGGCTAGTAAACTGAGACTGAATCCAGACAAACAGAGGTGCTGTTGGTCATTAGGAGAGCCAATTGAGATGAAGGGATCTGACCGGTTCTGGATGGTGTTGCACTCCCCTTGAAAGAGTAAGTGTGCAGCTTGGAAGTACTGCTGGACCCAGCTCTGCTTTTGGAAGCTCAGGTGGAGACAGTGGCCAGAGGTGCTTTTGCACAGCTTCGGCTAGTGCGTCAGCTGCATCCCTTTCTCAAGAAAGCAGAACTGGCCAGTTACCCATGCCCTAGTCACATTGCGACTGGATTATTGTAACACGCTCTACATGGGGCTGCCCTTGAATAATATTTGGAAACTGCAGCTAGTGCAAAATAGGATGGTATCTGGCGCTGCCTGCTGGGAACATATTACACCCACGCTGAAAGAGCTGCACTGGCTACTAATTTGTTTCCAGGTCCAATTCAAGCTGCTGTTTTTGACTTTTAAAGCCATTAACGGTTTGGGCCCTGGTTATCTGGAGGACTGTCTGCTCCCAAGGGTTTCTGCCCACTTGACCAGATCATCAGAGGGGGCTCTGCTCTATGTGCCGACTGTGAGAGAGGCTTCGTTGTCAAGCATGCAAGACAGGGCCTTCTCAGTCATTGCCCCCAGGCTTTGGAATGCCCTCCTGGCTGAAATCCGCTCCTCAGTCTCCTTGACAGTTTTTAGGAAAAAAGTAAAGACATGGCTCTTCACCCAGGCTTTTGAATGAGAGTATTGTTTTTTTACTACTGCTGCTTTGTGTTGTGTATTATTATTATTTTATGGGTTATTGAATTTTTATATAGAGATTTTAATATTTATATTATGAGAGCCAGCGTGGTGTAGTGGTTAGAGTGCTGGACTAGGACCGGGGAGACCCAAGTTCAAATCTCCATTCAGCCATGAAACTAGCTGGGTGACTCTGGGCCAGCCACTTCTCTCTCAGCCTAACCTACTTCAGAGGGTTGTTGTGAAAGAGAAACTTTAAGTATGTAGTACACCGCTCTGGGCTCCTTGGAGGAAGAGCGGGATATAAATGTAATAATAATAATTTTTGAGATCATCTGTAGCTTTGTATTTTAATTATGCATTGCTTTAATTATATTGCAAACCGCTTTGAGATTATTTTAATGGAAAAAGGAAATATTGTGCTGTTGAGTCGGTGTCGACTCCTGGAGACCAGAGAGCCATTTGGTTTTCTTGGTAGAATACAGGAGTGGTTTAACATTGCCTTCCTCCAGCACAGTATGAAATGATGTCTTTGTTGTTGGCACTGAAGTGAGCATCCGCCTCCAGAACCTTCTTATATCTCTGCTGCCTGATATAGGTGGCTACAAATATGAAGGCTGTAAGTGTGATTGACCCACCTGGCAGAGGAGAGTGATTGATGCACTGGGCGGGACTTCCACCTCATTTTCTGAGACTCTACACACAAGTACAGCCTCTGATGATAATGTCTGAATAAGGCTACTGTGTGCTTACCATTCTAACAGAGATTGATGGGGATCTCAGAAGATATGAGAAGCCAGGGGTGGCAATGTTACTCAGGAAACTAATCCAGGATAGAGAGGGGGAAAGGAAGCAAATTTCTAAGAAATATGAATCCCAGTAATAAATGTCATAAATAAATACAAGCAATTTAATAGCAGTAATGCAAAGCTCATTAACCAAAACAGATAGCTAAAGTACACACACACACTCTCTCTCTCTTTCAAAATCTGTATTAATAAGTAAGCAAATTGGCATCCTGTTTTAGCAACATAATGTGGGGAGAGGTAAAATATGCTTTTTATTTAAGGATAAGTAACTGCAATTATGCACACACACTGAAATCATATAATACTAAACTACAAACGTGAGATACTAAGAACCAAAATGTATGTTTTATTTCATTTATGTATGTGGAAATGTGCATTTATATATCTAGAAACTATGTTAAGCCAAGTTAATACAGTTACAATCTCTCAACAGTACCAAGCAGCAAACCAACGGGAGGAAAAAGGAACCTTATAAAAAATCTATTTTGTCTTACGCTAGATCCAGAAGATGACATATGCTCAGCACTTAATTCATTTAAGAAGGGATTATGTTTTCAGGTTAATTAGGGTAATGTGATGAAAATTACCATAGCAGAAAAACTGCTATGCTCAAATAAGTAAGAACACAACACACTTCCTTAGCAGCTATTGCAGGATGCCTCCTTATTCCTGGCTTAGTCATGGAGAATTAGCCTTGGAATTACTATTACATACCGTTCTTTAACATTTTAGAATCTTATTATTTAAGGGTCATGATCCCACAGTGACAAACGTGTAGTATTATGGGTTCAATTTCAAAATAGCTTAACCAGTGACATTTTTGAGTGTTCTATAAAACAGCAGCCATCAATTTAGATTACTCAGTATATAGTGGGCAAATATATGTCACATTCAAAAGTGCTACCTTATTAATGTCTTTAGTTAATCTACCAACACCAAAGGTTAATCTACCAACATCAAAATACAAGATTTTGCATTTACAGTATTACAGTTAGTGCTGAAAGGGTCGCCCTTTGATTGCTTCAAGAGTCATAGGCCAAATGTATGTAATTTATCCTCTTTCCCAACTATATGCTCTCAGCTGCTAAATCCAGCTCAGACTTCCTTTTTGGCTTTCCCCCCTTTTCTTCCCCCACTAAAAACTGGAGCCTGAAGCTAAGACTGCCTGCATTGCTGGCATCTGTGCAGGATTACCAGACCAATAGGTCAGGGGCAATTGTGGGACAAGAGGAAAGTACAATTCTGAAAATCCTGGCTACACCCAGCACCGACAGTCATTACTATACTGACTTAAAACAAGCAATTAAAGAACTGAGTGCAACAACATACAATTACTAATGATTTAAAAACTCCCAACATTTAAATATCCTATCCTGTATAATGAAGAAATACTCACTAGGCAAATTATTTCCCAGTTCAAGAGACAAATCTAGGTTAATCTCTTTTATGTGCACAGGTTAGATTAATGATAGGTGGAACAAATTATGTTTAAAACAAAGGAGCACTTCTAGTATCGGAATGAACTGGTGCTATTCTAATTTTCAACAGAACAAGAAAAGGACAATGCCACTCTGCATCCATAGAGAACCATGTCAACGGGAGCTTTCAGTTTAAAGCCAGACATTCATGCTATCTGTGATTCCACTTCTTTTATCTCTGTGGTTTAAAAAGTCTTCCTGCTCTCTCTTCAAGTAATAATATAGGATGTTTTTGCTAAAGATAGTCATAATCTGGATATGCACTCTCAAAGCACCTAGATAAGAGCCAGCTGGCTAAATACCATTTTTGTGATTATGGCTTGCTGCAGTCTGTCTTGTGCCATCTTTGAGGAGCTGGCTAAGCATGTAAGGCCTATTCAACATTCCCAACCAACTTTTTCAGTGACATACTTGCACTCACATGTGCCTGTGCTTTTCCATCATTACAGTCCTTCATCCCAGTATTCCAACTTGCATTTCTTGAAATATACCTATATACCTCCAAACTTACCTTGTCATCCATTCTTATGGTAATTTATCCAAGTTAGGCATATACAGCATATCTCAGCTCTTTCCATCTTTCTTTCTAAGTCAGTCCCTGAGTCGCCCTTTGTTGTTTTTAACACCTGTCTCTCATCTTCTCCCAGGTTCAGTTATTTGGGTGCTTAACTCAACTCAAATGGATATGCAAAAACTCCAGAATTTCCCTCCAAGAATGTTCTTGGGCATGGGCATGAGCTTTACTCTCTCCACCACTCAGAATAGGCACCCCTAGTACATGGTCTAAAGCTACCAAGCAAACTGGAGAAAAAGAGGGATTAATTCGATGGCCTGCTCCAGCATAGCTCAAGAGTTTAAAGTTGTCCTTTCCATGCTGACGCAGGCACCCAATGGCTATCTGAGCATACAAAGAGCTCTTCCAATTGCGGTCATCTTCCCCAACGACAAAAAGGAAATGACCTTCTGCTTTTTCTATGGGGATGCGGGAGCTTGAATTAGCTGGGTCCAGTGGGTCATCTAAGGCTTCATAAATATCAAATACACCACTCTCAGAAACACTGACTCTGCTCATGTTAAAGCGAATTCCAGGCAGAGTCAGCTGGCCATAGTGGAGGGCACTGGCTGTGATGGAACTGCAGCCAGAAATGCAGACAGCAGCCACCACTTCTGGCAAGAAAGTCATCATGGAAGATGCAAATTCCGCTCCTTTCCCAATTCCAACAACACCAATTCCTGGTCCTTTAACCTTCAGGAATGAGACAGAAGGGGGAAGAGAAGAGAGAACACATATCAGTGAGTATGTGTTTTGAGGCATCTCTTGAATAGATTCAACGAGAAACCCTGGTCAGACTATTAACACATTTGGAACCCTACAATGGATATAAAAACAATTCCAATAATCATACCCATTTTAAAAATTAATTCGCTTCGGCATGCAAAATTTGAATACATTTTTGAATTTTTTACACTAACATGGCTTAATTAAATATTGGCTGACATACTGAGCAGCGAACCATGTGTAGGTGCAGTTGTGCTAGTACTAAGCTGATGAACTAGTTAGTTGCACTATGTCTGAAGCTTGTGTTCCAGAGTTGTGCAACTGCTGCTTGTGGTTGAGTTGTGGCAACCGCTGTAGAACCACTAAGCAACTACGGCACACCTCATTTGTGTTAATAGGAACTTTGCACAAGAGTGCAATAATGCAAAAGCCAGTCAAAATCAACATCAGCGTGTACTAGTGCAACAGTGCTGATTACACATGCAATATGCATCTCAACGTGTTGGCCATTGTTTTTAAAAATAAGGACTCAAATAATTCCTTCCTCCACACACTACCCGCTCCAAAGGATATCCCAGTAACACTTGCAGCACAAAGCTTCTCCTAGAATGTCACAATTAGTTTTCCAAAAAGATTCAATCCTATGATTGAACTATCTCCTATAGGACAAAGGAGTGAATGGCACAGTTCAGATGTAATACTAATACAAACACTTTTACAGTGCTTCCGTTCCTACCTCTCTGGTAGATTCTAGATGGTGTTGCTTGGAGACTGCTGCTGTGAAGAGTGAGAACTAAAGTATGGACTTCCACAAAGTTCCATACTGTCTCCAATGCTCTTTAACATCTACATGAAACTGCTGGGAGAGATCATCAGGAGGTTTGGTGCATGGTGTTATCAATATGCTGATGACACCAAGATCTATTTCTCCATATCAGCTGCATCAGGAAATGGCATAACCTCCCTAAATGCCTGCCTGGAGGCGGTAATGGGCTGGATGAGGGATAATAAACTGAAGTTGAATCCAAATAAGACGGAAGTACTGACTGTAGGTCGGGACCCAAGAGATGGTTTAGATCTGCCTGTTCTGGATGGGGTTACACTCCCGCTGAAAGATCAGGTATGTAGCTTGGACTCCTGGATCCAAAACTTTCTCTGATTTCTCAGGTTGAGGCAGTGGCCAGGAGCACTTTTTATCAGCTCCAGCTGATATATCAGCTACGTCCATTTATGGAGGTAAATAACCTTAAAACAGTGGTGCATATGCTGGTAAACTCTAGGCTTGACTACTGTAATGCACTCTATGTGGAGCTGCCTTTGTATGTAGTCAGGAAACTACCATTGGTACAGAATACAGCAGCCAGACTGGTCTCTGGGACAACCTGAAGGGAACATATAACACCAATTTTAAAAGAACTGCATTGGCTGCCAATATGTTTCCAAGTGAAATACAAAGTGCTGCTTATTACTTATAAAGCCCTCAGTGGCTTGGGTCCAGGGCTGTGTTTCCTCTAATACAGATTTCCAGATGTTGCTGATTACAACTCCAGTAATCCCCAGCCAAAGGCCATTGCAGCTGGGGAAGCTGGGAGTTGTAGTGAACAACATCTGGGAATCTCTGTTAGAGGGAACACTGGTCCAAGGTACTTAAGAGAGCACCTTCTTTGTCATTAACCCTGTTGCCTATTAAGACCATCTGGAGAAGTCCAGTTACGGTTCCTGCCAGTTTGTTTGGTGGAGACTTGGACCCAGCCTTTTCTGTGGCTGCCCTAAGGCATTGGAATGTGTTCCCTGTTGAAACAGGAGCATCTCCTCCTCTGTTTGATTCTAGGAAAACCCTCAAGACACACCTGTTTTCTCAGGCTTTTCACTGAAATTAATTTAAAATTATTTAATCTTATTTTGTGGGATTGTTTTTATTTGTCTTGTGAATTTTAACTGTTTTAATTCTGTTTTACATTGTTGTGTTTTAACTCTGTACAATGCCTAGAGATGTACATATCAGGCAATATAAAAATGTGGTAGACAGATAATATTAAAACATGCTTTAGTGCTATTGAATGAGCCTATGGGAGTTGTGGGCTTGCATGAGAGAAAGAAAGTTTCCATTTGATTTTAAGAACAAACCACAGTTCTGTGTTATGTATGGACTCAATAAACTGTGATTAACTAATTAACATGCCAGGATAGCAAACTACTTTTGTGTACAAGTGTAAATATATTTTCCTAACTACACTCACCTTTGAGTGGTGCAGCAGAAACCTGGCTGCCTGTTCAAAGTATTCCAGATGGAAATCCTCCATGACCTTGGGGAGATCTTCAAAATTAAAATATGGTAGGGAAAGAGCAGCAAAGCCGTGGGTAGCCAGAAGGCTGGATCGAAATTCCGTTAACCCACCTTCATCACCAAACATATCGATTACTCCTGGAAAGGGGCCATTCCCTAACAAAAGCAAACATAAGACAATGTTGCTGGGCCAAGAAAATATAGTAAAGAATTAAATATAAAAATGCAATTGGCACAACTAAAGTATTTTCCACTGTTATTCTCAGGGACATAGTATAAGTTGATTGCACAGCCATAAAAATATAACAGAAGCACTACTATAACTGGCCTTAATTTGTTTCTATTACAACAATGTTTAAAGCATCTGTTTTTTAAATGAAAAATTCATAACATGCAAGGTGGCACTTTTCACTAGATCAGCTATTGAATATGCAACCATTCAAATAACCGAAAGCAGGAAGTAACAAAAAAGTGTATCCAACAGAAATTGGTTCAAACATTTCTCTCTCTCTCTCTGTGGGCTTTTCCAGATAATTTAAGTGTGCCTCACGTGTATTTTAACCTTTGGGGTTACTCTCACAATCCCTGATGCAGCTACAAGAATGATATTTCATGTGCATAGAATAGACTAAAAAGTAGATAGCCTAATTGCTGAAATAGTTCTCAGTCCCTCAATCTTGATGCTGTTCTCAATCCTTCCTATTTTTTCACAATTCATTTATTTTTTAAAAATTATATCAAAAAAAGTATGAAATATTAAAGTGTGTACAGACAAACCAGCAGAACAGATTGAGGGCAACATATTGTCTAATATTGCACATGCTGAAAAATGTTTCTCACACACAAGGGGAAGAAATTATTTTCACCAGTCCCCACTTCCTTTGGGTGCTCCCAATGTCCCACCAACATGAAGGGGGGAATTGGATAAATTCTTCTCTCCTCACTTGCGCGTGTAAAACATTATTCCACTAACATGCACAAGTGCCGCTAACTGCACTAACATGTGTGCAACACTAGTCAATATGTTGCCTAATAGCTAAAACTATATTCTGAGTTCTTATGTTCAGTGAAAAGGAATCTCTAAATTAAACAAATACTAATATTTAATGTGCCAATGAAAGGAAGAAGGAGATTGTGTCTGCTAAAGATACATATAATAACACATATATTCAGTAAAGACAAAAAAAAAAAGGATTTATATGTTTTGACAATTTGTGAATCTAGAGTGACAAACTGGAGCTAAATCTCCATAAAGGCCTCCAGCTTTCTTTTAGCCAGAGCTGCTAACCTTTGGTGAGCTAACTCCTCTATAAGAACCTTATCACAACTTTAGAGGCTCAATGGCTTTTGTAGAGAGCTCTTTAGCATAGCCTGAGTAGCAAGAACTGCTTTTGCTGCTATAGCAAGAATAGCAATTTATTTATTTAAAATATTTATACCCCACTCCTCCAGTACACTTAGTGCACGGAACCGCACTTCCGCGGTCCGGCACTGGGGAGGGGGGCTCTTTAAGGGTGGGGGAGGGTGTACTTACCCCTCCCACTGCTTTCCCCCTCCAGCACTCCCGTTTTTGAAAGCATTTGAGGCAGCAGGGTACCTCCCTGCCAGCCCTTCCCCCGTTCCTCGTCAAAAGGCTTCAAAAGCCTGACTGCGCGTGCGCACATCATGCGTGTCACGTCCATCTCTTGTGCGACGGACACATGCGCAGTCAGGCTTTTGAAGCCCTTTGATGAGTAACGGAGGAAGGGGCAGCAGGGAGATACCCTGCCACCCCGAATGCTTTCAAAAACAGGATCGTTGGAGGGAGGAAAGAGCGGAAGAGAAAAGTATACCCTCCCCCGCCCTTAAAGGTCCCCTTCCACCGGCGTTGAACCGCCGAACCAGCCCCAGGTCCGGACCAGTCCGGAGGCCCTAGGAATGGGCTCCGGACCGATCCGTGCACATCCCCACTACTGGTTGGGGTGACTCACAACATTAATGTTCCTATTATGTACATCAAGGGGAACATTCTTGGCATAATAATGTATATAATAAACAATAATAATATTATAGAGTTACCATCTGTTCTTCTGGGATGAAATAACCCATAATAATATTAATCCTATTCAAAATAGGTTTCTAGAAGGAATTTATTTTATCACAACTCTGTCACAGATGAAAGTGGACATCTCTGGCTGCATTTTCTCCAGCTTGTTTGAATCCCCCTCTCCTTTTTAATAAATAATAAGATGTGAACATAACAGTGTGATCCTACAACCGGCAAAGATTCTGGAAGCACACGCCACTTGAGCATTGCTTCAAAGTGAAAAATATAAGAGTCAGTGGGAAAAGACTCTAGAAATGCCTTGATAATATCCTCTATTTGTAGCTGCACTACTGGCCTAAAGTGTAACAAACCTGGCAAGGATATTCTTCAGATCTCTGTCCCTGACAGACTGCAGTTGTCTTCCAACAAGACTATCTCCCTCTTGTGCCTGGTTGTGATGAATGCAGGTTTCCCCCCCTTTATTGTTATTTAAATTTGTTTTACATTTTTTCAGGACCCAGTTCAAGGCTCCAACCAACACTGTTAAATATATATTATTTACAAATAGAAGGAGAAGGCTATAGTTAGTTTTATGTCCTGTCTATACTATATTTAATGGAATGCTCAATCTTGTTCAGCTGTAGAAAAAAACAAAATGAGGTCGTTCACACGATCAGGCGGGGGGCAGACAGGCGGCAGGGTGAGGAAGGCTTCAGTTCACTCACCTTCCTCCCCCAAACAATTGTCAGAATGTTGGCAGGAGCACCATCTATGCTCCCATACGATCCATTTTCGGAGAGCCGATCCACAATGCACCAAGTGCTTAGGACAGTGCACTGGGGTATTCCCCCAGGAGATGGGCGCTCTGTGTGCAGTTGGACTGGAAGCAGCCCAAGCTCACACACAAGCAGGAAGCATGGGTTAAGGGAGCACTCGCTCCCTTAACCTCGGCTAAAAAGCCGGGATAGGCGGCGCTGCTGTCCCGCTGGGATCGGGCCCAATCCCAACAGTTCTCATGTGCAGCTTAACCCTGGCTGGGCTTCCCTAGCCTGGGTAAGGCTGCACGTGAGAACAACCTCAATGTTGTTGTTGTTTTTAAACAAACATATAGCACACAAAAAGCAAAATAGTATGCAATTAGCAATTTTGTTCTGTTCCAAAGTGTAGAAGTCTCTCACACATACCAAGTCACCTTCCTGACTTCTGAGGATTACACATACAGCTGCTTTTGGAAAAAAGTTCATTTCCTCTGATTTATTCAAAATCTCAATAATTATTCAACAGAGTGAAATTTCTTCAAATTCAAGGCCTTTCAATTCAAATTGCAGGTTTATTTAATTAAAATTAAATCCACATGCTTCAGTGCTCTGCAAAAACATGGTATTGTAGCACACAGAAAATACCATGAAAGCTACAACATTTACCTCAGTTAATAGTTTTCACCCAGGCAACCAATACTTAAAAGCAAGATTAGTATACTAGATAAAATCCTGACAACTCACTTCTTGAGCCATACACAGTTTTAAACATATCACATGTCAGGGGAAGGGGTTGTTTTCTGCTTATATATTTTGATGTTTGTGAACAGCTATGACCAGGAAGCTTGATGCTTTCAAGTTATGTAGTTTCTGCTACATACTGTAATATATCAGCTCCTTAAACAGGTAGTGAAGAATGTGTGTAAGAGGGGAAGCAAGTACAATTTCTGCTTCTTTTTCAGGATGTTGGGAAGCTTGGAAGCTACAGGTGGATTTCCCATAACATTAACAGAGCTGTTTCCCTCCATCAGGGGAAACAGAATTATTTGGAATAGGTACTTAGCATAAAAATAAATGCATATATACATAGATATCTAGAGGGTGTGACATGTGAGAACTTTCCCCCCTTTTTTCAAAGTTTGTCTCCATTAGTAAGAGTGAGAGAGAAAGCACTTTGCTTTGGCAGCTTTACATTAATACTGTGTTTCATTCTTGCCATGTTTTTAATTGCATTGGTCAAAGGCCTTTTAGCTTTAGTGAGAAGATGGGTTATAAAAATGACATAATGAGGAAAGTGACAAAGAGCCCAACTTCTGTGGAACCCAATGCAAATATCAATAGGATCATGAGGCTGATACATGAAGAAGCTGCAAGTATTCCACTGCTAACGCCAAAAATAAAGGGCATGAGCCAAAGCCACCTGTTTGGGGTTTCTCATGTTTGCAGACATCAGCTTACAATCCCAAAGCCAAGAGAGATCTGAGTAAATAGGGCACATCTTCTCAGGACATACCTGAGCTACATAGCAGGGTTGTTGTGAGGATAAAATAGGGGTGGGGTGTACATCACCCTAACACAATAATACAACATACAACAATAATGTATGTCAGCTTGTTAACTTTGGACGAAAGGCAGAATATGAATGTAATGAATGCATAAAGCACTCTGAGCCCCGCAAAGGTTTAAAACTCACCAGGGGGGAGGAACAAACTGCCTCTTACCACACCTTCCTTCAGCCTAATCCTTCTCACGTCAGGCAGAGTAAACCACCTTTCCACGCTCGCTTTGGCAAGCACCTGTCCAGGGATAGCACGAGGCTTGCTGTACCCCTGGTGTACAGACACCTCCACTTTCATGGGAGCCTTCACCTTCTTCAGCTCCAGCTTTTGATAAGGTTTCTCCATCGCAGCAGGGGAGAGGCTCCAAAACAACCCCATGGGCTCCAATCCCGTGTAGTCTCCTCCCTGAGACAAATCTACAGACAGGTCCACCTCTCCTTGATGATCCGCTTGGTAGTGCGCGCAGGAATCAAAGAGGCTGCCGTGCTCATTGGCCACCAGCGCCCGGAGGGTCACTTCCTGCAAAGGCTTGAGTCCCCAGACCGCAATCCTGGCGGGCTGATCTGCCAAGCCTGCGGCGGGGGTGACTGACACCGTCACTGCCCCTCTCCTGCTGCACCTTCTGAGGGAGACCCGCCCGGGGTGACTCAGGCCCCTGAAGTGCTCCAGACAGACATCCCAAACTCTACTTGCTGCTCCTCGCCACATAATGGAACCTGCGGGACGCCCTTCCAACCGTACTGCCCCCGAACAGGGTGCGAGAGAAGGAGAGACGGAAAAGAAAGCGCCTCTGCTCGGCCTGGAAGTCCACGTGAGACTGCAAAAGGCAGCATTAATCTATCTCAGAAAGTACGATTCCCTTTGAGAAGATAAAACTCAGCCTCGTATCGCCTTGAGCCGTTGTCTGCTTAGAACAGAATCCACAGATATTTGGCCAAAGTGGCGGGGACGGGGGCGGGGTGTGTGGGGTCTTCCAGTCCCAACGTCTGAAATGAGCTACTGCGGAAGAGGAAGAAAATCCGTATCCTTTCAGTTCTTCTATGGAAGTCACGCATTGTGATGATGGATGTAGGAATCCTCCTCCAAGTACAGTGGCCTAGGCTAATTTTTCAAAAGGAAAATTGCTGGAGCTCTAAAGTCACACCATTGTGGCCTGGAAGACCTGTAGTATAATATTTGCTGCTGAAAATTTCAGTGATGTAGTCCTCGCAAATTCAGAAGTGCAGCTGCTCTCCATGGCAGGCAGCCCCCCACAGTTCACACCCACCCTGACAGCCACATCCCATGGCCACGCCCATTCCAATGGCCACACCTCACATGTCAATACATGCAATAATGGGGCGGGGGCAGGGGTTCTGTTACAAGAAGTCAAGGATCATGTAGACTCCAGGGAATGTACTAGAATTAATCAGTGCATTTCAGTGGGCATTCCCTGTCATTTGTTTTAGGATATCCTGACACTAGTCTATCATAGGACTTGCGTGCTGACAGTCCCAGGTTCAATTCCTGGCAGCATCTCCATGAAGGGTTGGGAAAGGCTCCTGCTGGAAACCATGGAGAGCTGCTGCCAGTCAGTGAAGACAATACTGAGCTAGTGAACCAAGGGCTAGATTTGACTCTGTATAAGGCAGCTTCCTATGTTTTTAAGATATGAAGAATGGCAATGAATGGGTGGAATAGCAAGAGCAACACATTATTTCCATGTAGAAAGCCAAAGGTTTTGCGTCCCTGCTGAGACCCTGGAGGGAAAGAAGTACTGGGACTGCATCCCTGCCCATCCTTGCACCACTGCACCACTGGAAAACTGTATAAAATGACACAGGAGACTGATGTCTGGAATTTTTAAAATACTAATATTTAATGTAAAGAGTTTTGTGGAAAATATACTATGACATATGCTTTTGTGTCCTATAGTCCAATTGGATGGAGTATTTTTCTCCGTTGGTAGATAAGTGTTTTGCTACATGTTTACCTATTAGCAGGGCTTTAAAAAAAGGAAACTTCAGAAATACATTTGAGTGTAATTCACATCTGTAGCACCTCTCAGCACACACCTGTGGATTTTTCTTATCTCTATATATGCATACCTTGTTGCCTAGAGTAACATTCCATGACATTTAGAAACCTACATGGAGCAGGAGAAAATCCTCAGAATGGTATAGCTAGTGCTGTTCCACACACATGAACCTGTGTGCAATCATTGCTGTGCTGCTACCATCATGATTCCCAATGGCAGTGGCAGTGATTGTGCAAAGCTTCATGTGCATGCAACAGCCCCCACTTCCGTTAGCAGTGGGGATGGGTTTTTAGCTCACTCAGAAGCTGCACGTGTGCATCCCTCTTCAATGAATGGTGCACTGCACAGTATGTGAGCAACTGTTTTCCCATTCAAGTCACAAACACTCTCCTTAACATTCATGCATCCAGGTTCCACAACACAGCCATCACAACAGCAATAGCTACCCTATCTGGAGAAGCTACAGGATATTCTGCTTTAAATATTTGGGAAGTGTACCGTCCCCACAGCAGAAGCATTACACTGGAGATGTTTGGATGTTACGCTACAAATAACGACATTCATTCACTGTGTGAAGAAATGATTGCATGGAAAGACCCTCAACAGACAAGTCAGATGTACATGACGTAAAAGGGACTGAAGGAGTTATGAAAGATGGAGACTTCAGATAGTGCCTTTGCTTGTGATACTGTTAAGACACAATGCAGCAATTTTCTCCCAATTTTCTGGATCTTAAAAGGAAACAAAAGCCCTCAAATAAAGTTATAGTTACAAAACTCCTTGTGCAGATCATAAACTAATTAACAGCAGCAGCTCTGGAAAATTACATGGTTAACGTATTCTGTAAAGGTTAAGTATTATCTTTGGAAGATGAAAGGAATTTTTCCATTCCCTCTGCCACAGAATTTGTAATGGAGATTAGGAAATTACTAGCACATGAGAAACCTATTTCTGTCTTTCTGAAAGGATATGTTGGTAAGAGGTTAGGACAGTGGATGGATCCTATGTTGCTTCTCACTAGTTTAGCATGTTCTTATTCATATGTAGATTTAAAGGGAAACCCTAAACCTTCAGAATATCTAACAGCAACAATATGCAGCATTAACTTTATTTTTTTAAATTTCCTATAATTCATTTCAGTTGAGTGTTTTTTATCAGTAGCATATAAAAACAAATTAGTACTATTCAGTTTAGCTTGGATTTGCAAACACTTCTGAATTACATAAGAAATTCTGGAACTTCTAAACCCAGCTTTATTGTCTAAGAGCAACATACAGGTGAAACTCGGGAAATTAGAATATCGTGCAAAAGTCCATTAATTTCAGTAATGCAAATTAAAAGGTGAAACTGATATATGAGACAGACGCATTACATGCAAAGCGAGATAAGTCAAGCCTTAATTTGTTATAATTGTGATGATCATGGCGTACAGCTCATGAAAACCCCAAATCCACAATCCCAGAAAATTAGAATATTACATGGAACCAAGAAGACAAGGATTGTAGAATAGAACAATATCGGACCTCTGAAAAGTATAAGCATGCATATGCATTCAGTACTTGGTTTGGGCCCCTTTTGCAGCAATTACTGCCTCAGTGCGGCGTGGCATGGATGCTATCAGCCTGTGGCACTGATGAGGTGTTATGGAAGACCAGGATGCTTCATTAGCGGCCTTCAGCTCTTCTGCATTGTTTGGTCTCATGTCTCTCATCCTTCTCTTGGCAATGCCCCATAGATTGTCTATGGGGTCAGGTCAGGCGAGTTTGCTGGCCAATCAAGCACAGTACACTGTATACTTTTCGGAGGTCCGATATTGTTCTATTCTACAATCCTTGTCTTCTTGGTTCCATGTAATATTCTAATTTTCTGGGATTGTGGATTTGGGGTTTTCATGAGCTGTACGCCATGATCATCACAATTATAACAAATTAAGGCTTGACTTATCTCGCTTTGCATGTAATGCGTCTGTCTCATATATCAGTTTCACCTTTTAATTTGCATTACTGAAATTAATGGACTTTTGCACGATATTCTAATTTTCCGAGTTTCACCTGTACAAGTTGGTGTCTGCAACTTCAGCTGCAGCAACCGTTGACTCAACCTGACAACATGATGTTAGAATACATTACTCCTGGGAAGATGGAACTTCTGTTAGCATGGCACATTTTGAAAATCAGGGCATTTGGTTATCTGTCCTGGTTAAATGTGATTTAACCACAGCAGTTTGACCAGGCTTGCCCAGAAATCCTGGGTTCTCACCATCAGCTCCTTGGGGCTCAGCGATCCTAGTTACCACTTTAACCAAGATCACTGTGATTGTGTGAATGCAGCCTATGTTTGCACCAGCTTTTATTACAGCTTGAGTAAAGTCATTTCTCTACAATCCCTGAATTGACATCTTGAGAACTACTGGCTGTGCTCAAGAATAAGCACCCCCATCTGACATACAAAGCTTCCAGTTCTCAGATCCGCTCCCAGGTAAGGATTGGAGCAGATCTGCTTGCTAGAAAGAGCTCCATTTCAAGTGTCAGGTTAAAAGCACTCCTCATCAGCAGATTTACTCTGTAAACATAGATAAGTAAACACCCCAGCCTGCCACTTCACACAACAAGCTGGGTTGCTTATCAGTAACTCTGCTGCTGCTTTTTGCAGGTGCATATTATATAATGACAAAACCTAGTAGCAGAACATTCCCAGTTGGAAAAGGATAGATCTCCTCTTACTTCTCCTAGAAAATATGAAGGTCGTGCACATGACTGACATACCCAGCCGGGTGGAGAGCTGGCAGGTGGGGAGGCTGGCAGCAACAAGTCAATTCAGTCCGCAGGCTCTGCCGCTCACCTGACACACAATTGGTGTTGTGGCGAGCGGCAGAGTAGGGATCTGGAGGAGGAAGTCCTCTGGCATCCCTCAATGCACTGTGCCAGCAGTGTGGTGCATTGAAGGATCCTCCCTCAGTCAGGCGCTCTTGCCACTCAGGCTACGTGCAGACCAAGAATACACACGCATGCCCTTAACCCTGGCTAAAGGTCAGGGCAAAATGCAGGGTATGGAGGGGTGGGAGCGTCGGGATCAGGAGTGATCCCAATACTCCACACGAGCAGCCTAATCCAGGTTGGGCTGCTCTAGTCTGGGTTAGGCTGCTCGTGAGAAAAGCTTCACAGTATTTGGGGGGCAGGTGGCATATGCCTACTCATTTGATATTTGTACAGATTAGTAATACCGTCAGCTGCTTCACATCTATACAAAATACATCTGAAATATCTTTTGTAAAACAAGACACTTGATATAATGAGTTAAAGTGCAGAAATTGAGGAAGTACTGCATGCAGCTATCATCTTTATCCAGCCCCCAGTCTATAAAACAACAATATGAACAATGAGCTAAGGCATAATATTTAGAGAACAACAATACTGGCCACATCGCTTGAGAGTCTCCCCTCATATGAAAATATATGTGCAGATAACAGTCAACTGAAAAGTTTTCTTTTTACTCTCTCAACATTTTATTTAGCAAATCAGATGCGGAAAACAGGAGCCTTACTTATTTGGCTAAACACATCTCATAAACAAGGGTCTCAGAGTTTGCTGCATTTTTCACCTTGTTCACTGAGGTTTTTGTGGAAGAAGTTTTGGATCTGCTGCCAAGCATCCACCTGTGCTGCAGCATGAGCCTTGGGCTCACCTCCCCAGGTTACTGGATGACCCACTAAGAGATGCATTGAAGCTGGACACATTGGCATATATGGAGGTTCAATATAGTGTCCAGCTCCAGGATAGCAAATTATCTCGGGTTTTTCTTTCCCATGAGTTTGCAAAAGCTTGGAGGCTTCCACAGCAAAGAATTCACTCTTCCAGTTACGATCATCCTTGCTCACAATGAAAAGAAAGCGTCCATCAGCCTTCTCCAGTGGGATCAAACTTTGGCGGTCAGGGCCCTCAAGTGGGTTGTTCAGAACATCAATAATGTCAGCATATCCAGACTTGTCCATTTTGATCCGCTTCATATCTAAGCCAAGGGGTGGAATTGTGATATCCTTATAGAGAAGTGTTGCACCAACATTGGCTATGGAACCATTAATTGTGACTGTCACAGTGATACCTTTTAAGAAAGAGGCCATGGAGATACACAAATCACCCCCTTTGGAGTGTCCAAGCAGCCCAATTCCGGGACCTTTAACCTGCATGGGAGAGAGGGAGAGATCAGCAGTCATGTGATAGGTGCATATATTCATCTTACTTGGAAATCAGAGATCAAGAATTCTGATCCATGGACCATCTTACTTAAAAAATAAAAATAAAATACTGTTTTGTCACAGTGGCTGCCCAAGGCTTCCCAGTTTTAGGTAGAGAAATTTGTCTCCCTTTAGCTGCTGGAGAAAAATGGGTAGCTCTGGTCTTTAATCCTTCATAGTTTTATTTCAGGAGTTTAGCATAAATAACTAAGTCTAAATTATTAGGGCAATGCAAGTAACCATGTGACTATCAAAATGCAGTTTAGTTAACGATCTAGTATCAATAATTCAGAGCTCTTGGAAGAAAATTTCAATGAAACTTGTATTTACAGCTACAACAATTTTTGCTTGATGACTCAACCAAACATGGATAAAACAAGGCATATTATACCTGTCAGCCTCTTCCTGCAGCAGCTCTTCCAGGGCTGCTGAAGAGTGCCCTCTGCACTATACCACCTGGACACACGGGTGTAGCCACCACTGACAGGGGTGTGTGTGTCACAAATGTCCCTGCTTGATCAGGCTACCAGGGCACCCCCTTGTCCTCCTCCCTCATCCAGCTGGCGAACAAAGTACTTGCTGGATGGGAGCATGAGGTGCGGTTTTTCTCCTTCCCAGCCAGCAAACAAAGCACAGGCTGAGTGCTTTCTTTCTCCCTTGCTTCCTGGCTGGGTTGAAGACAGGCTGTGTGCCCCACACCTCCCGTTGCTGGCCATGCCCCCTGCATTGTGTTGATGCCAACAAAGGGGGCATGGCCAGTACCCAGAAGGGGGGCTTTGCGTCCTCATCCTTTCCAGCCAGTGAATGAAGCACTATCTGGAAAGGAGTGGGAGGGGACTGCACAGCCCTTCCAGGTGCTGGCCACGCCCTCTGCATCGGACATGGACACAGGGTATGTGGCCAGTGTGCATGCAGGGGCAGCAGTAGAGGGAGGGGCTGCCAGCAGCAACCTGTCTCCAGGCCACTGGCAAGTTGCCTGAACTCCTGCCTGGACACTGAGTCCATGATTCTTAGTAGCTGCTCTTGTATGAGCACAACTTTCTTTCCATTCATGAAACGAGCTTCTGCCAATAGTGCACTGCTGTGCTAAAGGTCCCTTTGTCTTTCTGGCACCTGGTGAAGACCTTTAATTCTCTGAGGCTTCAAGTGGATAATTCCAGTTTTTCAGAGACCTAGTTTTATTGCAATTTTATTGTAGTTTATTACTATTTTGTGTGTTTTAATTATTTTTCTAATCTGCTATTTTATTGCGATTTGAATATGTTCTTTTTTTCTGGTGTATAATGCTTCTTAGAAACTCGAATTAAGCTGAGACAGAGTGCTTTTATTCTGTGGTGCTTTATTTTATAGTTATATTTGGTACAGCCTTAATAGCATTGTTACAGCCCAGTGTGGTGGTTAGTTCAAATCTCCATTCAGCCATGAAACTCACTGGGTGACTCTGGGTCAGTCACTTATCCCTCAGCCTAACCTACCTCACAGGGTAGTTGTGAGGATAAAAATAAGCATGTCCTGGGCTCTTGGGAGGAAGATATAAATATAAAAATAAATAAGGAAATGAGCATTGCTCAGAGATAAAATAAATGAAACAAAAATAGTTGCTAGGTTTAAAAGTAAGCAATAACCTTCCTCTGCCAGTTTCACAACCCACAAGTATGCTTATCTCTTTGGTAGTAAGTTCCACTAAGTTCAAAGAGGAATACTCTCAAGTAAGTGAATGGAGCCTTAAAATGCAATTGTATGCAGACTTCCTTGAGAGTAAGCCCTACTGAACTCAGTGGAACTTACTTCTGAATAAACAAGCATAGGATCAAACTGCACAATACTTTTAAAAAGTATAATAGCCTTATGAAAATAATTTGCTATTTTCGAAAGGCCAGGAATGTATGGCCCTACCTTTGGATGCTTTAACATGTAATTTACAGCTTCCTCAAAATATTCCAGATGAAATTCCTTCATTTCCTTGGGGAGATCTTCATATCCATAATAGGCCAATGCTAACATAGCAAAGCCATAATTGGCCATCAGACATGCTCGATATTCAGGAAGTCCTCCTCCAGTTCCATAAATATCAATTATTCCAGGAAAGGGGCCATCACCTATAGGAGACATGATAAGATGTAGGATTACCTTCATTTACACTCCAAATATCAAGCCATTTAGAATCCACCATCCACCTTACTGTCAAAAGACAATTGTATATTGTCTTAAAGACAGAAGGCAAAAAGATATGCAGTGATCATTCAGTCTAATGACTGACAATAAAATAGGATATTTCATAACAAACACACCTGGCCTATTCAAATCATAGAGTATCAAAAGCAGAGAGCAGAAGAGAGATCATGTCAGATATATTGGTTAGAATGTTAAAACAAACCCAGATGTCTTAAGCAAGCAAGCTTTGCCATATGCTACAAGGGAAAAAGGGGCTAGTCAACCACTAGCGAGATTAAGCAGTAGCAGGGGTGTTGCTAGGCCAAGTTCCACTGGTGGGGCAAGGGCTGCCAACTCTGACGGAAACTATACCTGGAGAGATTTCCCCCCAACATTTCATTGCATCAAGCCATTAAATCCTCAGATTGCTCTCGATAGTCACCTGAAGGTGACTATCTTATTCCTGGCCACTCTGTGGGATCAAAGTCCACCATCACTCACCCGGGGGCAAAAAGAGCGTGGCCCGAATCCTCCCCTCCCGCACCGGGATCCTCTTGGCGCCGTCCCGCAGAAAGCTCCGCTCATGGGCGCCCTTGGCCAGGACACGGCTGGGCTCGCCGTGACCTTCCAGCACTTCCAGCTCCAGGCGGAAGGGGCGCTGCACGTCGCGTTTCACCAGGCGCCTCAAGGGCTTCTGTGGCCTCAGCGCCCACAGCAGCCCCATGGGCTCAAGGCCCGCGAAGCTGCCGCCCTCTCCCTCCAAGGCCGGCGAGCGGCTCAGGTCCAGCTGCCCGCCGCTGTCCGCCCGGTAGAGGGCGCGGGATTCGAAGCGCTGCGCGGTTTCGTCTTCCAGTGACAACCGCAAGGTGACTTCTTGTTGCGGCCGGAGCCCTTCGACTAAGATGGCCAGCGGCTGGTCGAAGAGGCTCCGGCCGGCGGGAGAAAAGCTTATGCGGGGCTGCATGCCGGCGGCGGCGGCGGTGGTGGAGAAAGCGACGTTCCGCGACCGCCTGCTGCTGGAGCGGGGGCCGAAGGGTTCGGCAGCAGGACGGCTGAGCAGCATCAGCCTCCTTCGTAGGGAGGAGTGACCCAGGCTAGCTGCTCGCAAGGTCGGGCAGGCAAAAGAGGCCATGATGGTGACTGCGCAACAGTTAGTCCCTCCCAGAGACCAATCGAGGGTGGCGGCCTGCCCTGCCCTGGGCCTCTTCCTCGTTCTCGTCCCCAGTTACGATCGGCCACATCACTTAAGCAAATTCCTTTCCCCTTCCGCCACCCAGTGGCATGGCAATCCTGAATACCCCTGATTCTTTGACCTCCTGGGTAATTCAGTCGGATTTACAAATGCTCTAACGTATAAAGCTTGAAGACTCAGTCTCTTTCACACATATTCTATTTATTTTTTTAAAATTGAATTATCAGTTTTGTTGGTTGATTGTCATCTTTGTGATACGTTATTTTTTTTTTAAAATAAACCATTAGCTACAAAGGAAGACAAGAACACATCAGGAAGTAAGTTCCATTGGCTTAGTTACTGTTACATTGTCCTAGCATATGTGTGATCCCCACCGCCGCAGTTGAAGATAACATTTGGTGCATCAGCTGTCATATGAGAAGAGGGCATAAAAGCTTTTGCCACAATAAATGTACTAGGTACCACAGGAGTCTTTTCTTGCTACAACAGACTAACATGGCAGCTACTGTGGAATTTGTTGCAATTACTTTCACAGTGTGCAGTGCAGGTCTTTCCTACATCATTAAGGAAATGTCAGGGCCCCTGTTACGTGGAAGAAGTCTATGTTGTGTTTCTCCCCTAAAACTGTCACACATCCCAGAAACTCTAGTAACTCCAGCATAGAAAGAAACAATAGTGAGGTGGCTTCCTCTAGTCTAGGGCTTTTGCAGAGGCTCTTCTTTTACCCTCAAAGCCCTACAGCAGCCCACAGTGCAAAGTTAATGTGAGAAAGATCTGTGGAATGTAGAATTCTTTAAGCAGGACATGTGTTTTGTAAAATACATTTGTATTTTACAGTGGTGCCATGGTGCCAGATTTAATGGTGCCATGAACTCAACAAATGATGCTAGAATTCAAAAAATAATAGTGGCTGGCATCCTGACTAAGCTACTCAGCAGTACTACTCTGGAGTTACTCTAAAGGACTATTAAATTTCAATTAAATTTAGTCAGGTCAGTTGATAACAACAACAATGGGCTGGTTCTTCAGACAGTACTCCAAACTGGCCCCTTAAACATGCAGAGTAGAAAAATGGGTGTACATGGAGCTGGTCTTGCGGTAGTGAGCATGAATTGTTCCCTTTGCTAAGCAGGGTTTGCCTTGGTATGCTTTTGGATGGGTAACTACATGTGAGCATGCGTCTGTAGCTCAGTGGTAGAACATCTGCTTGCATGCAGAAGTTCCCAGGTTTAATCCCTGGCATCTCCTCCAGGTAGGGCTGGAAAAGACCCTTCGGGCCAATGGCAGTCTGTGTAGACAATGCTGAGCTAGATGGACAAATAGTCTGATTCGGTATAAGGCAGCTTTCTATGTTCCTCTCATCCGCCATATTGTCACCTCCTTGCACAGTGGAACAGTTAATCAGCACTGTTCCTTAATGTGCAGCTTCAATACTACTTTATAAAGTAGCATTAAAAGTATGCATGAGGGTGGGCATTTCAGAAGGACACCAGCACACTGGATTTGTGGGGACGTGCACTTCTGCACTCCTCCTACACACTCTTAAGGGGCCGGTTCAGAGCATCGTCCAAACTTTATCATGTATAATAAATCTCTGACTGATATATACAATTGGAACTCGACTTGATATATCAACTAATCTGAAAGCTAGTAATACATTGTGACATATATATTGTGACATGTAGTATCACAATGATATATAGTGACATATTCTCACCATTGTAAGGCAGTAAAATGTTATTACCTCATTTCCTTTAAGTGAGGTACAGAGCTTCTGAAATTAAAGGCTTAATACTCAATGGCTGAAGATTACTTAGTCGGAAGCTCTATTTAAAACAAACAATTTGCAAAAGTGACAAATCAAATTTGACAGAATGCAAGTACATCATCTGTAGCCAGGCAACAACTGTAAACAGCTCAAGGAGAAATCTTTAAGAAGCCCGGAAGCTGATGTAGGTTATTGCAGTTTTCTCATGTCCATACAAGTCTAGATCTGTGAGAGAACCATTCTGAAAGGTAAATACAAAGCTTTTCTACCTTACTAAATAATGAGAAAACATGAAATTTGAGAGATGTAAACAGTTAAGAATGAAGGACAAGAATGCAAAATCAACTGAACTTGGGAGTATTTCACTGAAAAACTGAGCCCTTTGCACAATATTTCATTTCAGATGTTCTGTATTAAATTCAACAGAGGACAAGAGTGAACAAAAAAGATAAACAGACACAATTATCTGAATTACTTTAATTTGTTGACTTTCATTTTTAATAGTGACCATTATTACAAACACCTTTCTAAACAACATGTATAATCATAATAGATAGTAAGGCTATCACAGCCACCTTAAGTGGCGCAGTGGGGAAATGCTTGACTAACAAGCAGAAGGTTGCTGGTTCGAATCCCCACTGGTACTATATCAAGCAGCAGTGATATAGAAAGATGCTGAAAGGCATCATCTCATACTGTGCGGGAGGAGGCAATGGTAAACCCCTTCTGTATTCTGCCAAAGAAAACCACAGGTCTCTGGATGCCAGGAGTCAAAATCAACTTGACGGCACACTTTAAGGCTATACACGACCAAAATCTGAGTAGGATCAGAGTCTACCCAGCTTCGGAGCTTTCAATTGTGCGTAAACAAACAAATAGGAGGCGGGAATTATAGTGTGTGAGAGAGGAGTAGGATGTCTTAAATCTCAATCTCTTAAATCTAAAAAAAGAGAGGAGAGCTGGTCTTGTGGTAGCAAGCATGACTCACTCGTCCCCATAGCTAAGCAGGGTCTGCCCTGGTTGCATATAAATGGGAGACTTGATGTGTGAGCACTGCAAGATATTCCCCTCGGGATGAAGCCGCTCTGGGAAGAGCAGAAGGTTTCAAGTTCCCTCCCTGGCTTCTCCAAGATAGGGCTGAGAGAGATTCCTGCCTGCAACCTTGGAGAAGCCGCTGCCAGTCTGTGAAGATAATACTGAGCTAGATAGACCAATGGTCTGACTCAGTGTATGGCAGTTTCCTATGTTCCTATTTCTTTTCCTCCTACCTTGTTAAAGTGCTGGGAGTGAAAGCTGGGTAGGATGGCACCGTATGGGATCTCATAAATGATCACTCCCTACTCCTCCTACCTAGTTGTTTGCTGACACACAATTGAAAATTGGGAGTGTGCATATCTTCTGAGCTGGGTAGGACACTTGGCCTACCCAGTTTTTGATCATGTGAACAGCCCTACAGTGTCATGTATAGGAGTATACTCTGGAAAGCCCTCTATCACTTTAAGAAAAGACAAAAGAGGATCCTTAAGCAGAGGATCCTCTCACAAACATGAAGTAAGGATTAGAAGATAGAAGAACAGGAGTTGCAATCTAGGTCTGTGAGGTTTTGTGCAATAAATTTGTGTTTGTGTTTAAAGCCACTAAGAGTCTTTGCAGTTCTTCAAGAGCAACAATCTAATGCTAGTCATATACATACATGCTGAAATTTATGTCTATGGGCAAGTATTATGTTGGGAAAATGCTGCTTGTTTGACGGCAAAAGCAAGACCTTCAGCTTCCAGAGCTGACAATCCAATAACACTCACAAATAGGAAGTGTGGCAGTGTCAATAGAACTTGGGAAGGGGGATGTGCAGAAAGGCAATATATTTTGACAGGAACTGTGTGTCTTATTGCAAGGACAGTGATAAGAATCGTAGTCCTTGAGGTGGGTAGGGAATATTGTCTTTTAAAAATTTTATTGGCTTTTACAATATCTTAACAATCCCGTTACATCTAATTAAGTAAATATTGACTTCCCGCTCACCAAGCTGTGCGATTCATTAACTATACAAATCAACCATTGCTATAATAATTCAAAGCATATATCCTACACATTACAAACTCAATTTGGTAGGGAATATTGTCAGCACAACACGTTGTGCAACTGGAAAGAAAAATTAGGTGGAAATGAAGGAAAATGGAGAACACTTACATTTTATTTTGTGTCCTTGTTTTTTATTCTGGACTAGATGTTTACAGCGCTAGCCTAGTGATCAGTGTTTTTTCAGTAATTTTTTTGCTCTGTGTGCGGAATGAATTTTGTCCTGGGCAGCAGTATCAAAGCAGTGTGCGCGCACATGCATTCAGAGTGGGGCATTCCTGATTCAACCTGAGCGGGATCTAAAATTAACTGAGTGGACATAAAAAAACTTGTGAGTGAGCACACGTGCACGCACCTTAGAGGGAACACTGCTAGTGAAATATTTTATATGGAAATATTTAAATAGGACTTACTTCCAGGTAACTATGCTGTGGGATTGTAATCTTAGGAAAACTAACACAGACCTTTATAGTAATAGACACACTGAAAGCAGAACCACTGGTTGCCAGTTAGCATCTGCTCCTGGCATAAGCTGTAACTTCCAGTTCTAGAGTGTCATCCAACCTGCCCAATATTGAGTTGCCAGTGTTGGGTTCCTCCCATCGGGTGGCAAATGTTGGGTGATGGAGGAAACCCGACATTGGCAACCCAGCATAATGGGTTTGAATGACACATTGCAGCTTGCACTGGGAGTGGAATGCTTGCCTAGAACCTGTGGTTCTGCTTTCAGCATGCCTTGTGAAGCCACTTGTGGTTCTGAAACAATAGTACTATGATTCCAAACCCTGCCAGCTTGGCTCTACTTTCTACTGGAAATAAAGTCTTAACCCTTTTGGAGCATGCCTTGATGACAAAAGTCTGCATTAGACTGGACATGTTGACAACAGGGGTGATAAATTCACAGTTCTGCCTTGCTTCTTATGAAGAGTCAGACAGAGGTGGGCACCATTATCCATTATAGTACCTTGCCCTAGGCCTGTGAATTATAAGTATCTAATTGCGCGCACGCACACGCACACACACACACACACCCCATAGATGAATGGGACACCATGGGTATCCAGTTATAGCAATATTCTGTGGTAGCCTGCTTGGGGAGACATTGTATATTTTCTCTTAAATCTTAGAATATGCCTTTTAATTTGATACAATTCTTCCTAATTTTCCATTCATTGTGGCTTAGGAGATGCTGAGCTGTCATCGCAGAGGACAGTGAAACTTCATTTTCGTAACATAGCTCTGTGAATTATTTTTAAGGTTTTAAAACATTGATGAATTTTACCAAACTTGAAAGGATGGAGATCCCTACTTTTTTCAAGAGTAAAAATCCCTTCCCTCTTGAGTCAGCTCTGAAGATCAGAGTTGATAGAAAGAACTTGCCATCTCGCAATGCCATGATGTCTGTGATGAAGGCAGAAATGCCACTAACGTGCAGATATATTGGCCATTCCCAGCGGCACCATGCACACTACCAGAAAAAATTTCTCAAGACTATAGCGAAGGATCTCAGTTTTTCTAAAGAGGTTATACAGCATAGAAGCCCATCATCTCTGACTTATGAGGAATATGTCCAGACGGGCCTATATGATGTTTCCAGTATCGTTCATGAACACAAAGTTGAAAGCATTACTGCTAAGAAACAAAGAAGACCAAGTAGGCTTAAACCTTTGAGGAGAGAATCAATTAAATTAGATATTGCACCTGATAATCAGACCCCTACAAATGTTCCTTTGTACTTGGAAGAGTGTATCAGGAAAGCTGAGTTGGAAAGTTCACACTCAGAGCCATCTCTACTGGTATATATTCCTCCCCCTCCTCCCCCTCCTTCTTGTGATCCCCCTTACTCACAGACATTCCTGACTGAACCTCAGGAGATGTTAGGAGATGTCATGACCAAACAATGGTCAAAAAGAACATTCCAGAGCACCACAAAAATCCAGGATCCAGAGTGTAAGGACCTACGTTGGGAAGAATGTTTGTTGATTAAGTTAAACAAGGGTACAGCTCAATGGATTGTGAATAATCAATCCTCCTGGGGAGGGTGGATTCAGGGGAAGCCACGCCGTTTCAGGAAGCAAAGATATGACTGGGAAAGCATCAGGTATGTGCTCCCTTGCGAAAGTGATGTGGCATTGCTG